>NW_024870817.1:27895000-28627500 GCF_019054845.1 Dipodomys spectabilis
CTGTAACCAATGTGTTATCCAGAGATTTGATCTCACCTGAAAGTGAATGAGGAGAGAACATCTTCCAGGCTTCCATGTCCTGTCCATGTTTGTCTCCTCCAGTACCCTGAACTGGTTTTTGCACATGTCTGCAGCAACTATGAAGAACATATGGGGATTTGGCGTCTTTCCATAGAAAAATGGGACTGGGTAGCTGAGAATGAGTGAAGTCATTCTCCTGCGCTTCAGATGCTCAGAGGGAATGTATCTGGACAGGGCCCTGGGTGAACTGTAACTCCACTTCTAAAAACCTGTGAGTCATAATCCTAGCTACTCAGGAGGATGAGATCTGAGGAGCAAAGATCGAGGATCAAAGTTTGTCTAGGTAAAAAAGTCCACGAGACTCTTATTTCTAGTCAACCAGCAAAAAGCTGGAAGTGGAACTGTGGTGTAAGTGGTAGAGTGCCAGCCTTGAACAGAAAAAGCCAAGTGAGAGTACAAGGCCGTGAGTTCAAGCTCTAGTACCTAGTATTATGGTGTGAGTGCACATCTCCCCTACTCCCACATACTACCAAAACATGTCTGGACAGATCACCTCTCTAGGTGAAAATGTGGACATAATAATGATAACAGCTCCTGTTAACTGAGCAGTTAACATGGGTCAGTTTATATATACTAAGAGATATAAGAAAGCAGAGGCCTAGAAAGAGTAAACATCTTTCCCAAGAGATATAAGCTAGTAAGTAGCCAATCTGGGAAACCTCATTTTATTAAAGCCAAAGTGCATCTTCCCAACAACTAATCGAGTAGGTGGCAAGTTAGATTGGGCATTTTAGCTCTGTGGAAAAGGGCAGCATACAGCTGCATAGATCTCAAGGCTCTTTTATGTAAGGAAATGGTTAAAAAGGGATAAAAACACTCACAGCAAGGTACTGTTTAAATTGCTTTCCTTTTTATGTAGGTCAATTTAAATAGCAAATAAGCAATAAATCAATGCCTAAAGCCTCACACAGTTTAGCAGCTATGTCTGGGGATGGGAGACTGATCATTCACAATCATTAGCTGCGTTGGTGATAGGCAGTGGTGTTCTAGGGTGAGAGGTCAGAAGGACAGGAAGCCACAGAGTAGAGCAGGATGCCAGTTGCACGCATGCAAGCTCAGACTAGGTTCCTGGAAGATGTCTTCTTGGCCTCTGGCCAATAGAGGATTTTCTCCACCAAGTCAAGTTATTACACCCTTGTGACTTAGGGGCTTCAAGATCCCAAAGCATTAACATGATATGCAGTCATATCACCTTGGGCAAATTTCTGTCTAATGTCCTCTGATTTATTGCAAGGGCAAATCAGAAACACATTTATCAGTCAGGACAAGTCAGCCTCCTGCCATGCTAACTACTGGAAAAAAAAAAAGGCCTGAACTTCTATATATTGTACCTAGACATTTTTAGACCTGGGCCTGAAATAAGGCACTAAAGAAGTAACAATTGTTATGTGATGATTCATTAGGAGGAAGAGAATGTCCATGACTTTCCCCCTCCCCACCCACATGCATTTTCTCAGCTGGAAGTGGCTCTTACTCTGCTACCTGTTGAAATATTTGATGGTTTCTTGCAACTTCTTAGGTAGTGCCAGGATGTATCACTCATGGGCTCAGAGTGCTATGCCTTACCCTAGATTTCCAGATTGGCCCTTCTTCCTCTCAGATACTGACATCTTACACTTCTCATCTGGGTAGCACTGGGTTAAAAGGCAGAAGTCACAGAGAACCATCCTGAATGCCTGAGTGTGCCCATGCTGTCTAACTGGAACAAAGCATTGGAGTGTGGGTATATACTAGAGAGGGAAGATGGCACATACTTAGGCAGGCTGAAAAGTCAGTATTAAAGCAAAGTGATTTTCCAGGGAGTATCTGAGACTAACAAAACAGTAGTTGCAAAACAGAGAAACATGAAAAAGTGCTCCAAATTGGTTGCAAATTAGAATCATCTAAAGAGTAGTTTTTTTTGTTTTTTGTTTTGTTTTTTTGGTCCGGTCGTGGGGCCTGAACTCTGGGCCTGGGCATTGTCCCTCAGCTCTTCAGTTCAAGGCTAGCGCTCTACCACTTGAGCCACAGCACTACTTCCGGCTTTTTTCTTTTTGCTTATGTGGTGCTGAGGAATCGAACCCAGGGCCTCAGGCATGCAAGGCAAGTGCTCTACCACTGAGCCACCTTCCCAGCCCCTAAAGAGTTTTTTTTGTTTTTTTTTTTTTAAAGTTAATATGCTGATTGTATCTCAGACCACTTAAACTAGAATCTCTGAGGGTAAAACTTAGGCAAGACTATACTGAGACCTCATAGAAGAGGTCGTTTGCCCATTTCCAGATTTAAAAACTGTATTAATTATCTGTCATGGTGTAAACAATATTACCAAAAACTCAATAGCTTAAGCTGCACAATTTATGACCTCGGTTTTTGTGTATTAGCAATCCAGGCATTGACCAGGGATTGCACTTTAAGGTTCTTCACGAAGTTACAATTTATGAGTCAGTTAGAGGTGATGTCTCGTCTGAAAGCTTGGAAGAGGAAGATCCATTTCCAAGTTGACATGATGTTTGGCAGGACTCAGTTCCTTTGGCCTGTTAGACTGAGAGCCTCATTTTCATACCGACTGATGGCTGGAGGCTACTTTCAGTTGCTCACAATGTAGTCTTCCCAACATAGCCACTCGTGATCAAAACATGTAAGCTAAGAAGGTAATAAAAACTCCAAAGCTGGATGTGATGACTCAAGCTTGTAATTTTGGCTATTTGGAAGGTAGAGACCAGAAGATGGTGGTTTGACACCACCCCACAATTCTGAAGAAAAAAGTTTGTGAGACCCCCCCCACCTCAACCAATGGCTGGGCCTTGTAGGGTATACTGTCATTCCAGGCCACCAGGAAAGCATAATGATTGCATGTGGTGGTGTACACCTGCCATTCAGTGACATAAGGAAACACAAATAGGAGGACTACAGTCCAAGTCTGGCCTGGCATACATCAAGGTCCTGTCTGTCTGGAAAATAGCCAACACAAAAAAAGGGCTGGTAGATAACACAGAAATGTAAGGACTAGGAAGCAGGTTTGATCAATGGGCCATTTTAGAATCTGTACATAAAAAATATGGTATAAGACCTCAGTTCAACAATCCCAAGCCCAAGTCAACAACTATGAGAGCAAGTTTCGAAGCAGATAAGCAGATTCTGTTCCTCCAGTCAAAAACTATCATTAAAAAAAAATCCCAGATAAAAATCTAAAAGAAGCCAAGTGCCAGTCACTCATGCTTGTAATCTTACCTACTCAGGAGGCTAAGATTTGCAGATTCAAAGGCAGTCCAGGCCGGAAAATCTGTGCGGCTCTTATCTCCAAAAGGCTCTTAACTACCAAAAGGCTCAATAAATAAATAAATAAATAAAAAGGATGAAGTGGGAGAATGCTAGTCTTGAGAAAGAAAATAAGTAAATAAATAAAGCTCAGGGACAGACAACATAAGGCCTTGAGTGTAAGCCTCAGGATCAGCACCAAAAACAAAAGTAGAAAAAAAGAAAAAAGCAAATAAAGATAGAATTAATAAAATGAACTTAATCATAAGGAAAGACAAAATAGTTTGTGAAAGACACTTTAAGAAAATGAAAAGACAAGCCAGTGACTGGGGGGAGGATGAGTATTGAGTATCCAAAAATTTCTGAAAACTCAACAATCAGAAAATAAAATTCAATTATTTTCTTTTTAAATATGTTTTCATTATTAGTAAGGTGTTACACATAGGAGTTACCATTTCATGTCAGGTAATGAGTACATTTCCTTTTTTTGGCCAATGTCACCCCTTCCCTCACTTTTCCCTAGATTCTCTCTCCCATCCCTGCCCACAAGTTACATAGTTTGTTTTCCACACAGGGTATACTGAATAGCATGGTTGCATTTGTTCATACTACCCCCTCCCTTTCTGTTCCCCATCTTTGCCCCCTCTAAAAAAAAACCCAACTCAGAACTACTACCACTACCACCACCACCACCAACAAAAAAAAACCCATATTTACATTTCTTGGAGTTTGTTTTGATAAATAGTATTTTAAATGTTCAGAGAAGTTACACCTTTGGGTTCCTCCTCTAAGGATATCTTCCTGACAGTTTAAAATTTAATTAAAAAAATAAACCGTAGGTGTTAATAGGTGCCTTAATAGAGCAGAGATATGGATGGTACCTTAGCGAAGAGATGTTTAACATCATTATCAATTAAGGAAATGAAAATTAAAATCACAGGAAAATACCACCTATAGGAATGGTGAAGTTTTTAGAATGTGAAAATAACAAGCATTGGCAACGATGTGAAGCAACTGAGAGTTCCACACACTGCCATTTTGTTGCAACAACTTTGGGAAACAATCTGGCAATTTCTTACAGAGTTCAATGTACACATATTGTATAGCTCAGACATCCTACTCTTAGGTATTTCCTTAAAATAAAAGTAAGCATATGAATAAATGTTGCACAATAATGTTTTATTCATAATTGGTCCAGTCAGAGGCAACCCAAATGTCTGTAAATTGGTGAATAAATAAGAAAAAATGTAATTGCAGCCTTAAAATGGAATACCACTCAGTTATAAAAATTATGCCTTTTTTGTGGGACTGGGGATCAATCTCAGAGTGTTGCATTTGCTAGGCAAGCACTTTGTCACTGATTAACTACTGCTTTGATTTACATAAAACTTCAAGGATGAAAAGCAGAGCAGTGATAGTCAGAAACTGGGGTGCAGGGCAGAGAAGGGGAGGGATGTGGCTTGAACTACTAAGTAGTTGAGAGAATTGGGGGAGGGTGGATGGAACTATACTACATCTTGACTGAGGTTATAGTTGAACAGAGATCTGTACATCTACAAAGAATGAATTTTATTGATGTAAATGATACTGCCATGCATCTGACTTTATAAAAATTATGAAGAACACACAAAGCCAGATTGTGGTATTATCACTTTCAGTCAACATTGCTCTATAATTTTTGATTGGTACAATAAGATAGAAAGAGGAACTAGCATGCTTCAAGATTATTATTGGTGGCAGATGGTATATTTCTCCACGTTAGAAAGTAAATAAAAATGATCAAAAATTGTTATATTTACTAAGAGAATTTAGCTAATTATATACAAAAGGAAGTTTTATTTCAATTTATTGAGATGTTCACTTTTATCAATATGTCATTTTTTTGCATAAATGATTTTTTATTATTTAAAGTAGTTGTACAAAGGAGATGTCATTTGATAAAGTGGCATTGGAATACAATGCATCTTAATCTGTGTCACCCCCCTTCAAGAACTCCCCTTTTGACTCATGCTTCTTTACATTTTTCAATTTTCTGGTCTATACAGTGAATTCTTGACTTCATTCTTCCCCATCCCCCCACTTTTTTTCTACCTCTCTCCCCTAGGCCCCACATCTCACTTACAACTACCCATTTTTTGGTATTTGTTTTGTTAGGCTTTGACTTAATCTTTCTAAAAAATTATACTATATGAGCTTTCCATAGTGTTTACACTAATTCATTTGGAATTACTTGCATACTACCCAGCATGTTTACTTATAGATTAATCTCATGCACCATGCAAACATTTGTTTCTCTGGGTCTGGATTACTTCACTTAATACAATTCTTTTCAAACCTTCATTTCTTTATGAATGGTACACCATCATTCTTTTCTAATCAATGAGTAAAATTATAGTATATCTGTATATATACATACATAAATATACATATATGTATATATATATGAGTGTGTGTGTGTGTGTATTCCCCATTTTCTTAATCTACTCATCCATTGAGGAGCGTCTGGGATGATTCCATGTTTTGACTATTGTATATAGTGCTTCAATGAATTTGATTGTGCTGGTAGTTCTACTGTAGCCATCTACTAGATGGATGCTCAGGAGTGGAATTGCTGGATCATAGGGTAGTTCTGTGTTCAGTTTTTTGAGAAACCTCCACACTGGTTTCCAGAGTGCTTGAACAAGCTTACATTCCCACTATTATAATAGAGTTCCATTTGGCCACATCCTTGCCAGCATTTGTTATTGTTTTCCAAATGGAAAGACCTTCCATGCTCTTAGATTAGGAGAATTAACATGTGAAAATGCAATACTGACCAAAGCAATTTGCAAATTCAATGCAATACCCATCAAAATCCCAACATTCTTCAAAGAGATAGAGAAAGCAATCCAAAAATTGGTATGGAATAACAAAAGACCCCAATAGCAAAAGCAATCCTTAACCGGCAGAACAATGTTGTAGAAATAGCAAATACCACACTTCAAACTCTACTCAAAGCCATAGTAATGAAAACAGCTTGGTACTAACACAAAAATAGACCTGAGGAACAGAGTAGAAAATCCAGATCTATAAAAAAAACAACCCACAGATCTATACCCATTTAATATTTGATAAGAGAGCCAAAAACAGTCTGGAAGAAAGTCAGCCTCTGCAACAAATGATGCTGACAAAACTGGATACACATATATAGAAAACTAAAACTAAATCCTGATATATCCTTGCACCAGCATCAATTCAAAATGGATCAAAGACCTTGATGTAAGACCCAAAGCCAAGAAACTATTACAGGAAGGAGTAAGGGAAACTCTAGGGCTCCTGGGCACAGGTAGAAATTTCCTAAAGAACAATCCAGAAGTATAAATCAAAGAAAAACTTGGTAAGTGGGATTGCATCAAACTCAAAAGTTTCTGTATGCCAAAGGACATAGCTAACAAGCTAAAAACAAACTTACAGAATAGGAATTTTTACCAGCTGTATATCATACAGTGGCATAATATTTAGAATACATAAAGAACTTAAAAATTACATCCTAAAACCTACAACAATTTAATTAATAAGTGGGCTAATGAGTTAAAGAGAATATTCTCAGAAAAAAAGTAAAAGTGACCAATAGACACATGAAGAAATGTTCAACTCGGCGCTTAGGGTAATACAAATCAAAACAACACTGAGATTCTGCCTCATCCCAGTTAGAATGGTCATTATCAAGAAAACAAATAAGAAAGATGTCATTTTTAGTGCCATAAAAAAGATTGGCTATGGATAGATCTAATAAAAGATGTAGATGACTTTCATGAAGAAAATTTAACACGAGGAAAGAAAAATGCCTGTCCTTCTCAGAAACTAAGAATATGTATGTCCAGTAACTCATTCTAGTTAGACTATTAATGAAATTATTAATAGGAAATGGATATAGTGATAGAACTGTATTATTATAGTTATAGAACTATACTGGAACAGATAGAAGCAATAGATTGGGACACCAACTCTCACCTAGGACAATACAAGAAAGGTATAAACCATCATGAAGAAGACTATGGACATTGTTTCCAGCAGCTGGGGCAGGTTTTTTGGTACCCATCACTGAGTAAAAGAGTTGAAAATAGAAAACAAGAGACTCAGATTAGCTCTCAGATATTTCTGATTTATTCTGAAATATTAAAAATATCACAAAATGACTACTTAGAACAATAAAGTGATCAGCCCTTTCTACCACCCAGCTTTGTTTGCAGTTTGCTACTGTCTAGCAGCGATTTCACTTTTTTCTCTTTCTCTTCAGGAGGAAAACAGTTCCAAGGAAATAAAAGATTTTTTTGGCCATGTTTGCATTTATCTTTACCTCTTTTCTTTCCATGATTATAATGGGAGGCAAAGATTCCATTCACAGCTCCAGACATAAGGGGCTGCAAGTTAACACATGTAGCTGAGACTACCCAACAGCCTCTATAGCTGAACAAGGTATTTTTTAGCAGGAGGACAATGATCCTAGATTTGGGCCAATGAGCACAGTTAATGTATATCCAGTGAGCAGAATTCGCTAACCTGGATCACTTGGAATTTCTCTATTTCTATGTCCTGATTTTAGCCGGAGTGACAGATGAAGGTATTGAATTCTATGTAGGTGGTTAATCAAGTTCAAACCACAAAGATTATAAGAGTATTAACAGAATTTGATCCACTGCTGTCCTTGCTAGGATTTCTGACACTGTTGAGAAAAGGTGCTAATTAATCACAGGACCTTAAGGTGCCAGGTTTGGATCAGGAACAAGACTAGATGAGCAAGTGAGGTTTCTGTGCAAGTTTTTATCTTGCAGGAGGACTGGCTACAACAAAGACCAGCCTGCTTTAGATGCACATCCTCTTACTGTTTAAATGTCGAGTTCTAATTTTGGAACTGGACACCAGTGGCTCACGACTTTAATCCAAGCTACTCAGGAAGCTTAGATCTGAGGACCTCAGTTCAAAGCTAGCCTGAGAAGGTAAGACTTTAAGACTTTTGTTTCCAATTAAACAGCACAAAGTTGAAAGTAAAGCTGTGGCTCAAGTGGTAAAGTGCCAGCCTTGAATAAAGATGCTGAGGGGCAGTGTTCAGACCCTGAGTTCAAGCACATAACAAAAAAAAAATTTTGGACTTAGGTCCCAAAACTTCATAAAAATATTTAAATCTGTTTTATCCAGGAAATAGTGTCTGATAAGAACTAAAAATAAACCAGAAAGGCTCGGGCTAGGTTTCAAGGACAGAATCCAAGGAGTTCAAAGAATTTCTAAATATGGCCAAAGGCTTTCCTGCTTTTCCACTTCAAGTTTAAGAACTTGAAAAATTTCAAAATCTGAAGATCTTTCCTTCCTTTTCCTGGTATTGAAAGCAGGAGAGCCTGGGCTTCACTCTGGAGCAGATTGTAGCCCATGATTTGGTATCTACAGTGTGGGATAGCTGTTTAGAGAGGTGGCTAAGGGCATGAGCTTGCAGTCAGACAGCTGGTTTTTTTTTTTCTTTTTCTTTTTGCCAGTCCTGGGGCTTGCACTCATTTCTTTATGAATGGTACACTATCATTCTTCTCTAATCAATGAGTAAAATTACAGTATATCTGTATATATACATACATATATACATATATATGTGTGTGTATACATATCTATACATACATATATATATATATATATATACATATATATATATATATATATATATATGAGTGTGTGTGTGTGTTCCCCATTTTCTTAATCGACTCATACATTGAGGGGCATCTGGGATGATTCCATGTTTTGACTATTGTGTATAGTGCTTCAATGAATGTGATTGTGCTGGTAGTTCTACTGTAGCCTTGTTTATATTCTACTAGATGGATGCTCAGGAGTGGAATTGCTGGATCATACAGTAGTTCTGTGTTCAGTTTTTTGAGAAACTTCCGCACTGGTTTCCAGAGTGCTTGAACAAGCTTACATTCCCACTATTATAATAGAGTTCCATTTGGCCACATCCTTGCCAGCATTTGTTATTGTTTTCCAAATGGAAAGACCTTCCATGCTCTTAGATTAGGAGAATTAACATGTGAAAATGCAATACTGACCAAAGCAATTTGCAAATTCAATGCAATACCCATCAAAATCCCAACATTCTTCAAGGAGATAAAGAAAGCAATTCAAAAATTGGTATGGAATAACAAAAGACCCCAATAGCAAAAGCAATCCTTAACTGGCTGCTAATTTTTTCCTGTGAGTAAAAATGGTTGCTGATGATGAAAAGGACTTGGTCACCAGAGCCCTCTGTCTGCCTTCTATTTGTAACAGAGATCAGAAGTGTTAAGCTTTCGTGTGAGAAGAAAATGCTACTTCTTACTTGAACTCTGAAAATATGCCTCTTGGATGGCTCATTGGCACGCCCTGTGATTTGCCATATTAACTATTTCCTTAGCAGTAGAAGCTGAAATAATCATGCTCAGATCTCAATTCTCATACAGAAGGGTGTAGCAGCAAGCTGTGTTCCCAGCATGCTCACTGGTAAGGCCTGCTGCCTAACAAATCTACAATGGGTTGGATATTTATGCTTCTCAGAACCCATACTTTGAGCCCCAAATTTCATGTGATGGTATTTGCAGGAGAGGTTTTCAGGGAGTCATTAAGTCATGAGGATGGAGACCTTATAAATGGGATTTGGTTAGTGTCAGTAACAGAAGAGGTAAGGGAGGTATCTCCTGTTCATTCATGTACAAATACCATTAGAAGTTGGCTAACTTCAAACCAACAAGTTTCCATACCTGCACGCAGGACCTTCTGTCACCTTGAACTTTCCTTACTTTTATAACAATGAAAAATAAATGATAATAGTTTAAGTTATACCTCCTGTGGAAATTTGCTATAGCAGTCCTAACTGATCAAGGCAGTAAATACATTGTCTAAATATGATATGAACACACACCAAAATCCCTTACACCTCTTGGCTTTTATACTAAAGATGGAAGAGGTCCAGAGTGAGCCAAAAAGCTGCATTTTCCACAAATATCGCAGATGATAAGGGAAATGTGAGTTTATAAGTGTTGTAATTTTCCTTATTCTCATTTTCTTTTTAAATGTTAATCTTGTGCTCTCTTTGTGGTAGGGATTCCTTTTTTCAGCCTTGTTCCCTGGTTCTCTGTACCTCTAGAAAAATCACTGCTAGTCTATGATTTGGGCTCATGAAAGCTCAAGATGAAAGCCAGAGGACTAGAGGCAAAAATCTCATAGCCAGAGGTTCTGCTAGGAAAGCCCTCAGTCAGGAGGAACAGAAGAGGCTAATAAATAAGATATGAGTGGCACAGTGTTGTTTTTTTGGAAAAAAAAATATGGGCAGATAGTCAAAGACAAACACAAAGAAGTGAAAGGAATGAAAGGATAATGCCAGAAAGGTAAAATCCCAGAACAAGCTGAGGCTTCTGGAAAATGCTAAGGGCAAAACCAAGGGCTTTTAAAGTAAGAAGCTACACAGGGATCAAAAACAGTAAAGACATAAAGGCCAGGAACAGATGATGTAATCTTGGCAGATGTCAGGGTGAGCAACATTGCTCATTTCCTGGTTTTCTTCCCTACTCCACAGGGGACAAGGCTCTGTAAGCTGAAAGTTTGCAGAATAAACTTGCTTAGAGAGAATGCCATCTAAAGATTAGAGGGTGACAATGGGTACAAAAAGGTAAGGGTGAAGTGCAGGAAATAAAGACAGTTTTTTTTCTTTTTTGTCAGCTGTGGGGCTTGAACTCTGGGCCTGGGTGCTGTCTCTCAGCTCTTCAGCTCAAGGTGAGCGCTCTACCACTTCAGTCACAGCACCACTTCCAGTTTTCTGGTCGTTTATTGGAGATAAGAGTCTCACAGACTTTCCTGCACAGGCTGGCTTTGAACTGTGATCCTCAGAGCTCAGCTTCCTAAGTAGCTAGGATTACAAGCGTGAACCACGCACCCAGCTAAAGTTAGTTTTTATGACCAGACGAATTATGTTACAGAGAATACAGAGCTAGTATTGCAGTTATAGGCCTGTATGTTACTGGTTATCTCTAAAGTCTATGAAGAAAGAGACACCAAAATGATCAGAAGAAAGGAAATCTGGTTCTTCCTAAAGTGTCTTTCTAGAAACCACAATGTAAATCATCTGCGAAATCACAGAAGAGATGACACATCAGATTATTTGGCGGAACTTAGGAAAGAGTGTGATCACCAGGAGTAAGTGCAGACTCTGTGTCAAAGCCTGTATTTTTTTTCTTTTGTCCTGTAAGTTTGCATGTGGTCTTTTTCTCCCTACTTCTAACTTCCATTTCCTGTTTTGACTACCTCTGAAAGTAGCACCACTATTGAGAATGTCCAATGCAAGTAGTGATCATGTCTCAGCCATATTTCTCAGCTTAGTTTTTAGCATGACGATTCTCCTAACCTTCAAGCTGTGCTCCAGAAAAAATAAGTTCTCAGCAAAGGCCTCAGGTTATCCTGTATTCAAAACTGAAAGCCTGGCTCAGTACTGCCATACATAGACAAATGTATAATTTCCCAAGACTATTATTCTATGGCCAGATCTCTTCAGGAAACAATTCAGATACCTCTAGTCATGGTAGTCAGTATTTGTTTTAATTGGCAACTTGATTGGATAAGACATAAAAGGCTGGATTTTTCAAGTAAGAAGAGCACACAGAATTTGGATGAGAACAAAGAAAATTGCCTATAAATCTATAAGTAAACACATTGGGTGGTATGCAAATAGTTATAAATGAATTAACTGAAGTATAATAGACTCTATGGAGAGTGCTAATAGTATAATTCTTTAGAAAGACTAAGTTAAAACCCAGTAAAGTAAGTACCAGGAAATGGGTACTTTTAAGAGAGGGGACAAGAGAAGGGTAGAAGAATAATCAGGGGAAAGGAGTAGAATGCAGGCAAGAATGCACTCTATATACCACAGACGAGAAAAACAAGGGAAGGGGTGGATTAAAGCGGGGTGAAGATGTTGAAGGGGTGACACTGATTAAGAATCACATTATATATATAAATTGCTTTGATAAATGACAAAAAATTCAATACATAACCTAAAAATTAAGAAAAGTGAGGGGAGGGGTGGGTGAGAATGTTGAAAGGGGTGACATTGATCAAGAGGCACTATGTTCATGAACTTTTGTTGAATGGCAATTCCATTGTACAACTACTTAAAGATAATAAAAACCATTCAACCTCCCCCAAATATACTGGAAAATAAAACAGATTAAAAAATAGTAGATAACCGAGACGGTAACTGAGTAAAGAAAACTAAGTCCATTTCTTAGGTTAAAACTGTTCAATACATAATGCTATTGACCACAGACCACATCAGCAAGACTGGAAAATGACCTTAAAATTATTGTTAGTTACAAGTTCATTATGCCTCCTGAATAGGACATAGCTACCAGGAAGCTGATATCACCATCAACTGTGCTGATAAAAGCACAGAGAAATAATTGTTCCCACTGGCTAAGGACATGGAAAGAAATTTTGAATGTGACACAAACTGAAGTAATTGTTTGAGGACAGTTATGTCACAGAAGAAAGTGAGGCTTTCAAAAATACCATGGATATGGGATACTGTTTATTCAGGCTGTATTAATTGCAATAGGGAATGATAAGCAAAACGTGGTGTGTGGACTTAATTCTGAATAGAGTCAGTCCAATGCATCTGTGGGTATTTAATTATGGATTAAAAATAATCACACATGAGGCTGAGATCTGAGGATCTCAGTTTGAAGTCAGTCCAAGCAGAAAAGTCCAAGACACTCTTCTCTCCAATTAATGAGCAAAAAAATCATCCAAGTCAAAGCAACAACAACAAAATGGAAGTACAGCTGTGGTTCAGGTGGGTAGAGGTCAGCCTTGAGCAAAAATGGTGAGGGACAGCTTCTAAGCCCTGAGTTTAAGACCCAGTATACCCCCCTCTCTCTTTCTCTCTCTCTCTCACACCTCTCTCTCACACACACAACCCAGAAAAAATTGTGTCTGTACTACACATATGTAGATTCTTTGTTGTTGTTGAGTAATTTCCTGGACAGTATCACAAAACAACGATTTACAATCTTTACATTGTATTAGGTTATTGTAAGTACTACAGATGGTTTTAAAGTAAACAGGTGGCAGAGCTGGAGGCTGGAGATACAGCTTAGTGGTAGATCAGTGCTTGGCATATGCTCGCCAGGCATTCGATTCAATCTTCAGAGCTGGGGGCTGAGGGGAAAGGTACACAAGTGGAAGTATGTGGGTTACATGCAGTACTACGCCATTTTATATATGGTACTTGGGCTTCCATAGGTTTTAATATCTGTGTGTGTGTGTGTGTGTGTGTGTGTGTGTGTGTATTCCTAAAATCAATTCTCTGCAGATGCTGAGGGACAATTGTGTCTTTTGACAGAAACACTGCCAAAGGCCATAGATCTAGAGAAGGTCAGTGTAATGTGTCTGCACATCCTGTTACAGGATTGCTATTCAAAGGAACTAGGATATTGAAGCTGTGAGGAGAAGAAAGGAGCCACCTGGCAATGCACCAAAGGTTTCCACAGGCTCATTGGCAGGAGGAGAGCCAGTTTGAGTTGCTTTCTGACATGGGGAGAGGTAGTGTCCTAGGGCAGAAGCTGTCACTAACTCCTCAGTCCCAGGATTGTGTCTCAGAGACAGTGAGGGCTGGGCAGGGATCCAGAGCAGGGCATGAGGCTTTGGGAGAGGGGGCTTCTGTTTTAGGTACCCCGCCCACTCCAGCACTCTAGACTTTGAGAGGAAGAGGTTCTGAGGATAACACATGGGTAGGGAAGATCTGGGCTCTGAAAATTGTATGTTCCCTGAAGTCCTTGGTGGTGACAGCAGGTAGGGTTCTGGGACCAGACCCTGAGGGCCAGGAAAGGGGGGTGACTGTGAAGGGATTGGTTCCTCCCTAGGCTCAAGCACCTCTCTCGGAAGCAAGACTTGGAACAAACCCATTTTTAGCTTTGGACCCTTTGTCAGCCTGCCTGGTGCTGGAGACTGGAGGCTGGCTCACCTCACCCTTCACCCAAAGGAATGGCCTGCTGGGAAGCAATGTGCCTAAGAATGCAAACTATTTCCTGGCAATAGTCCTTTTGCTGTGCCAGTGTCTGGCAAGAGAGGGGAGTGGAGACAGAGGGAATTGGAGAGAGAACAGGCAGGTTGGAAGGAGAGTGGGAGGGAAGAAAGGAGAAGGAAAAGGAATAAGACTTGCCTTTGTGCTGTGGTATGACATTTGCTAATTCATTGGCATCTGAGTGTCAATTTCTGAGTCATCGATGAGAGTCCAAGGGAATAGCTTAGCAAGAGGAAATGAATCCTTGATCCTCTCAGCTGGTGATATCACCAAGAAAGAGGCCAGGGACTACAGAAGCAGACACCGAGTTCTGATAGGTATATAACAGTGGTTGTGAGCTCTGTATTTGACCTGTGAGGAATCTAGAACCATTGTTCAGGCATTTTCAAGTGGATAAATGATTGCATCTTCCTCTCAGCCTTAGTTTCCTCATCTGTAAAACAGGGTCTTAGAGGCTTGTGGTGAGATTTAAAATGAGGATCCACATCAAACACTTCAGTCTAGAGTCTAGAATGTAGAAAGGATACAACATGTATTCATTACAGTGAATGATTACAGCAGGTGATATTTCCTCCACCGGGGCAGCCTCAGGACCTATGCACTTCTTAAATGTCACTATAACTCTCATTTATCCCAAGGATTGTTCTCTTCTCTTGAATGTGGGTGGGCATGTAATGGTAGCAGTGCCTTTGAGAGTTGTCTTTTTTAAGTTAATTAAACTCCTTATTAATCAGTCTGATAAGTATGATAGACATCTATGTCTTGTTTTCAAACAATTTCACTCCCCTTCCTTTCTTTTTTCTTCAAATTGTTATTGAGGTGATGTATAGAGGGATTTCTGTTTCATAAAACAGGTGATGCAGCATTACTTTTATGTCTCTTCTTTAATTGTTTTAAAAGCTTTTCTTTCTAAAAGGAACATCACATTCAGAAATGCCAGAGTGAAAATATTAGAATATAGCTGAATGGAGGAACATTTTAGTTTCAGTAGAAAATAGCTATGATTTTCCCAAGTGCCCTTCCAAGTCTGGTTGATGTGAACACTCAACCTAACACCTTAACTTCTGCAAACTGGTATTTGAATCATTTATCATCAAAATCAGTTAAGGTAGGAGCTAGTTCCTGTTCCTCCCTCCCCCATTTAGTTCCTTCTGTGCAAAATAGAACAAAACAAACAAACAAACAAAACCTACCACCACCACCAACAAAACAAATGGTATGTTTTCTAATGATACTACATAGAAAATAATTTCTAGCATGATGCTGGCTGTCACAAGGTTAAGGATCTGGACCAGGAAAGGGAAAACTTGTTACTGAAAGTGGTATAATGTAGTGTTTAGAAGATGGCTGAATAGGCTGTGAGCTGGATGGGCCAGCATGGCAGAAGGGAGTCGCCTCTCTTTCATGCCACTGAAGGAGGAGGACAGAGCCAAGGAGGGAGGAGGCTGGACCATGAATCATGCCAACACAAATGGGATTGCTGTGGAGAAGGCACATGGCCCCGTTCTCTGAGCATTTGATGGCTTTCCTGGGGGAGGGGGAAGTGGCTGACCCTTTCTTCTGGGTCACAATGATCTCATTTTTTTTTTTTTGGCTTTCTTATAGTTGTCATGGAAATAGCCTTTCACCTCCTATGAATCACAGTAAAAGCAGACAAGAATTATATAGAGTAATGTGATTAATGCTTGGACATCCTGGTGAGTCCAAGGGGAAAATTTGTGACCTGGGTAAAACTGGTAGCCCAATATCTTTGAGGCAGGTGAAAGAGGAACCCTCTTCACCCCACCAGCCAGCTACTAATCCCTGCACCAGGTCAGATTGCACTTGGGCTGGGAAATGGCTTGCCAGCGCTTGGCTTAGAGTCTATCATCTAGAGTCTATCATCCATGACTGTCACAGGGGCTGGACTTTCCCAGGGACTGTACTTTAGCAAAAATATTGGCTTCTTCTCTGGCCCCCACTAGGGTCTTGGGCAAAGCAACAGGTTGGTTGGAATGGCTGTGACTTAGGACCGCAGCAGATTGGGCAGGAAGAAGGTGCTAGTGTGGTCAGTCATCCTTGAAGAACAGAGGAGGAGGCCTCCAGTCCTGAGAGGCCGCAAAGGGTTGCCTAGCAACACTGCCCCATGCTTCTGTCTGCTTGGGACCTCTTGGAGGTTCCTATTTTCCAGTTTCTTCCTTAACAAGCCACTCTGTATATGACTTTTCAGCCATTCTCCCTTCTTAGAAATGCTCTCAGTGATAGCAAAGATTAGGTCAGAACTCAATGAAATAGAAACTTTAAAAAGTATACACAAGTATAAGAAATTGGTAAAGAGAAAAATAAAGCTAATAATATGTAATAAAAGTAAAAAAGAATCAAAGAAAGTATACACAAAAACCAACGAAACAAATGGCTGGTTTTTTGAAAAAAAATTGATAAAATTGACAGACCACTAGTGAGATGGACGAAGAAGAGACAAGATTCAAATTAATAAAATCAGAGATGCCACAGGAAACATTATAACAAACATCCAAGAAATCCAAACAATGATAAAGGACTAATTTCAAAACCTATACTCATAAAAGAAGGAAAACCTAGCAGAAATGGATGAATTTCTAGAAACATACAAACTGCTTAAATTGAACCAAGAAGATATAAACCAGCTAAACAAGCCAATAACACACAACGAGATTGAGGAAGTATTCAAAAGTCTTCCAACAAGGAAAACCCCAGGCCCTGATGGATTCACTGCTGAATTCTGTAAGACTTTTTTTGCGGGGGTGTGGAGGGGCAGTCCTGGGGCTTGAAAAAGGGTCTGGGCACTGTCCCTGAGCAGCAGCAGCAGCAGCAGCAGCTGCTGCTGCTGCTGCTGCTGCTGCTCCTCCTCCTCCTCCTCCTCCTCCTCTTCCTCCTCCTCCTCCTCCTTCTGCTTCTTCTTCGCTCAAGGCTAGCACTCTACCACTTGAGCCATAGGGCCCCTTCCGGCCTTTTCTGTTTATGTGGTACTGCATGCTAGACAAGCACTCTACCACTGAGCCACATTCCCAGGCCTTCTGTAAGACTTTTAAAGATGGACCAATACCAATATTTCTCAAGCTTTTCTGTGAAATAGAAACAGAAGTAACAAATTCCAAACTCATTCTATGAAGCCAATATCACACTCATCCTCAAGCCAGGTAAAGATCCAACAAAAAAAGTGATTAATTTCTTTGATGAACACAGATGCAAAGCTCTTCAATAAACTACTAGCCAACAGAATCCAGAAACAAATTTTAAAAATCGTACATTATGACCAAGTATGCTTCATCCCACAGATGCAAGGCTAGTTTAATATATACTATCAATAAATGTAATTCACCATGTCAACAGAACCAAAGACAAGAACCACATGCTATCTCAATAGATGCAGAAAAAGCCTTCGACAAAATACAATATCCATTCATGTTAAAATCTTTGGAAAAGCTAGGAATAGAGGAACATTCCTTAAAGCAAAAAGGGCTGTATTTGACAGACCAAAAGCAAGCATCATACTGAATGGGGAAAAACTAAAATCATTTTTCCTAAAGACAAGGATTCCCCTCTCTTCACTATTCTTCAATATAGTTCTAGAATTCCTACCCAGAGCAATACGGCAAGAAAAGGACATAAAATGGATTCACATAGGGAAAGAAGACACCAAACTAGCCCTATTTGCAGATGACATAGTCTTTTTTTGGCTCTGGTCGTGGGGGCTGAACTCTGGGCCTGGGCGCTGTCCCTCAGCTCTTCAGCTCAAGACTGGCACTCTACCACTTGAGCCACAGTGCCACTTCTGGCTTTTTTTTTTTGCTCATGTGGTGCTGAGGAATCGAACCCAGGGCCTCATGCATGCAAGGCAAGCGCTCTACCACTGAGCCACCTTCCCAGCCCCCTCTTTTTTTTTTTTTTAATTGTGAAAATACTGTACAGAGGTGTTACAATTACTTGGGCAAGGTAATGAGTACATTTTTTTTTTTTGAGGGGAGGGGGGTCCGGTCGTGGGGCTTGAATTCTGGGCCTGGGCACTATCCCTCAGCTCTTCAGCTCAAGGCTAGTGCTCTCTACCACTTGAGCCACAGTGCCACTTCCAGCTTTTTTCTTTTTGCTTATGTGATGCTGAGGAATCGAACCCAGGGCCTCATGCATGCAAGGCAAGCACTCTACCACTGAGCCACCTTCCCAGCCCCCAATGAGTACATTTCTTATCAAGCACTGTTGCCTCCTCCTTTGTTTCCCCTTCCCATCCCTTCCCATCCCCTCCCCACCCCCTGCCCAGATGACATAGTCTTATACCTAAAGGACCTGAAAAACTCCATTCCTGAACTCCTAGAGCTGATCAACTACTTTGGCAAAGTAACAGGATACAAAATAAACCCACAAAAGTCAGTAGCCTTTCTGTATGCCAACAATATACAAGCAGAAAGGGAAATAATCAAAACAACTCCATTTGCCTAAAAAACAACTCCATAGCCTAAAAAAATACCTGGGAATTTTCCTAACCAAAACTATAGAAATCTGAAGAAAGAAATTAAAGAGGATGCTAGGAAATGAAAACACCTTCCATGTTCATGGATAGGTAGAATCAATATTGTGAAAATGACCATATTGTCAAAAATACTATACTAATTCAATGCATTCCCCATCAAAATCCCAATGACTTTCTTTACTAAGATAGAGAAAATCCAAAAATTCATATGGAGCAACAAAAAACCTAGAATAGCCAAAGCAATTCTAGGCAAAAAAAAAGCAGTGTGAGTGGTATCAAAATACCAGACTTCAAGCTCTACTACAGAGCTGTAATAACAAAAAATAACTTGGTATTGGTAGAAAAATAGATCTTGAGATCAATAGATTAGAAGACTTAGAAATAAAACCATATACTTATAGGCGTCTTATTTTTTTTTTTCTTACCAGTCCTGGGGCTTGAATTCAGGATTGGGGCACTGTCCCTAAGGTTCATTTTTGCTCATTGTACCATTTGAGCTGCAGCACTACTTCCCGCCTTTTCTGTTAATGTGGTACTGAGGAATCAAACCCAGGGCTTCATGCATGCTAGGCAAGCACTCTACCATTAAGCCACATTCCCAGCCCAGTTATCTGATATTTGATAAGAAACCAAAGACATACAGAGGGGAAAAAATAGCCTTTTCAACAATTGGAGTTGGAATAATGGGCGGCCATATACAGAAAACCAAAAGCTTGTCACCATATACTTATATCAGTTCAAAATGGATCACAGGCCTCAATATTAAACCCAAAACTTTGAAACTACTGCAAGAGTTATAGAACTTATAGAACTTATAGGTATAGGCAGAAATTTCTTAAACAGAGTCCCAGGAAGCACAACAGATAGGAGAGAGACTCAAGAAGTGGAAGTACATCAAAATAGAAAGTTTCTGCACAGCTAAGTACATAATTACAAAACTAGAAAGACAACCAAACAAGTGGGAGATCTTTACCAGCAATGCATCAGACAAAAGCCTAATATACAATAAATACAAGGATCTCAAGAAACTAGCCCCTCCCAAACCCTATAAACAAATCATTAAATGGGCAAGGGAGCTAAGGAGAGACTTCTCAGAAGAACAAGTAAGAATGGCAAAGAAACACATGAGGAATGCTCATCATCCCTAGTCATAAAGGAAATGCATATCAAAGAAACTCTGAGATTCCATCTCACCTTCATTATATTGGCTAACATTTTGAATCTGAACAACAAATGCTGGCTGTGATGTGGGGAAAAAGGAATCCTACTGCACTGCTGGTGGGAATGTATATTAGTACAACCATTCTGGAAACCAGTCTGGAAGTTCCTCAAAAAACTAAGCATAGACTTTCCTTCCCTACAATCCAGCCATACCATTCCTGCTTGAACATCCTGAGCCAGCTCATTATAAGGACACCTGCACATCCATGTTCATTGCCTCACTATTCACAGTAGCCAAGATATGGAAACAGCCTAGATGCCCCACAATAGATGAGTGGATTCAAAAATTTGATATCTATGTACAATGTACATTAGAAATAGATGGAACTAGAACAAATCATGTTAAGCGAGGTAAGCCAAGATCAGAGACACAAGTGGTGCATGTTCTCTCTGATATACAGAAGTTAGATCTCAAATGGACTGGGAGATGACAAATTATATAGGACTCTATATACTTACATACAGTGAGACCAAAAAAGAATAGTCTTAGGAGAGAATCACAAAGGTGCAACACCTAAGTTTCATATTCATATTCACCTAATATGCATATTCATCCTCATATTTATAAAAATAACATGCATACTGAAACAAACTCCAAGATACGGAAACAAATCATGGTTTTCTTTTTTAGTTTTTGGTTTTTGATGCTTCTATTTTTATCTTATAGATTGTGTATTTACACGATTGTGATTTACACAATTGTGTATTTTTTTTCAGAAGAGTGAGGGAAGAGCACAGAACTTGAGGGAAAAAGGGTGAAAAAGTGCAGCCGTGGAGCTCACTGGACACTGATGAAAGTGAACGATACAACTCCTGGGTGAAGATGGAGGGAGGGACTGGGAGAGAAGGAGGGGACAGATGATACTATACAAAAGGAGATGTACTTATTACCTGATGTATGTAAATATAACAATGAAGTAAATTAGCAAAAAGAAAGAAATGCTCTCAGGGCTGTGGAGTACCAATTCGAGGCAGCTCAGGAAACATTTTGCTCTGGGCTGTAGAATCTCTCAGAAAGTTCTGTTCTGGATTGTTTTTTTCCTGTGAGGACTATTGGGGTGGTTTGGCTTCCAGGTCTAGAGCCAGACTTGGGTTCAAATTCCAGGGCCCACCTTTATTAGATGTGTATTCTTGGGTAAGTTTCTTAAGTTCTCAGTGCTTCATTTTCTCCATCTATACAACAGAAAATGCTCTTTATTTGAAGTACCTAGCCCCCCCCCAAATCTGTAGATTGTCTTTTTATTGGGGTTTTCTATATTGATATAGTTCCTCTGTATTGATATAGTTTGTTTCTGTTGTCATGTTATATGTGTATGTATGTATGAAGACATCTCTCAATGATGTGCCTATTGAAACCCTCAATGCTTTGAGATTCAGAATTTTAATTCAATTCACTTTTGTAAGACACAACTTGTCCAGTTGACAATTTTCCCATTTCTAGCTTGTCATTCATAATCAACTCTGAAAAGGAATGAATTTGGCTCTATGTCATCTTCTATTGATTACTTACATTTGTGTCACTGTTGAACATTTATCTGAATTTTAATTTTATGGAGATTAAATGCTTGGTACTCTAAATCCTAAAACAAAGAAAACAAAACAACAAAATTTCCCCAAACCGGAAAACTCATAAGACCCACCTTATCAGGGCAGGTAGAGTGTTGAAATGCTTCTTAGATTATGTTGGTTGCGTGCCCCTTGGCTGTGAGCTCAGGATTAGTGTCAGCTCATACATAGGAGTTGAGGTGGGAGAAGTCCCCGACACCACTCATTTCTCTGCATGTTTTTTTTTTCATATATTCCAGTTCCCAGGGTCTCCTTAGAAGGTACTTTTGGCTAGAAAGACGGGGTCTTCTCTATTAATTATATTCATTGAAGCTGGAAAAAAATGAGAAAGAATTAATGAAGAGTCCCCTAACTTTGCATAATGCGGGTACCTTTCTTTCCTCAGTATCTAGACAGAATTTTAGTTTCCTGCACCACAACCATATTTGGCTATGGTGCAGACACTGGTCTCCAGACAGGGCCTTGAATAAAAAATGAGAAATGAAAATACTCCTAAATTCTCCTTATACTCTTCAGCTCACCAGCGCTCTAGCCAATACTCTGGCCAGAAAGACAGACTTGTCTCAGAGTTCTGTTAGTTATCTGTATGGCTCATTTAACTTGGCTTGGCCTATTCTTGGTTCAAACCCAGCAGATAAATGAAGGAAAGTAGGTAACTCACCCTGACTCTATTGGTTCTTTTTCTTTCAAGTTTTCTCTCTTCCTAATCCATGTATTACGATTTACTGTCACGGTTAGAGTGTTCAGGTAGTTGCTTTTATATCTTGTTTAGGGTTTTTTGTTGTGATCAATAAGAAAGCTGAGCTGAAGCAAGCTGATTCCATGTTTTGCAGAGTTAAAGGCCTCTAGTCAAAGCATTTAAGTCTTTTGGTTCTGAGATAACTTTAGATTTATAAGAATTTATAATAAAGAGACTTCTTCTAAACCTTATCCTGGTTTCCATTTATGCTAAATCTTATATAACTAAGGCACATTAATCAAAACAAAAAAATTAACATTGAGGTAATAACTGCATTCAATAACTACAGACTATATTTAGATTTTCCCATTTTTTTTCTGTTCTAGAACATCACATTACATATGATCATCCTGTCTACCTAGTCTTTCCCAAATTAGGACAGGTCTCAGATTTTCTTTGACTTTCATGACTGTGAAACTTTGGAAAAGTGAGAGTCCAACATTTTAGAATGTGTCCCTGGGGCTTATCTAATATGTTCCTGGTCTATGAAGTCCAAGATTCTGGACTTAGGGGAAGAATTCCACAGAGAGGAACTAACTCTGTCATTACCTCCTATTGGTGGCACATGGTATAAACACGTCATATCACTGGTAATGTTAACCTTGATCATTTTATGTAGATGATTTTGTGTGTGTGCTGGTAGTGGGTCTTGAACTTATGGACTCGTGTTCTTGCTTGGCTTTTTCACTCAAGGCTCCTGCTTTTTGCTGGTTAATTGGCAATAAGAATCTTGTGGACTTTTCTGCCCAGGCTGGCTCCAGATCTCAGCCATCTGAGTAGCCAAGATTATAGGTGTAAGCCATCAGTACCTTGCTTTATGAAGTTGATTTTTTTTAGCCAGATTTCTGGGCTATGAAGTTACTGCTTTTTCTCCATCCACAAATGATGTGATGGGAGCAAGTGTCTACATATCCCATCCATACCTGAAAGGAGGGAATTCCTCTCCTAGAGAACAGGGCATTAAAGAATTTGTCATCAAATGAGTAGATTTAGGGAAGAAATATTTTACCCACTAATTAGATCATTTTTTTGTTGCATCCTGACTGAAACCATTACTACTGTGGGGTTTTAATGGTGATTTGGGGTTTTCCTTCCCTTTACATTTATTCACTGGAATTCTTCTGTGAGGAAAATCTGCTCCTTCTCTCCCGTGGGTGTATTTATTGAATTATTCATATCAGAATGGAATCACAGATATTTATTCTTTAGGCTATATTTTAATATTACTATTATTTCTTCTGATCTGCTTTGGCTCTTGAGAGTTTTTTTCAGGTTGGCTTTTATATTCTTTTGATATGCTCTCATCATTTCTTCCCATTCTAGAATCAGCAATTTCTCCATATAGCCCTGAGTCTATTTTTTATTGGAGACATATTTAAAAGGCAAAATCAGGCTATTGAGCTTGGCTGTGGCTGTTAGGATGTCACTATTTCTAGGTCTTCTCAGGGGACAGAGGTGGGATATACATGTTTGTGTTGCAACCCAAGGATGGCCGTAGAAGTTTGCCATAGAGAGGCGGGTGCTGGTGGCTCACGCCTGTAATCCTAGCTAATCAGGAGGCTGAGATCTGAGGATCACTGTTCAAAGCCAGCCCAGGCAGGAAAGGTCATGAAACTCTTATCTCCAATAAACCACCAGAAAACCGGAAGTGGTGCTGTGGCTCAAGTGGTAGAGCACTAGTCTTGAGCTGAAGAGCTGAGGGACAGTGCCCAGGCCCAGTTCATGACCAACCAAAAAAAAAAAAAAAAGTTGGCCATAGAAGCTCACATATGCTAGATCTCCCATGAAATGTCACATCTTGTTTTTGGGTGTTGGTATATACAGCTTTTATTCCTTTTCTTTTTTGCATCAGTCCTAGGCTTGAACTCAGGGCCTGGGGCACTGTCCCTGAGCTGTTTTTGCTCTTGGCAAGCACGCTACCACTTGAGCCATAGCTCTACTTCCAGCTTTCTTTTTTTAAAATCATTAATTGGAGATGAGAATCTCATGGACTTTTCCTGCTCAGGCTGGCTTTGAACCATGGTACTCGGATCTCAGCTTCCTGAGAAACTAAGACTACAGGCATGAGCCATTGGCGCATGGTTATACCATGCACAGTGGCTTTACCACCATGTAAGCTCTTTGAGAGGAGAGTTCATGCCCCTGGCATTTTATAATCCCCCATCTGGTGCCAAGCACAAAATAGAAGCTCAGTGAGTGTTCATTGGTTGCATAAGTGAATTTTGACAATCAATCTTCCCTCCTTCCTTTTCTCCATCCCTGCCTTCTTTTTCCACACCTCCCCATTTATTGGTTTGAGGATGATATTTAAAGCTATTAAAATAGAGAAGGGTGATCTCGCTCCTGTGGAACAACTAGGTCCCTGTCAATGCTGGAAGCAGGAAGGGCTCCTACACTGTTGGTGAAGCAGCTGCTGTTTGGAGAACTCTCATTGGCTGCTTGGCAGGGGACAAGCTGTGCTTCTGTTTGAGCTTCCCATATTTAGCTCTCCCACAGATGCCAGGGGCTTGTGCTTCATCTGCCCTGCTCCCTGCAGGCCTGGTCCCCTGCCTCATGTACTCATGAGCCAGCCACTCTCGCACATAAATACCTTTGTGCTTTCACAAAACTACTCAGTCTATGCTCCCTCAAGTTGGAACTAGGATCATAATTTCTCAGCTCAGTAAACCTGTCTTTCTTTCAGCCTGGTTCCATGTTTGCAAAGCTGTTTTTAGCTTCTGGTTTTCCCTAGGACCTTCCAGGTGGGAATCTAGACTGACTCTCTGTCTGGTTGTGATATCCTTGCTTTGCTCTGGGCTCAATTTGGTCAGTAAGCAGATGCTCAGCCAGTGTCCTGGGATGCTTGTGTGTGTGTGGTGCTTGGCTTGCTGGGGAGGGGCATGGCTAGAGCTGGGGCCTCTGCTGACAGCTTGGAGAAGGGTACCCAGCCCGACTGCTGCTTTACCCCTCCTGCTGGACTTACTTCCCTTCCTGTCTGCTATAAGGCAAAACACTGTGCACTTCCCAAGCTCCTGGGTTGGGAGCCAGGGCCTGCAAGTGCAGAATCAGCTGTTGTTTGATCTGCTTGAACTTGGCTCAGTAGCTGTCAGGGAGCCAGGCAGGCAGAGTGGCTCCTGTGGGTCTCACAGAATCCTGTGGTTGCCCTGGCTGTTTGCTATAGGGATGTCTGTGAGGAGCCTAAGCACCGCCCCATGTTTATAACAAAGATCTTAGGGGTGGAAAGAAAAGGATGTGTGTAGGGGGGGGGAACTAAGCCTTGGGGAGGGGGATTGGAGGGCTGGAGGAAGGTAGAGTCAGAGTTGACCAGGAAATGGGAGGATGCATCTTCAAGGACCAGTGCCTACTGTGAGTCAACCCCAAGGATCAGGGATGACATGGCATCTTTGTTGCTCATTTTATATTCCTTCTTCCTAACATTTCCCTCTCACTGGAGGACTGCAGTACAGAATGGCAGAAAGCGTCATACTATTCACATCCTGAATGTCACCAGAGGAAAACAGGAGGGGTTTCTTTGAGAACCACCTGCCCTTCCACGGTGCACACATGGCTGGAGCGTCCCTGGGAGCTTGTGGGCCAGCTGGCCCGCCTGGTCATCTCCATCCCAGGGGCTCTTTCCCAGGCGATATCTTAGGAGCTTGGAAAAGCACTGGCCTGTATTTGCTTTTTGTACTCCCTGGGTTGCCTTGTCCCTCAGGCCCTGACCAGCTGTTCCATCAGAGCTGAGGAGAGGCCAGAGGATAGAGAGAGCCTTTGGGGGAGGCTGTGTTGTCTCTGAGGCAAGGAAGATGCTTAGTGCTCAATGCTCTATGCTTGTTTGTGTGTGTTTGAGCACTTAACTCACTTTATATGGCTCCAGCCTGGCTTCCTCTCCTAGGACCGAAGAGGCCATTCCACGGTATTAATTTCCTTTGCATAATGCTCTCCCTGGGCCTGGATTTCAGGCTAGTGTCCTGAGAATATAGACACACAGCATCAAACCTTCACTCAGGCTTAGCAAAATCCTCAAGGCTGACAGATGATTTCAAAAGGAAAATTAATTTGACAAGGTTCCAAGATGCAGGGTACCCCAGGAACTGCTGAGAAAGTGCCCGATTGCCTGGTGGTAACTAGGGAAAAGAGAAAACGCAATACTTCAGGGAACATGTCTCTGAGGGGAACTTCCAAAATGGAAAAATATATTCAACTTCAAAACCTTACTATTTTAGGTGTACACACACGTATTTATTTTTCTTAGATATCAACAATCGTACCTATCTTTTCTTTGTTTTTCTTTTGGGAGGCTAGTGATTATGGGCTTCTAATGCTGTCTTATGGCCTTAGGGATTTGTAGTGCTTCTCACCCTTACCCTGAATGCTCCCAGATTACTAAGCCTCTTGTGTCTTTTTTTTTTTTTCCTCTTGTCTTTCTTACTGTTAGACTCTGTCAGCTCTTATCCTTTCCAATGTGCCTATTTCTTGGGTTTGTAGTTCCTTATCTGTTGAAGAATAGCAGTGGGGACGTATAGATTTGTATTATTGTAGGAGTGATTAGATCAAAATCCTAAGGAACACAATGTACATACAACTACTAGAATTAAAAACTAAGTTGACTATTCATCCACAGTACCATTAAAAAAGAATAAGATGCTTAGGAAGAAACAAAAAAAAGTACAAGACACGTACTCTGAAAATTATAAGATATTGCTAAGGGAAATTAGAGATTGGATAAGTAGAGAAACAGCTATGATCATGGATTTTGAGACTCAGTATTGTTAAGGTAGTAATTTTTCCCAATTTGAGCTGTAATTCTTATAAAAAATTTTTGTTCCCCTTCCCCTTTTTTCTTATAGAAAGTGACAGGCTGACTCTAAAATGTGTATATGAAACAAAAACAGAACCAATAGCAGTTCCATTACTCTATTAGAAGAATGATGGGAAAGACAATAGCCAAAATAAGTAAAAAAAAAAAAAAAAAAGAATTAAAAAAATCAAAGACTTTCACTTCCCTATTTCAAAACTTATTGTAAAATCACAATGGTGAAGATAGTATTTGATTCTTGTAAGGATAGGCATGTAGATACATAGAACAGAACTGAGAATCCCAGAAGTAAATACTTAGAGCCAACTTACTTTGACAAAGATGCTAAGGGCATTCATTCAGCAGGCAGTGGGGCAGTAGAGGAAGGTTAGTATTTTCAATAAATAGCACTGGGACAATTGTAGATGTAAATATAGGTGCTAAAACTATAAATGTTCTAGAAGAAACTACAGAAGACAATCTTGGAGACTTTGACTTAGCCATGGCTTTCTTGATTATGACATCCAAAGCATGATCCATAAAAAAAAAGATAAACTGAACTTTATCAAAACTTGTTCTTCAAGCTGAGTGCTGGCAGCTCACGCCTGTAATCTGAGCTACTCAGGATGCTAGGATGTGAGGATCACAATTCAAAGCCAGCCCAGGCAGGAAAGTCTATGAAACTCTTATCTCTAATTATCCACCAGAAAACTAAAGTTGGCACTATGGCTCAACGTAGTAGAGTGCTAGCCTTGAGCAAAAGAGCTCAGGGACAGGGAGTACTCAGGTCCTGAGTTCAAGCCCCATGATTGACAAAAAACAAGAAACAACATCATTAACAGCAATAAAAATCCTGTTCTTCAGAAGATACACATTGGAACATTAAAAAAAAGCCCTATGTTGGGAAAAAATATTTGTGAATTTTATCCAATAAAGAAATTTTGTTGAAAATATACAAAAAAAGGGCTTGGTATTATTTACATAGATAAGATATAGAATCAACCAGATGCTCCTCAGTGGAGGAATGAATCAAGAAAATGTGGTATATATACACAATTCAGTGCTTCCATCAGAAAGAATGACATCACCCCATTTGTAAGGAAATGGAAAGACTTGGAAAAAATCATATTAAGTGAAGTAAGCCAGACCCAAAGAAACATAGGCTCCAAAGTTTTCCTCATTTGTAATCATTAGTATATGGCTAGGATAGTCCTGGCAGAGGATCACAATAGCTCAATAGCAATGTTCGTATGACTATCTGAAAGGATGCTAATCGAAATGAACTCCAAGACACGGAAACACAAGATTTTTTGTTTTTGTTTTTGTTTTTTTTTTTTGGTTTTTAATGTACTGTGTGAAGCTATTTCTTTTTTCTTTGGTTTATCCCCTGTTGTCACTGTTTTTGATTTTGGTACCCTGTGTTTTATATATACATTTATCTGATTTGGGGAAGGGAGGGGGGAATAACAAAATGGTGAGACAAATGACAAAGGGTGAACCAATGCAACAGCGATACTCACAAGACACTATGTTGGAAATGAACTTTACAACTTAGGGGGGAAAGGAGTTGGGGGTAAGGGAAAGTGGGAGAAAATGAGGGAAGGGGTATCACTATTCGACAAGAAATGTACTTATTACAATACAATAAAATACTGTTTTTTTTTAAAAAGGGCTGGGGACATAGATCAAATGTCTACACAAATGTATTTGTGTAGCATGCAGAAGGCTCTGGTTCAGTCCACAGTACCATATACACACAACACACACACACACACACACACACACACACACTGATATACACAACACACAAAGCATATACACAACACACACACACACACACACACTGATATACACAACACACAGAGCATATATACACCACACACACACACACACACACACACCCTGATATACACAACATACAGAATATATATATATATACTCCCCCCCCACAAACCCACAAAAAATTTTTATAAGCCAGTGCTAGTAGCTTAGGCGTACAGTTCTAGGTGCTCAAGAGATGAGATCTGAGGATCCTGGTTTGAAGCCAGCCTTAGCAGGAAAGTCTGTGATACTTTTATCTACAATTAACCCCCCAAAAGTCCACACTGAAGGTGTGGCTAAAGTGGTAGAATATTAGCCTTGAGTTCAAAAGCTCAGGGACAGTGCCCATGCCATGAGTTCTAGCCCAGGACTGGCAGGATCCCCCCTCCCAAATTCTTACAACTCAGTGTAAAGATACCCAATTTAAAAATGGGGAAAATAATAGACATTTCACCAGAGAAGATACCTTATAATTATTAAAAACCTAACAAGATAGCTAACATCATTAGTCATGAGGGACATATGAATTCCAGCTACAGTGCAATAGTAGTTCACATCCACTGAGACTTTTCCATTCCTAAGAAGAAAGGAATTGTTGAGAAATGCTATGATAGTATAAACCTCACAATCTTTTTTTAAAAAAAATTATAATTGGTGCTTAAATCTACGTTTGCTGGGCCAACTAATTAACTAAAAATAACAACAGAAAAGCTGGCCATCTCTGCCTCTGTTTTTTTTTTTTTTAAAGTGTGTTTCTGCTCTAAGACATTCTCTTTATAGTCACTTTGTAATCATTTCAGAATTCAGGAAGAATGGGACTGACCAATAAAATCTTTAGTTACAAGGAACTAAAACTATCCCTAAGGAATAATAGAGTCTCCTGAGGGGCAAATGACTACCCAGCAGGAAATGATGACAATACTTCTCTAGATCCTCTCCCAAGACTGGACAGAAATACTAATCAACAAGGTCATCTTCCAACAATGACTGTTTAATAGTATGTGTGCCTCTCTTTTCCTGTCCTGAGTTCTTTGTCTAGAAAAACCTAGAGCTCATGTCTGGTCTCCCAAAGGTGGCTAAAGATGTATTGAAGCGCTGTCTTCCCATGGTATGTTCAGACCATGAAATAAATCTCCTTTCTCTGCCCTTCACCATTTGTTGTAAAGGGGGTGAGTGACCACAACTGTCATGTGAAATTCCTTAAGTTTGGACCTGCAGTCTGAAATTCTCAAAGAAGCCAGATACAAAAGACTACACATTATGTGATTCCATTCATATGAAATGTCCAAAAAAGCCAAATAGGGCATAAAAGTAGAGAAGTGGCAAGCAGGGATGGGGCCAGAAAGATGGATTAACTATCAATGAATGGAGAGATTTTTGTGGGGAGAATGACACGTCCCTGAAATTGGATTATGATGATGACACAGCTCAATAAACTTCCTAAAGTCATTGAACTGTAACTTAAAATAGTTGAATTTTATGATATATAAAATATGTCTCACTCAAATTGATTTTAAGAGTGTTAAGTGAGAGTTATAGATAGACTTTCTCAAAGTGGAGTTCTTGAACTTCATTTGTATGCTAATTTGTAAGAAGTCTGAGTGGGAATTGATGGGAAGAAGGCTGGACTGCACCCTGAGGCAGAGCTTGCTTGCTTAGACGTGTATCACTCTTCTTCCCTGGCCCCCACGGACTTTGGGGGATGATGGATGCCATACTCAGTGCTCCTTAGGCCACATCTACCCCAGCCTTACTGTCCACTCCCCCTCCACCTCCTGAATTGCAAAGCTGGTCACCATTCTGTTAGGTTTTTAAAAAGAGGGCAAGGTTGGCACTCCACGTGGCTGGGAAAGGCCTAGGAAAGAGAGAGCTGGGAAAGAGAGGAAAGAGAGAGGAAAGGGCTAGAAAAGAGCTGAGAGAGCAGAGAGAGCTAGAAAAGAGCAGCGAGGAGAGACTCTGGGCCTGCACTAGGCCTTATGTAGGGTATGGGCGGAGAAAGGTGTGGCCACATCAAATTCAGATGTGACCTCAGCGGATGCAGATGTGACCTCTTCCAGGTGTCCCAGTTGCCTAGGTAACGCAGGCACTGGGTGGAGACTTTGCTGCGAGGAGGGTGGAGTCTGCTAGGCATCCAGGAGCGGACCTTACGCATTCTACAAGGTCAGTCCCTTTGTCATGCTCTAGTTCCATGTGTACTCTAGGGCTAGGGAAAGATAGAAATCTTGTTCTGTAACCTTGGTGTCCCTCAGAGGCCAACAAGACTATGTCATAGCCTTTGCTTCTAGCCGGGAAGATATCAAGTAACTGGGAAGCAGATGCTGATGGATGGAGCTTCTGGTTCTTCCAGCAAAGCTAGTGGGGGCCAAGAGCAAGGCACAGCAGTAGACGTCTTCAGGAGGGCCTGTGAAGCCACCTGCTGCATGCCTTAGTCTCGGCTAATGGTACAGGTATATTTCTTGCTTTCTTTTATTCATTTACTTGTCCCTCCATTATTTTTTTTCTCTCTCTCTCTCTCTAATAGTTCAGATGAAAAATATCAAAATGTGGTATAGGCTATCAGCTTTGCCCTTTTTCAGGTCTGACATTAAGGTCTTAGATCCACTTTGAGTTGATCTTGGTGTATGGCGACAAGCAGGGATTCAATTTTAGTTTTCTACATCTGGAATGTTGACCTTTTGGCCAATGTGAAGGAGGAAAGACAAATCAGATTGCACTGAAATAGATGTGCTTGGTGATGCTATGGCAGTTTATCTCACTGTAGTAACCTTGTTTCTAACTCTGTGCGTCACATCCTATCATGTTGTATGCTTTAAATGTATACAATAAAATTTACTCTGATAAATAAAAATAAAAGGATGTCATTTTGGAAACTTTTTTTTTTTTTTTTGTCCATCATAAGGCTTGAACTCTGGGCCTGGGCACTGTCCCTCAGCTCTTCAGCTCAAGGCAAGCGCTCTACCACTTGAGCCACAGCACCACTTCTGGTTTTCTGGTGATTTATTGGAGATAAGAGTCCCATGGATTTTCTTGCCCAGGCTGGTTTTGAACTGTGATCCTCAGATCTCAGCCTCCTGAACAGCTAGGATTACAGGCGTGAGTCACCGGCGCCCAGCTGCTTGGAAACTTTTATTTTTTAAAATTCATTCATACCATTAGGAGCATCTGATCTAGCCCTGTGCATTTTACAGATAAGGGATTTGAGATCCTAGGAGAAAGAAGCAGAATATAACAAACAATAAAAGCCTTACCAAATTAACCTAGCTGGAAAGCGGCTTGGGTAGTGAGATTCCAGCCCAGTCTGTGTCTATAAAGGTCAGCCAGGTGCTGCCACCAAGCCAACACCATGTGGGAAGTGCAGGCAGATTTTAGTTTTATATGTGGGTAAAAATAATCCCCCAATTTGCAGACACCTAGCAGATCACAGGCTCAAGGGTAAAAATAAAGCTTGCTTTCTGACAGAACAAATCTTGTCAGACGAATCTAATTTTTCCTTGGTGTTTAAAGAAAGCAGGGTTCAGTGGGAGTTTCTGTTGAACCAGGCAGGACCTCTCTGTGGGTGGAAATTCCTTTGTTCTTTGGGCCCAGGTGTCTCTGGGACTGCTACCAGGTTATAGAGAGCTTCCCTAATTCTCCATTATCCCCAGGACAGAAGTCCTGCCCTAGGGAATATGGCACAGGCAAATGAAAGTTGGAAGCTACAGACAGGCTGAGCTCAACAAAGCGTTTCAATCCACCCCTTTCTTCCCTTTTAGTTCATGCCAGGTATTTCCTGCATTGCTCCTTCTTTCTTCCTGAAGGTAGGATCAGTCAGCCTTCCTGTGGCCTCCAAACCCTGAGGCTTGATTATAGACAGACTACAGAGGAGTTTGGATTGCTTGCTCCTGCAGTCCAGTTCTGAGGGTAGGGAATGTTCTGACCCATTTCTTCTTTAGCCCAAGGCCAAAATTAAGAGCCAGAGTAAGGTCTACTCTCAATCATCTTCATTTATATGTGGATAGACAGCATCCCTTCAGCTTCTCTTTAAATAACAAGAGAACATGCACATTATATCAGAAGAACAGAGAGCAAGCTGTAATTTCTAAATCAAAGAACAGTTAACAAAAGCTTTTCATATAGCCGGCTTGTGGTGTTTCAAAGTGTAGCTCTTTGATCCATCTCTTAGCTGGGCTTTCAACAGTAGAGCCACAGTGGATTTCTCCAACATGCTTTCCACTAGATAGAAAAATTTTGGGGCTTGGAGAGTGTGGACTACTGAGAAATCCCTCATGTACTGAGGAAAATGTTCTATTAGATGCTCTCTGCCTTGTGCCATGCCACTGATGCCAGCCATGGAGGAGGTGAAGAAAGGTGATATCTTATGCAAAGCATTATTCTTAGGAAGCATGAGGGTCATATTTGAAGGTTTCCTTTTCTTGGCTCCTGTCTCCTATGCCGTTTGGACCCTCACAGACACACATTTTCCTGTCTCCAATTTTGTGGTCTCACCGTTGTAGACCTCATTATTTCCAGGTATCCTGTGGTCTTCTAGTCCAGATGGAGCTCCTTTTTGCTCAGCTCATGTTCTCAAACACTGCTTCTGTTGCAAGAGGCCACATGACATAGCTTGAGCAATGGCTTGGCATCCCACAGTGATCTTTCAATGGAGACTATGTTGTCAGCTTTCACGGACTCCTGAGGTCTATACTCCTACCCCGAGTTATTTCTCCTGTTCTGGAACCCATGCCAGGTTCCAAGTGGGCAGATCTGCTATTCTCTTCCTTTCCCACCACGAAACTGTTCTCACCTGGGCTCCTGTAGGACCTCATCTGGAATGTTCTCTCTTCTTACCACTTAAGTAGCAAAGGTTGCTCTGACCTTTAGGCCCAGGTGCTACTCCTGATGGAAACATCCCTAATGGTCTGGTTAACACTAAAGACAGGACAACAGTGATGTTCCTGGTGATGGTGATGGTCATAGCAGGAAGAATGAAAGATTATAAGCACCTACTGCATTCATCATCAAGGCTGAGGAGACTGCCTTCTCACAGAATTCCTAGGTTTGAGTTCTGGTTCTGTCATTTACTACCTGCCGAACTTGGCTAGGTTACTTCATATCTCAGTGACTTGGTTTCCTTCTTGGGAGCATACAATAAATCCATGTAATGGTATCTAAGATAAATAACACGACAGGTGTGCTATCTCTGTATAGTAATGTATGTGTATTGTCTGTTGGTTTTTTTGGTGCCAGTCCTGGGGCTTGAACATAGGGACTGGGTGCTGTCCCTAGCTTTTTTTCCCTCAAGGCTAGCACTTACCACTTGATCCACAGCTCTGCTTCTGCCTTTTTGCTGGTTAATAAAAGTTTCAAGGACTTGCCTACCCAGGCTAACTTTGAACCACTCTCCTCAGATCTCAGCCTCCTGAGTAGCTAGGATTACAGGAGTGAACCACCAGTGCCTAGTTTATCTGTTACCTTTAAAACAGCACTGGCAGGTGAGAGTTCTTATTTCAGTTTTATATAGGGAAGCTCAGAGACTGACTGGGGGTCCCCACAGATAATATGCATTTGGGTTGAGACTGAACTCTGCCTGTTTAAAGTGCATTATGAGCACAGAACCAATAACAACAAACTCCTGCCTTTGATTTCTGTAACTCCTATGGCTATTTCCACCAAGTCTGAGGTCTTAATATCCACCAAGTCTTTCTTGATGCAAGGCTTTTTATCTCCCTAGATTTCAAGCTCATGAAGGAAGGGTTGTTGCTTACATACTGAGCAGCTGTGCAGAGGCTGATGGGAAAGCATCAGGACACAGGCACATCCCTAAGAACAAGAATGTCCATAATTCACTGTAGGTCGATGACTGTGTGTACTCAGAGATCCAACAAACTTCTCTCACTTCAGGGGCTCAGGCCTCCATCCTTCCAGTCCCCATAGAGATGGGCAGGGACTCTACTGCCAAGCACAGGGTTCATCTCAGCAGGGTCTCAGACTTCCTCACTGCACTTTAGCAGCCACATATATGGACATGGGTCAGTCAGAACTGCATTCATATCAGCCCTGAGTACACCAGACTGTCTGGATACATGTCTGTGCTTGCTATTCTTTCAGGTGTTTGTCAGTCAGATGTGTGGACACAGAAAAGCACACTTGGGAGAAGCGGAGGAAGAATAAGCCTAGAGCGTCAGAGAACAGGTCACATGGAGGGAGCATCAAGGGAACAGTGGGAAGCTGAGAGAGTGCAAAGACTCATGGGTAGAAACTGGGTGCTGGTGGCTCATGTGATCAGAAGGTCATATTTTGAAGCCAGTCTGGGCAAGAAAGTTCGTGAAACTCTTATCTCCCATAAACAACTCAGAAAAAGCCAGAAGTGGCACTGCGGTTCAAGTGGTAGAGTGCTAGCCTTGAACACAAAGAGGCTCAAGGATAGTGCCAAGGCCCTGAGTTTAAGCCCCAGGACCAGAAAAAAAAAGTCTCATGGGTAAGTACTTTTGACCAGGCAGGAGTGAGAGTGGAAAATACTTTTTAAAAATGTGTGAAGAAATTTCATTTTTGTTACTAGATCATGGTCAGGAGAGGATAAGGAGGGAAACAGTCACCCTTACTCACCCAAGTACCTGTTTGCCTGGCGAGGATGTCCACAGATTGTGTGGACAGTGCCAAATCAGGGAAATCTAAACATTGACACTCCATGCTTCCTACCCATTGTGGGACAGGGAGCCACCTTAAAACAGCAGCAAGACTGAGGGAAGGGAAAGTTGGGTTCCTAAGGTCAGAGCTCCAGTGAATTCTTGTCATGGTAGTCACTTGTAGGGTGTCACCTCTTGGTTGCAAGATGTTGCTGTACTTCCAGCTATCACACTGAGGACAAACTAGGCCTTTTGCCTGATAACTTTCATTGGCCCTCTAGAGTCTCTCTGTTCTTTATGCCAGGAGACTGACATAGATTGACTTGTTCTAGGTTTTGTATAGAAAAGGCCCATGGAGAGGCTCATTAGGAGACAGGGAGGAAAGAGAATGAGGTGAGAATATGCATTCTCTTGTTCCCTCTTTTCTGGTGTTGCCTGGGGCTTCAGACCATCGCTTTGAGGCCACAACTCTGAGACCACAGTCCTTCCTGCATGTTGTTCTCCTGGGTCTGGTAACCACCGGGCCTGCTGGGCCCAGAGATGGGAGCAGTAGTTGCTACCCTTAGGTTCCATGTTAACCTCATGGTCTCCCAACTCTGCCCATACCATGGTAAATAGTTCCTCTGCCCTCCTTGAGTTACCCTATTTTGAGTGTGTCCTCTGTTTCCCCATAGGGCCTAAGTGCTTTAGTCCTTACAAGCTTCTTCCCTCTAACTGATACTTCTACTTAGGGTTCATGGGTGACATCTGGCTACATAGTCACCTTTAGTGGGTATGTAACTCTCTCAGTGAGTATAAGTGAAGATAGCATGGAAGGGCTTGGGAAAGCATAATGTCTCTCCCCCCACCCCTGCCCTGCAGAAAAGATGTGAATGTATTATATAAACAAAAAGACTCCTAGGCTCAAAATAGGCCTTCAAGTCTCAGTGGGCTTCAGTCTCTTGTGGGCCCAGCATTGAGCTCTCAAAAATAGGAAGCCCAGTGCATTGGTTGAATGTCAGGCCAGAAGGAACTTGAAAGTTTGGGAATTAGAGGTGTGAATCCCTGCAAGGGGCCTCCATGCTCAGCTGGTCACAGGGCTAGTAAGCCTACTACTGCAGAAGGTGCTCCCTCCTGAAGAGTCTTCTACCCCATAGCCTATTCCTTCCTCCTCCTGTCTACCCTTATACAGGGATGGCCTGACATCTCTGCGTAGGCCTCAAATTTCCCAGGCAGTATAGTCTCAGCTTCTATAACTTCCTTTGATTCCTGCAAAGAAGCCCCAGAGTGGCTGTCTTTTCCATTTTAAGACAAATTTGAACCATTTCCTTCCAAGTGTGTCAGGGTTTCAAACAAAAATTCTAGAATTATTGCTCATTCAATTGCTATGCCTGTGTCCTCACTGTCTAATACCTGGGCCTCAAGAGGTCCCATGCCTTGGGAGGGGATGTGGACTTTCACCTGTTTTTTCCAGCTTCCTGCCGTGGGTTCTAGGCAAGGGTGGTGGGAGAGCCTAATTCATACAAAGCGCTGCACTCTTTTCAAACTGCCTGATGAGAGGATGCCAGGGGCTCTCAGTGCCCAATTAGCAAGTGTGTGGAGGAATTGGAAGTAACAAGGAGACTTCCACTGCAGCAGTTCTCCAATCTGTCCAAGTACATCATTAACACCTCACAATGGCAAATTAGAAATGAACCCTGTGACTGTCTCCTGATATGCTACAAGTCTAGGGGAATCATTTGAAGCTGGTCTTAATTGGAGGTCACAGCTCCTCATTGGTCTTGTCTTACCAGGGTAAGATGAGGGGGAGGGCTGTTACCTTGAGGACTGGGTATATAGGATGAGGTGAGAAAGTTGTTTATAAAATCTAAAGTGAGGATCAGGCTGAAGAGAGGTGACAGGTATGTTGTTACAGGGGCAGCAAAGTACCTAAGAGACCAAGGGGAGAGAGGCAGAACCATTGGGGCTGACAGACCCAGGAAATAAGCCTTTGAACTCCTCTGTAAGGAAATGGCATTCCTGGCTGCTGAACATGGGTGGCTTACATGGGCAAGTATCCTCATGTAGGAGTTGGGTGAACTCTGGCTCAGCCACAGACAGCACTGTATGTGATCGAGGAGGAACTTGTGTCCCATGCGTAGATTTTAGGCAAGGCAATGGAAGCCCAGATATGTCATGTGACTTATTCCTAGGAAACCAGATTTTCTGACTTTGTATCTGGTGCTCACTCCATGGGGTAAAGCTGCACGGTTGTTCTTTCATTATATGTTTTATTTAGGAAGTATTTTAGGCTAGTCACTCACTCCCTTGACATACATTATATTTTAGATCTGGTGCTGGTTGCTGGGAATCAATGTAAAGAGCCCCCACTCCAAGATCTCACCAGGTCACAGCCAGATGGGCTGGTATGGTGTCAGTCATGGGCATGCTGTGAACACAGGGTGGGGGCAGGGCAGGAAACAACTTCATGAAGGACCCTGATAAAGCAGAGAATTCACCTTCATAGTTACTAAGCTTTAATTAATCTCAGCTCTGCCAGCCACTGGAAATAGTCCAACTCTAAGAGAAGGGTGAAATGAGAGAGGGCTGTACGGCTCATTGATAATCTAGACACTGACGTCTCCTTATTGGTGAGGTGGACAGTGTCATCACCTCATTGGCAAGGTGGACAGTGATGTCTCCTCATTGGTGAGATGGGCAGAGGGTTTTCTCATCTCCTCATTGGTGATGTAAGTTGAGATCATCTCCTCATTGGTCACATAGTGCTTTTACTGCAGAGTTGTCAGGAGGATTATTGAGAAAGTGCATGGGGCCTCTGGCAGAGCCTCCATCACTTCAGGGACTCAAAACAAATTCCAGGTTCTGTGATTCCAGCTCCCCTTTTGGTTGGCTTTAGGAATGATGGCTTTGCCCCAGGCCTCACTGGCCCTTCACTGAAGTGGTCAGAGGCCTCTGCTTTCTGAGAGCAGGTATCTGCAGTTTTGTCTGAGCAGAGAGTGCTTGCTGGGAGAACAGCTGCTTCTCCAAATTCTCATAGGTTTTCTGTCTCACAGGGGCCGGCTGTGTTAATTAGGAAGACTGCATGCATGAATACTTGGCTTTCCTTTTCTTTTTGCACCTTTCAGAAAAAGTTCCTAAGATCAGAACCATGTGTAAATATGCAAGGTCTGGATTCTTGCAAAGACATGTGAAGAATACAAAGGAGGTACTGCCCCCTTGGTCACCTGCCTTTGCATACATGAGAGGTTTTCAGATCATTGTATCCTCTGTTCTTGGCTCCCAGATGGCCTGGGAGACTGTTGCACTTGGAATAGCTCTCTTACCTTCTATTCTCACCTGAGCCTGGCTGGACCTTATGAGTTGATGCAGAATTGGGAAGGACAGTCTCTGCTGGCTCTCTCCAAAGTGTGGGTGGATATGCTGATAAGTAGCAATAAGGTGAGGCTCATTTCCCTGGGTTTGCACAGCCTGGGTCCATATGGTGGGGCTGGTGTTTTCCTCTAGTCCTGGAAGCTGCTCATGACAATGACCATCTCATTCAGTTTCCCTTGGGATGGTGAGGTGGGGAATGGGTGGAGTACCACACAATATGAGGAGTGGAAGGAAATGTGGGATGAGAGTTCCAAACGTCCATCTTTTTAGCTACCCCTGGCCATTGTGCCAACCACCTCTTAATGACTGTAAGAATCAAATGGGGATGTATGTGCCTCGTTCCTCCCCCCCACAAACTCCAAAGCAAGATTTATTTCCATACCTTTATTTTCTTCCATTTAATTCCATACTTTGAAAGAAAACCCACTCCATTAGGGGTGTACAATTCATTGGATGTTCATAGTCAGTCATTGAAGAGCTGTACTGCTGTGCATTCAGAATTTCATGAAAGAAGCAAGTGTGTTTGTTTATATGTCTGTAGGTACATAATGTTAATTTATATATTTACATTTAGCCATATGTAAATATATAGAGAATAACACTATTCAAATACAATAACATTTAAGTCTGTGTAGATATAAATCTCTATAATTTCAATAACAGTTCATATTAAGAATACCCTCCTGTTTTTCCTTTCTAAAGGTGCCTAAGAGTATGCTTACTGTATCATTGTAGAACCATCCTAGATTGTGGCTGCTCTGGGAAGAAAGGAAAGCAGTAATTTCATGCAAGTTTCACTGCTTATAGCTAAGCAACCTATTTGCAGCCTCCCAAAGGCAGCCACTTGTGACTTTCTGAATGTCTCTCTCATCAGAGAGGACTGGAGGCCTCTGCAGGGGCTGCATGTCTGATCCATCCTGCAAAGTGAAGCATACAGGCCCTAGGTTTCAGTCCTGCCCACCTGCCCACAGGACATCTCTGCCTGACCAAACCATCTGAACACTGGATCTTGAGCCAAGAGGGGGTCTGTAGTGAAGACTTATGGTGGAAGTTTCTAGGGCCAGGACTGGTGGGGTTTCCCTTTGTCTGTGTCATTGCAGGGCAGGCTTGCTCTCCCTTTGTGACTCCTTCCCTGGGGCTACTTCTTCTCCTGGGGTTAATTATAATAACTTGAATCTCAGGAAACGGTGAGTTAATTGCCAAACACTTTGCAATTATCAGGAGTCCATGAGATGCTTCACTACAATAAAGCATTACATCTAATTATTGTTCATAATCATAAAGGTTCAGGAGCACTGAGGGCTCCCATGGCAACCTTAACACACACACACACACACACACACACACACACACACACACACACACACACACATACACTCTCTCTCCTTCTCTCCTCTCTGTTCCTCTTTCTCTTTCTTTCTGCCACACATACATACACACATGCGCGCACACACAGACATTTTCATTGCAGTATTAAATGCAGCTCATAAACCTGCCACATTATTTGGCAAATATTTATTTTTATAAGCTGAGATAAGTAAGCAGTGCCAGCGCTGGGGGAATGATATTCTAGTCAGATCCACTCTGCAGTCTGATGATGTACACAAGGCCCCAAAGCACAATCAATACACTTCACCTCATCTGCAGCAGCAAGAATCTTTATCAGATAGACGTCATGACAGCAGTAAACATGGCTTTATTTTTAAATAAATAGGCCAGTATGATTGAGAGTAGTTTATAAATATAGAAGAAGCATATCCTTAAATAAGAAATGCAGGAAAATCGAAGCTAGTCAATCAACTGAAAGGCTGATTTACGGGGATAGGATAGTCCCAGAATTAAAGCACAAGGCAAGGTGATTTACAGATTTCTCCAATGAATGTGTGTATATACTCATAAATGTACTATTGTCTCTATAGTCTTCATATGATCTTCCTGCATAGTAGTGTCAGCATCAATGGAAGGAAATCAACCTTATTCATATGGGAGTACTTGCAACTAAGCACATGTCTATCTCCCAATGCATCTGCCATGTGAGATGTGCAGAAGGATTGGCTTAGATTGTCTGGCAGCCCTGTGGCTTTCTGAGAGACTTTGTTGGGATGCTGTATCTTCCCCTTTGGTGGGGGCATGTTTTGGTCGACTCTTTAGTCACTGGTAAGGACCAGTGGTGGGACTTGTCTCACTTCTGTTCGGCAAGCCTGGAACCTAGCATAATTTCTTCCTTGGAAAAGAATTGTGCCAGACTTGGGTTTGGAGAAAGAAGAACTAGAAGCCATCAGTAAGATTCATAGAGAGAGGGAGGTGGGGATGGCTGGTATCCTTGTTTAAAGCATACTTCGCTCCACTGGATAGAGCTGTGTGGGCAGCAAAGAAAGGGGGATATTTACCCAGGCAGGCAGTGACCTGAAAAGCCAATAGAGAAGAGGAAAGGACCACGGTGCTCCAGTGAAGAACCATCCCTGAGGATGGCTCTTACAGACTGTCTATTGACCAGTCCAAGGGACCGAGTCATTCAGCATGTGGTAATTGTACTCTGTCTACCCTTAGGGCACCAGGGAGAGTCTGCAAAATAAATAAAAATAAAAGAGCATACCTGCCGTCCAGTAGCTTACAGACTGGGTATGCTGAGTAAGATTGTAGGCAAGAAGCTCAAATGGAAAAAGACCTCATCCAGCCACTAATAAGCAGATAAATAACGAATAGAGCATTGATTAAGGGAGTCATGACAGAGCTGCCAGTAATGGGGTTCCAGATTGGTTCCAAAAACTCCCCAATGCAGGTAGTGGTAAGAGCTGTGTGGACCAGGCTCATCTACTTTGAGACTTTACGTTATATCACATTCCCAGGCCTAGTTTCCTCTTCTGCACAATGAGGGACACTGATAGTGTATACCTTAAGAGGTAATTATGAGAAGCAAATAAGATACTGGTTGTCTTGTTTTCATTGACTCTGACAAAGTTGAACATGTGCCCCATTGCTTGATACACAATGGATGCTCCATAAATGTGAATGATCAATAACTAATGCTAGTGGATAAAGTTTAGAAGATGGGAGGGACATAGATGGGTTATGAGAGAATATGTGGTTTGGAGACTTTTAAGATTTCAGAATGAGGTACTTTAATAATGTTCATTGTCCTATACCTAGGACAATGAGGGTTATACAGCTGGGATTCAAACCAGGATCGCTTCCATTTATAGCCTTCATGTCTCTTAATAGATGTGTTTGGAAATTTATTTACCAATGGATACCCATTTGTCAATGGAGCTGATTACTAGAATAGAGCTACCACATAGGATGGTTCTGAGAAGGAAACAAGTTAAAGTGGAAAATGCTAAAACAATCTCTGGCATTTGGTGCTAGCTAGTGGCCATTGTTATTAATATTTGTATATTGGAGATTTGTCTGTTACAAATGAAAGTACTTTTTACTGCTAAATATAAAAACACAATTGACTATTGATTATACATACCAACTATTTCACCCTGCAATGTTGGGTTGACAAAGTAATCCATGGAGGACCACAAGCCCTGGTCAAGTGCCTGATGGACACTCACTTAAGAGTTGAAATTAAATCTTGTGGACTTGTGTGGATGGGCTGACAGTTGGATCATCCATCACATTGAACTCATGTTCAGAGTGAAATCATGGTTTTAGAATGAACCCCAGAGGAGACACCAGTGACCACGATGCAGTCAGAATTCAAGAATACATAATAAAAGTATAGCTTAGCAGTAAATACAGCCAAATAATCAAGTAGGACATGAAGAGTATTGGGGGGCTCCAAGCCAGCCAAAGGTATACCACTAGCTTCATGAAGCCAGTAGAAATGAAAAGGCACAGCCAGGAGAGCAATTTGTGGCAGTCCTGAGTACCCAGATGGCATGGGTAGTCCTTAGTAAGTAGAGCTTACACATTACAAAGTCTTTGCTTTAAAAAAAATCATTTCATCACAAATTACAATAAAAAGGTTCCAAGGCTATGGAAAGTCGACCAGGATCTGTGCTCTGTACAAATGCAGAGACAGAGCCTTGGGTGGTCTCTGTCAGTGGGACGTGTACAGCAGGTACTGGCACTCCTCCAAGGACATGGTATATGCACACAGTATGTCACTCCTGGCCACCTGGAGGGAAAGCGGGAGAAAACATTTGTTAGGACTTGCATAGGAAAGGTGACATCATTCCTTGGCTAATCCACCCATCCACTTATTCAATAAATATTTGTCGAGCATTTTCATGTGCCAGACTCTATACCAGGCTCTGGATGGATTATAACAATGAGCAAGACAGACATGGCCTTGGGGCTGCTGCCAAGGCCCCTGTGGTGAATGGGCAGGTGTTGTGGTAGGGCAGGTGTGAGCACAGGCCATTGCTGAAGAGTGACGGTTTTGAGCTACCTGGGTTGGCTGGAAAGGCAAACTCCATACAAAGAAGGAGACAAACCATCCATGTGTGGCACTTGTGTTTAGCAGAATCAATGAATGCCACTGAAGTCTGATGGAATTCCTTAAGCTACAGATCTAGTTCATGAGCCCCAATCTAAACAGGGGAGAGGTAAATGATAGTAACTCCAGCCAAAGCTTCCCCTTCACCCCGGCTCTCAGGGCTCTGGTGGGGGCAATGCTGAGGGGGTCATTATGCAGTCACGGGAGAGTGCCTGAGCTGAACAAAGGTAGTCAAATCTGTTCCTCCCTACAGGTCTCTGCCAGGAACATACCCCACGGCATAGGCTAGCATTTAAAAACAGATTTCAATTTCCTATTTCTAAAGGCTCTCAAAGACAAATGTGAAAGGTTTGAAACCCATAATAAAACCTGTGATAAATGGGCCTCTTCTCTCCATCTATCACCTCATGCCACAATCCTTAGTCCAATTATCTCCCAGGGATCATGTGAAATTTAAAAGTGAAGTGGGAACTAGTGCTGTGTGCAATACTAGGGAGCCTGGCATACCAAGTCATTTTTCTTCCAAAAATGTCAGGATCATCTCTTTCGCACATTTTTCATACACTTCTCCCACACCTGATGGAGGTCCCTTGGCCCTGCTCTGGAGCCTTGTCATCTACTACACTTAAAGGAACTTGGGGAGTGTGTGCATTCAATTCAAGTAGGCCAGCAGCACTTTACAAGGGAGAGAGAAAGTGTGTTCTCAATGCTCTCCAGTAAAAATGCTCTGTAGCAACCAAGGACGAAGAAAATGAGGATAACTAATAAATATAAAGGAAAATAGCACTGGAAGAATTGTGATTCATAATTCACCCAGATTAAATTACTCATTAACTGCTTGGTCTGAAGCACCAAGTTATTGCTCTATATTTAAAGCATTTCTTAAATAAGATTAATTTTTAGAATGACAGGTAATGCCAGTCACAAGGGGAAAATAACTATTTCCACATCATCCTAGATTTCATATTAAAAGGCATTTCATTGCAAATTAATTTAGTGAGTCAGAATCTTCGCCCAGAGATCAGTTACCACGATCCTGGTGTGACACTCATTAACTGAGGTGAATGCAAAGAAGTAGAGGGAGCCAAGAGGGTGAGACCCTGGCGTGGCCTCTTCTGTGGAGCCCTGGCTGAGCTACCTGCAGGGACTACACCAGAAACATAGTGGCCCTTTTATACAATATGTTTAAATAATGACATTAAAACACGCACCACTAACCTTTGATTTAAACCACGTGTATTTTCTAATTACAAAATAAACACACAGTATTCTTTGGGAAACACTTAGAAACATTTTTAAAAGCACAAAGGAATAAATAATAACTTTCTAAAGTCATACATGTTGTCAACATCTCCTTTCGTGTGATGAGTTTAGCTATAACATTGTGAAAGAGGGGCCACTGCCTGACGGGAAATGCCAAGGCCCTCGGAGGGGTAGCCTCTTGGTGTGTCCCAGGAAGAGCAGAGAGGATAGTGTACCTAGAACAAAAGGCCTGGGGTTGGAAGAGGGTAAGCTGATGTTAGGGGGATGAACCAAGATAAGTATTCAAATGTTTTTTTTTCTTTCATGCAATTGTTTCTAACATATTTATAAGACGATTTCTATGTTCCTTTGTATGTCCCTCCCCCACAGTATAACCCCTGTTTTCACTGCATTTGATGTTGGTATAATTTGTGGAGGGGAAGGGAAAAAACAAATCATTTAACTAGGGATACAGGTGGACCCATGGCAACAATGAGATGTACAAGTCGTTATGTCAAAAACGAACTTTACAACTTTGGTGGGGCGGGGGAAATGGGGGGGCGGAAGTAGGGAGAGTATGGGAAGGGAGGGGAAGGGGAAACAAAGAGGAGGCAACAATGCTTGATAAGAAATGTACTTGTTATCTTGCCCATGTAATTGTAACTCCTCTATATTGTATTTTCACAATAAAAAAAAAACAAAACCCAGAGGTCACAATGGAGTGAAGGAGATTCATCAGAAGAGCAGAATTGCTTTCTAAAATGAGTTACCTTCTTGGAAATGGGAGTAGGTTAGCACAAGAATGGACACACGTGGGTGCTAGTGGCTTGTGTCTATCATCCTAATTACTCAGGAGGATGAGTTCTAAGGATTGTGGTTCAAAGCCAGTCCAGGAAGTAAAAGTCCATGAGACTCTTATCTTCAGTTAACTACCTAAAAAAGCAGGAAGGGGAGCTGTGGCTCAAATAATAGAGAGCCAGTCTTGAACACAAAAGCTCAGGGACAACACCCAGGCCTTGAGTGCAAGCCCCAAAAAACACACACATGCACACACACACAGACATACACACACACACAATTTAAAAAAGTGAACACAAATAGCTTTTTCCGTAATACAGGCAAGAATGGTAATGCGGGCTCAGACAAGGATGGAAGTGGAAAAGGTGGGGTTCTGGAGGATATTTCAAGATAATGCCCAAAGCACTAAAGAAATAGTTGGTGGGCATCTCAAAGCATTCTTTGTCAATGTAGACATAGGAAAAGCCCAAATATTCACTCAGAAAAGAGTAACACGTTCTATTCTTTGAGCATCTGGGAGGATCAGCCCGCTGGGTTTCTGCCAGATTGGAAAGAGTGATGATTTACATCCCCAAGAGCTTCAAAAGAATTGGCACATGATGTTAACATGGAATTAGGAATGTCTAACAGAGAATTCTCTTACCATCCATCTATTGTCATCAGAAAAGTACGGGGAATAAAAGGAATCATTAAAGGAGCTCACGTCTTTTTCTGGTAGTTTTCACTTTGCAAAAAGTGCTTTCGCACATCTCATCTGATTCTCACACAGACCGGAGCTGGAGGTGGAGAGCCATCTTTTCCTAGGGAGGAAAGTAGGACTCCGTCAAGGCTAGAGTCATGTGGACACAGGAGCTGAGACGCCACACAAATCCCAGCGCTTTCCATTTCATCATCCTGTTGCTGTTGTTTTTGGAGACCCACATTGCTGTTTTTTTGTTTGTTTGCTTACAATTAAATATTGCTGGTGGGTCAGATCCTATTGGAGGGGCTTTCCATGATTTACCTTGTAATTCTCAGAACTTTCCCAACTGTCAATCGCAATTATTACCTAACTCCTATGGATGAGAAAACCCATCACAGAGAGGCTAGGCAACTAACCTGGTGCCACACAACTAGAAGTGATTGGATTAGTATTAGAACCCTAGCAATGAATTCTAGCAACGACAATTCATATTCTTAACAACTTCATTTTTTTTGTTATTTTTTTCCCCAATAACTACATGTTTAAACTTTGTTGTCTACGTATACAGCTGTTAGAGCAGGAAAGATATTGATACTAATTGGCTTGACCATGACCCTCAGGCTGACTGGTGTTGGTCATGGGCCAATTAAGTGGGACATATAGTAAGGTACTCTGGCTGAGATACGTGCTGAGATGTGGTTTTATTTGAAGAAGTTGCATTGCCAGCCAGAACACCATCAACTATTTTGTTTGGCAAATGACTTAGGTCTGTGGAATGGTAGAGTAGACCATATTATTGTCCAGCAAATGTTCACACTCCTCTTTCCCAGACCCTTGGAAAGAGTATACACTTTCTTTTCCATGTTGGTGTCACTATGTGACCTGCTATGACTACCAGAATACAAAGAGGAATAGAAGTGTTAATTGTGCTTGCATAGTTTGGCTTTGCCTCTCATAGTTATTCATCCACTATGAGGAGAACAGTCCTCCTCCTCAGTAGCCATGGCTCTTGCAGTCTGGATACCAGACTGAGATATACAAGGAACACTCCTGACTCTGACCAGCAGCTCACAGGCATTTCTTGCTGACGTTAGCAAGTTTGGCTGGCCCTAACAGAGCCACAACTTAGAGCTGGGTGAGAAACATTCATAATTTAGGCCACTGAGGATTTTGTTTTTGGAGTTTTTACCCTTTATTACCAAAGCAGCTGATTAACTTATATGAGAAATATAGTTTAAAATTTTTGAAACTTGAGTGATTATTTATTATATTGTTATTATTATTATTTGTCAGTCATGGGGCTAGAACTCAGGGTCTAGGTGCTGTCCCTGAGCTTTATTGCTCAAGCTTAGTGCTCTTACCACTTTGAGCCACTGTACTACTTCTGGTTTTCTGGTGGATAATTGGAGATAATAATAATGGACTTTCCTGTCCTGGCTGGTTTTGAACCACAATCCTCAGCTCTCAGCCTCCTGAGTAGCTAGGATTACAGGCACAAACCACCAGCTCCCAGTTCATGATTATATTATAGTAATGAGTAGATAGATGATATTTATCTTTGAGTTTGGAATGGATCCATTTGATGAAGCTCCAATTAGTAGCTTCACCTTTCCTCTGGGAGCCTCCCTCTGAACCTCATCTTTAAAGATTTAGAACTAAATCCTTACTCATCACATGTACATACACATGAGTACATACATATGAATGCACATCCACATGTCAGCTGTGATGACTGCCACACCTATAGCCTCATCAAGGAGAAATTGCACCATAGCCCTGGTTACAGAACACACTTAGATGGTCACATTTTGTTATATACCCATATACATCACATATACATATACATATATTCCATTTTATTTCAGCTACATTTAATTGGACCAGACAGATGCCTGATCTGAGAACTGCTGATACATAGACTGGCCTGATAAAAAAAAGAAATAGCACAACCAATTAAATCTCTTCAAAATTTGAACACAGAAGTATAAAAAATGTACAGGATTCTGTAAGGAGAACAGAGAAAAACAGAGCAGAGACATGACTAGACAGTGGTAGCATGAATGGCCCTCTAAGGGTCCTTAGTGCTGCCTGGGGTCTAATACTACTTCTGTCTCTGATATCTATGAAGCTTGACTACAAGGCACTTCTTGTTGTGGAAAGTTCCTTAACTGCTCCCTCCATTATTGTTCAATGTACAGTCTTCCATTGGAACTCCATGCCCAATTCAAGCTAACCTAGAAATATTCTGCTTTCTACACACTTACCATCCATGCAGAAAATTCTCAATTCCTCCTCTCTTTGCTCTGAGAAGGGAAAGGCAGCAGCTACTAGTGTTGTTTGGGTGACCTTTGATATTGTCATACACAGCTGAAATGCAACAAGAATCTATTGAAGTGAAATGAAATGCTACCAAGTGGGCTACATTCAACGTGCGAGGCAGAGCTGTTTTGCAAGCTGTTGATTGAAGGCACAGCCACAGAACTGGGCTCAAAATTTAGCGCTCATGGCAGACACCTCAGTGAAGGTGTGAGGACATGGCACCCTGGAAGAGGAAGCCAGAGGCAGGAGCGCGGAACACAAGCTTCAGAGAAATAGCATCCCCTGCAGTAGAGCAAGCATTGCCAGGACTTCAGCAACACAGAGGGGAGATTCTCAGTTCTTCCAAAAGTAATAAGAACAAATGACGTGCTCAATCTGCCCTATTTGGAAATCTGTTTTTCATTATTTTTAAAAGCAGAATGACTCATTCACTTTTCTCAATATCTCTGAACAATAAAATGTGAAATTTGGGTTCTCGTGTACAGTCCCCTTCTGCACACATAGCATAAAGTCAGGGATTAATGCTGAGCACAGGGGATAGTGGGGTTCATAATCATAACTTGGGGGATAGCAGTGTACAAGAAAGGTATACTTCCCCACCCCCCAAACCATGTGACTGTCACTCAGACCTGAGTACTGACAACCCTAGAGATTATCATGCGAAAATGCTTATCTATGAAAGACCTGTATCTATTTTTAATGACAAAGCAAGTTGACTTATTTTCTTGTTAACCATAGCTAGCTCATCAAATAATATATTAAAAAGCACAAGTAATATAATTTCAACATACAAAAAAAAAACCCCTTAGATGGACCTCCAGGCCATTATACTGAATAGGGAAAAGCCACCCTCAAAAAGTCACATACTGTATGATTCCATTTGTGTAACATTCCAGAAATAACTATATTATGGAGATGGAGAAGAGCTTGCCAGGGTTCCAGATGGTGGGGAGTTGGGAGGGGATGAGTGTGATTGGAAATGGGTAGTATGAAGGAGATTCTTACAGCAAGGGAGTCGTTCTGTATCTTGAGCACAGTGATAGTCACACAAATCTATATGTGCTCAAGTGGTGTGAAACTGTATTCTCACAAGGTTACAATGCAAAATTTCAGAATTTGATGTTGTAATATGTTGTGTAACCTATGCAATACCCTATAAATCTAGAATTATTTCGAGACAAAAATGTTTCAAAAATAACATGGCATACCATGATTACAATAGTGAAAAGGCAAACCATGGTCTGGAATATTTCTCTGAAACATTTATTGGACACAGAGGTTATATCTAAATAGGTAGAGAATCCCTATAAAAATATAAATAGTTAGAAAATATAAATCAATTAGAAATAGGCAAAAGAGGATATCCAGATTTCTGATGGGTATTAGATTTCTAATGTTTAACATTGTTAGTCAAATTAAAAATGAGATGTCGAGGGAGTTCTCAAGATGGCGACGGGGCAGTAGGGAAACGCCACAGCTCTCTCCAACCAAAAAGAGAGTTCGAGTTCCAACCTTTAATCTCCCCAAGAGACCGACAAAAACAAAAAGACGAACACTCAGAGAAAAACCAGAGGTGGAAAATAACAAAAAAAAGAAAGAGAGGAAAAGAAGAATTTCAGAACAGAGAAGAGCGAAGACCCCTCCCCCAACCTTTACTGGCCGCGCGGCAGTGCGCCAAGTCGCCGGCCAGCCGGCCCGGCAGGGGCTGCCGGAGCCACCGAGACACAGGGGGCTGCTTGCAGATCACCAGGTACCGGATTGCAGAACAGCGGATCGCCAGGAACAGAGAAACCTACCAGCCGGGAGTCTCCAGGAGGATCCCACCCCACCCATCACTCTCCACCGGAGCGGAGAGGCTCCATCCCGCCAAAGCCGCCCGGCACCAGCAGCGCCACAAAGGGACCTGTCCGCAGACCACCCGCCCAATCGCGATCGCAACGACCCGGCGGGGGGCCGCCCAACCCAGCCCGCAACCACCCCAACTGAACTCGGACTGCAACAACAACTGACGGACTGCAACAACAACTGACGACCTACAGGGTGAGTACCCATCAGGGGACAGGGAATCCATCAAGGGAGACCAGAGCTGGAGGGAATCCCCAGACCCTGACCTAGACTCCCTACCCCAACACCCGGACCACAGGACCCACTAAAACTGGGAACTGTTCGAGAGCCCCACCAGCCGGTGGAGCACACTCTGCTGGCCAGGCCAGAGCAAGAGCGCCCCGGGAAGGGAGCTTAAATGCTCAAGCCAGGAACAGTGCCCCTGGGTCAAGACTACCAACAGTAGAAGAAATTTGAACTGTGTCCTCCAGGCTGCATAACCAAGGTGGTATACACATTAGCACAGGCCTAACGAGCGCGCTCCAGGCTGGGGCCGGAACCAGGCCAGGGGACCGGCGCCTGAACAAAGCAAAAAGGGTCAGAAGTGGGGCTGTGGCTCAAATGGTAGGGTGCCAGCCCTGAGCTGAAGAGCTGAGGGACAGCACCCAAACCTAGAGTTCAAGCCCACAACCAGCCCAAAACAAACAAACAAAAACACATCAGGAGCCCATAGCAGACTCCAGTATTTGGGAGAGTGCATCCAGAGCATCTGATCTTCCCAAGAGCACCCGCAGGAGCAAACACAAGCAGTCTAGGCTGCTCAACCCTTCCAAAGGCGGGAATTGCTACAGCAGAGAGCTGAGAATCCTAAGTGAATAGCAGCTGGAAATAGGCTCCCAACAGAATCCAGATCAGGCACAGACTCTCTCTACCAATAGAGAATCAGCAACCAAGCAAAGACAGACACACCAAAACAAGATTGAAGAGCAGTCTCCTGAACCCCCATGCGAAAATCACAGAGAAAAATCACAAGGTTTACCACTACCCAGGACAGCAAGCTCACCTCAAAAGCCAGCAGCCACGCAGGGGAGAGCCCCAGTGGGAGCAAAGCAGGAATGGAAGACAAAAACTACATCCAAGGGTTGCTGGAGGCAATGACTCAAGAAATAAAGCGAGAAATGGATCAGAAATTGAAAGAGCACAAGGATGAACTATCAAAAGATATACAGGATATCAAACAAAAATTGGATGCAAAAATAGAAGCTGCACAAACCTCAGTAAGAAGTGAGATAAACGCCAAATTAGAGGTAATGCATACTGATATCACCTCATTGAGAGGTGAGATCAGTACTCTGAGAACCAACATTGAATCCATAAAGGGATCCATTTCCACCATGCAAACCACAATAGAAGCCACGGTCAACAGAGTGAATGAAATGGAAGGTAGAGTGTCAGATACAGAAGACAGAATACACCAACTGGACCAAAAAGTGACAGATATGGAAAAATCACTCAAATTAAACCAAAGGGAAATTCAAGAGCAAGCAGATAATGCTAAAAAATTTAACCTTCGCATAATCGGAGTGGACGAAGGTGAGGAATTCCAGAGCAAGGGAATGCAACACCTATTTAACAAGATAGTCAATGAAAATTTTCCCCACCTCAAAAACGACCATCTTAACTACATCACAAAAGCTTATCGAACACCCAACAAGCAAGATCCCAGGAGAAACACTTCTAGGCACATAATAGTAACAATGATGGATCTGAATAATAAGGAAACAATCCTGCATGCAGCAAAAATGAAGAAGGAGCTATACTACAACGGGAAAAAAATTAGAATCACTGCAGATCTCTCCACACAAACAATGAATGCAAGAAAAGCCTGGGAAAGCACCATACGAGCCCTGAGAGCCAATAACTGCCAACCCAGACTGATATACCCGGCAAAGCTAGCATTCACATTCGATGGAGAACTGAAAACTTTTAATAGCAAAGAAAAACTAAATGAATACATAAACATTAAGCCAGCATTACAAAGAATTCTAAGAGGGGGGACACAACCTGAAGAAAGCAACCAGGAACTGGGACCTGCCCCAAACAGGCATTACTCAAAGTCTAACTGAGCAAGCACAGGAGGAAAGGAAAGAAGAAAAACTTAGGAAAACGGAATGGCAGGGACAACAATGCATCTCTCTATACTTTCTCTTAATATAAATGGGCTGAATTCGCCAATTAAAAGAAAACGAACTGAGGACTGGATCAGAAAACAAGACCCATCCATCTGTTGCCTTCAGGAGACCCACCTCTCAGCCAAACATACAAACAAACTCAGAGTGAAGGGGTGGAAAAGGATCTACCAATCAAATTCCCCCAATAAGAAAGCAGGTGTAGCTATCCTGATATCTGACAAAATAAACTTTTCATTAAAATCAGTACAGAAAGACAAGGACGGACACTACATATTAATAAAGGGAACAATCCAAGAGGAGGATATAACCATCATCAACTTATATGCCCCAAATATCGGTGCACCCAGATATGTTAAACAAATGCTCTCAAACTTACAGAATAAAATAGATCCCAATACGATAATACTAGGAGACTTTAACACGCCACTCTCACCAAAGGACAGGTCTACCAACCAGAGGATTGGCAAAGAAGCTACCGAATTAAGTGAGGCCATACTTCAAGCGGAATTAACTGACATCTACCGAGTATTTCACCCTAAAACAACACAGTACACATTCTTCTCAGCAGCTCATGGAACTTTCTCCAAAATAGACCATATCATAGTTCATTCAAGGAACTTAAGCAAATACAAAGGGATCGACATAATCCCCTGTATCCTATCTGACCACAGTGGAATCAAGCTAGCTCTCAATAACAAAGCATATCGCAGAAATTTCTCTAATACATGGAAATTGAACAGCACACTCCTTAACAAGGCCTGGGTAACAGAAGAGATCAGAGAAGAAATAAAGCAGTTCCTAGAACTCAATGAAAATGAAAACACCTCACAAAGAAACTTGTGGGACACAGCAAAAGCAGTCCTGAGGGGCAAATTTATTGCCCTCAGTGCCCACATCAAGAGAATGGGGACAGACCAAGTAAATAATCTCATGTTGCAACTAAAACAGCTAGAAAAACAAGAAAAAATGGGACCTAAAGCTACTAGACGAAGCCAGATAACCAAATTGAGAGCAGAGATTAACCAATTAGAAAATCAGAAAACCATAACCAAAATAAACCAAACAAAAAGCTGGTTCTTTGAAAAAATAAACAAAATTGATGGCCCGTTGGCAAGATTAATTAAAAAAAGAAGAGAGGAAACCCATATTAATAGGATTAGGGATGCCACGGGAAACATCACAACACGTACCCAAGATATCCAAACAATTCTAACAGACTACTTTCAAAAGCTATACTCTCTAAAGGAAGAAAATCTGGCGGAAATGGATGCATTTTTAGAGAAATACAAGTTACCCAAACTGAGCAAAGAAGAAGTTAACCAATTAAATAAGCCAATATCCTATAATGAGATACAGGAAGCTATCAAAAGTCTTCCAACAAAAAAAAGCCCAGGACCAGATGGATTCACAGCAGAATTCTATAAGACCTTTAAAGAAGAACTAATACCCATACTCCTCAAGCTCTTCAGAGAAACAGAGAAGGAGGGAGCTATCCCAAACTCATTCTACGAAGCCAATATCACACTCATCCCCAAACCAGGCAAAGACCCAACCAAAAAGGAGAATTACAGGCCAATCTCCTTGATGAACACAGATGCAAAGATCCTTAACAAGATTCTAGCTAACAGAATCCAGAAACACATAAAAAAAATAATACACTATGATCAGGTAGGCTTCATCCCAGAGACACAGGGATGGTTTAACATACGTAAGTCAATAAATGTAATCCAGCATATCAACAGAGCCAAGGTCAAGAATCACATGATTATCGCCACAGATGCAGAAAAGGCCTTTGATAAAATTCAACATTCATTCATGCTAAAAGCTCTGGAGAAAATAGGAATAGAAGGAACATTTCTAAAAACAATAAAAGCCATTTATGACAGACCAATAGCCAATATTATACTTAATGGGGAAAAGCTACAACCAATCCTCCTAAAAACAGGAACAAGGCAAGGATGTCCACTGTCTCCACTCCTCTTCAACATAGTCCTAGAACCCTTAGCCAGGGCAATAAGGCAAGAAAAAGACATTAAAGGGATCCGCATAGGGAAAGAAGAAGTGAAACTATCCCTTTTTGCAGACGACATGATACTATACCTCCACGATCCCAAAAACTCCATCCCCAAACTTTTAGAAATCATAAGTCACTTCGGCAAAATAGCAGGATACAAAATAAACCCACAAAAATCAGTTGCCTTCCTATACACTGATAACGCACAGGAAGAGAGGGAAATAAAGGGAGCAACCCCATTCACAATAACCTCCCAAAAAATAAAATATTTAGGAATTAACCTAACCAAAGATGTAAAAGAACTATTTAATGAGAACTATAAAAAGTTAAAGAAAGAAATTGCAGAAGACACTAGGAAATGGAAAGACCTCCCATGCTCCTGGATAGGCCGACTTAATATAGTAAAGATGGTGATACTTCCAAAATTAATATACAAATTCAATGCAATTCCTATTAAAATCCCAATGACGTACATCACTGAAATACAGAAAACAGTCCAAAAATTTATATGGAACAACAAAAGACCTAGAATAGCCAAAACAATTCTAGGGGATAAAGACAATATGGGAGGGCTATCCATGCCGAACTTCAAACTCTACTACAGAGCTATAATCACAAAGACAGCATGGTACTGGCACAAAAACAGACCCGAAGACCAATGGAACAGAATAGAAGATCCAGATATAAATCCACAGGCCTACAGCCAGCTGATATTCGACAAAGGAGCCAAAGACATACAATGGAAGAAACACAGCCTCTTCAACCGCTGGTGCTGGGAAAACTGGGCAGCCACATGCAGAAAACTAAAAGTGGACCCCAGCCTATCACCATGCACCAACATCAACTCAAAATGGATTAAAGACCTTAACATTAAACCTGAATCTCTGAAACTACTGCAGGACAGAGTAGGAGAGACACTTGAACTAATAGGCACAGGAAGGAACTTCCTGAACAGAGTCCCAGGGTCACAACAAGTTGGAGAGAGACTCGACAAATGGGACTACCTTAAAATAAAAAGCTTCTGCACAGCTAAATCTATCGCAACTAAGCTAGAAAGACAACCAACTAATTGGGAAAAAATATTTACCAGCAATATATCAGACAAGGGGTTAACATCCTGTATATACAGGGAACTCAAGAAACTAATCCCTCCCAAACCTAACAAACCAATTACTAAATGGGCAAGGGAACTAAAGAGGGACTTCTCAAATGAAGAAATAAAAATGGCAAAGAAACACATGAGGAAATGTTCATCATCCCTGGTGGTGAAGGAAATGCAAATAAAGACAACCCTGAGATACCACCTTACCCCAGTCAGAATGTCCCACATCCACAAATCAGCCAACGACAAATGCTGGAGGGGATGTGGAGAAAGAGGAACCCTATTACACTGCTGGTGGGAATGTACACTTATACAACCACTTTGGAAAGCAGTCTGGAGGGTCCTTAGAAAGCTAAAGATTGACCTCCCTTACGACCCAGTCATACCACTTCTAGGCATCTACCCTGAACAACAGGAACCAATATACAAGGACACGTGCACCTCCATGTTTATTGCAGCACTGTTCGCAATAGCTAGGATATGGAAACAACCTAGGTGCCCCACCACAGATGAATGGATCCAAAAATTGTGGTATCTATACACAATGGAATATTATGCAGCCATTAGAAATGACAAAATAATGGCATTTGCAGGGAAATGGATGGAGCTAGAAGGAATCATGTTGAGCGAGGTAAGCCAAGAACGAAGAGACAAACGGTACATGGTCTCCCTCATAAGTGGATGCTAAATCCAAAAGGTTAGTGATACGACAAAACTAACAGGACTTAAGAAACAAAGAACTCCCGCTCATCTGGTTGAACCACTACTAAATATCCTCATGCTGCTGATCACAAATATGGTATATAACATGTGAACACTGTTATATATTACAGACTGTGGTAGACAATTTGCTCCAGGGAAGTTAGAATGAACTTGTGACTTTGAAATTATGTAATCATTTAATCACAATCAAAAAAAAAAAAAAAAAAGAACCTCGGGGAAGGGAGGGAGGGAGGGGATGGTAGGGGGAAAACAATGGAGGGGGTAACAATGTTCAAGAGGAAGTGTACTCATAACCTCACTCATGTAACTGTAACCCTCTGTATAGTAGCTTTACAATAAAAAAATAAAATAAAAAAAAAAAAAAAAATGAGATGTCACTGCATACTTACTAGAAGGGCCATGATTAAAAAGACTGAAAATACTAAATTTGATGCATTGAACCTGAGAATGTAAATTGGATTAGCTACTTTGAGAAACTCTAGAGTTGAAGCAAACTATAATAAAGATTAAGATATACAGGAAGTTTATTTGTTATTTAACTTGAGACTAACACAGGACAAAGAAAGGAAGGGGGGGGGAGGGAGGGAAAAGAAAGGTAGAGGAGGAGAGAAGAGCAAGGAAAGGACTATTGGATAGAGGGAATAGCTTGTCTTCAACGCAGTCTCAGGAAAGACATCAGCCATGCACACAAGGAGGGCCAGCGCTAGAATGGCCGCTAGAGCTATTCTGAGTTGGAGCACTTAGTTGTATCCCTCACTACTTATCAGGTATTAGAGGTAACTGTCCTGGCAGAAAGCAGTGTGATGGTTGAGGCCCCTCTGCTCAGTCAAGGTGATTTCTGAGGAAGGCTGGCCCAGAGGCTAGCTTCCAGAGGTCTTCCCCACAGCTAGAGGAACACCGATGCTCAGCTCTCCCCAGTCTGCCCCTTGCATTTCCTGATTCACTTCTTTATATAGTTTGGAGAGCAGCTCCTCCAACATCCTGATGAGCCTCTTCTTGGACAAACTGGCCTGATACTTCAGCTGGCTGATACTTGTCTTCTGCATTCTCTATTCCCTGTCTAGACCCTCCCCTCAGCTAGCTCCTCTGCTCAGCTCAGTAGCCTATCTGATGGTATGACAAAGACTCTCATTCTGGAATGAGCTGTGCCCTTGGCAATCATGCTCTTCTCAGGCCAGGGATATTACGTTGTATATCATTTTTGCCACCACAACTGGGCACTATGAAGAGGTACTTGAATATCAGTTCTATTTCTTCCTGCCCTCCTAGTCATTCTTGCTAGTAGGCAGCTTTCTTGCTAGCTGGGCTCTTGACAGAAGAAGCCTAAAATTCCCACATAGTGACCATAATTTAATGGCATTCTTGCTGTGCCCGCAAGAGGAAATCTTTCTCCTCTATGAACCAGGCCCTTTAGCCCCACAGAGACCAGAATTGCAAGGATGGAAAACAGAAAACCTGGGAGTTTTGTTAGGTGAGACCTTTCTCCGGTGAGTGTGAATCAGCATCTTCTTTTGGCTTTTAGCCAAACTGACCCAGATACGAAATGAAATTAGATTCCATGATCAGTCATTTATTCATAAAATGATTGATCACGGAATCTAATTTCATTTCAGGGACCTTTATGAATAAAAGTCCCTGATCTTTATAACCAGGGGTACTGAAACAATTCCAAAGAGGAATGAAGCAATTCTCAAAGAGGGCTGATAGCTGGCACCAGTCCCACCATCGAGAGGAATGTTTAAGGGCCGTATTAGTATGTCCACAAAAAGTGTCAATTTACTCTAAACATACACCTACCTTAGGACCTACATATTTCACTCTGGTATATATGGAGAAAATAAGTGCATTTATTCATAATAACCATACATAAAAATTTTCATAGCAGATTTATTCATAAGAAACAACACAAATGTTTATCAACAAGAGGTTGTCATATGTAGGAGTACTATTGTACAATGGAGTAAAACCTGCAATATAAAAGAGCAAACTGCTGATCACACAATAATGTGGATAAAAAAGTCAGAACCAGAAGAAGATGTACTCTCTGTCTGATTTTGCTTATATCATATGTTATAGACAGACAAATTTTGCATATGGTTTTGGTAAGAAAGTAAATCTTTGCTTCTGGTGAAGTCTTTACAGCTGGCAAAAGCTAGTGGCTATTGTCTGGAACTTTCTGTAATAGTGGAAATGTTTTATGTCATGAGATGAATGTTGTATATTGATGCTAGTAGATATATGTAAAAAATTAAGTCACACAATTAAGATTCATGCATTTTACATACCACTTTTCTTCTACCTCAAACAATATCTGCAATGGGAACTTACAATAAAAGAGAAGACTATATAGTTCCTTAATCTGTGACATGTCTGCTTTAAGCTTCTTGGGCACTTTTAAGAGGCAATGCCTCAGGACATAAATGCAGACAGAGTTCACATACCACTTTGCTGTTTGTTAAGTTTTTGCTCTGTCTTTTCCAACTGTAGCAGTCCTATCACTCTGATCTTCCTGGAATAATTTCCATTTCTGAAGCAAATTTCATAAAACATAAGCATGCTCCAGTTACATTTCTTCTGCCTTTAAAACTTCTCCTGGATCCAGGGTGCTTCTGCCTTCTACATTGGAAGCATTCGATGTCACTATTCCTTAGCTATTTTCAAATTCTCTGTCACTTCCATTTCCTATCCCCCAAGGCTGTCTGAGAGTGAATGATCTAGCAGGACTCAATGATCAGATACTTAAAGGGACAGGTTTCTATTAAAACATGTATATTTGCTGTACAAAATGGTATACGAATACACCATTATAGTTAATACCACAATATGATTATATATAGTCTCCTTTCCATGATCAATATGCCAGGCAATGGTCTGTCTAGTGCTGGGGTACAGACAGATGTGATTTTATTCAGATTTTATACTTGAACCATTTTTGTCAACTGTAAAATAGAAAAGTAATGGAGAGTAAGTGTGTTAGCAGAGGAATTCTGTTCATGGACATACAACACTGGCATAGTTCCAGGAAATGGTGAGTACCTGCAGGTGAAATTCCATCATATGTGCAGAATACAGCCTTAAAAACTCACAGCAGGAAAAACTCCCATCCAAATATCGTACTTCCCTTGGGAAGGACAAGTCCCAAACAGGAAATGATCTCTTATTGTCATCAAAACAGAGGGAATGATTTAAGTTATATAGGGAGAATTTTTAAAAGATTGAGTGGAATCAATTATTAAAGATGTACTTTATGAGTAGGCAGGATAATATCAAGGAGTTCTGAATTATTTATACTTTATTGCTTGGTCCGTGGGTGTCTGACAGGCCCTGTCTTCTGTGGGGGATTCTGAAATGTATTTTTGTCCAAGGATATTTTTCTCATAATGCTCTTCCCAAGATGATCTTGAAGCATTTTACTTAAATGGAGCAGAACTTCTTGAGTTTCCTCTATCAAGCTTCTGTTTTCAGAAATACATTCTTTTATGTTGCAGAACACATCTTCTACCTAAAGATATGCAAGAAAAGCAGACATATGCCTGAGGATATGCTAATTCCCAATGTTCAATCAACTGGTCACCATTCTGAAAACCTTGATGTCAATGGTAAGAACAGTATTTAGAAGCACCTGACTGCTTTTTCTACCAGTGCCTTGAAGTTCCAAACAGCTTAAATGTGCCCAGGTACCGGATTACATTTATTAATCAAGCACTGTACCACACCTACATATCCCGTGGGCCCAGATACATGCAAAAGGGAAAAGGATCAATATGTTTATGGGTCCAAGCTGCACAAATGCAAATACAAGAGGTATTTATGAACAACTATGGAGAAAATTTTAATAAGAGATGAGAGTTCACTGACCAATCTGGGACTTTTTCTCATCTATAAGCAGAGATCAGAAGAAGAAAAGCCTTGGGCCAAATTCCTTATTGTGAGTGTCTCCTGAGCAGTGTCTCCAGATTCCCTGTTTGAGACCTACAGTGGCTCTCCCATGCATCCTTCAGAATCAAAGACTAGCGTTCCTATAAAGCCACGTGTCTGGGATAGGTTCTAGAAAAATCAAGTACATTTACTATTATCTCTATCAAAATATTAAGATTACAGCGCTCTTACTGTAAAATAATAGCCTAAATGTAGGATGATAGGTAGATGCAGGTTGTGGGGAAGTAGGGCAGAGAGCAGGAAAACTACACTGGTTTTCCTTTAACTTTGTGTCCTAATAAGCAGGATTTTACTCTAAGGATCTTTATGTCAAGGTGTTTATCTTGGTTGAATAAAAGAAGAAGCTGAAAACTATGCCATTGCATAAAAGAAGAAACTAAGAATTTAAAGGACATGATTAAAAGCTTTAATCCAGAACTGTGTACAACATTTCGTTGTTTTCTTTCTGTAATCCTTAGTCATCTCTGATATCTAATGTCTCACTGATACTTGGGCCAGCCACCTAGATTGTAATGGAGTTTAGTGATTTTCAGAAGATTCAAGAGGTGAGACCAGAGCTGGAATTATGGCTTGGAGAGAGTGCTTGCTTAGCAAGTGGAAAGCCGTAAAACCCCAGTGCTACCAGGAGAAAAAAGAAAGAGAAGAAAAATGGAAGAAAAGAAAAGGAAAAAAAGAAATGAAAAACAAAAGAAAGGAGTTCTTGCTTAATGCACAGGTATATCTGGTAAGACCTATGAATCTAATCACCATCTTCCTTCCCAGAAGAGAAGATGAACTAGCCCTCACAGGTTTTGGTATTGTTTTGGAGGGAACGGCCTCTGTCCCCCAGGAGCCTTGGACAGTGACCTGAGATGCTCTATCTGAGTCACTTCTTGCATGTTGACTCTAACACTCTGTCTTAATTCAAATGGGCAACTATACCAAAGTACTCAACATGAGTACAACAGAAGTGTATTTCTCACAGGCCTGGAACCTTCAAATGTTATATATTTAGAGGTTAAAATTTCAGCATTTGAATTTTGGAGAGGCACAATCAGACCATAGCATATTCTGTGATATTAATTTCTAGTCTCTTCCAGAAATCTCTACTCCAATGAATTAACTCAAACTAATTAGTGTGAACCGGCTGTGCTATTTGTCTAACTCGGGGTAGATGGTCTCTCACAGACCTTGTCCCCTTACCCTAATGCCCCTCGCAGAGATGTACAGTGCTACCTGCCTCCCGTTCTCCCCAGCCTCTCCTCAGCTTTGGCCTGTCTCTCTGAATGTTTTCCAAATCCTTCCTATTTCTTTTCACAGGATCTCTGGTCATTCTTAATTTTACATTCTGGACGAGTCTTCACTGTCTATGGCTGCTCTTTTTGGCAATGCCAGATAGGCCTTCCCAGGGCCCAGGTCCTCAGTGTCAGCCAATAGGTTGACGACATCTTTAATCAACCGTAGACCTTTTCATCTCCCAGTCTCAGTTTCCTCTACCTTCTGAGCTCTCAGGTAGTCTTTGTTCTCATTCTGTGCCAATGTGTTTGATCTTCAGAGGCCATTTTGGGGGCCCCTCATATGAGCAGTTCCCTTTTTCCTCAAGGAAGAAGCCTCTTTGTCTGCTTTTCTCCCTTCCCCTAGCTCCTATGTATAGCAGCCTTGAAGCTGGTCTATAAGAGGAGGGGTACATGTGGGAATAGGAGGGTTGTCTATAATCAGCATTCCTTGTTAAATTAATGATGTCCTAGGAGAAACAGTTTGAGGAGACAAGGAGCCAGAGAAAAGGGGTGGTATTTCCTTATTTGTATCACATGTAAAAACTGTGGCTTGACACCCAGGGCAAAGCTGTCTCCTCAGACACCAAATAACCTCTGCCATCACTAGCCACATCATATAATATAATATATAATAGCTAGCACATGCTGACCACTAGTTATGTGAAAGATTCATACAGGGAGCATTTGACTTAATTCCTGCTCTGAAGCCGTTCTGAGAAGTGGGTCCCATTATTCTCCCCATTTTACAGAAGAAGATACCAAAGTTCAGGGAAGGCCAGAGCTCTGCGAGAAACTCCATCTGACCCCTGACTTGGTGCCCTTGCCTCAGCCCTGGGCTGGAAACTGTCACTCCTTGTTCTGAGAGGCCCTGCCAGCATCTTAGTTGTCAGGTTATCTGGGAAGCAGCAGCAGCTCTCTCAAATGGAGGGGATGTGTAGTAAATTGAGGTTGACAGGCGCTGTTTGCACAGCAGGGCACTCTGCCTCCCTCTCTCTTATCCTTGCTTGCCATGCAAGAGCTCTGGTCTCTGTCACTCTGGGTAGATGTCTGCTCTGCCCTTGTGACAGTCTCCACCACCACTCTCCTCTGCCCTGAGTGTGGAGACTGGAAGGTGTTTGTCCTCTGTGCGTCTGTTGATTTGGAATGGCTTGTTTGTAATCAGTGTGGAGTGTTTGTTTTCCCAGATAGCATTGGATTCAAGCTTTCTGGACCACCTCTTTTTGGAGACACAGTTCTGTTCTTTATTCTATGAATTAATGATCAGAGGGGCTCATCATAAAGTGGGCCATCTGTTTTCTCTCTTCCCCTCCTCTTCCTTCCCTTTCCTTCTCTTCCCTTTCTCCTCTCCTCTCCTCTGATCTCTTTTCCTCTCCTCTCCTCTCTCCTCCTCCTCCTCTTCCTCTTCTTCTTGCTCCTTCTCCTCCTTCTCTTCATCCCTCCCTCCCCTCTCTCTCTCACTTTGTGCCAATGTTGTAGCTTAAACTCAAGGCCTGAGCACTGTCCCTGACCTTTTTCATTCAAGGCTGGCACTCTACCTCTTGGAGTCTTATTAACTTTCCTGCACAGGCTGGCTTCAAACTACAATCCTCAGATCTCAGCCTTCTAAATGGCTAGGATTACATGTGTGCGCCACCAGCACCTGAACTCAACTCCTTTTCTACAGATATTCTCTGTGTTTTTGAAATTTCTCCAGTGGACTTCTTCTGCCTATGTGATGACAACTATGGTCTCTTTTAGACCAGCAGTCTCAGCTAATTGTGGACAGCTCATGAATTAATCTCCCAGAGTCCAAGACACTGGCAGAACTGCTGTTATGAGCTTCTTGGAGAGAAGCTACACACATAATTTCAGGTAGAAGGATGGTGACAACAACATTGTTCTAACTTTGTCTCTTGGTAGTTTCTGGTTCACCTAGAGCCCTCTGGCACCTGCTGGATAGAGGATGTAGGTCCTGCACAAGGGCTGCTCACCCAGGCCACCATTGTTAGCGATGGGTGGGATAAAAGCTGAGTGTGTGTGTGTGTGTGTGTGTGTGTGTGTGTGTGTGTGTGTGTGTGTGCGTGTGTTGATCCTGGGGCTTGAACTCGGGGCCTAAGAACTGTCCTTGAGTTTTGTGCTCAAGGCTAGTGTCTACCATCTGAACCCAACTTCACTTCTGGCTTTTTAAGTAGTTAATGGGACATAGGAGTCTCATGGACTTCCCTGCCTGGGCTGGTTTTGAACTGCAGTCCTTATATCTGGGCCTCCTGAGTATCTAGGATTACAGATATGAGCCTTCAGTGCTTGGCTATTGTCCTTTTGTTTTAAAAGTCAGTGTGACAAGCTGGGCGCTGGTGGCTCACGCCTGTAATCCTAGCTACTCAGGAGGCTGAGATCTGAGGATCCTGGTTCAAAGCCAGCCCGGGCAGGAAAGACTGTGAGACTCTTATCTCCAATAAACCACTAGAAAACTGGAAGTGGCGCTGTAGCTCAAGTGGTAGAGCACTCGCCTTGAGCTGAAGAGCTGAGGGATAGCACCCAGGCCCAGAGTTCAAGCCCCACACCGACAAAAAAAAAAAAAAAAGTCAGTGTGACAGTCAGCAAGTTGTCTCAAGCTGAGTCTGGTTGAGATATGAAATGTCAATTTCGAACTCACCAACTCTGGAGGAGGGATTAGGTGTTATCAAGATCACTGGACAGAACTAACTATTTATGAAGCCACCCAGCTTATCAATAAGCAGAATGTTATTTAACTGAGGGAGACTTTTTGAGATTTCTCTGTTAATATTTGCCTCATCATTTCAGAAAATCTTTGGCTAAGCCTGATCAGTTATTTCTGGCTGGGTACAACATTCTGTGCTCAGAATATTGCTTGGCTCTTTATTCCTGTCCCATTCTCATTGCCCACCCCCCTAGCCTGACTCATCTCTTCTAGAACCTTCTCTGTTCTTCTTCAAACCACTGAGAGTGATTTACTAAGTGCATTTCCAAGCCAGCTTCCAGACACTGGCTGGAAAGACCAATTTATAGGAACAAAATGTCTCCAAGTTATAACTGGGTCATTTGAGAGCCAGCCATTGGAATTAATTTTTTTTTCTCATAGAAGTGATGGTTCCGGAGCCATTTACTCCATAACGAAACTGACCATAAAGGAAGCCAGGGGATAGGAACAAGCAGACTGGGTGTAGAAACAATGGGCTGGGGGAGAAATGGTAGGAGGAAGAGGAGTGTTTCCTCTAGTCCTGGACCATGGTCTGTATAATCAGGTCTTCTGTATGCAATCTCTTGTGAGCCTCAGTGATCATTGGAGGTCAGAACCTGACCCACATGAAACAAACTCATAGTGGCAGCTCCTCAGCAACATTGCTGGGTATGCAACCCCTTAGAAAAGCATGTGGCTGCCAGTGCATTATCTTTTGGGAAGCACATGGCACAGGAAATAAGAAAGCCATCAGAAAGCTATCTGGTGAACTTCCTTTATACTGGGACATCATGTTAATCAACTTTTAGTCACTGTGATGAAATGCCTGAGGAAAATCAATGTAAAAGAAGGGTGCATTGATTTTGGCTACGGTTTCAGTGATTTCAGTCATGATGGCTTGGGTCTGTGCAGAGCATCATGGCAAAGTGTGGCAGAGTAATGCAGTTCAACTCATGATGGCCAGGAAGGGAGGGGGGAGACAGGGAGGGAGGAGCAAGGGAGGGAAAGAGCCAGAGGAGAGAAAGGGAGGGAAGAAAAGAGGAAAGGAGGGAGAGAGGAACAAAAGATAGCTCTGGTTTTTTGTTTGTTTGTTTTTGTTTTGGTGGTGGTGGTACTGGTATTTGGACATAGGATCTTATACCTACTGGTCAAGAGCTCAGCAATTTGAACTATGCCTCCAACCCTTTGTGCTTGTACATTAGTGTTGTTTGTTCTTTCTTTAGGAAGAATCTCACGTTTTTTTGTCTGAAGCCAGCCTTGACTCTAATGCTTCCTGTACCTTCCACTATCGGGATCACAGGTGTGTGCCACTACTAAGCTTATTTATCCAAATAAAGTCTTGCTAACATTTTGTTCCTGTTGATCTTGAATCCACACCTTCCCAATCTCTGCCTCTTGAGTACCTAGGATTCTAGGTGTAATCCATCCTGCCTGGCAAAAATATACCCTTTAAAGGCCTGCTCCCAGTTGCCTACTTTTTCTACCTAGGATCTGCTTCCTAAAGTTATCACTATGTCCAAATTTAGCTGTGAATTGATTGATGGATTCATCCATTGATGGGGTCAGAGCCCTTGTAATCTAATACTTCCAGTCTCTAACTGCTGCACTGTGGACCAAACCTTGAACACATGAGCTTTGGAAAACATTTGGGGTCCAAAGGAAAGCAGGTACCACTGTCACAGGGCAACTTGAGATCGCGTTATTCTCTCCTCTGGCCACAGTGTATATAATTAAAGCTTGAGGCCTGCTTCTCCACTTTCTCTCTTAGGCTTCCTGACTCTTTTTTAAAAATTACTTTTATTGTCAAGGTGATTTAGTTACATAAGTTAGGTAGTGAATACATTTCTTGCCGAACTTGTTACCCCCTGCCTCATTTTTCTCCTACTTTTCTTCCCCCCAACCCTGCCTCCAAGTTGCACAGTTCATTTCCAATGTATTGTCTTGTGAGTATCAGTGTTACATTGGTTCCCTGTTTGTCCTTTGTCTCACCATTTTGTTGTTCCCCTTCCCTTCCCTAATTCAGATAAATGTATATACTATACCCAGGGTACCAAAATCAAATGACAACAGGGGCTTCCTGACTTTTTGCCACACTCTCCCTCCCTCCCTCTTTTCTTCCTTTCCTTCCTCCCTACCTTGCTCCTTCCTTCTTTTTTCCTCTCTCTCCTTCCTTCCTAACCTTTGTCCTTCTCTCCCCCTTTTTCTTCCTTTCTTTTTGGGATGGCTAACTTAAAAAATGACCTTGGAAACTTGACATTAAAGTATTTCTTCTTACATTTCCCTAAAATCATTTGCCTTTTATTTCCTCTTCTACTTTTTTCTTTTACTTCAATCCCAGGATTCCATACTATCCAGATTTCCCATGTTTTAGCAACATGGCTAGACACTGGCTTTGTTGGGTTAGTCTCCTCCTTCCGTATCATTTAAATCTCTTCTAGCTCAGGAAGTACTCATTTACTGTTCTCTGACTGGCATTGCTAGCCACACTGTGGCTATTGACCAATAGAAAGATGAAGTGAATAGATTCTTTGCTTGATGGTTTGATGGCATCATGTCATCAATCTAGACTAATCTCTGCTCTCAGTCTGGACGAAGAATCATAGTGTTTATCCAGAATGGTTGGGGGATTGCATGGGACAAGCTTTTTGTTTTGTTTTTCACATCTGCAACTTACCTGCTCTTGCAATGCAAGCATATTACTTGTGAGAGTCAGTCAGAATGACCTCTAAGGACCTCCATTCCCCTTGTGCTCTATAAATCTTGGCTCCAAACATAGCTCCAATTGGAGTTCCACCTCTAGGAGCCACAGGGTATGACTAGAGAGGTCTTCTGAACTCTTTTTCAAGGTCAGCCAAGAGCCCTCATGATTACTGCCTTCTTTTCTTTTCCTTTTTGGTCATTCCTGGGGCTTGAACTCAAAGCCTGGGCATTGTCCCTGAGCTTCTTTTGCTCCAGGCTAGCACTCTCCTACTTGAGCAACAGCACCAGTTTGGGCCTTTTCTGTTTATGTGGTACTGAGGAATGGAACCCATGGATTCATGCATGCTAGGCAAGCACTCTACCACTAAGCCACCTTCCCAGCCCAATTACTGCTTTAATTTGGCCCTTTCTTCTCATCTTCCAAGAATCCCAGTGGCCAAGTTAATCATTGGGCACATTGGATCCAGGAATATATAAAACATTGAGTAACATCAATGCCCACTGCTTTAAATATTTCCATATGTAAAGTTGACCTCATTCTCTGGTCAGTTTGTGGCAGCATTCAATCAGAATTGCTTACTCGAAATGTCTGCTGGGGGAGGGGAACTACAATGATGAAGAAAGCCCCCATCTTTTCTTTTGGATTTTATAATAATCTCCAGGGGTAGAAAAAAAATCCTAGTATTTTTATTTTTAATGAAATGCAGAAGACTGAGCCTTCTTAGCCACCTAGACCTTGATTCCTCTGTCTTAGAAATATATTTGAACTCTCATCTTATTTCTTCTACTAAATTGCAAATTTGATGAGGACACAGATTGTTCCAGTTTTGATTGCTGTGCTCTGCTTTCCTAGTGCTCAGCTCATCACTGTATCATTGTCCTTATTCCATGGAAGAGAGGGAAGAGAGTGACCAATGGCATGCTAAATCCTACTTTATGCCATTTGTTTGCCCAGACAAATCAGAAAGGAAGCATCTGCCGGGCATCGGTGGCTCACTCCTGTAATCTTAGCTACTCAGGAGGCTGAGATCTAAGGATCACGGTTCAAAGTCAGCCTGGGCAGAAAAGTCCATGAGACTCATCTCCAAGAAATCACCAGAAAACTGGAAGTGGCACTGTGGCTCAAGTGTTAGAGTACTAGCCTTGAGCTGAAGAGCTGAGGGTCAGCGCCCAGGCCGAGTTCAAGCTCCATGACAGACAAAAAATAAAAGGAAGCAGCCATTATTGACCCACATTTAATATTGAGGATGGCATGATTTGCACAGCCCTGTATGATATCAGCCAAGCCTCAGCCCCTGCCTCTCTCCCTGTCTTTGCTCAAGGCCCTCCAGCTTCCTGGCCTTATTGACTGGCTAGTCTTTGCATGCTCTCACCTCAAGGCTGACTCTGCTCTCTGCCTAGGTTGCTCTTGTTCCAGATTGTTACCCAAATCTCTCTGACAATGGACTCAGAATGTACTTCCTCTTTCGTATTCCCTGGCTTCAGAATAAGCGCCACCTTCACTGGGGCTACTCTTGTCTTTCTCCATTTTTCTCCATTGGACTTATCACTATCTGGCAAGTAGCATGTCTGTTGTTTAAGTTCTAGTCTGTTCATTAGCTAGCTGCATTTGAGAGGAAGTTTGTTTCTGTAGTCCAGAGCTATATCTTGTGTGCTTTACTGTGCTGAGCATAAAGTGGTCTTGCAATAAATATTTGTCAGATAAATGCATTTCCACTTAATAGAGAAGAACTTGAAGCTTAAGAAGACTCCATTTGAAGCCACACAAGTAGGAAGACCCAGAAATGGGATTTGAACCTAAATCATCTGATGCCAAAGTTCATCTTCTTAGTGTTTGCCTCTGTGTGTATATGTGGGGTGTGTGTGTGGTGTGTTTGTGGTGTGTATGCATATGTGGTGTGTGTGGTTGTATGTGTGTATGTGTATATATGTAGTGTATGTGTGTGGTGTATATGTGTAGATGTGTGTGCGGTATATATGTGTGTATGTGTATATATGTGGTGTGTGTGTATATGTGGTGTGTGTGTATGTGGTATGTATGTGTGTATATGTGTATATGTGGTGTGTGTGTATATGTGGTGTGTGTATATGTATATATTATGTATGTGGTATGTATGTGTGTATATGTGTATATGTGGTGTGTGTGTATATGTGGTGTGTGTATGTGTATATAGTATGTATGTGGTATGTATGTGTATATGTGTGTATATGTGGTGTGTGTATGTGTATGTGGTATGTATGTGTGTATATGTGTGTATATGTGGTGTGTGTGTATATGTGGTGTGTGTGTATGTGTATGTGGTATGTATGTGTGTATATGTGTGTATATGTGGTGTGTGTATATGTGGTGTGTGTGTATGTGTATGTGGTATGTATGTGTGTATATGTGTATATGTGGTGTGTGTGTATGTGTGTGTGCATGTGTGTATATGTGGTGTGTGTATGTGTATATAGTATGTATGTGGTATGTATGTGTGTATGTGTGTATATGTGGTGTGTGTGTGTGTGTGGTATGTATGTGTGTATATGTGTATATGTGGTGTGTGTGTATGTGTGTGTGCATGTATGTATATGTGTGTGTGCTCCTTTCTCCAATAAGCTCTCAGATTCTCCACAGTAGGGGCTATTTACATTACACGTTGTAACATAAATGCTTAAAGTACCTGACACGTGGAGGGGATCCTATAAATGTCAGATGAAAAATATGCAGCCCGCTAATGGATGACTGGAACAGAAGGGGAGCATGTTTCCTACGAGGACGCTGTATAGACAAAGGCCTAAGAAGCCCAGTGGGAATAGCCGAGTTCAAATGCCTTCTTAAGTGGTTAGCGTATCACTCGGGGCAGCTTAGACACCGGGAAAAATAAAGGCTATTGAGTAAGTATAATCATTGCCCATTCTTTTTTAGCGGCTGGAGTTCCTGCCCCACACCTTGCCACACAGAGCACATGCCAGTATAAATGTCTGACATGCTTTGCTAAGCTTCCAAAGACTTTGCTGTGATGAGACACAGCCAGCATCCAAGTATGTTTGCCTTTAAAACAAGGGCAGATGGCAAATTGAGAACCCTCTGAAATGACCCCAGGACTCAACAGTGGTACGGCTCATCTACCAGACAACAGATGCAGTATTTCAGCTTATAGACAGGGATTGAGCTCAAAAGTCCCAATAAGTGTGGAGCTGCCTGAGCAACAGGAAGATTGATTTTGTTATTTAACTGCAGCAGTAGGGATTCTCCAGGGAAATATGGTTTGGTAGAAGGCAATGGTAGAAGAACTAATTGTTCTCTGTTTTAGCACCCACTCCCTTCTTCCTGTTAATGCTTTGGTTCCATTGCCATGGCAATCCTGGCTTTCCTCAGCCCCATGGAGCAGGAAGGAAAAGTAACCAGAGCTTTCCCTTGAGACCAGCCCACAAAGGCCAAGGCAGTCACCTCTGCCCACTGGCTGGCTAGAAGGACATCCATAATTGTCTCCAAGAATCAGGGGTGTACACAGTGACACACGTTACCTTTTTCTACTATGAAAATTGGTTGTTGATAATGCATCCAATTCATAGGTGAAGATGACTGACATCCTCTCTCCTACACAGGCAACATCTTCTCTTCCTTCCATCCATCAGTCTCATCCATCCTTCTCCAAATAAATGGTTGATTTTCATTAGCTCTGAATCAAACAAAATATACCACCCTACTGACTGAAAGATATTGCACAGGGAAGTGACATTTCTAAGCTTCATTACTTGTCTCTTGCTTTCTAAATACCTGTGTATTTCCCAGCCTTTTGAGCCCTTCTTTCTGTGGAAAGACAGAAGGAAGTTTCTGCCATAGGATGGCAGAGAAGAAAGCAGCCATCTTCCTCTCACTGGGTCCCAACCTCTTCTGAGCCTTGACTGCTCTGCTCTGCTCACAGATTTGATGGATAAGAAGAGACAGGGGACATTGGTCCCACCAGTGGACACTAAAGGCATTGATAGCCAGGCACAGAGAAGGACATGGAAAAGCCAGTGTCCCATAGATTCTGCCTGACCTCAGTGGTGTGCGCACGCCCTGGCTTGGCCAGGGAAATTTTGAGCATTTAAATTTGAAAAGTGTCTCTGAGATAATAATAAATTCCCACTTAGGACAGATGATGTAAAGGACAAGGTTAATATAATATATTAAGAGAACTCTTATCAGACCAGCACAATAATGGAGAGCCATGGACAGAGCTCGAGCAGGAAGGTGGGGATTAATGATAGTCTTCTTCACAAAATTAAATTCTAGGGTAACTTTGACCAAGGCCTTGTAAACAATAATATGTCTTTTAATAAAAATATTCACCAAAGGGGGAGAAAAGTTAGTCTTATTCATAGCTGGTGGAAATATGCATTACAACAGCTTTTTTGGAAGGAAATCTGGCCATAGCCATTAAGGTCTACTTTCTCAGCAAGTAAGATGTCCTGAGAGTGTCTATCTATGTACAACCTGTCTGATCTGCTTTATAGCATTTCTTACTGTCTGAAATTATGTATACAGAAAAACTTGGAATATGTTCTTTTCAAAAAGTATTTTATCTTGTAGCTTTACTATTAAAGAGTGTATAATTTGTATATAACTACTTGATTGTACTTTGAAATGTACAGTTTGAAATGTTTTGGGGAAAATATACCTTATTCAACCAGCACAAAATCAAGTTGAGTACTCTATTACCTGAAAAATGGTAATCAACTGTATCTTCCTTGTAGAGAATCTAACTTATCTTATGTCCTTTGATTCTAGTGTTGAGTACACAGTTAGTGTAATAGTTGGTAGATTTGGATGTAAATATATCCCTTTTGTTTCTTTTTATTTTTAATTGTTATTCTAAATGTGATATACACAGGGGTTACAATTACGTAAGTTAGATAATAAATACATTTCTTTTTAGACACTGGTACTACTTCCTTCACACATTTTCTCCCAGTTTTTCCTTCCTATCCCACCTACAAGTTGCATAGTTCATTTTCAACACAGAATCTAGTAAATACCACTGCAAGGAGATCATATGATTAACCAAAAAAGTCTGAACTTAGAATACAGTAAGGTTCCTCTTATTGTGAGGAAGCAGGCTGAAAATAGGCGGTTACCTGTATTACATCCACCTTCAGAGATGACCTTATAAAGAAAAGAAAAATCTTCCTAATAGGTGAAGCTTTAGTCATTTACTTTGACTGAAAGGTGAGGTAGTCTGAAGTAAGAATATAGCTATACATCTATGTCTGTAGATGGATAAATATTTTCCACAGATAGCAGATTAGGCGCACAGCTGTGTGGGGACGAGGCTTGTAGATAGACACGTGGGAGAGGGAACAATGTGTGAAGATTTTGGTGTCATACTTTAACACTCACCAGAAAGCCTTCACCAGAAAGAAAATCCACTAAATAATGAGGCCAACAAAATGATTCAGTTAGTTGGCATTAGCAGTCCTCATCATGGCTACCCCCAAACTGGTAGCATGGGTGCATGAACACAGTTGCCATGGTGGCAGAGATGGGAGCATCTGTCCATGGAACCCATCTCACAGCAAACAATTTGTGGGGATGGGCTGTAGGCCATGGAGCCCATTGGTAGTGCCATGCAGTGTACAATACACGGTGACAGGCAAACCCCAGAACAGAGGATACTCTAAATACTCCTACTGACAGGAGTATTTAGTTGGAATACACCATTGACTAACAGCCAGGACTCCTGCTTGTATCCCAATGGTATCTATCAATGTTTAGCCCTTTCCACTCTACTATTCCTATAGGAGATCAACTGATCATGGCATATTTAAGATACAAGGATTCCTCTATATTGGAAGAATTCCTCAATCCCTTCAGGAGTACTTAGGCTGATTATAAATTTGCCTTTCCTGAATGTGTAGAATCATTTGGTGCCATGATTCAGTGGCTTACAGAATGTTTGAAACACAAGTATGGAAACCCACACAACATAGTTGAACAGGAGACTCACCTCACAGCAATGGACATAATAGCTGAACCACTGACTGTATCACATTTTGTGCCATACAGTGGCCAGCCATTTCCCAGGGCACAGGAATGATCTATTGAAATTGCAACTGAAGTATCAACTAAGAGGCAAGGCTCTGTGCTATTCCTTACAATGCGTTGTATCTCCTGAGAGACTTTGATTTAGTCCTATGTTCTCTGAGAAAGAATGCCTGGGCCTGGAAACCAAAGGGTGAAAATAGAAGTCTCTCCATTTGCCATCACATCCAATGACACATTCTATAGCTCTGTACTTCCCATTCTCACAACTGAGCACTGCAGTCAGCGATCCTGGCCTCTAAAGGGGGTACTCTTTCACCAGGGCACAAGGTAAATGTTTTGCTGACTACAAGGCACCTTAGTCATCTGGTGTTCAAGGAATAGCAGGAGAAAAAGAGAAATCATCCTCTTAGAAAGGGTAATTGGCCCTGATGAGCAGCAAGAGCTGGTATGAGTCTTATACAGAAGAGCCTGAGAAGAATGGGTGTGGAATCCAGCCAATCCATTTGGATCATTTCTGTAGTTCTTTCATTCAGTTTTCACTAAGGATGATGAACTCAGTGAACCTGGCCTGAGAACTTTCAAAACTCCTCAGAGATGAAGGTTTTATCCCTACCAATAGGTAAACTACCAACACCTGTGCAAGAGTTAGCTGAGGATATGTAGCACTTAGAATGAAGAGTGAAGGGGAAAGGGGAGGAATACATACCAGTTCCAGCTTTATGATCCCCTGCAGGAACAAGACTGCCATTATGCTATGATTCTCTATCTTTTATGCTTTCTCTGAAAGGAAGGGGCCCATAGTTGGTTTCTAAGCATACATAGAGAAAAACATCTGTGCACCACAATGGGTGGTCTGTGGCTGACATGGAGGCACAGTGTGCTGATCTCCTGGCAAGAGAGCCCATTGTGGAACCATTTGATTGACAACTTTCATTCACTGTCTTCTGTATTCACAATAGCTTCATGCCAAGTCTACCCTTCTCCTGCCTATTGCCAGCCAGTAATTGCACATCATGAAGAGTTCTATAAATGGTCCCTTTTGGCCCAATGCCAGACCCACTTAGTGGGCAGCCTCTGTTCAATGACTCCTCTTGAGCTTGGTCAAGACTTTCTGTCACCATCTGTGAGTCCAACTTCTCCACTTTCATAGAGGTCAAATCTACATTACAGGCTGAGGGACGGCTCCATCTCATCCCTCCTAAAACTCCTTTCTCCTCTTCTCATTTCTGGTGTTCCCCATAACAAATCTCTTGCAGATCTAATTCTACTTCGCGGACAGCTTTCATAGAGCCCAAATTACCACTGTTATAAGATCTTTTATCATAAGATCAGGTGCTATAATTTTAATTCAAGATAAATTGAATTAAGGATGCACATTGTGTTTCCCAGAACAAGTGCTAACAATATGTTAACAGGGGCATATACCTTAATACCTAAACAAAAGCTTGTTGGTGAGATAAAATGAAATATGAAAACTTCTCAGTCAATCCAAGAGAAGTTGAGAGAATAAAAATGAAGGAACCAAGAAAAAAGAATGAATGGGAAAGAAGTAGCAGTATGAATAAATTAAACCTAACCATATCAATTGAATGTAAATATACTAAATACTTCAATTAAAAGGCAGAGATTTTGGGATTGATTAAAATAGAATTATCCACTTGTATGTGTTCAAAAGTTGAAACCCAGGCCAGAAAAATTATACCACACAAACACTGATTATAAGAAAGCTGATGTGGAAGCCGGGCGCCAGTGGCTCATGCCTGTAATCCTAGCTACTCAGGAGGCTGAGATCTGAGGATTGCAGTTCAAAGCCAGCCCAGGCAAGAAAGGCTGTGAAACTCTTATCTCCAATAAACCACCAGAAAACCAGAAGTGGCCCTGTGGCTCAAGTGATAGAGCGCTCACCTTGAGCTGAAAAGCTGAGGGACAGCTCTCAGGCCGAGTTCAAGCCCCATCACTGACAAAAAAAAAAAGGTTGATGTGGCTTTCTTAATATTAGACAAAATAAGCTTCAGGTATGAAAGCAATACAGGAATAAGAGGGGATGTTATAATATTAGAAACATCTAGTTCATTACAAAGGCAAAAGCAGAGAGCCAGGTGCTGGTGACTCATCCCTGCAATCCTAGCTACTCAGGAGGCTAAGATAGCTAAGTAGCTAGACAGGAAAGTCCATGAGACTTTTTTTTTTGAGGTGGGGGGATGGTCTGGTCGTAGGGCCTGAACTCTGGGCCTGGGCACTGTCCCTCAGCTCTTCAGCTCAAGGCTAGCACTCTACCACTTGAGCCACAGCTCCACTTCCGGCTTTTTTTTTCTTCTGCTTATGTAGTGCTGAGGAATCAAACCCAGGGCCTCAAGCATGCAAGGCAAGAGCTCTACCACTGAGCCACCTTCCCAGCCCTCCATGAGACTTTTATCTGCAATTAACTACCAAAAAACCATGGCTCAAGTGGTGGAACACTAGTCTTGACCAAAATAGTTCAGGGACAGCATCCAGACCCTGAATTTGAGCCTCAGGATAAGCACAAAAAAGTCAAATGAACAACCAAACAAACAAAAAAAGCAGAGGTGAGTAGTCACCATAGAGACTATGTGGCTCATAAAGCTGAAAATGTTTATGTTCTCATTTTTATGGGGAAAATGTATTGTCTTCTGGCATAAAAGATTTGAATAACCAAGCCAGCCAACTCGATCAGGGTTTACATCCTTTTCAAATGTAAATGAAACAATGTGCTTTGAGTTTACAAACAAGTCTCAGCACATCACAAGTGCTTGTATGTATGTTGTACAACATAACTAAGTTAGAATTTGTAACAAAAAGCCTATCTACAAAATCCCTCAGCGATCTGGGAGTTTTGCAATACATTTTCTAAATTACCTAAGTCAAAGACAAGCTGTGAAGGGGTTAGAAAGTATCTTGAACTGAACAGCAATAGGAGCCTAGCATGTCAAAATGTGTGGGGTGCAGCAAGACTGGTCCCTATAAAAATGTGTAGCAAACAAGCCAAACAAGCTCAAAGCTCCGAGCTGAAATCACAATAGCCACTAAAGCTCAAAAGAACTCTTTAGTATAATAAGAAACAAGAAACAAACAACAAAAGCACTGTACTATAGAGACTAGCTAGAGTTTGGATACATCACAGAGGAAAGTTTGCAAACTATGTGCATGATCATGATAACCTGCTCAGTATTACTGATATAGAGAAATTCCAATTAAATTCACTTCAAACCTACCAACAGAGTAAAAATTCAAAAGATTAACCACACCAAGTATTAGTGAGAATGTATGTAAAGAGTTTTTCTGGTTCTTTTCAAATTAAACATCCATCATCTCCTACAACACAACAATCTCATTCATAGTTATTTACTCAGAGAAATGAAAACACATACCTGCAAAAGTACTTATTTAAGAATATTCCTAGCTGCTTTAGTCATGAAAACTGGAAATAAGTGTCTACCAATAGAGGAGACATATTGTGATAGATTTTTGTCAGCAATAAAAGGAAATGAATTGTTAAAACTGTAAGGTCCGCTCTTGGATGGCTAGCAGACTCCACCCTCCTCGCAGCAAAGTCACCCATTACCTGCGTTACCTAGGCAACTGGGACACCTGGAAGAGGTCACATCTGCATCCGCTGAGGTCACATCTGAATTTGATGTGGCCACACCTTTCCCCGCCCATACCCTACATAAGGCCTAGCCCAGGCCCAGACGCTCTCTCTTTTTCTCGCTCTGTTCTTTTCTAGCTCTTGCTCTTCTTTTCTAGCTCTCTCTCTGCTCTAGCTCTTTCCTCTCTCTTTCCCAGCCACATGGAGTGCCAACCTTGCCTGGTCCCAGCAGGTCTACTGGATAAACCTACCCCTTACCCGAATACCACGTGAGTGCTACTGTTCTTACCCCTCTCTCTGCTCTTTTCTAGCTCTTTCCTCTCTTTCCCAGCTCTCTCCTTCCCAGGCCTTTCCCAGCCATGTGGAGTGCCAACCTTGCCTGGTCCCAGCAGGTCTACTGAATAAACCTACCCCTTACCTGAATACCACGTGCATGCTGGTGCTGTTCTTACTCGGCTACCTCTTTTTAAAAACCTAACAAAAACCTACAGTGAAGTGGGTAAAGCTCAAGATGTTAAGTTGAACAAAAGCAATCAGATATAAAAGTGTGCATGTGTACTCGATGGAATACTCTGTTTCTACCAAGTCACATTAATTTATGTATGCTGCACAGAAATTGTCCCCTATGAAGAGCCAAGCAGATTTCCTGGGAAGGGCCACTGGGGACCATTTTTGGGAGATGGAAGTGTTCTGTATCTTGATTCGAGTTCGGAATTGATGGGTGCATACATATGCTCCAGATTAATTTTCTACCCAACATCTGTGCATCCCCCAGATCTAAATCTTTTCTTAATGAAAAGAATCAAGCAAACAGTTAAGTATCTTTGATGCAGCACACATTATTCCAGATGCTAGGGACACAGCTTAAGTAAAATAGCCCTACCCTCATAAAAGTTAATTGTAGATTATATATCTGATGCATAAACAAAATTCTGGCACGCCGAATTAAACCGCTGCTATTGCAGTTTTTTTGTTTTTTGTCTGGTCATTGGGCCTGAACTCTGGGCTTGGGCACTGTCTCTCAGCTCTTCAGCTCAAGGCTATCGCTCTACCACTTGAGCCACAGAGCCACTTCCAGCTTTTTTCTTATGGGGTGCTGAGGAATCGAACCCAGGGCCTCATGCATGCAAGGCAAGCGCTCTACCACTGAGCCACCTTCCCAGCCCCTATTGCAGGTTTACTCCAGACTTAGGATTGAGGATATCATGCTTCCTCCCCATCAGCCACCTTGCTACTTGTATAGGACTTTGAAGATTGTAGGAACAGGCCAGCTTACTGATGCTGGAAGTGAAGTGTTGTCATCTGAGATTTCTCCATGGGCTGAGATGTGCCAACTGAAGTGAAAACCAGGCTTGGTAGAAAACTACCGGTGGGCCATATTTTATTTCTGTGTGAAGCATGACTTGTTTGATATACATGGCTTGAATGAGATTCAGGGGGTCCTGGCTTGGTTTGGGAAAATTCTTTAAGGAGACCTTAGAACTGTGTACCTTAGAACTGTGATCTTCACCACAGAGGCTGGTTCCTATGAGGACCTGTTAAGAATGTGCTTTACATACCCAGCTGGCAGACGTCAAGAGGTAAAAGAATGTTGAACTTTATAACTTGGGAAAAGAGGGGAGTGGGGAGGAATAAGCAGGAGAAAATGAAATATACTCATTACCTTACTTATGTAACTGTAACTCCCCCCATTCATCACCTTTACAATTAATAATAATAATAATAGGCACAAGGAGGCACAGGTTGACTGCTGAGATGGAACTGTAAACCCAAGCATCATCTCAGGCAACGTCAGTCATCCTAGAGGCTGCCAGACTTTTGTGGAGTTGCCAGGCTTCTTATATTCTCTTTGTATTAGCTAGGTCCAAACTTTGACTGATGGGCCATTAGACCTGAGAAGGCGAGAAACTGGTACAGAGAATTCATAGACTTGGTGTACTTTCTTAGGATATGGACAAGAACTTCAGAGTAATGGGGATAAGGTGGCTCTTAAAAGCCTAAAGAAAGCAGTATCTTAACACTGAGCAAAGTGGACTGTGCTGATAGCCTTAGCAGATTGAAGAGAAAGGAGGAATACTATTGCCAAAAACTGTATGTGAGGTTGGAAAAATCTATCTCAGGACTATTGCAAAATCAGACTAGGAGACCAGCATTCATAGGACCATCAGCCCCTTTTGCTTTTAGTTTGTTTTTCAGATATGGTCTGGGCTGTCCTCAAACTGTGATCCTCCTATCTCTACTTCCCAGGTAGCTGGGATTACAGGTATATGGAACCACATTGGTGTTTTTAGTCTTACTTTATTTGGGTTGGCATCTTCTTTTGTGACCCCCAAATGGCCCAGGAAAACTTAGAAAATAGAAAACACTAAATGAAAATAGTGAGCAAATAAAACCTTCCCCTGCAGTAGGGGAAGGCTTTCAGATATCCATTTCCTGGACATTTTTAGAAAGACAACGAAACAAGAATAACTGTCATGGGAAAATCTTTAGTGCAAGGCTATTTTCAGAAGTCCCCATAATTCCGAGACCTTTTAACTTGTGTGGAAGCTCTTACACTTGTCAGCTTCAATTCTTGTTCACTGCCATGATTTGGAAGTTTTCCTGCCAAGTGAAAGAGGATAATAATTGAAGTTGTGGTCCTGAATATTGATTGGAAGAAGACTGGCCCAAAGTATATGTCTCTCTAGTTTGTCTTGACCTCCAACGGCACCACTGCCCTTGGCCTCTGTAGAAAAGCAGTGACACATTGTACCTTATAGCTCCCCGTGATGGACAGAAGAGCACCTTTTCACTCATCATGCTTCTGGTTGTCCACCTGCCACATGAAGGACCTCCTCTCTGCTAGGAGGACTGTTCCACTTCTCTGCTGCCAGAGGCAAGGGAATAGATACAATCAAGGCAGGAGTAACCAACTCCTTGTTGACCTTCCTGCCATCTGTTGCCACCACCAATTTTTCACATAGTTTTCATCTGGCCTGAAATCCAAAAGCAGGTCATCAGTTGAAAGAAGGCATACTATTAAAAGGTATCTTTGACTGGTAGGCATTTGGTGGATGGACTGATTGCAGTTTAGGTCCTTGTTTTACTGCCTTCCACCCTGATTTGTGTGTTCCTTGAAGGCACAGACTATAACTATTTTTTTGGTGCCAGTCCTGGGGCATGAACTCAGGGCCTGGGCACTGTCCTTGAACTTCTTTGATTCAAGGCTAGCATTCTACCACTTGTGCCACAGCACCACTTCTGGCTTTTTCTGCATATGTGGTACTGAGGAATTGAACACAGGACTTCATGCAAGCACCCTATCACTAAGCCACATTCCCAGCCCATGGCTGTAACTTTTATCTCCGTGTGTTCAGAGGCTGGCACAGAGCTGCACATATAAGATAATCAAAATTGTTTGGTGAAGAGAGGAGTGAAGAATGCATCCAGAGACATAGCATCTAGCAGGAATGAATTTATTGGGCAAGCTGGAAAGCTAAACAGGAAAGGGAGAGCTAAGACTGTAAGACCAAAACCATATTCTGTAGTATGAGGTGAGGAGAATAAAGGTTGGATATGTAGAAATGTAAATTCTCTTAATATAATTTTCCCCGTCTTTCCCGTTCCTAACAAAGGGGCAGTGTCATTTTTTCTGATGAAGGCATAGAATTATATTAAGTGAAGTAAGACAGGCCCAAAGAAACATAGGTCTCATGGCTTCCCTTATTAGCAATAACTAGTGTATGCCTAGGAAAGCAGAATCAAAAGCTATGTACATATGACCATACAAGATGATGTTGTTTTAATGTACTTATAATGTAATATGTGATTTTTTTTGTTTATTTTGTATGTTCTACCCCTGTTTTCACTGTATTTGATTTTGGTGCCCTGCATCTTGTATATACATTTTTCTATTTTGGGGAGGGGAAGGGAAATAACAAAATGCTGAAATAAGGATACAGGTTGACCCATTGTAGCAATAAGATATACAAGACACTATGTTGAAAACCAACTTTACACCTGGGGGGCAGGGAGGAGTTGGGGAAGTGGGGCGGGAAGGGATGGTAGAGAAAAAACAAAGGAAGGGGTAACAATGCTTGATAGGAAATGTACTCATTACATTACTCATGTAACTGTAACCCCTCTGCACAGTATCTTTATAATAAAAATATACTTTTAAAAAAACGAAATGTAAATTCTCAAGGACTTTTGAGTTCCTGAGGTCTAGAAGGGGGTTCTGGGGCACTGGGCCATGAATGGGATATGTGGACGACAGGGAGATGAAACAATTGGTATAAGGCCACACCAAAACTGCTGCTCTACTGTCACGTCATCACCAGGTCCAGTGAGCTGGATCAGCGTCAGTACTGCTGGGTGGGAAGAAGGCATCGCTAACCCTCACTCCTATCCCTGACTCTAGCCACACTTAATTGTACATAGCATCCCTCAGCTTGTGTAACCTTTGCTCTGAGTCCTTGACCTGATATTTATGCAACATGGTTCATTTCAGGAACCTGTTGCTCCTCAAATGTAGCAATAGTAGCTTGCAATGCTGTTTAGTTTTTGTTCAAAATTCAGTGGCAGTCTATGATTTGTCAGGGGCACAATGGTGTACTCTATTCTGTCAGTGCACAGTAGTGCAAGCACACAAGGGTTTCTTAAGGGAATCTCTTATTTGGGTCAGCTCCCACTTTAACAACAGAACCTGTTCCCTCTAAGCAAGACCACAGGAACTATTTATTGGAGATGCATTCTCTGGTAGAAGCAGAGGGAGATGGCGCCGTGTTGAGTATCATTGAATTCCACCATATGAAGTGCCAGGAATTCCTGGTTTTCAGTTTCAAATGCTAGACTGGGTGTTCAGTAAAAAGAGCAAAAACTTAACAAATGTTCGCAGAATTAATTAAAGAATCTAATTAACTGAGAGGCATAGCTGGGCTTGAGAAAGACTGCAAATATGTATTATTTGAAAGAGATCATGAAAGAAAAGGAGGTTGAGTAGGTGAGCAAACAAGTAACAAGCACCTGATCAAAGATATCTCCTGTCATTAGAACTCCCAGCATGCCATACTCTTCAGTGTGATCTATAGTGATGTTCATTATCTAAATAAGCATTTTCAGACTTAGAGAGGATGCCAGCCTCAATGTGAATTTGTGAATAACAAGAATAACTTACATATACACCCAGTGATCACAACTATTTGATATGAATAAAGAAAAGGTATAAGGCCTTCTAAACAATTGGGGTGGCATGTAATGTACAAAGATAGGAAGACTTGGTGATATAAATAAAAATTTCCTCTAATCTATCAATTGAATATGAGGTTCAATAAAAGTTGCAAGTTAGAATTTTTCTTGGTTAAGGGACAGTAAGAAATACCAGTTCGCAGTCAACATGGATTGTAGGCCAGTAGAAGGAAAAAAGCAAAGGCCAGAAAATGAGATTTTTTTTCAGGGTCAACAATAAGACAATCATGTGCCATACTGAACTACATAGATCAAATTTCCCGTTTTTCTGTCTCCCCTTTCAGTAGGCAGTCAGATATGTTGAAGCATACTACTCTCATATATCTTTAAACTATCTTCACCTAGGTCCTGAGTTAGACAATGAAGGACAGACTCCTGACATCTGATTTTATGAGTCAGATGAAAAAAGCATATATGATTACTGAAATAGGCTGCCAGGCTGATGTACATTCAGGAGGTAACTCAACATGAGATATTTTTAAAAGTTGAGCAAGTGGATTCTCAAGATGAGACTAGTGATCACCAAGAATGCTGTTGGAAGGTGAAGTCCAATCAATGCTCATGCTTAGCAAACAGATTTGAATGGATCATGGGCTGCTCAGTAAATCCTTGGTTCCAAGTGACTAGGGAAACTTGCCATTATCAGAACCAGCACAACCTGGCAAGAAAAAGCCTGCTATTGCCAGACCCAGCTTGACAAAAACTAGCATGATCTTTATACTTCAAGTGATTTTCAAGAAACTGTAACTGTTGGGATAAACTAAAACTCAAAACACCTGTGCTCTACTTAGAACTAAAGCCCAGAACCCAGGTGCTATAAAAGGATTACACTTCTCTTGATTGGGGCTCAGAGTTTGGAGTACAAAATGCTCTGGGCCCAGCTCTCCAAGTACAGCTTACGTCTTTCCAGAGTATTTTCCTCAACACAAGTACAAAAAGCTGCTGATAAAACCAAGAAGAACATTGTTAAGGTTGTCCAGTGAGTGAGCAAGAGGATGCTATTTGCATCGGCTGGTCCTACCACTTCATATCCGTGTCTAGCAGACTAGTGTACACTGCACCTGTTATCAATGAATTATACCCTGGGAGTGTCTTTCCCGATCCTCTTACTAAATATGAGTTTCTGTTATGGCAGCCATTTTCCCTATCCATGTCTGAAAATAGTTCTTGTTTTGAGACCTAGCAGTTCCACTTCCTGAGACTGACAAATCACTCTGCTGTACTTCAAGTTGAGCAGTGTGGTCACGGAAATAGTGGCTGACGGGAGGCCTTAAGAGCCATAGCCATGGGCTGGGAAGGTGGCTCAGTGGTACAGTGCTTGCCTTGCATGCATGAGGCCCTGGGTTCAATTCCTCAGCACCACATAAACAGAAAAAGCTGGAGGTGGGGCTGAGGCTCAAGTGGTAGAGCATTAGCCTTGAGCTGAAGAGCTGAGGGACAGCCTTCAGGCCCAGAGTTCAGACCCCACAACCGACCAAAAAAAAAAAAAGAGCCATAGCCAGCGTTAACACACACTGCCAACATATAACTTCCTTTGCTGCAAGCAAATGTAAAACACTCAAAAGACAATGATAAAAAGCACCCCTCCCCACTCCTGCAAAGAGAAAACTTCCTAATATCTATGTGCTCATGAAGGTTCTCAGATATCAATAATTCTCCCTAGCCCTTGAAGGCATTCATTCTATTTGAAAGGAAAGAGGTCCCTGCTCCAGGAGGTAACAACCCCAGCACATCCCCTAGTACCTTGGAGGGAGGACATAAAGGTCATGTTCAAGGTCAGTTCCCAGGGCAATCCTTCACAGACCTAGGCTTATCCCTGACTGTATCATTGCCTGTGCAGATTACTTGTAGCACTGACCTAGAAAACTCACATTTCTCTTTAGAAAACATTTCCTATTGTTGGTGGGAAACAAATCAAAGAACCATTTCTAATACTTTGATAACTGGAAAAAGTATTCAAACTCCCAAGAGGAAGGAAGGTCTTGTGTTAGAACTAAGTGGTTTGCCTTTTTTCCCCCAAAGTTGGATGGTTTCTAAGTTTCATCCCATTATGTGTTTTAAAAATATGACATAATTTTAAGCTGAATTATTGAAACTACAGTGGCTAAATCCAAAGAGTGACATTCCTGCCTCTGTTGGATGAGGGATGAGCCAGGACAAAGCTGAAGGCTAAAGACAAAGAGGGAACTCGGGTGCCAGGCATCTATACAACCGTGAAAGGAAAGTGGTGTGTGCTCTGCCTGCAGCCCGGCGCTTTCTCGCATCTTGCTCTTCAATAATTGGCTTGAAAGCTGCTGAAAAATGTTAACCATGTTCATTCTCCTTCTTGCAAATCAATAAGTGAGAAAGGAAAATATGCCCCGATTGAATCAAATCCTCTCTCAAAACCTAAGTCATTACATGAATGGAGGAAGTGGGGCGGATAGATTAAAATGGCCTCTGTTATGATGCTAATGGCAGCAATTTTCAGAGATGGCTGAAATATGCCAGAAACATTATGGAAGCTGCTTTCATCTCACAAGGAAACGGTAAGGTAGCTTGTCACTTCCCTTACTGCTCAGAGATACCGAGGATCAGAGATAACTGGTTACTTTCCTGGACTGCCCAGGTTAGACAAATAGAACCCAGGTGGGTTTTGTGAGCCTCAGTTCTGTCACCTTGTCTTCTTCTTCAAGAGAGAAGGAAGTGGAGAAAGGCCAGAAAAAAAAAGTTATTTTTCAGATCCTTGCAGTGAAACGATTTTTTACAATAGTTGAAAATAATGGCAATCACTGTAAATTGTAGATATTTTGTAAGACCTGGGGTATAGTTTGGATGGGGAGAATTTAAAAAGCCATGTCACCCTTCTTGTTTCAAACTCCTTTGCACATTATCTGTACCCTGTTGGAGTCCAATAGATAATAGGAATCAATAAATAAATGTGTACCTTTGTCAAAATAGCATTGGTGAAAATGTTGAAAAGGATGACATTGATCAAGATATATTGCATTCATAAACTGGTTTGTTAAATGTAAAAAATACCATAATGACTTTCCTTTGTGTATATTTTGTAATTCAAAATGAAAAACTCCCTAAAAATAGCACTGGACTTTTGCCTTCTACAATAGGTATTTCTCTGTGCTCTACATCTTCACTTCTGAACATTAAGGTTGTTTTTTTTTTTCCTGGTCCTAGGGCTTGAACTTAGGGTGTGGGCTCTGTCCCTGAGTGCTCTACCACTTGAACCACAACACCACTTCTGGATTTTTCTGAGTAGTTTATTGGAGATAAGAGCCTCACAGAGTTTCCTGCCCAGGCTGGCTTTGAACTGTGATTCTCAGATCTCAGCCTTCTGAGTAGCTAAGTATGAGCCACTAGTGCCCGGCTTGACAGTAAGCATTTTAATACCAATACATCTTCCCTTTATGTAGCATTTTAGGGTCAGATTCGGTGTGGGCATTATTTTACTCAAAATAAACCATCAGGTTTGGAAGGCTTATCCATATTTGCTGACACCTGAGGTACAGAGCTGTTTATCCAAAGTCCCATAGCTAGCTTGACCTTGAATCAAGGCTTTTTTAACTTCATGTCTGTCTCCCCTGGCCCCTCCTTTTTTTTTTTTGCTGCCCTTGGAGTTTGAACTCAGGGCCTGGGTGCTGTTCCTTAGCTTTTTGGCCACAGCTTCACTTCTGCCTTTTTGGTGGCTAATTGGAAATGAGTCTTCCAACACAGCCTCCTGAGTAGCTAGGATTACAGGTGGGAGCCACTGGTGCCAGACTGTCGGCCTATTTTCTAAAATACAGAGTCCTCTTCTGATTTCTTATTGAAATTAACCCAGCCAAGTCCTATGGCTTGTTCATAATGATGTTCTATGCTTATCTATGAGGTGACTTTTATGAATGAATCAAAGAGGGAAGGAATGAAGGAAACACTGTAAAATGGTCTAATGAGATTTGTATTGGGGCAATTTGTATGGCAAGTGTTCTAGAAAATTCTTCTGTCTACTTACATTTCATTTAAATAAATGACCTCCTGGATGTTCTCAAAGGTGATGGGTTTTTGTGTGTGTGTGTGTGTGCATTCTAGTTGAAGCTTGTTTGGTTTGGGTCCTTTCAGGGCCATAAATCTCTCTAATCAGTGCCTAATGGTTTGGGGAATGACTCAAGCTAGTATCCCATTAATTGAAAGAAGAATGTTGTCATCTGCCACAGAGATTTCTCATTATGTTCCATCAAATTCAAAACAGGGCCTTGTTTGGAATTCTTTTATGAACAGTGTAATTACACTGCATCCTATGGTGCTTGGAAGAAGTGATCACGATTAGCATCTCTGCCTCGAGTGGGAAGTGATCCGTGCTAACAGGAGCAGGGCCAGATGGGCCATGCGAAGACCCCCACCTCACTGCCCTCAGTTCCATTAATGAAGCTGTCCCTGTGTGTGTGCAAAAGACATAAATCAATCTTCTACCTCAGTATGTATTAAAGAAATGCATCCGCTTCCATTAATTAAAAGTCAAATGTTGCTGTTTACTGTGAACAGGATAGAAGTGACATTTGTTCCAAGGATTCCAAAGAAGCAGATCCTGGTTAGATGCCACAGGCCTCGGGCAGGCTGGGTAACAAGTAGAGTTCAGACACCAATCAGCCTGTCCTTGGCTTGGAAGGCAAAGGGGGCAGCACCCCAGTAAGCCCAGGCCTCACCTCACAATGGCAGATCACAAGGCCACACCCTAAGAGCAGGACATGCAGTGATACAGGCTTTATCTTAGGGTCTCCAATTCTCCTTCACTTCCATAGTGTTTTTCTCATTTTCCTCTTCATTTCATCTTTTAGAATCCCATCCCTCCCCACCCCATCTAAATAGGTACTTACTGTTCTCTGGCTCCTTTGTGTGTGTGTGTGTGTGTGTGTGAGAGAGAGAGAGAGAGAGAGAGAGAGAGAGACAGAGACAGAGACAGAGACAGAGACAGAGAGACAGAGAGAGACAGAGACAGAGACAGAGAGACAAAGACAGAGACAGAGAGACAGAGACAGAGAGACAGAGACAGAGACAGAGAGACAAACACAGAGAGATACAGAGAAACAGAGAGACAGAGAGAGCAGGCAAGAGATTGGTACTAGGGTTTAAACTTAGGGCCGTTTGCTGGCTAGGTAGGCACTGAATCTTATCCCTAGCTCTCTTGCTTCCATTCTTCCTTCTCTACCTGCAGTTGCTCCTAAGTCATATGTCAGTCATGTACATCTTAGTAAGAAGAATAATCAGTATGACTCCCCATATATTATATATTTAACATAGGCACAATGCACATATACTCTTTATATACACATGTATTATGCATGTATATATGTGTACATATATTTATCTATAAATATATGTATATGTAAATGTATATATACACATATATGTAATGTGTGCTGTGTATACTATACATCCTTGCTACAGAAAAAGGAGTTTTGTGGCTGGGCACTGGTGGATCACATCTAACAATTTGAGAGGTGGAAATCAAGAGGATACTTGTTCAAAGTCAGCCCAGACAGAAAGTTAGGCAGGCTCCATCTCAACCAATAACTGAGTATTGTGCTGCATGCCTGAAAAAAAAAAAAAAAGCAAGTCTTTATCTCAAAAACAATCAGAGCAAAAAGGTCTGGAGGTGTGGCTGAATTCAAGTCCCAGTACTACAAAAATAAAATTAAATAAATAAAATAGGTTTCATGCCTGTTTAAAAACATTTCTGGACATCTTTCTTATATATCCAAGTTTTTTTCTGTCATGAAATAAATGTTATAATAGACAAACTGGGGGTGAGGGGAAATTTAAAGGAAAAGTAGAAGAGTCTTACATATAGGCCCATCCCTCTGAATTAACTGCTATAAATATTTTGGTGTATGTTTCTTTCTCTTTTCACTTGTATAATTATTCACATTTTTGCTTACAAAACTATAGAGCTTGTCATGATGGTGCATGCCTGTAATCCTAACAACTTGCGAGGTGGAGATAGATAATTTGAGGTCAGCCTGGGGAAAAAAGCACCAGGCCCTATTCAAAAAATAACGGAAGCAAAAGGGCTGGAGATGTAGTAAATAAACCTTCAGCTGAAGAAACATGAAGCCCTGAGTTTAAACCCAGAATGGCCAAATATATGTGCACGTGTGTCTCTGTGTGTGTGTTTGTGTACATGTGTATTCACATGTATGTACCTAGTTCAAGAAAAGAGCATTGGTTGTAGTTTCCTGCTTTACTTGTGAGGACTAACAATGGCCCTAAATGTGGTGATTGTTGTACTGCCACATGCACGGAATTTTTTTGCTATAAATATAGCATATGTAAACAATATGATGTTGCTTGCATACTTTCAAGTTGAACCTTTATCTTTCAAAACCTGTTTATACATCATCTTGCTTTTGTAATCCTATAGCTTAGTACTTGACTACAGTTGTGTTTTTGGAATATAGCCATGATACTATATGTAGATTTAGTTCATGCACTTTAACTGCTGCATAATATTCTGCAGTGCAAATAAATGCACCAGTTTAGCACCCAACTCCCTGGGTGATAGACATCCAGGCATAGAGGTCCACCATGTATGTATATTTATTATATGCAGTGTCATGCCTCCCAACACACATGTGAAAGGTCGTCTGGAGGATGAAGCCTGGCCTGATCATCTGTGGCCTGGATGCTGGTAAGGGTGTCTGTCACAGAGGGAAAACCTTGGCTGCTGGAACAACTCCTACAGTGGGAGGAGACAGTACTCAAGGAAGGAGTGATATGCAACGATACTCCAAAGTGTCTTCTGAAATTCCAAATTTGTAGCTCAGGCAGCAGTGGGGTCGGAAGTTTCTGTGGTTTCATTGTCCCCAACGATTCATGTGCCTGAAGCATAGTCTTCATCTTGGCAGGGTTGAGAAGTAGGACCTAGTAGGCATTAAAGGAAAAGATTAAGGTAGCTCTTCCTATTAATTCCCTATAAAAGCAGCTTCTTATGAGAAAAACTGGCATCTCCCTGAATCTCTTTTCTTTGTTCTTCCCATGTGATATCTCCCTTTCCTGTGAGCGCTCATTATGATTCCATCTGCCATCTTGTAAGAAAGGTGAAAGCCCAAAATCACAGCAAAGCATATATTGAGACACCCAACATTGGGATCAATGTCAGGACTTACAGACTTAAAACTGAGCAAACACACACACACACACACACACACACACACACACAAAGCTGAGATCAGAAGATTGTGGTTCAAAGCCAGCTGGGGCAAGAAAGTCTGTGAGTCTTTTATCTCTAATTAACCACACACACACACACACACACACACACACACACACACACACACACACACACGGCTATTCAGGGCTTCAAGCTCGTTAAGCAGGAGCTCTTATCACTTGTGCACAACCCCAGCCTTTCTGCTTTAGGCATTTTTACTAGTAGGGGGAGATAGGGTCTCTTTGCTTTATAAATCACCTAGTCTTGGTTATTTTGATATAACAACTGAAAATAGACTAATGCAGAACCTGATTGTAAGGCTTTACAAATAATCTTGAAAAAAAAAAGTCCATATACTCCATATACATGTAGACCTGACATATGTAGTTCACCTCATCTGGAATCCTTTGTATAAATCTTGAGCACAGAGAAGTTCACCAGCAAAAGCGTCAGAGCTGTTAAAGCAATAAGGTTAAACAATTACACTCAGGAGCGTTAATCAAAAGGATGATACATCCCTCACCAGGAACTGCTTATTTCAGGTATGCTTTTTTAGTTCTCATGAGATCAGGGTTAGAAATTTGAAAGTAGAGATCTAGACTGGCAAGGGAAGGCAGCAAGTAGAAAAGAACTATGGCTACCAACCCTCCCCTCCCACATTTATCCTCTCACAGGCACACTGATGAAAGAAGGAGGAAAAAAATCTGAGAGAATTGGGGCCTATAGTGTTGGACAAATAGCTCTTTATATACAACAGAAAACTGGACCATCAGAAAGATGCTTTATATTCTTCAGAGAAGGCTGCAAGGCATGGGGTATGGTTTAGCAACATTTCCATTGTAACTCAGCTATTTGGAAGTTTTCACATTGGGGAGAAGAATGTTTGATGTATGCAATTTATAATCTAGAGAACACTTTGATAGAGCTTATAGTCACAAGTCTAGAGAACTGGACGAGAACATATGCATTTTGCTTAAGGTCAAGAAAACAGATCTCAATAGGATGAAATATCTCAACTAGGCTGGCCCAGAGGAGCCTGTGGTTCCCCTGTCCCCTGATCTGGGTGTTTCTGGCCTTGCAGCACCTCGCTCCTCTTCTGGGACCCTTCCCTGGAGACCTGGGCCAGGGCATTGTGAGGTCAAAGCTCAAGATGCTGCTGTGACATGGTGACTTCTCTGTGTGGTGGTTACAACGCTCGCAAGGTTTATCCCCTGCCTTGGCTATCGCCAGTCATGGACTTTCACAGGCCTCAGTTTATGCATCTGCAGCATGGGCTACCCTATATATTAAGGTTCCTGGGGATAATGAGTTCATTCACTCACATAATGTTTGAATCTTTTTTTTTTGTAGGCACTAAATTCTATGTGTTCCTCAACCTGCAACAGAATGCATGAGGATTCACAAGATAGGAAAAAGACATGATTTGTGAGTAGAACTTGGTATAGCAAAGCATAACCCCTGTTGTCACTGTATTTGATTCCGGTGCCCTGTGTCTTGTATATACACTTTTCTAATTTGGGGAGGGAAAGGGAAAAAACAAAATGCTTAGATAGGGATACAGGTTGACCCATTGTAACAATGAGATGTACAGGACCCTATGTTGAAAACGAACTTTACAACTTGTGGGGGGAGGGAGAAGTGGAGGAGGTGGGGAGGGAAGGGATGGTAGGGGAAAAAACAAAGGAGTAGGTAACAATGCTCTACAGGAAAGGTATTCATTACCTTACTCATGTAACTGTAACCCCTCTGCAGACTATTTTTACAATAAAAAACATATTTAAAAAAGAAATTGGTAGAGCTCCACCTGCATCCTTGCTTTTCATGGAATAGTGTCAGGCGTCTGTCCTTTTTTATTATTCAATAGGCTTTGTTCCAATTAAATATTATGTACTGATATTTTTACAACTTGGGGTTATGGATTGACGAGCGACTTAGTACAGTCTGTCTCTGCTTTTGCTTCATGGCTCAGATCAAGTCCCTATGTTTGCAAAACTTTGGGTACACTGCTAATGACAAGTTACTGACAGAACATTCCAGCAAAACAAGTTTTGAGAACACCATGAGGGCTGTGCCATAGCTTCACCCAACTCCCAAGCCTGGGGAAGCATCTTGCTTTGGGAAAGTCAAGATTGTCATTATTTAAACTTATTTTTAAAAAGATCTTTCTTTATATCGCTCATGCAGTGTTGATGGGGAGCCATAGGACAATCCTGAGAAGGCCGAAGTGGCTGCTGAGAAGTCTTAAAGAAATCATATTTAGTCTTCAGCTAGTAAATTCATAAGTGGTGCTTGATACTAGATATTCTACTTTCATACAGGATGTTGGAATCAGCTGGGAAGGCAAAGAAGGAGAGGGAGTTACCTGGTAAGAGTTGCTCAGAGCATCTTTCTTGACAGACTTACAGGAAAAGTACCTTCTATTTCTATGCTGTCTCCTTGTAATGCTTTTTTTTTTTTTTCTTTTTGGCAGTATAGGGCCTTATCTTTGCTAAACAAGTACTCTGCTAGTTGAATCACATAAACAATTCCCTTTTTACTCTATTTTTCTTTTGGATACAGTCTTGATATTTTGCCTGGGCCAGTGTGGAACCAGTAATCCTCTTACCTATTCCTCCCAGTGTGCTAGGATGACGGGTTTATTTACCATGCATAGCTAGCTTGTTGAGATGGAGTCTCACTAAGTTTTTGTCTGAGTTGGCCTTGAACTGTAATCTTCCTGATTCTTTCTCCCAGTTGCACTTCACTTAAAAAATGTTTTAGCTATGCACTGATAGCTCACTCCTGTAATTCTAGCTACTGGAGAGGCTGAAATCTGAGGACTGTGACTCACAGCCAGCTGGGAAAGGAAAGTTCATGAGACTCATGTCCAATTAACCACCAAAAAGTTGGAAGTAGAGATGTGGCTCAAGTGGCAAAGCCTTGAGCATAGTGACAGCACCCAGCCTGAGTTCAAGATCTAGGACTGGGGAAAAAAGATTTCTAGTTCCTAGTTACTGTACAGTTGTTTAAACATGAATAGCTATATGATTTCATTTGATCCTTGCAACAATTTTGAATAGAAACTATTATGAGTCCACATTACAGATGCTTGGGAGGAGTAGAAGAGAAACAAAGTCAGGTGCATCAAATTCATGCAGTGAGTAAAAGCAATAGTGCTCCATCTTTAAACCATATGCCTGTCTCTCTCCACATCAGCACACCGATTCCTGGTGCAACACATAGAAAACTATTTCACCTGATCAATAGCGGAATTTATGGGAAATATTTGCCATGAAATTTCAGGAACTGAAGCATCAGATAAGCAGTGATGTGAAGCTTACTAGTCTAAACCTGTCTCAGCCCTTGGGCTCTCTGCCCACACCCCTGCTGTTCTTATCCAAAACTGTGGTTCAAGAATATATATCAATCCTTGGGAGGTTGAGGCAGGAGGATGGAAAGTTCAAGGTCAGCCTAAGCAACAACAACAAAAAAAACATGACCTTGTCTCAAATTTTTTCAATATTATCAAGCACCTTTCCCTCTTTGAAAAAACAAACTAACAAGAGATGATATTAAGTAAATGGAAAGGCAGAACAGGTTTTTGTATAAAGCAGGAAGGCTTAATGCCATGATAATATCATTTCCTTCTAAGTTAACTTTTATGTTACTATTTTTGAAATAATATTTCAAACAAAAAACCTGTGAAGGAATTATCTGATGCCAGAGTTTGCATGGAACAATTGACAGGCATGAATAGGCTGGGATTCCTCAAAAAGAAAAGGTATGGAAGGGGATTTGCACCGTGGGACACAGTGGTGCTCTATAAAGCAGCAGCTCTTTCCATCTGCCTCTTGTTCCCCCTCAAACAGAACCCTGAGGTGAAGAGAAGTCTCTGCTTATCCTTATCAAGCCAGGGCTGGCCCCCTGAGGAGACCACAGCCTGGCTGTGTGCAAAGCGCACAGGAATGACTTCATTTTATAAGAACATCAGTGAGACAGTGGCTCAGGAGGCTGAGGAAGATGGTGAAGCTATCAAAAGACAGGCAGCCATATTCACTGCCATCGGCCTTTATTCTCAGACGCATGGGCCTTCAATATCACGTAGGCACCAGTCTTCTTGAAAATCTACAAGTCCTTCGGCAGCACAATTCCCTTCTCCACTTCCAATCTGTCCAATGTCAGCAATAGTGGGACCTTCGGGGCAGAACACGGGCAGGAAGCCATTTTCTTGAATGCATTGTTTATAAGGCACCTCTGTCAGTGGTGACTGGAGCATTCCAACTCCCAGTGTCCCACACAATCCTGGTGAGTGAAGGTTGTCTTAAGCCGGTGATGGTGGCTCATGCTTATAATCATAGCTACTCACAGGATGCTGAGGATTGTAGTTCAAAGCCAAGCCAGTCAGAAAACTCCAGGAGAATCTTATTACCAATTAACCAGGAAAAAAAGAGTTGGAAGTAGAAGTCTGACTCAAGTAGTAGCACACTAGCACACCTTGATCAAAAAAGCCAAACAAAGGGCTGGGAATGTGGGTTAGTGGTAGAGTGCTTGCCTAACTTGTATGAAGCCCTAGGTTCAATTCCTCAGTACTATATAAACAGAAAAAAACAGAAGTGGCACTGTGGTGCAAGTGTAGAGCGCTAGCCTTGAGCAAAAGAACCTCAAGGACAGTGCCTGGGCCCTGAGTTCAAGCCCCAAGACTGGCAAAAAAAAGGAAGCTAAGCAAGAGTGCAAGGCCCTAACTTCAGGCACTCTCTGTCTGTTTGTCTATCTGTCTGTCTGTCTGTCTCTCTCTCTCTCTCTCTCTCACACACACACACACACACACACACAAGCTAGAAAAATTTCCCAGTGCAGTTTCTCAGAGCTTGTCTCCTCAACACCCTGATTAGACAGTAAACTGTATCTTTACTCCATTAGAACACAGGGACTTCATGTATTTTAGATAAGGATAGAATTTGAGCCTAGATAACAGTGACCTTCCTCTGTGTCTGGCCTTGTATCTCTACCTAAGACAAGAAAAGTACCCCCTACATTCCCAACTCCTTCCATGTGCTCTCCCTTGGGGGTGACTCCAGGGCTTTGGAGCAGACTGGCCTGAGTTATAGCCTTCATAAACAACATGGGTTTCCTAAGAGTTCTACCAAATCAATCCTTCTTACTGCCACTTACCTCCTGGGAGCAGAGCAGGCATGTGTGTACATCTGTGGGATAGCAACCCAGTCTCCCCATGGGTGGGGAAAATGTAGAAATATAGTATGGACAGAAATACAATATGGCCATGATTGCTTCCTATGTCTGAGAGCTATTTAGAAGGAGAATGAAGAGAAGGAGCAGCAGGTGAGGAGAGACGAGTTAGGAAGATATATTTAAAGCCATTGATGGCTACTGGGCCTCCCCCACCTTGTGCCTGGCACACACTTGAACGAGGGCCTCTGATAGGAGACCTCCCTGGGAAGAGGCCGCCTGCCTATAGCTACTGCCATGCAGAATGCTGTGACGTGGTGGTTTCTATAGCGACCAGACTCTCTTATAGAATATCCTGCAACACACAAAGCCCTAGCAACCAGCGGAAGGTCTTTTCTTTCTTTTTCCAATATGAGGATTTTCTCCACTTGAATTGAAAAAGGTCTCTCTCCCTGGGGAAGCAGCTTTGGATCAGGCAGGAACGGCTGGCTGGTCTGCCCAAGGCTGGGGAATTTGAAAATAAGATTTGGAAGTAGTTCCTAACAGGGGTAGGGAGAGGCAGGAACGGAGGTGACTGCATGAGACTTCAGCCTGAATCCATCTTGCATCTCGCCTGATGCATGGAACCCAACCACTACAGCTACTCAGTCCAGAGAGGACCTAGAGCGACTCCTGTCTCCTCCACTGTGTCGTGGTTTTCCCCATTCACTGGGCAAGTCCCAGACATCTTTAGCAGGAAACAGTCAAGAGCTCAGAGGGGTGCAGATCTGAGAGATGTACAACACAGTGAACTTGCTTACTTGGCACAAAGTGAAAGCTCCATTAACTGATGTTTCATTCCTGCCTCCTGTCAGGCCAGCATGAATCTCACTCCTTGAGGCAAGTCCTCTGTCTCACTAAGAGATAAGTCATTTAGCCACCCAAACGCTTTTTTACACATTGGATGAGGTCCAGAAGTGAAGGATCTGGAAATTGGGGTTGAGAGGATGCTGGCTTCACATCCTAACCCCCACTGTCTCCCTGCCTGGTCATTTTGCACCGGCAGGTAGATCCTTCATGGCCACAATGTATTGGATTCCCTTCCAGCCATCACTCCAGGCAGAGAGCAGAAGAAAGAAAGGAAGAGGAATGGGTACTGTCCGTATCCACCAGCAAAACCTTTTTCCAATCTGAGGAAGATTTTCACTTCCGTATCATTGGCCAGGACTCAGTCCTGTGGCTACAGTTTCAAGCAGTAAAGAGTTTGGAGTCTGAGGTTTTGCAGCTGAACCAACTGCCACCATGAGCAAAACAGTGGCCATGTTTCAGGGGTAAGTGAGGAATAAGTATGGGTAAACCACTAATGGCATCTACTGCATCTTGCTTATCCCTGCCAACTCCTGTTTCCAGGTTAGATTCTGGCTCCCTGCTAATCAGCCTCAGACACTGATATGCTAGAAATACATTTAAACAATTTTAGGATCTCTGGAGCAAAATGGCACTAATCTGTAGCATTTGCTGATCTACATGGTGAAACTACTTCCATTGTGGAAAAATAACTTCCTTCCTTCCTTCCTTCCTCCCTTTACTGGGATTTGAACTCAGCCTCACATTTACTTGACTTGTTTGCTCAGCTGTACTCTCTTGCTTGAGCCACAATTCCAGTATGCATTTTGCTTGTTATGGAGACGAAGTCTCACAAACTTTTCTGCAGGGGATAGCTTCATATTGAGATCTTTTGGATCTCCTCCTCCTGAATAGCTAGGACTCCAGAAATGGGATACTGACTCTTGTCTGGACACCATGGCTAATCTTAAGGTACTAACATGATGTCCCATGGAGTTGGTGTAGACTTATCATGGTATTTCTATCGCATAGATTCAAAACATGTAACTAGGAAATGGAGGTGTGGTTCAAGTGCTAGAGTATCAGCATTGAGCAAAAAAAAAAAGAAGTAAGCACACAAGGCCCTGAGATCAACCTCTGGGGGTTGATAAAAATAAAAAGATAAGCTTAAAAAAAACTCATATAAATCTCTGTAGCATAGACTATAAAATAATTAGGAAATGATGGGTTTATTATTTTATTTTTAATATAATTCTTATGTGACTTAATTAAAATCCTCTCTCATAGCTTGTATTACAGTAGTGCACTACCACACCAGGCCCATGTTTTCTCTTTTAAAATGAGGCACACGCATGGGCAAATAGATGGAGATGCAGCCTTTTGTGGTGCTGCATTTTAGGACTCATCATTGCAGACTGGACTATTTTGGACCACTCAGGAAAAGCTTAGAAAAAGTCTATCACATCTCATGGTTGGATAAGATGGAAAAGTCTGTCTTTGTGAAACCAAGGCCGGAATGGTGTCATAGGCTGATTTCTGGAATGTGGGTAAACTCCATTTATCCAAATGATATCAGGAAGAGTCCTTAATCACTTCCAGGGAGTGAAAGGCTTGTAAAAGAAAACAGACAGTTATAGGTGTCATGTGCAGCAAATGAGCTTCATACTTATTGGGGGGAAGGGGGGTTCTCAGTCAAGCCTGGTGAAAACCCCTGGGGCAACTCTGCTGGGAGACACCAGCTGAAGTACCAAAGCACTCAAAACACTTGTTTTTATCGCCAGGAAACGGATAACACTGTCCCTCTAGTGGCAAGTACCTGAATTGCAGGCCCAGTGCCCTGGAAGGGCCATTGTTTACATTTTTATGGGACCTGGAGCATTTTAAAATTCCTTTTGTTGTCCTCTCTCTCGGCTCATAACAGTCTTGTGAGTAAAGCTGATATTTCCTTTTACAGATGAGACTATAAAGGAGAAGTTGTTTCTTTCAGACCATACAGCAACAAATGGACTCAGGTCTCCTGATTTGGAACTTAAGCCTTTCCCCCTTTCTTTTTGACCACTAAAATTAACTTTCTTCTTTTGACCACTAAAATTAACTTGAGCTGTGCTCCAGGTCTGAGATGTCTAGAATATGGAAAGCAATGAGATTGCCTCTGCATGGACTCCTCTTCTAGGTTCACTGTCCTGGAAACATGGGCTTTGAACAGAGATGCTTTCACCTTCAGAGACCGGTACATAATGAAAACATTCAGACCCTGCTGATAGCAAATGGAGGAGTTTCCTACTCCTCTCCTGAGCAGAATGATATTTGGAATTAAGGGAGGGTGCTGAAATCTAAAACATACTCCTTCCCCTGAAAGTCCTCTCCTATCTGTGAGCCAACATTTGTTTTTCCTCTGTAGAGTGGAAATAACTTTTACTTAGCAGTCAGAACTAAGGCTTCTATCACTTTGGGAGAGACTATATTGGCGGAGGTGGAAATGATTGACTTCCTTTCAGCCATTTGCTGGGCTTTGGCAGAAGCATGAGGAGGTTCAGCATGCCATGAAGAGGCCAGGGATAGAGAAAGGCAATTCCAAAGGCCTCTCCAAAGGTGCTGCCATGTATTCTGCCTGTAGGACTTCCCCTGGAAAGGATTCCAGCCTTAACTGTCTTTCCTTCAGCTCAGGTAGAGCTATTGAGCCCAACCTAAATTTGCCCTCGGTTCTCAGCTCATAAGCTGCCTTGTTCTCTTCTCTTTTATGGCTCCTTGGAGGACCATTGAGGGAGAGGAGGTGGGAGAGGAAGAAGCTGTTGTGGGGACCTCTGCACCCCCTCATGCTGCAGAGAGATGGCCTGAGCCTTCTCTTCTGAAGCATAATGGAAATGAGACATTGAACAAGAGACACTGGGAGGTTCTATTTGATGGACACATGGCAGAAAGTAGTTATCTTTGCAGGAATTGCATAGGAGAGAAAGCATCCATGGATTGTCGGTGAGAAGAGTAAGCAAAGAGAAAGTTTTCAAGACATTTCATTACTATAAGATGAAAGCTACCAACATCATAAGTACCCCCTACAGACGTAAGTCCATGCACGCACGCACGTGCATGTGCGCATACACACACACACACACACACAGCCCTAATACTTCTGACAACTCATGTCTAGCCAATGGTCTCCTTTTTGAAACAACTTTCTTCTCCTGGACTTTGTGTTGTATGCCTTGTCCTTTCCATGACACAAAACAGACAAGAGGAGGAAGTGACCAAACAGAAAGCTTGCCCCCTGCTCCACGGAGGCATCCAGTGCCCTTGGACCATGCCACCGAGGGCCTTCCAGTCTCCACAAAGCCCAGGGTGCCAGCTAAGGACTGCAGGTACCTAGCACAGGCCAGGTACTACGAGTGCGCGTAAGGCTTAGCATGCTACCTAGAAGACATATCTTTATTTATGGTTGAGTTTCTCTTCTAATTTTTATGCACACAGCATGCCTCTCCTTCCATATAGACAGACAATTGCTCATAGATCCTTTCCAACACCCATCCACCAAGCACAGGCCTTAGAAAGATCTTGGGCAAAATTGTCGCCTGTCCTCAGCCAGAACGTGCCTTTGGTGGGAAACTACCAGAGCAGGGAGGCCATCCTTTGAAGACACAGAGCTGGCTCCGTGCCAGCCTTCCATTGCCACTGGAGGGGCGCTTAAGATGATGGCTACTCATCTGCCTTACATGCTTTGAATCTGCATCGTTTCCTCATTCTCCCAGGACCACTACATAGAGTGAGTGCTGGGACAGAGCAGAAAGGCTGCGGGAAAGGTCAAGATGCTAAAGAAGGGACAAAGCTGTGAAAACACTTAGAAGGAAATGAAAGCTGTGGGCACTGTGTTTAATGGAAAGAGATCAAGGGAAGTTGATCACTGCTCCAGCCACAAGGGCAGCAGGCAGTCACTCTGTGCATTCTACCACCAAGTCTGTGGCAGTCCAGAATGGAGGCGCTGGGGCTTGGAGGTCTGCTATAGAAGCAGAGGGAAAACTTAGAAACTTGCTTGACTCCACTCAATTGATGAAAGGCTTAGAAGCTGCCAGAATTTTAAAATTTCTTCTCCTCTCTGCCACACAGGCCTGGAACAGAAGACCACTGTAAATGTTTACATGCATTCAAACGGGGGTTGAGAGATGTAATCCTGAAGTCTCACCCCGCAAAAACCACAAAACTGTGGCCTGCTGTGCTCTGGAAGATTTTGGCTTAGGTACTAACAGGGAAAAAGAGTAGAAGCCCGAGTTCCAGGGCAGAGGGGGAAAGATGAGAGCCATGGCCAAGGCTTCATGTGGACTCTTTGTTGGCCTCAAGCTGTGAAAAACATCTCCCAGATTCATGTTGACCTAGGGATGGCATCTGGGTGGACTTTGTCAGCAAATGGGACCACAAGAAATGACCTTAGGGCCTGAAACTCAATACCTAATCTCTTTCCAAGCTCCCATGATAGCTGACACTCAGGCAGGAAGTAAATGGTTCTTTCTCAGTGAGGGATGGGTTGTGTGAGAGTCACAGGAGGTCTAACTATCTAGTTTACAGCCCCATCATCACCTACTCTGAGTAAGGCCCTCAACATAGAGGTTTCTCCAAATCTGGATCAACCTTGGCTGGATCTTGACAAAGTACCTGATCAAAGAAACTGGAGGGAGCCATGGGGGGATGGAGGAGGGGGTGTCTCTGGGAAGGGAATGTGTGTGTGTGTGTGTGTGTGTGTGTGTGTGTGTGTGTGTGTGTGTGTGTTCTATCTCCCCCAGCTACCCCTTTTGTTCAGACGACAAAGGCTGGAATATCTTCCCTGAAGACCATAATAGCTTAGATCTGAATGGACTCTCAAAGACATCCTCCTTTCACCGATGAGGGAAAAGGAGGTTGAGACTCACAATTATGACAGAGACCAGACTCTCAGACACTACAGAAAGTGATTTTTTTTTCTTTCCAGTTCTAGGGCTTGAACTTAGAGCCTGGGCACTATCCCTGAGCTGCTTTGGTCTTTTGAGCCACAGTGCCACTTCTGGCTTTTTCTGTTCATGTGGTACCAAGGAATTGAACCCAGGTTTTCATGCATGCTAGGCAAGCACCCTACCACTAAGGTACATTCTCAGCCCAGAAAGTGATTTCCTAATAGACTATTTTAAAGCAGTTTTTAGGTCAATAGAAAATGCAAGTGGAAGGTAGAGATTTCCCATATATTCCCTGTTACCACCCATGACTTTTCCTTGTCAACATCCCACACGCTGGCAGTACATTTTTACCATGGAGGAGCTATTTGACACACCAGTCTCACTCACCATCCACCTCTTGCCCAGGGTTCGCTTTTTTTTTTTTAATACCAGTTCTGGGGCTTGAACTCTGGGCTTGGGCACTGCTCCTGAGCTTTTTCGCTCAAAGATACCACTTGAGCTCTATTCCCAGCTTTCTTTTAGAGAGTGATTAATTGGGGTAAGAGTCTCATGGACTTTCCTGCCTAGGATGACTTTGAACGGTGATCCTCAGATCTCAGCATCCTGAGTACCTAGGATTACAGATCTGAGCCAGTACCCAGCCCAGGATTCACACTTGAGGTTGTATAAATGCAGGTGTTGACAAATGTTGATATGTGTCCACCATTATTGTATCATGCAACGTAGTTTCCCTGTCCTAAAATCCTTGCATGGGGAATTACCCTAAGTACCCCTCAACACTCCTCAAACCATCCTGTCCCACCTCCCTCCAAATAAAGACTCCCTGCCAATGAAGAACCATGGCTTAATTGCCATTAATCTGGAGAAGATTCCTCTTTGATCTACAGATGGCTGGGTGCTCACCAGCCTGACAATATTCCCTTCCCCTGCATTCCTGTTGTTGGAATCCAGGATGGAAGTGTAGCAGTGTATCCAGGATTAGAACAAGACACTGTCAGACTGTCAGCTAGGGTCAAGGAAGGCCCAAGCTATGAGGTCCAGTCCACCTGCCTTTGGCAGTGCCTGCTTCCACCTGACAATCTCCCCTCCCTCCAACATACAGATGTCCTCTCGCCCTTTCTTCTAGCCCATGAGCATCTCCAGTGCCTTCTGAAGCCCCCAGTGTCTTTGTGCACTGCATTCGTTTACTCACTACCCAAAAGAGTATTCTCTGCTGCTCCCAGGAAGAGACTCGAGGTCAGTGATTTACTATTCAACTGAAGTCCTCACATTTCCCTTCCGAATGACATTGGTAACGTGGAACTTAGGTCTTTCCTTGTGTCATGAAAAAAAGTGTTCTAAGAAGTTGGAGATTCTTAAAGAATGGCCTTGAAATTATCCCAAATTGCATGTGATGGGTTTTCCAGCTCAGGTTCTGGCCTACCTCCAACCAGATCATAGTAAAGAGCAACATAGGAATACCAAAAATTATATTTTCTTCATTTGGAGGAAAAACCTATAGTCATAGTCTTCCAGCATATAAAGCAAGTAAGAAACAGATCCCTGATTCTGAACATCTGTGGGATAAATACACTAAGGTGAGAGGTCAGAACACCAGAAAGAGCTGACGTGGGCCCCAGCCCAGGTAAAATAGCCAAGTCACTCTGGATCTGCATCCTGACTTCTTCCTCTCTGGAATGTTTCAGTTCCCACATTCTATAGCTCCCTAGGAGAAATTAAGAGTGAACCAGGTAAATTCAGGGTGCCAGGCTTTCCACACCCTTCCCTTTTGACAGAGGTTATACAAGTGGCTTGCAGAAGCTGTTTGTGCCAAACCCTGGCCTGCCCTATCTCAGGCAAGAGGTGTTAGTGCTCAATCCTTTGCAGGTGCCAAAATGACAACGAAGCCAGCTCCATTTTAAAGAGAAAGCATATTGATTTTTGGAATTGCTGTCTTCTGTTGTTTATAAGTTTGAGCCAATCCAAGGAAATGTATGATGGTGCAGCTTAAACTTATAAAAATTTAAGTCAGCAAGAGCTGTCTGGAAGATCTAGCTATCTACAATGACTCAAAAAAAAAAAAAAAAAACAACCAGATAAGAGGGTATCATATAACCAAAGAGAAGTTAGAGCTGCAGAATCTGACAGCACCAATGGTATATTAAAAACTTCTTAGAACCATGCCTGTAATCCTAGATACTCAGGAAGCTGAGATCTAAGGATCACAGATCAAAGCCAGCCTGGGCAAGAAAGTCCATGGGACTCTTATCTCCAATTAACCATCAGAAAATCCAAAGTGGTGCTGAGGCTTAAAATGATAGAGCACTAGACTAACCTTGAGCACAAAAGTTCAGGGAGAGTACCCAGGCGCTGAGTTCAAGCCCCGTGACCAATAAAAAATTTTAATGTAAAGAAAGAAAACTCTAAGATACAACTCTTGGCCCTGACATCATTTACAGGCAAGCATTATTGCTAAGGTGGGAGCCATATCTATCTTGCTGACTAGTATAATCAGTGCACTGCATATAGCAGGTACTCAGTAGATACTTTGAATAAGTTTTTGCATTGAATGTAATGATTGTGCCTCAGCTTTCCTTTCTTTCTTAACCTTTCATAGACTCCATTCTTCTACCCCCTCCCCACTGCTACTTCCTTGTCTAGGCCACTATTATATTTGCCAAAAATACTGCAGTGGGATCCGAGAACCCTGATTGATTGATCTTACGCCATATAATTTGTTCTCCAAAGTGCAAGTACAGTATCTTCTCTGAAGTCAAGAGCTGTTTGTGTTGCTCCATATTTAAAGATTAATCCTCTAGGGGCTGGAGGTATACCCTTAGGAGTAGAGCACTCACCTAGCATGTGCAAGGCCCTAGATTTGATCCTTAGCAGCAGCAGCAGCAGCAGCAATGTGTGCATGTGGGCATATACCCACATACCCACATAGCCACACACACAGGTCAGTACACACATCAGTTTTTTATTTTGCCAAATTTCTTAAGAAAAATTGGTTTAGAAAATACTCTTATTTGCTTTTAATGTCTGTAAGATCTATAGTGATGTCTCTTTGCTCTCTAGTATGATACATGGTATTTGATAAATATTCCATTTGTGTTTGACATCTTCTAAAGTAGTTTGGGTGTAGTGTTTAATTAGAGTAAGCTTCCTAATCATATTCCCAATCATTCTTTTCCTGCTTCTTCTATCAGTTAGATATTAAGATATTCAGTTATGATTAAATATTTGCTTACTTCTTTTAATCTGTATAATTTTTGAAGCTATTACTAAATTCCTACAACATATTGTATTTTATTTGCCAATTTTGAGACTTGAACTCAGAGCCTCCATTGAGTTTTTTGGACTTTGTTTTTACCTGAGCTGGCTTTAGACTGTAATCCTTTGGATCTCAACCTTCTGAATAGCTACAGCTGTTGAGGAACTGGTATCCAGCCTTTTCTTTAACAATAAATAAATAATCCATTTTACTGGGTACTGGAGATGCGCATCTGTAATCCTAACTACTTAGGAGGCTGAGATTTGAGGATCATGGACTGAAGCCAGCCAGAGCACGAAAATCCATGAGACTCTTATATTCAATAAACTACCAACCCTCCTCTCCCCCAAAAAGCTGGAAGTGGTGGTGTGGCTGAAGTGGTAGAGTGCTAGCCTTGAGCAAAAGAAGCTCAAGGACAGAGTCCAGGCCTTGAGTTCAAGGCCCAGAATGGGGACACACATGATTCCATTTAATTGGATTTTATAAAATGAATATTGAAAATCTTTCCTTTATTTCAATGTTTAGTCTATTTTCAGTACTAAAATGCTTGGTTTTAAGTGTATATTTTCATGCCAATAAATGTGACAATGTAATGGAAATGAACCAGGTTCTTGAAAAACATAACTTCCTAAACAAAGTGAAAACAAACTGAACTGTCTATATCTCTCAGGTAATTTGTATTTTTAATTTAAAATATTCTTGCAACAGGGTAACACATGCCTGTAGTCCAACCACTTGTGAGACTGAAACGAGAAGATGCCAGCCTGGGCTACACAGTGGGACTCTGGCTTAAAACAGTAACAACATAACAAAACCAACCTTAAATGAGATAACTGCTGAATTCATTAAGATATTTGTAGAGAAAATATTACTAATTTTACACGGATGCTTCCAGGAGAAGGATAAAGAAATGATGGGTATTTCCCAATTTGTTAAATGAAACTAATAAGCATCTGAGAATGGCATTTCAAGAAAGGAAAATTACTAAAAAATCTTACTTATGAACCTAGATGGAAGAAAAATTTAAACAAAACTGGTAATTTAAGCTTATCAATAGGTTTTAAAAAAAGATAGTATGTAACAGCTATACCTAAGGAATGCAAGTTTGATTTAACATTCAAAAATCAACGTGAGTAGCCTTATTAATAGTATCATGCAATATTAGTATAATACAGTAAAATTATCTTAATAGCTATAGGAAAAAATGGACAAAATGTAACATCCATTCATATGTCAAAAAAATTCTCAGAAAACTAGGAATAAAATGAAACATCCATACCAAAAAAGTTGCTTACTGGTAAGATTGGTTTCCTCTGAGTTCAACAACAAAAGCAAAGTGTTCACTACTGTAAATATTGTACTGGAGATTTGAGCCAATCTGATAAGCTTAGTAATCTTTTTTTTCTTTTTTCTTTTTTTCCTTTTTTGCTGGTCATGGAGCCTGAACTCTGGGCCTGGGCGCTGCCCCTCAGCTCTTCAGCTCAAGGCTAGCACTCTACCACCTGAGCCACAGCACCACTTCTGGCTTTTTCTGCTTATGTGGTACTGAGGAATTGAACCCAGGGCCTCATGCATGCAAGGCAAGCACTCTACCACTGAGCCACCTTCCCAGCCCCAAAAGCTTAGCAATCTTAAGACAGCATAAAGATTGAAAGGAATAAAATAAAACCAGCATTATTTACAGAATACATGATTGTACTCATAAATAATTTAAAATAATCAATATAAAAACTATTATAATTAATAAATAATTGAACACTCTACCTAAGGTCATTAGACAGAAATTGCTTGTCTATACTAGCAACAAATAATTCTACCATGAAAAAACTTACATGTTATTTTACAGTAGCATTAAGAAATAATGAATGACTAAGAAAAAAACTAATGTAAGATGCTCAAGATATCTGTGACAAAATTTATGAAACAATGTTAAAAGAAAAAACATGAAAGCCCTGAGTAATGGATAGCTATACCAAGCTCATGGATTGGGAAACTCAGTCTTATTTTTAGGTTATTAATTTTTTCCAAGTTGATCTACAGATAAAATTCAATTCAGATCAGAGATCCAACAGGGCTTTTGCAGAAATTATCAAAATTCTAAAATTTGGTTAGACATGCACAGGATATAGAATAGTCTAAACCAGTGAAAAGTTTGGGGAAGGGGAAATAAGAACAAATCCAGAACATTGCCTAATTTTGCAAGTTACTACAAAATCATAGCAATCAACTCACATTGTACTCATATGCAAATGAATAAGTAGATCAATGGATATATTAGAGTCTATGATCTCCCATATATGTAATAAACTGATTTTTTCACAATAATGGTGTTTGAACTCAAATGTGTGTTCACTACAAGTGCTATGCCACTTGACCACAGTTTCCAGCTTTAATAAATTAATTTTTGATGAAAGTACCCAGACAATTCAGTAGAAAATTCTAAACAAATTGTGCAGAAATAACACAATATCTATCTGAGGGAAAATAAGTTTCAGGCTCGATTGTCTATCAGGTAAAAATTTATTTGTGATAGAACATATTTATAAAACTTCTAGAAGGAAATGAGTATTTCATAGCCACTTGTTAAACAATAATTTCTCAGGTTAAGCCCAAAAACAGTTACCATAGAAGAAATCATAATAAATTGTATTTTAAAGTTAAAACTCTGCCTTTTACTTTTCAAAAGATACTATTAAGAAAACAGGGCTGGGAAAGTGGCTCAGTGGTAAAGTGCTTGCCTTGTATGCATGAGGCCCTGGGTTCAATTCCTCAGTACCACATAAGTGAAAAAGCTGGAAGTGGCGCTGTGGCTCAAGTGGTAGAGTGCTCGCCTTGAGTTGAAGAGCTGAAGGACAGTGCCCAGGCCCAGAGTTCAGGCCCCACGACCAGCCAAAAAAAAAAAAAGAAAGAAAACAGAAGGCTGGGTATAAAGGCTCACTCTTGTCATCCTAGCTACTTGTGAGGCAGACAGCTGGAGGATCACAGTTTGTGGTAAAAAGTTAGCATGGCTTTACCTCAATAAATAAGTCAGGCATGGTAGTTCATGCTTATAATCCCAGGTATTTGGGAAGCCAAACTGCAGGAGTAGTTGCTTGCTCTTACAATCCTTCCCCATCTACTTCCAGCTAACTCTGTTCATCCTAAAAAGCCCAATTTGAATGCTCTAAGAAGCTCTTCGTGATGTGGTCTAGTCTCTACATTTTTCACAGAAGATACCTCTACACTTATTATTACCCTATGTCTCCCCATTTCCTTCCGATTCCAGACTTACATTTATCTCAGCCTAATGGAGACTAAGTGAAACGTAAATGGCTCAAATTTAACAGCAATGAGTCCCAAATCTCCTTCCTGATTAAATTAAACCCTTTAAAATTATCTGATATCTAAACTAAATCCATTGAAATCATAAGGCTAGGAATAATGGATTGTGCCTGTAATCCCTGGAGGCAGAGATTGAAAGAGTCATCGTTTGAGGCCAGCCTGGCAAAACAGTAGTGGGACCTTCTATCTCAACAATAAGTGGGACACGGTGGTTCACAGTTGGGATTCTAGCTGGGCAGAAGGTGTAGGTAGGATGATCATGTTCTGAAAGCCAGACTGGGCATGAGACAATTTGTGAAAATAATTAAATCAACCTAGGGCTAGGTGGCTCAAATGAGAAGAATTTGAGTTCAAACCCCAGTACCACTAAAAAAATAATTGAAACAATATTTCTTTTTTAAATTCTATTTATTTATTTGTTTGTTTACTTATGTTGGTCACAAGGCTTGAACTCAATGCCTGGGCACTGTCCCTGAGCTTTTTTGTTCAATAAGCGCTATACTACTTAGAGCTACAGTGCCACTTCTGGTTTTCTGGTAGTTAATTGAAGATGAGTCTCTCGAACTTTCCTGCTCAAGCTGGCTTCAAACCACTCGAACTTTCCTGCTCAAGCTGGCTTCAAACCACAATCCTTAGATTTCTGCTTTCTGAGTAGCTAGTAGTAGGTGTGAGCCACCAGCATCTAGCTGAAATCATATTTCTTTCTATCCTCTCATATCTGTTATTTAATGAGTCTTAAAAATCCCCAAAGCTGGGCTGGGAAGGTGGCTCAGTGGTAGAGTGCTTGCCTTGCATGCATGAGGCCGTGGGTTCGATTCCTCAGCACTACATAAGCAAAAAAGAAAAAAAACGGAAGTGGCACTGTGGCTCAAGTGGTAGAGCGCTAGCCTTGAGCTGAAGAGCTGAGGAACAGCGCCCAGGCCCAGAGTTCAGGCCCCACGACCGGACCCAAAAAAAAAAAACAAAAAAAAAACCCAGAGCTAGTCTCTCTCTCTCTCTCTCTCTCTTTTTTTTTTTTTAAATTTCATTGCCACTTTCAGAAATGGGATTTTAATTAATTTTACACTGGATTCCTTCCATGTGCTTCTTAACTTGCTCACTTCTAATTAGAATGATCTTCCTAGAATAACCTTTGTCTCTGTTACCCCTTTGCTCAAAAATCTTCAGTCCATAGTTTGGCATCAATGTTCATCATAATTCAGCACCAATCCTATCCTTCCAGGTCTGTTTACTTACCTGCGACACAGAAAATCAGGCAGAAATTGGGGTTAAGACCCAGGTCAAAGTGGGCTTTTCCTCCTCCAAACTCAAATCTAAAGCTTAGCACTACCTTTAATCTAATAAGAAGAAAGCAGAGAACCCAAATTCTTGTGAACAAAGAGAAATAAACACAAGCAAGCTGGTCTGCTCTCCAGCCACTGGAGTGAAGGGGAATAGAGTGTCATGTCCAGGGGCCTCGACTCTTCACACTTTCAATGTTCCTGGCCTCCTGATGAAGCAAGCACTTGGCATTGTCCTAGAATCTGACTAGTCTGATTTGTAACTCATGCTGGAACAAAGGCGGAACCACTTGGAGCTCTGGGGTCTCCCACCATCAAAGCCCAGGCTCCATGGTGCTTCCCTGTGTTCATGTCATGAACTCTGCCTTGACCATCTTCCCCAGTTCAACCCACTGAAACATAACACATCCTTCATGAACAGACACAATTCTGCTTCCTGTTCATCTGACTGCAAGCTCCTATCTCCTAAATTGCAATTATATACTCATTATCTTCCACCTTGCATTATTAGCTTGGTCTTCTTGGGTAAATTTATTGACTCCTAACTGATCTGATGATTTTTTTATGCTATACACGATGTCACTTGCAAGGCTGGGGGTGTTAATTAAGATTCTCTGCTCCAATTTTAGACTCTAATACCAAGTAGGCTTAATGATTATGTGTTGATGTGCTAAATGTTTTATGCATTAGGCTCAAGTCAAAGATTTCAGTGTGAAAGAGATCTAAAGATATGGGTGCCTACAAGGCCGTTCTTTGCTGTCATTCTTTTGGTTAAAAAAAATGAAGGTAACCATGTGTCCATTAGCAAGGCAATGAATAAATAAAATCTCTTATATGCATCCATGAAATCCTACACTGAATAAAAAAATGAACTAGGTCTCTATGAATTAGCATGAATAAATCACAATATTCAATATAAAGATCAAGCTTTAGGCTAACTTACCATGAATGTGCATTGAAAAGCAAAGATACAGTAATATGTTGTGTTCATGGATTCATGAATAAAAAGTGGCAATAAAATATGAATCAAATCCAAGTTGAAAGAAGTCTCTGGCGAGAAAGAAGGAGTTAAGAAGTCTTTAATTTTTCTTTCCGTGGTTTTTATTTTAACAGAATGCAATAAGCATAGCAACATGGGACCCTGAGAGGTTATTATATTGCTCTTTATGTTTTTCCTATTTTTTAAAGCTTCTCAAAACAAAGAGAAACAAACAAACAAAAGAGATGCCACTAGGCCCAGACCTTTGTCTGCAGCCTGGCATGTTATTACACTTCCTATTGTATAAATAGAATGGAGATGGGAGGGCCTGGAGCTGCCCTTAGTGGACATGACTGACATGGAAATTTGTTGAGGAAAGGTCACTAGATCCTCTAAAGCAGCTGATTTTCTTAATCATTTCCATTTTTTTTTCCTATCGAACTGAATTGAAAATGGAAAAGGGAAAAAAATCTTTCCTCATGCCTGGTTACAGCTGAATAAGATTGATGCTGCTTGTAGCCATGCCTGTGTATGTGTGTGCGGCATGTGAGTGTGTATGTGTGTGTGTATGTGTCCATGCTGTAGTCTGTGTATAATCACAACAGCTAACAGTTTCAAGAGCTTGATATGTGCCAGGCACTACGCAGTGCTTTACAAAGAGTGTTCTAACCATGTAGATAGTTTCAGCTACCAACGGAAACCCTTGTTGCAACTCAGAGTTCAAGAATAAAGAAATGTATTCAATTGCATAATGAATTGGATATCTGGAGTCCATAAACCAGGCAGCTTCAGGACTGATTCACACGTAGGATCAACAGTATCAGCCAAGTCCCAAGGTTCCTCCTGTCTTTCCATCTGATCCTTTGAAGTGATAGGAAGGAATGCCACTGCTTGGGGTCTGCCTGCTTCCACATTCAGGTCAATACAGAGACCTTAACGGGCCCCTCCTGTCTATTGGCAAGCCCTCATGTAGGAGATAGGGTTACTATCAAGGGTTTAGGATCTCAAACAGCAGGAGCAGAACAGATGCTAGGATATGTCCGCTGCACATGTAGTCACATTAATCCTCTCAAGAGGCCCGAGAGTTAACACTATTATGGTCTAGGTTTCACAGCTGGGAAATGAGGCAATGAAAGGTAAATGGTTGTTCTCCATAGCTAAGTTACCTGCCTTCTATGGCCAGATGATGAGTCTATCTGTGACTTATTGGACACCTGGGTGGGGAATGGAGATGCCAGCTCTGTGAGGTGATGGTCAGCTGTGGCCACCTCCCAGGCCTCCGTGCTTCCATTCCTTCAGTTCCTGAACCCATCCTTTACTTTTTACTTCACTGACACCATCTTTTCTCCCTCCAGGGCTCCTCAATGTGAAACCTATACTGTAACAGGTAGACCTGTCATCTTCCTGACATTGACACCTACAAGGCTCTGACTATTGCTAATTGTCTTTTAAACAAATTATTGAATAAGTAGAAACCAAAAACAATGGCAATACACCCATGAAGTTATGCTAAACATAACAAAATCAACAGTTTTCTTAATCATGGAGCTGGACTTCTCCCCAGTAAGTGGACTCCAGGGCCTGAAAGAGGGGAGAGGGAGACTTGCTGGAGGTGCATCTTCCCAGACCTGGGATTTATCTCAGGTCATTCCCCAAGGTCATCTCCTCAAGCCAGGGCTAGAGGATGTCTTCCGAGCTCTTGCAAACACCTCTACCACTGAGAAGGTCCAATTGTGTGGAAAGAATCACTGGGCTCCAACAATAACTGTCCACCTCAAGTTGGGCACACGCCCAGAGTGTGCCAGTCAGCCAGTCTTCATAGGCCACCAGAACACATGGGGATGTGTACACAAACATGCACATGTGTCAGTTGCTAAGTGAATCTTATTAAAGGTGCAGATTCTGGCCAGGTACTGATGACTCACTCCTGTAATCCTAGCTGAGATCTGAGGATCGTGGTTCAAAGCCAGTCAGGGAAGTAAAGTTCATGAGATTTATCTCCAACTGATCACCAAAAAGCTGGAAGTGGAGTAGTGGCTCAAGTGGTAGAAAACTAGTTTTGAACAAACAATAACAATAACAACAAAACTCAGAGACTGTGCCCAGGCTCTGAGTTCAAGCCCTAAGATTAGCACATACAAAAAAAATTAATGTAGATTCTGTGCCAATGGAGCTGGGGTAAAGATCCCGGTTCTTCCTTTCTAATAAGCTCGTGGGAGGATACTGAAGCTGCCAGTTTACACAGGCCATGCTGGGAATTGCAAGGCAGAAATGGTGTTGATGTTGGCTGTAGGTCAGCCACTCTGGTGCCACACACTGTGTACATATATGTTTGGAGATTAGGGTCAAGGAATCCTAGTAGGTAGAAAAGACATCTCTCCTCCTCTGGTCTGATGTTTGGTCATCACAAAGGTGAGTTACCACTTCCCCCTCTGTATCTCAAAGCCTACAGAGACTTGTCTCAAACAGTGGGCAGCTGCCCTGTCGTCATCAAGGATGCTTCACCAGCAGAGTCCTTCCTCAGCCTGGGTGTGGCCACTCACAACCATGAAGTTGCAAGAGTGGAGGATGGGTGGGGAATGGATGAGAAGCTGAGATTCTGCAATGAAAATTCAGCAATATGCTTCCCCCCACCCCAAGACACAGGATGGCACTGAAGTGTCTTGCCTTCTCAACATCTTCTCATTAAGCCCCATGTTCCTGTCGTCCTAGCTCAGTTTGTTTTGCATGTGGCTGTCAAGGGGTTAACATCAATCTAGCGGCAGAAGGTGGTGCTGTTTTAATGTGAGAATATTGACAGGTTTGTACCAGAGACATAATTAACTCCATGCTCTGGTGATCAGCAGCACATCTTCCTCTCCTTCTAACCTAATGCCTCTTCTACAAGACATGAAGGAGAAGAAAAAGAAGAGGAGGAGGTGGAGGAGAAGAAAGGAGGAAGAAGAAGGATGAGTAGGAAGACTTGGGTCTAAGAAAATGCTAATTGCATACATTTTAATTTGGAATATCTATTTAGTGCTGAGAGTAATCCAGCCCAGAGCTTCCTTCTTGTTAAGCCTGTGCTATACCACCAAGCCACAAGTCCAGGCCCTGGCACCTTTGGAAGAAGCGAGTACAGATACCATAGGAGCAAAACACTTCATACTGATGCCTGTGTCCGTCCACTCATCCCCCTTGCCAAGTCTAGCTTCCTCAGATAATTTGGTCTAAAAAAAAATGAAAAGGCTAGAGAGATCAGAAATACAAATGGACATAGCTAAGCCTCAGCCCCAGAGGCAGGGCCGGCTCTGCAGGGAAGACAATGCAAACACCAAATAGTGCACAAGAAAGCAAGGCATTTGTCATCAGGGGCAAGCCCTGTCTATCTTTCCCTTTGAGAGGCTTCACAGTATATTTAATACACCAGCAACAGAAGAGCTTGGTTGAGAGGGACCTCTTTCATTTCTGATCTTCTCCCTGACAACAAAAAAAATAGGGTGAACACATTTGCATAACAGAAGAAAGGGACAGATTGCCACTGCAGAAGGACCTTCAGGACACCTGTCAGAAGCATTAAAAACAAGATAGTGTCACAAAATATGAAATGCCTTGTGTGCTGGCTTGTGGGTAATTGGTAGAAAGGCTGCAGTGTGACCAGGTCCCTCCTAGGAACTCTTACCTTGTGAATGACTTAGACTCCATTCAGCAACTGGAAGCCTTCTTTCTCTCTTCTTCATCTCTTCCATTTCCAATACCTCCTTTTGTATAGCACAAGTAAATGACACAGTCTAAGAAAGCGGAACAGGGAATGCAGGGACACAGGGAACTGTTTGAACATGGACCAAGGGCAACACACATCTTAACGTGTGTGTGTGTGTGTGTGTGTGTGTGTGTTTGTGTGTGTGTGTGTGTTTTGTATTGGCTGTGGGCCATGGCTCTAGGGGTGGAGCAGGCCGCCAAGCGTGAGCTTCAGAGACAAAGAATGGAAAAGCAATTGGGCAGCCCTGGGGGAGGGGCAGCAGCATTGAAGGAGACAAGAACTTTGAAAGGGATGTACTGTGTGAGTGGCAGATAGATTGTTACCATCCCCCTCCACTTTCCCACAGCTAGCAGCTAGTAACAGTCCATCTAGGAGAAGTCTGGAAAGTCTGAGCTTGGGAGGTGTGAGCTTCTCAGAGCTGCCTGCCTGTGACTCAGGATGGAAATTTCCTTCCAGGCCAAGAAAATAAGAAAATAGCCTGAGGTTTTTCTGTTGTTATGGTTATCCTTATTGATCTCTCTCTCTGTGTATCTGTCTCTGACCCTGTCTCTGTCTCTCTCTCTCTCTATCTCTCTCTCTCTCTTTCTGAGATGGACCAATCTCTGAGTTTTGGCACATTAGAAATGTTTTATTTCAGAGGAAGCACCATGTGAGCCCCTAAAGAAAAACAATATATGACACATTTCTTACACAGGAGTTTTGAGTCAAATTCTCCATGGTAGAAAGAATGAGTCTAGATGAGGACTCCTAACTCAGGTCAAAACCCATTGGTCTCTCCCATCTCTTCTAGACTAGTGCTATCTAAATAAAATATGAAATACAATGTGACTTACGTGTATAATTGAAATATTTTGATGACTATATTTAAAAAGTTAAAATTTAAAATTAATTTAAATGATTTACTTTTTCAACCCCAAATATGATCCTTTTCCTATGTAATCATATGTTTTTTTGCAGGGGGCGGGGTGGGCTTAAACTCTGAGTCTGAGAGCTGTCCCTCAGCTCTTCAGCTCAAGGCTAGCACTTTACGACTTGAGCCATAGCACCACTTCCAGTTTTCTGGAGGTTTACTGAAGATAAGAGTTTCATAGCCTTTCCTGCCTTCGCTGGCTTTGAACTGTGATCCTCAGATCTCAGCCTCCTGAGTAGTAGGATGACAGGCGTGAGCCACCAATGGTACTAGGCTAATGAAATTTCTTTAAGTCATATTCATTATTTGTACTACATATTTGGAATCTAGTGTAGATTTTGCCTTTAAAGTACATCTCAGCCACATTCAAGTATCTGATAGCAACAGGTAGCTGGTGTGCACTGCCCCAGCTAGCAGAACTCTGGGCCTTGGCCCTCCTGGAAAAGAGAGGGCAGAAATGTCTACAAAGGGAGGACTGTGGAAGAAGGAAAGCTAGAGGGCTGATGCCCACCACACACTCAAACCACAGCCGAATCCTGTTGGCATCCAGGAACCTGCCATTTCTCCCCCACATCCACGAAGGCCACCTGGTCCTGCCCACCACTATCATCTACATCACCTCTTACTGGTCTCGCAGTTCTGCTCGTCTCTCCATGCTGCAGCCATGTTAATCCTATCAAAGAATAAGGCCAATCGTATGCCTCCTTTCCTCAAAACCTATGGTGGCTCGGTGTGGTGATACACTCACCAGGGTTTGGGAGGCTGAGGCAGGAGGATCAGGAGTTTAAGGCCAGCCTGGGCTACATAAGACACTGTTTAAAAAACAAAAATAAACAAACAGAAACTAATAAAAAACCTACAACTGGTATCATGCAGCCTGAAAGCCAAAGTGTCATAACTGACCCAGGCTCCCTGTTTACCTCCCTACAATGAGTCACTACTTCCATTTACCTTTCACTTGATTCACTGGCTCCCCTCCCCTTTGCTGCTCCTCAAACAGTCCACCTGAGGCACCTCTGGGATGCTCTCCCCCAGATACACGACACCTTATAAACCAAATAACACCTTCTCCTGGAGACTTGCCCTATGTCATGATGCAAACTGTCCTACCTACTATCCTGCTTCTCTACCCCACACTGTAGAACCTCCATTGCCAGCTCCCACTGTATAAAATACTCACGCTGCACTCATTATTTAGGATGCTCCCTCTCCTTACCAAGGCATATTTCCCAAAGGCAGACTTTGTTTTAACCTGATTAGTTCATTGCTACGTCTGCAGAGCCTAGATTAGATCTCTGCCACATAGTAGGTGCTTAATAAATAGCTGTTGAATGACTGAATGGATGGATAAGGGTGGAGGCAGGTACCCTGCACTTCCTCCCCCAGTGCAGAGAGCTCTGAACTGCCCTCCTCCACCATCATCCAGTCTCCTTCCTTTCCGCACTGCAGAGCCTGAGGAAATAGAATGAGCGTCAGAGTTAATCAACCTCCCTGCACACCTCTGCCCCTGTGGCAGGGATTCCTCACTGGTTTTTTTTGGACTTTTTTTAGTCCCTTGGACTAGGATGGGAAGTGTCCATATTTTCCCCAAATATGCAATTCTAAGAGGTTTAGAGACCTCTGAAGCACTCAGAGATCTCATATTGAGAATTTCTGACCCAGATGTTCACCCATATTTGCTTTTCCTATCTGCCTCTGAAATCAAATTTTTTGACTGCTCTAAAAATAGAAGCCATATCCAGAAAGAGATTGCAGAGCTCTACAGCCAGAAGCAAATTGAAATTGGGTAGAGTTCATCTTCCCACCTACAGAGAGTGGTGCATTCCCCCTTCCCAGAAAACTGCATGGCAGTGGGGAGGGAGGCCAGTGTCTTGCATGCTAAAGTTCTTTTAATAGCTCTCATTAACCATCCCTGCTTTAATATGAGCCAGATTTCAGACCAGGCATAGTAGTACATGCCTATAATTCCAATACTCAGGTAGTGGAGGCAGGAGAATCAAGACCAGTTTGAGGCCAAGTTGAGCTACATAGTGAGACTCTGTCCCCAAATAAAAACAAAAACATGGTTTCTATAATCAGATCTCTTGAGAACGCAACAAACCAAGTGCTTCTTTTGAAAACATTAGGATGACTCCATTCCTTCTCCCAAGTCTTTTCAGGAAAAATAAGGTCTTTGCCTTTGCTTAGAAGGGCTAGAGCTCCAGCCTGAACTAGCCTAGGGAAATGTTCGGAAAGACCAGAAGAGCAAGGGACAGGAGAGGCTCCGAGGCTCCTGCAGATGCCCAGGGAGGAGGCAGAGTTTCCAGTAAGTCATCTCCATTGTGGTATGTGGTAGGTGACCACAGAGAAACAAAGGAGCGATCTTTCCACTAGCTTCCCCAGAAGTGAATGCTCGGTGCACAATGCTCTCCCACCGACTAGCTATCAATAAGCTCACTTTTAGTTTAGGGACAGTTCATCAGGTGGTAATTTTCAAATAGACATTGGGCCAATGGGCTTAGATAATAGATAAGTTACATTCTTCACAATTTCAGCTCTTCATAGACCATAGTCTGAAAGCCTTGCACATGGTTTACAAAATGAATCCACAGCGCTCCTTTTCTGTAGCATGATTAAGTCTGAGAATAGTAAAATTCCCTAGACTCAAACTAAAACCACCCCAGAACTCCAGAAATCAAATAAAAACATGACAAGCTGTGTCTTCCCAAAGTGAATCTATCCATTAGGCAATGAAAAGCAGACAAGAATAAAACAGAGCTTATATTAAAGTCTGATCAGCAAGTTTGGAAAGAAATTACTCCATTAATAGTTTTTGGTTGTTGAAGTTGCAGTTTATTGGTAAAGAAATGGTCAACAGCCTTTGATAAATTGTGAAAACTTCCTAAAAGAACCAGAAGTGCACAATCAATAAAACTGAGGAAAAACACAGTAAGTTCCCTAAAGAAATGGGAGTCGGCCAATTAATCTCTCACAGTTGTCTCTCTCTTGCCACCTGAGCTAGGTGGAGTTTGTAGAAACATGTGTTTAAACCCATAGACCTTAGCCTCACATCTCCTCTGCTCTCTGCCATGCTTACCGAGTTCCAGTCTTTTCCTCAACTACCCCAAAGGAAGGCTGCTTGAGACCATTCATTTCCTCAAATAACAGCACTGATAGAAAACTCTCTAGCTCCCCAGATTCTGTCTCAGTTCAGAGTTCCACAACAGAAAGTGACAGGCTGGGTGGCTGGGACAACAGAAATGTATTCCTCCTAGTTCTGGAAGCTGTGGGTCCAGTATGAGAGTGCCAGGAGATATGGAGTTTGGCCATACTCTGCCTTGTGGTGTTTGGCTGCTCACGTGTCCATTGTGTCTTTGGATTGAGATCAGAAACAGGAAGCAAATGGTCTGGTGTCTCTTCTTATAGGGCACCGATCTCAGAGAAGGATTCACCCTCATGACCTCATTACCTTGGGATCAGAGTTCCAGCATATGCTGGAAGATTTCAGGGGGATGCACACAGTTCACAACAGACTTGATTTTAACCTTTTGGTAAGCTGCCCTCAGCTTCAACAGTTACATTTTGCATACATTTCAGGACTGAAATCTGAATAATATTAATAATCGAAAAGAAATCAAATAATCCTTTTTAGAAGGTTGAATAAGTTGGCCAAGAAAAACATATTAAAATGTTCCATCCCCTCCCCTCTTACTACTTGACTTCAATTTCTCATGGCAGGGAAATGATAATTGGACATACTTTTCCTAATAGCATCCTTTTCCTTTCTGTTGGATTTTGTGTTGCCCAAACGGATTGCTCTAGAATAACAGTATTATTCTAAACAGTGATGTAATGAAGGGAAAACTGATTGAGACTTGAACTATATTATAATGTAACAAATTTGATAGATGTTTAGAAGGAAACTTTGTGACTCTCACCTCACAAAGGATAATAAATTATTCCTTTAAGTTACTCCATGATGTCACCAATGATACACAACTGCCAAAGTAGGGGTGCTGCACCCTGAGTTTGGACTCAAATATAGTGGTATCAATTTGGTCTGAGGCAAAAACATCCGGACATGTCCGTGGCATCCGGAAGTAGGTTTTAAACAACTCACTATACAGAAGTGGGATCCTCTGGGGAGGTTCAGGCCAACAGATGAGTCATCTTGTTGATAACAGGAGACCTTTTGGATGGCCGCACCCTTGCAGAGATGCTATATTTGGCATAAGTAACTGATGCTCAGGATATAGATGAGATCATCCTTCAGGTTGTAACAAGAGGCCAAATTCCCCTCCTGAACCATCATGGGATTGTGGGTGGAGGGGTTAATCTGATTTCTCTGGCAACAAAAGGTAGGTAGGGGAATGCAAACTAGATGGGAAAATTGACTTTGCTCCCTACTTTAGTATTATAAAAGTCTCTACCCCAGAAATATTGGAATAGAGACATAACTCTCTTAATAACCAACCTTATTCCTTGAAAGAGGTAATTAAAGAAATAGGGCTTTGGGGACCCCATACCCTTTTTAAATGGGAGGGACTGCTGGAAATGGAATCTACAGAAATAAGGATGACTAAGGAGAAGATGTTCTGGGGTCAAACCAGGCTTGAGGCTTTTCCTCAACTTTTCAGAGTTCTCACTATAAACATGTATAACTCCTTCCTCTTACACATAGTTGAGGAGCCCTGAAGAATTATCCTTGATTGTTTTGTTTAGAGAACTTTAAGAAATCCTTCCTTAAGAAAAAAGATCCATAAGATGTGTTCATTTTGAGGAATTTTCATACTGTGTGTGTACATGCCATAACAGGAGAGGAAAATCAGTCTTCTCTTTAGCTTATTGGAATTCAGTTTCTAAAGAGTCAAAGGTCATGAAGTTTAACAATTGTGTATTGAGGTACTCTGGACTACATTTCATTAGAATAAATGAAAGTTTTCACTGGAATCCTTTCTTTGGAAGAAAACCAAAGTGTGTATGTGTAATATATGAAGGGATCTGAATAAAAGGGAAAGTTTCTACACTATTTCATAGAAGTGCTGCTTAGTTTAGAATGTATTTCAAGTTGAAATGAGTAGTAACTTCCCTTTCTAAAACTGAAAGTCAGGTGTGATGGTACACATACTCCCAACCCTTGGGAGTTTGAGATAAGATCACTTGAAAGTAAGAGTTGGAAACCAGCATAGGCAATGTAACAAGACTGTCTCAATACTAATGACAATAAATAAGTACACAAATAAGCATGTAATGAAATGGAATATTCTAGGGCTCAGTGGCAGAATACTTGCCTAGCATGCTTAAGGTCCTGGGTAGGATTCCTGACATTACAAAATCAAAACATATACAATGTACAAAACAAGCCTTCTACAACTAACTTTGTTTCCCTAACCCTCAGATCTGCTTATATCCAAGCTGTTTAATTACCTGTAAAACCATTTGGTTTAACTGGTTTTAACTAATAGCTATTACTATCTTTAATCTAATTTTTTTAACCTAAAACCCACTACAAACCAGATTCCTATGATGTGTCTTTATATTCTAGAATTAGACCTTCATACTACGCCTCCCAAGACAGGGGCAAGAAGGTAATGATTAGAGATCTCAGGATCAAATGAAAGGAAGTTGACGAGGACATTCTGATCATTGGACTGCAGTCTGAAATCAGATATGGATGTCAGTGGATTCTATGCAGCTTTATAGGAAGAGAACAAGATGCTGTTATATCTAGGAAGGGCAAGGGCAGAGGGCAAAAAACAAGATATACAGAAAGAAATAAAGTCAAATAGGATCTTGAGTGGAAGAACATGGATGGGTTGTGTGTGTGTGTGTGTGTGTGTGTGTGTGTGTGTGTGTGTTTGCTGTTGTTGCTTGTCGTGCTTGAACTCAGGGCCTGGGCACTGTCCCTGAGCTTTTTTGCTCAATGCTAACACTCTACCACTTTGAGTCACAGTGCCACTTCTTGTTTTCTAGTGGTGAATTGGAAATAATAATCTCACAGCCTTTCCTGCCTGGGCTGGCTTTGAACCAGCATCCTCATATTTCAGCTTCCTGAGTAGCTAAGATTACAGGTGTGAGCCACCAGAGAGCCTGGTGAATGTGGGTGTTTATAACAACTTTTAGTCTACTAAAAAAGTGACAGGATGGATTTTTTAACTTTAAAATACAAAATTATGCATTAATATTCATAGCAGCATTATTCACCATAGACAAATGTGGAGACAGCCCACCTGTCCCCCAGCTGATGAATGGACAAACCAATGTGCTATATCCAAACACTGACATTTCTCCGACAAGAACAAGGAGGGAAGTACAGGAACATGATATAACATAGATCAACCTCAAGAAAGGTATGCTTGCCGGGTGCCAGTGGCTCACGCCTGTAATCTTCGCTACTCAGGAGGCTGAGATCTGAGGATCGTGGTTCAAAGCCAGCCCTGGCAGGTACGTCTGTGAGACTTATCTCCAATAAACCACCAGAAAAACGGAAGTGGTGTTGTGGCTCAAGTGTAGAGCATTTGCCTTGAGCTGAAGAGCTCAGGAACAGTGCCCAAGCCCAGAGTTCAAGACCCATGACTGCCACAAAGAAAGAAAGGAAGAAAAAAAGAAAGAAAGAAAAGAAGAAAGAAAGGAAGGAAGGAAGGAAAGAAAGAAAGAAGGAAGGAAGAAGAAAGAAAGAAGGAAGGAAGAAGTAAGAAAGAAGAAAGAAAGAAAGGTATACTTTGTGAAAGAATGAAAACAAATGCTTGCCATGAACATTAATATACAATTTGGAATTTGGAGGTAATGAAAATAATGATTTTATACTACATGATTCAATTCATAAGAAATGTCCAGAAAATACAATCCCATGTGGAGACAACCTCATATAGGTGAGAATGTGTTAGGACTGTAAATGGATCCTGTATTTCTTTTATGTGGGGATGATGAAAATAAAGTGTAATCAAGCTGGGAGCCGGTGGCTCATGCCTATAATCTTAGCTACTCAAGAGGCTGAGATCTGAAGTCCACAGTTCAAAGCCAACCTAGACAAGAAAGTCTGTGAGATTCTTCTCTTCAATTAACCTCCAGAAAACTGGAAGTGGTGCTGTGGTTCAAAGTGGTAGAGTGCTGGCCTTGAACAAAAAGAGCTCAGGAACAGCCCAGGCCCTGGGTTCAAGCTCCACAACTGACAAAACAAAAAAGTATAATCAGATTGTGGTGGTAGTTGCATAATTCTATGTCCTTACCAAAAATCATTGAAGTGTACATTTAAAATGTGTGATTTCTATGCTATGAAAATTATACCTCAATAAAACTATTAATGAAGATGTTACTCTCTAACTGTATTGTTTTCTCTAGTAAGTATTTAAAGACACTTTTTTTTTGTTATGTGTGTGTATCCATCTTGGGACTTGAACTCAAAGCCTGGACATGGTCCCTAAGCCTTTTTTGCTCAAGGCTAGGGCTCTACCACTTGAGCCACAGCTCCACTTCCAGCTTTTGGTGGTTCATTGGAGATAAGAGCCTCGCGAACTTTCCTGGTTGGGCTGGTTTCTAACTGTAATCCTCAGATCTCAGCGTTCTCAGTAGCTAGGATTATAGACCTGAGCTACTGGCACCTACCTCAAAGACACCTTTATATTGTGTTATAAGGTTATGTTTGTATTCTGATTTATTTTTCATTTTAGGCAGCCAGGATTGTACTTAGATATTGCTAACGCAGTAGAACAAACAGACTCCTGGTGTCCTGAGGAGACTTGGGCCAGGATCTACCTGCCTATCATGCATCATCCTTGTAGGAAAGCAGCCTCTTCTTCTGTAATTGTAAACCCATTACCATTCCCCAGAGGCCAAATGGGGTGTGGGAGGGGCTGGCTTTCAAAGAGCAGGGCTGCTGAGCAGTGAAGCAGAAGAAAGAGTGACTTCTAGGGAGGGAGGGAGTGTTGGGAGGTAATTTCAGTACTCACACAAGCCTGATAGAAATGACACAGAGGGATACTATCTCAAACAAGGAGAAAACTTCCACATTCCCTCAAATAATAGTGTATCTTCAAGACAGATGGTTTTGAATTGCTAGGAATAGCTTTACATTTGCATAATGACTTTCCTAGGTGTTTTTTTTTTTTTTTTACCCCCAACCAGTTGCTTTAGAATAACATTGTTATTTCTAGCAAAGCCCTCCCCTTAGGAAATGGTGCTAGTCTAAGTGATTTTTATTCAGGACAAGTTACTGAGTCACATGTCAGTCAAAGATGGCTATACTGCTGGGCAAGTTGAGCAAAGGAATCAGGTCTCTGGATGGTGGCACAGGCTGCTGTGAGAAAGACAGTAAAAGGCTCAAGAGGGGAATCATGAAGCAGATGATACTGCCAAGGGAAAGCTAATCCTTTTCAATATCGCAACCCAAAACCTGTTTCCAACTTCTTTAGTAGGATCTATTTTGACATAGATCACCCTGTCTTGGACTAACTGATTTCTGCCGCTAACAGTGAGCAGCCTAGCCCACATGTGACACAGGCTCATAGGTACAACTCTAGTTTGCCAGTGTTGGCTAGCACATTTATCTTCTAAAGGTTTTATAAGTTCACCTTACAGTACAGGTGATTTGAATTATGACACCTGTAGCGTGACGTAGGTGGATGGGTTGGTATTGCTTTTGGTAGTTCATACCTGTTTTCTTCAGCTATACCTGTGACTAATGGCCAGGTATCAACCAGTGCAGTGATCAAAAAAAGGACAAACTTCCTAGGTTTGAACTCTTCAGTCTCCATTTTGTTTATTTGTTTTGGAGAAAAGCTCTCTAGATGTAGCCCAAGCTCACTTCAAGCTATCTTCTTGCATCTGCTTCCAATTACAGGTGTGTCCCACTACACCCATTCCTTAAGGCTGTCTTTAGAAAGATGTGACTACACATTTTGCTCCAAGCTGTGTTTGCAGCATTTGCTGAACCTAGATAGTAGAAGATCCTTAGAAAGGCCTTTCGGTGACCTGAAGCTAGCCTGGAAAATGACTAATTCATTATATTTGACAATATTTGAATAATAATGAACATATTAGACATATATTCATTATAACTGACAAATTCACATATAAAATGAAAGTAGTGAAAAAATGGAAGTAACATTTAGCTTGATCCTCATGGTAATGTTATAAATTTGGGGGTGGCAAGGGCTGAGACAGAACCCTAGACCACATAGAATTGAAGACAGCTTTTACCCCTTTTATTACATATCACAGTGAGGGAGGAGGTAGTGACCAAGGTTCATTTTCATAGCTTTGTAAGATCTTGGTGAAATTTATCTTGACCAGATCTACATGAGAGCTAGCATAAGAACTGGTTTGCATGGAAGGGATCAGAACAGACCATTCCAATTTACAGTCGTGAGTCATATCAATTGTTTTGCACTGCAGGAGAAAAAGCAGACTCAGGAGGGGCTCTATCTAAATGCAGAACATACGTTTCTTGTGGAAAAGGCACTATCCCTGCCAGGAGGAGAGGAGCATTCTTCTCCCTGGAAATGGTGACTCCACGCTGAGATGAATCCATACAATCTGAAAGAGCCGTTCCATTAATTTCCCTAAATATTTCCTAGTCACATTTCCATAATAGACCCCCTTTTCCTCTGTCATGTCATAGACCGAATTGATCACTTTTGTTAAAGTAGTGTATGAGCCCTTAGGCTTATCTATTCCTCTGGGTCTTCATTTCTTGTATAGTAAGATCTCTGTACGTATGTGGAATCATCGATGCCAAATAAAGCTTGTCAACATTTGTCAAAAGAAAATGCCCCCCCCCCCCCACTTAACGTGTCTCTTATCAGTTCAATTCTCAACCTGGAAACTAGAGTGTAGAGGAAAAACCTTTTCCTATTTACATCAAGGTGCAATGTCAGAACTCCTTTGAGTTATGCAAGGATTCTGGAGAGCTACATTCCTACAGCAGGTAGAAAATTTTTATAAATCAAGCCCTCCTACTCAACACTCTTATGTCCTCCCAGACAGAACAAGACAGAGCCTTCTTAACAAGACAGTATATATATACTTTTTTAAGAATGGAAGACATCTATCACTCATGTCAACCTCTAAGTCTTCTTTATTCTGAGCTAAACAGATGTAGAATGCCAGCCATAATTCAAAGGGCCTAACTGCTCCTTCTTGTTTAGAGGAATTTTGCTATTGTTACTCCTTATTATGTTCTTCTCTTTAAGGTACAATCTGACTAAAGATGCATGTAGTATCACCATCGCCTTCCTCATTAATGATGATGACAATTATTCATGGGAAAAATGCACGGTGCTAAAGAAGAATTTTATTTTATTTACATTACGTTTTTGACAGTTGTGGGGTTTGAACTTGGAGCCTGGGTGTTGTCCCTGAGCCTCTTTGTGCTCAAGGCTGATGTTCTACCACTTAAGCCACTGTGCCACTTCCGACTTTTTCTCAGTAGTTTACTGGAGATAAAAGTTTCATGGACTCTCCTGCCTGGGCTGCCTTTGAAACGTGATCCTCAGATCTCAGCCTCCTGAGCAGCTAGAATTACAGGCATGAGTGACCAGCACCCATTTATGGAAGAATTTTATACAGACCTATTGTTTGTGCTTGTTTATCATGAGCAGCATGTTAGTTCCTTTCTAAATATCAATCCTTTCAACTCATTAAGTGGGATGAGAGAAGGGAGTTTCTGCTTGTCTATTGAGACCCAGAATATGGATGAGATTATGTTTGTGGAGATGATGTTTCGCTACATAATGCAGGCTGGCCTCAAACTTGAAACTCTCCTTGCTCATGTCCTGAGTGTTGGATTTCAAGTGTGCACCACCATTTCTGGATAGCATGAGAATTTTTATTAAAATCAGCAGCAGCTGTTAACTCGAAAGGAGCTCTTTCACTTAAAAACTTACAAGAAAAAAAGATTATTTGGAAGCTACTACCCCATACTATGAAATAGGAAGAAATACAGTTTGTTCAGATGTTCACTGAGAATGATGGTGTCTACCATTTAGTCCTAATGTTTCTTCTAATCCTTCTGCACTGGGGAATCACAGACAACCCTCCTGGGGTGAGCGACCGAGCAGCCTGTGTCCTTCTCCTTTCATCATCCTAGGTCTACGTCAACCATCCAGTTCCCATCTGGGCTATAGTTCTGTGCCTGGAGCACCAATCTGAGGTGTCTTGGCAGCTTTAATTAAACCAACTGTTGAGAAAACACAAGCATTATGTCTTGCTTCCAGTTTGGTCTGTTAAGAGCAACCTTCAGGAATTACATTCTGAGCATGTTTGGGTTCCTTTAATGAACATGCAGCCAAGGGCCAGCATCAAGGCTGCTCCCTGTGTGATCTGCATGCTCGCCGAGGCTCTGAGCTGTAGCCATGGGGACCGCTTTCAGAGCCAGCGATGTTTAGAGGGGGAGAGGAGCTTGTCATGTCAGTTTTTCCTAATTCAGGAGCCTTAAGATGCTCAAAGGTGCTGCATAGAGGAAGAATTTGATGCCAGAAGTCAGTTTTCTTTCAAAATACATTTCATATTGAACACATGTGGAAGGTGTGAGTGTATTTAGAAATGGCCTGTCATATTCAGGAATGTGAAGATATATCAGTGCAAGAGCATGAAATGTTTAATCGTGACAGCATTGACTATGGGAAGCCTGACTTGATGTGTGTCACTGGGGTGGCTTAGGTTATAAATGTAATGTGTATGTAATATATAAGACTTAGAAATTATGTGGAGTGTGTGCACACGCGTGTGTGCGTGAGTGTGCACGCCAATACTGGGGCTTGAACTCGGGGCCCGGTTGCTGTTCCAGAGCTTTTTTGTTCAAGGCTAGCACTCTACCATTTGTCCACATTTCTAGCTTTTTTTTTTTTTTGCCGGTTGTGGGGCCTGAACTCTGGGCCTGGGCGCTGTCCCTCAGCTCTTCAGCTCAAGACTAGCACTCTATCACTTGAGCCACAGTGCCACTTCCATTTTTTTCTGCTTATGTGGTGCTAAGGACATTTCTAGCTTTTTGTTGGTTAATTAGAGATAAGAATTTCACAGACTCTCCTGCCTGGACTGGCTTCCAATGTTCAATGTTCATCCTCAGATCTCAACCACCTGTTTAGCTAGGATTATAGATGTGAGCCATCAGCACCTAGCTTAGGGAATCTTTTAATACCAGGAAATAGAAACCTTAAGCTAAGTGAAAGGAAGAAGGAGAAAGAATGAAGTCAAAATTCAATGTATATATTACAAAATTAAGAAAAGTGAGGGAAGGGCTGGTCTGGGAGGGATGAGTGAGAATGTTTAAAGGAGTGACCTCAAGCAAGATGCATCGTTCCCATAAACTGCTTTGTGGAATTCTATTCCTGTATACAACTACCCAAAGGTAGTAAAAATTTTAAAAGGGGAATAGAAAACTTAGTTCAACGTTTGTGTCCTTTTTTTCTAACAAGAAACTGCACAGTCGCAAGCTTGAATGCACTGCTCAGTGCTTGCAGCAGGGCTCTAGCTTTCCTCGGTTCTGCTCAGCCATCTTTAGCATACTGACTTGGTTCCTGGATGAAGGGTGGTCAGGAGGCTGACAGCATGTCCGTATAAGAAGCAAGTAGAAAGGAGACAAGACATGGCTCCAATAAGCTGTTCCTCTGTATCTGCCCATTTATCTGAAAATAAACTCCCAAATCCCCACTAGCAGACTTCCCTGTACCTCTCATCTCATTAAATCCCATAGCTACCTTGGCTCAAAGGGAGATGGAGACGTGGGTATCTGACAAGGGTACTGAATTACTGTAACTGGTTTAAAGAAATGAAGATGCATAGAGCAGAGCTAAGTACATTGTCATCCCCAGGCAAAAAGAGGCAGGGGTGAGAGGCAGCTTGCTGAGCCTCTGTGATAGAGAGTAATGATCTATTGAAGATCCAGCATAGTCACAAAGCTTCACTTTCCCTGGACAAGATCCTGCCTCCCTTCTTGGATAGGATCCCAAGAGCAGGGGAGACTTTAATGCATAACTGAGTCATGCTCAAAAACTCTTTCTGAATCATTCACACAAAACCAGAATTGAACGCTGAGGTATGTCAGGCAAGACTAGTAATGGTTTTTGGTGCAAACTGTGCCCAGAGTATTAAAATTTCACCAACCACATATTTCCTATCATGCATTGCCTCTCTGCAACACAGAAACAATTTTGGAAACAAATAGCAAAATATTTCTCTGAAAACAAAAACAAAAACAAAACAGCATTTCTAATGACTATGGTAAACAAAACAAAGCAAACAAAAAGGGCAGACTTGATGCTTTACCTCATGAGAATATATGGCAATGTTTCCTATATCATACAAATATTTGCTTAAGACATACTTGTTTTTTGTTTTTTTTTTTTGCTGGGTCTGGAGCATGAACTCAGGGCCTGGGCACTGTCCTTCAGCCTCTCTGTGCTCAAGGCTAGCTCTCTACCGCTTGAGCCACAACACCACTTCCAGCTTTTTCTATTTATGTGGCACTGAGGAATTGAACCCATGGCTTCATGCATGCTAGACAAACACTCTCCCACTAAGCCACATTCCCAGCCCAAGACAAACTTCTTTTAAAAAAAAAAAAAGTGTAATGCCATTTTCATTTACAACAAGAAAAAAAAACCATTAATTTGAAAAGGCAGTTATCATTCAATGACAAAAAGAGTAAGCCCTTAAAGCCAGCAGACCTGTATTTATATTCAGACTTCGCTTACCATCGCTAGGCTTGGTCCAGTGTGTGTCTGCCCGATAATGGGGCCAATAGCATCTCTTACCTCGTAGACCGCTGTGAGTCTCAAGGGATCCCATACACATCCAACATTGGTGATGGCCTGGCTTTTAGTGAGTCCTCCATAGCACCCATTTCACTATTTTTCTTGTTTTGTTCTGAATAAAACAAAAGCATTTGAGTCTAATTTTAATCATTAACTATAGTCAATAATTTATTTCTGGGATCTCCCCTTATTGTCGACTTTAATTCAGGCAAGCATTAATATCTTGTGGCCTCTTCCTATTGGTAGTTTGCTAAGAAAGTTTGTTAAAAATACTCTCCAGGATATTTGGATAATAGCCTCCTAATTTGACGGTGTCTTCACAGCATCTATAAAATGGATAAAACCACACTTAATAGAGTCCTTGGTATGTCCTAGGTGACATTACCCACTCTGGACCACTGGTCCCTGATTGCAACAGCTCAAGTTTTCTGTTAACCCTTCATGCCTTGGACTGTAAGCTCAGACACAGCCATTTGGGATGATTTTCTGGAAGTGTTGAGTCACCCTGGCTTTTCATCCCCATTCTTTCCAAGTCTCCTCCAAGAAAATGGTTTCTTCACCTTCATGTTCTCATTTCTAGCCTTGAATAGTTCATTTTTGAACCCAACTATAAATTGGGACCATACAATTGGGCAGCCACATTACTTCATTTGCCTGCAATGTATCAAGAGAGGTAGGGCACTGGTGGCCCAAGTTTGTAATCCTTAGCTTTCAGAAGGCTGAGATTTGAAAATCGTAGTTCAAAGCCAGACTGGATAGGAAAGTCTGTGACATTTTTATCTCCAATTAATCACCAAAAGGCCACAATTGGAGATGCGGTTCAAGTGATAGAGCACTAACCTTGAAAGAAACAAACAAAAAAGCCATACTGGTAGTTTTGATTAGGGCATGAAAATGACCAAATACATTTCAAATTTCCTAGCCCAGCCAGGAACAAGAACTTCTATTTTTTTCCTCACTGGTCAGTTTAAAAAGTTTTTGTGTATCCTATACCTTATTTGTAGGCTAGGAAGATATTGTGATGTTAGGAGATGCTATACTGGTTAGCCAGTTGAGATGCAGAAAGTGAGAAAGAAAACTGCATCATCAGTGCTTATTTGGGAACTTTTCCAAGAATGCCGTGGATTTTTAGATGACTAGAAGCTGTCCACAGGGGAAAGTAGAGGTTTGCTGTCTATTCCCACACAGGCTATCCATCTTCTAGATCTGAGCTCCATTAGGTTAGAGACTGTTTACATGTGTCCTCTGCTTTCTACCATACCCCTACTTGCCTTTCAAGTCCTGCTCATTGTAGGTGTGTTCAAGGACTATTTACTGAACAATATAAACCTGGTGCAACATCCCCTTTTTTCAGTTCTGGGCCCTGATTCTTGCTAGCCTGTGGCAGCTGGCCAGATAAAGGAAAGGAACAAAGAGCATCAGGATCTTCTAACCTTGCTGTTTCAGTAACAGAGAGTTAAATGACCAGTGCTAGTTTGTCATTGGCTCTCTCTGATGTTTCCAGTACTTAGAAGTCATCTGACCACCGTCCTTCTGCCTTATCTTTTATTCAGAGCCTCTCTGGAGGTTTGAAATCATTCCTTTACAACTCTTAAGAATTTCCTTCTACTGTATTTTTGTCAGAACATTATATTCCTATACACACAACAACAACAAACAGTGGAAGAATGTACAATTGCGTTACGAGGGCTGAGGGCTATGCCAAAGCATTATGTAGTAATTGCAATGCATTTTAATTCTATATAAAAATACTCCCAAATTGCAACAAGTTTAACCAGAAAAAGGTTAAATAGTTAACTTGGGCTCAGAATGGCAGCAATCCATAGTGTCAGGGACTCAGGGCGTTTCTGATTTGTTTTTCTATAATATGTGACTTGGTCCAAGTTCACTTTATATTGCAAAATAAAGCCAGCTCCCGTCATCACATCTGCATTCCAGAAGGAATAAAAAAGGAAAGAGAAGGCCACGCCTCCTTATTTTAAGGATATTTTTTCTGGAGCTGTACCATCACATTCGCTAATATCCTATTGATCAGAGCTTTGCCACATTGCCGTAGCTGGCTGCCAGACAGACTGCAAACAATGTCATTTATCTTCTGAGCCAGTGAAATTTTTTATTACTGTGCACTGAAATGAGAAGACATATTGGGACCATGAGTACTTTGGCTTCTGGGCTGTCCACATCCTCCTTTTAGCAGATACTGTTCCCTGCTCATTCTCACCAAGCCCAAAGTTCAGAAGCACGTACAGTCTTCTGCATTGGATGCAGAAGATGATGGATGACTCCTCGAGACCTGGGCCCAGGAAATATGTATTCCCTTCACGCATTTCCCATATGCCTTGCTAGAGCAGGAATGGGAAAGCACAGGAAGGCTCCTCTTTGGAAAAAGAGGAGACAAGGGATGAAGAACTCAAAGCAGACACTGCTGCATAACAGCGCTTCAGCCCATGAAGAGAACGTGCCCTTCCTGAAGGCTTCCAAGGATTATAGAGTCTCATGTTGGTAGTAAGCCTACGATTTTATTGATGATACCATTGTCTCAAAAACTCAAAAGACTTCTGAGATACTTTCTCCTGGTAAATTCTATACATAAGTGAAAACACCCTAAGCTCTTATTTGGACATGGTTTTTAAGACTGAGCTTTTTTCTTCCTTTTCTTTTTATACTGCCCACCTCTGACCCCATCCTAATGGCAACTACCCTGAGGCTAGGTGAAACAGCTGGTGACCTAATCTAATCTTATGCTCTTAATTTGATTTTTGTGGCTGGACTGGTTCCTACTGTCTAGCAGAGACCACTTCTCTGTGTTCTGTGATTGGGAAAGGCTTGTTAAGCCGTCATTCAAATACACAATTTCTGATTCCTTCATCTTTGGATTCAGAAATAGCAGACATGACCAAGCATGCAATTCCAAAACTACATCAGCTCATCAACTACATCACAGGCAACAGGCAGAGTATCTGTCCCCACTAGTGTTGACACACATGTGTGCTTCGGCAGAGGGTTGTGGACATGGCCACTGCACGGTCTTCTGATCTGGAGAATCTTGTGGACTGTAACTCTTATACTTACCCACAGTACAACCCCAATGTCTTTTGCTGTTGGGATGCATACCAGGGAGATGGCAAGAGCCCAGCCACACTTTCCAACCCCTTCCCTGTGCCAGCATCCAGGCTTTCCAGTTGCCCCTCTGCCTGATCATAGTCTCAGTGCTCTTTTTCTGGCAGGCCAGTAAGTCCTCTCCTTAGTCAGTGTATCAGCTGGATGGTGAAATGCAAGTGTCTCTCTCTGGGACACCCGATCTCACAAAGAAGCCTCTAGAGCCCCTCACCATTCACACTTGGCTTGGCTGGGGGGAGTGAAGTCACTTAGTGGCAAGGAGCACTCCTGAAGATCCTAGTTCTCTTCCCTCATCCTCCCCAGTCCTTTGATCATGAAGACATAAACAGGTAGTGGGTGGAGGATTTTTGTAGTAGACTCTGTTCTTAGTAGATCTTAGTAAGCGACTGGAAAGATACTAATTTATATTTTCAAGTGCTTATGACCTGCTTGACCTGAGCATTGACCTTATTCCAAAGTCAAGGCATAGAATAAATTTGCTTATGCAAAAGAATGAGGTTAAACCCCCACCTTGTGCTATATATAAAGTTATATTAACTCAAAAGGAATAAAAATACAAACCACCTAAATTTAAGAACTAAAATTATAAGTGTCTTTGAAGAGGTAATTCTATAATGGATACGGATCTATCCATTTAGATCATGTAAAGAACTTTTACAACTCAGCAAATAAAAAGACAGTCTTATTAGCAAAGCATTTGTGTATCTATTTCTCCTAAGACATGCAATAGCCAATAAGCACATGAAAATATTCTCACATCCTTAGGACAACACAATGAGATACTACTTTGCACCTAGTAAAACGAAAAATAACAAAATAAAAAATAACTGATAAATCCCACTATATTCAGGGTGTGGGGACTAGAGTCTCTAAGACATCCACAGGGTCTGAAAAGGAATCAGATTTTTGCTATAACCTTAAGAATAGTTATCTATCTATCTATCTATCTATCTATCTATCTATCTATCTATCTATCTATCTATCTATCTATCTATCTATCAGCTAATCCTGAGTTTATAGATATCTATCTATAGATAGATGGATAGGTGTATATCAGATAGATATTGAAGATTTTGTTATTTTCTTTTTTAAAAATCAAATCTTGGAACATTCTGAATTGTCTTTGAGAAGCAGGGACAGTGTTGAAGGGTAAAAAGAGCTAATCAAGAAGAACAGAAATAAACTTGGTAAACCACTGAATTGTGTGATATGTTTACATCATAAAGACTGCAGTGAGGAAAAAACAAAACCAGTGCCTAAAACTAACTATAACAACTCATTTCTCTTTTTAAAAGTGGAACTGAGCCTCCTGTTTGAGCCTATCTTTTCTGTGCTTCAGATTGTTACAAATAAGCATTCCAAATGATAGAAATAAAGTTGTAATCATAATTTATCTTCACTGTTTGTACTTTAACTCTAATCATACCCTTCAGTGAAACAGTTTACAAAAACATATCCGTTTTTTGGTAAGCATATTATGAATACCATGGAGATGATTTACTAATTTGAAAATTAAGGTCAATTATTTGACTGTAGAGAAACAATTAATTAAGTAGAATTTAGCTTTCTCTTTCTATTCTCTCTCTCTCTCTCTCATACACACATACATGGATATACATATACACACAGACATACATCATATACACCTGAGTTTGGTTTTTTTTGTTTTTTTGTTTTTTGGGTCCGGTTGCCGGGCCTGAACTCTGGACCTGGGCGTTGTCCCTCAGCTCTTCAGCTCAAGGCTAGCGCTCTACCACTTGAGCCACAGCACCACTTCCAGCTTTTTTCTTTTTGCTTATGTGGTGCTGAGGAATCGAACCCAGGGCCTCAGGCATTCAAGGCAAGCGCTCTACCACTGAGCCACCTTCCCAACCCCTACACCTGGAGTTTAGAGAGTAGGAAAAAATAATATTATTTTATATCTAATAGGTGACTATAGAGAGGATTTGATGAAGGACTCTTACTTGGGGACTATGAATAGCTAGGAAATCAATGGGTAGTCTATGTAACCCTTCAGTTACAGGTACAATGTTATATCAGTATACATGAGGATATTTTTTCTGGAATGAGAGCCTATAATTCCCAAATGGTTGAGAAGCCAGTGTGCTGCAGAAGTGACAGATGGAAAGCATTGTGCTGGAAGACCATCACATAGTCCAAAAAATGATGAGCCCACCCACTACCCTGCTACAGACCGCCTGGGTTCAGTGGTTTCCAAAAGACAAGGACAAAAAATACAGACGTAATTGTGCTGGAACCAACCCAGATGCCTCTCAATAGGTGAATGGATCAAGAAAATGTGGTATATATATATATATATATATATATATATATATATATATATATATATATATATATATACACACACACACACACACACAGTGGAATTCTATGCTTCTATCAGAAAGAATGACATTGCCCCTTTCATAATGAAATGGAAAGACTTGGAAAAAAAATCCTATTAAGTGAAGTAAGCCAAAACCAAAGAAACATAGGCTCTATGCTTTCCCTTATTTGTAATAATTAGTATATATCTAGGATAGTCCTGGCAGAGAATCATAATAGATCAATAGCTATGTACATATGACCATACAAAATGATGCTAATTGAACTCCAAGACAAGGAAAAAACAGATTTTTTTGGTTGTTGACCTTGTTGTCTCCAATGTACTGTATCTAATTCTTTCATTTTATTTTATTTCATTTTTCTTTTTCCATTGGTTTATCCCTGGCAATCACTGTCTTTGATTCTGGTACCCTCCATCTTATATATACATTTATCTGATTTGGAGAAGGGAAGGGGAATAACAAAATGCTGAAACAAGTACAAAAGATGACCCCTTGCAGCAATGATACTCACAAGACACTATGTAGTAAATGAACTTTACAACTTCAGGGGAGGAGAGAAGAGGGGGAGACAGAAGGGATAGTGGGAGAACAACAAAGGAGTGGGTAACAATGTTTGACAAGAAATGTACTCATTACCTTACTCATGTAACTGTAACCCCTCTGTACAAAATCTTTACAATAAAGTAAAATAAAAAAGGAAATATACAGAAAAACCAGAGAAAGGAGCATGGACCTGTCCCAACACACTCAGCCCTCCCTGAGCATTCTTCTCTTCTTGGGGGTACAGGTACAGAACAAAGATACAAGCGATCAAAAATTGAGGGAACTGTGGTTCTCTGGATGGAAGCTGAAGATCAGTCACTGTCATCCTGGAAGGGTTGGCTTTTAATATCTGATTTTTCAGAGAGACAGAACATCCAGGTTTTGTCAGGCACTGGTGGCTCATGCCAGCAATCCTAGCTACTCAAGAGATTGTCATGTGAGGATCAAGGTTTGAAGCCAGTTCAGGCAGCAAAGTCCACGAGACTCCAATTAACCACCAAAAAGCCAGAAGTAGAGCTGTAGATCAAGTGGTAGAGCACTAGTCTTGAGTTAAAAAAAAAAAAACTCAGAGAAAGTGTCCAAGCCCTGAGGTCAAACCCTAAGACCTGAAAAAAAAAAAAAAGGCCACTTTCAGCTCAATAAAAGAGAGACTTTCTTTGATAGAATTTTTATGATTTCCTATTTAGTACCAAATTACTAGAAATAACCAGAAACCTGACAATTACTAGTCAGAGATACAGAAGTGTCCAGTGTGAAAGGAACTTACAGCCCCAGTTCTCTAGAACTCTACAATGGCCTAGGGGCTTGGCTATGTGGGAAAATGTTTCTTTTTCAACATGATAACTAAATTAGGGCTAAAGGATCAAGTGGACTTGGGTGTGTCAACTTAATTGGCCTCATTTCTGAATAAAGATGCCAATATTTGTTGTTTCTAAGTGTTGAGGGAAAAGCAGGTGAGGAAGTAGCTTAGTCCATATGTCACTCTCCAAGGTGCTGAAATACCAAACGGCCATGGTTAAGGGATCATGTTCTGATTTGGAGATTCTTCCATCTTCCAGGGACCTGAGGCTACCTGGCTGGCTCATGCAGTTACATGAGGTAGAACCAGGGTGAATTAGGGATGTTGTAGGAGTGAGAAGATGTCTTAGCATACAGGTTATTACAAAAGGAAAGGATTTCAGGAAGTGTCTGTCCATTCCTTACTTGTACAGCTAAGGTACCAGATGTGGAGAGCAAACCACTAGTTGAATGTAAGTAGCACACTTCTGCACTCAATGTAACATGAAATAAGATCAAATGAGAGAGATAGAGGCAGTTGTCTGAGGATTCTTCCTAATGTTTGCACCAGAAGTTTCTACCGATTGAGTTCTCTCCCTCATCATGGGACCTCCTAGTGGAAAAACAACCTGGAAAACATGTTCTGGCTTCAGTGTGAATTTTTCTAAGTTGGCACTCAGCATCTCAAATCTGGATGTCACATTCTCCAATGTAAGGAAGTGCCACAACAGGCTCTCTACCAATGACCTCTACTTTTTATTAATGCTTTCAAGTATCATACTGTCATGATTTCCAAAACATTAGATATTGAAAGAGCTAGCTATGCAATGACATATAATCCTTGTCTTTGTGTGGCTGGATTCCTTCTCAGTGAAGTTGTAGTTCTGACACTTGGTAGAATATAACTAATATCATTGAAGAACAGGGAGGCAAACAGATGTCGAGGTACCCAATGACCAGCTGTGTGGAGGTTTGATGAAGTAAGAACTCACAACATAATCTGGTGGATTTTAACAGAAAGAACAATAGTCTGATGAGATAAGTAATCACACTTACCTATCTGGGTGTTTTCCTTGCCTGGATTATCTAAGTTCATGCAGTTACACCCAAGAGATAACTTACATTCATGAAGAAGTTACATTAAACTTGCATTTAAAAGTTTGTTAATTTTTTATTTTTTTAAGTTTTTTTGTCGGTCGTGGAATCTGAACTCTGGGCCTGGGCGCTGTCCCTCAGCTCAAGGCTCAAGGCTAGCGCTCTACCACTTGAGCCATAGCACCACTTCTGGATTTTTCTGTTTATGTGGTGCTGAGGAATAGAACCCAGGGCCTCATGCATGCAAGGCAAGCACTCTACCACTGAGCCACCTTCCCAGCCCCGAGTTTTTAATTTTTATCAACATTAATTAATCGTACAAGGGAATTTCATTTTAGCACGTCCATATTTGCATAAAGTATATCTTGATCAGACCCCCATACCGCCATCACTCTCTTATCCCAGTCCTCCTTCCTACCATAATCCCAACAAGCTTTATCGTTTCATTTTCACACATGTACTTGACCATGTTCACCTTCCTTCACTCTCTTTATTCACCCTCTCCCTTCCCACTAGTACCTCTAGACAGACAGAAACTTTTATATGCCCATCCTTCACTTTTCTTCTGGTGTATGCTAGTTGTTCAAAGAGATTTCTCTATGGTATTTCACACACACACACACACACACACACACACAATATTTTAATCAGATGGACCCCTTCATTCTCTTTCTCCATCGCCTTGCCCCTATTATTCAAAAGCTTTCAGTGAGTTTTATTTTCCATCTTCATTCATAGATACAAAGTATTTTTATTAAGTATGTTTTTAACAACAACTGGGCTCACAGAGGCATGAATAACTTTTAAACTAGTGATTTGTAATTGAGTCTATCTATAAATAGGATAAAGCCATCTGTGGGTAGAGATCATGGCAGCTCCTGCTTGTCCTCCAGAGGCTCACAGGAACCGTGGGTCACAGATGGAGACTACTCCAAGTGCCAATTCCATGTGGCCTCCATGCTTCAGTGCCAAGAGCAGGTGAGTCACGTGCTTCATCTCCCAGAGGCAAGGCAGCTCTGCCTTGAGACCTACAATGCAAACAAAAGCCAGGAAAGGGGACTTGCTCGCTGCTGCACTAGCCCATAATATACACAAATGTGAAGCTCAAAGCCCGAGAAGACTCACTCTTTCTTATTCTAGTGTCTCCTACCTGCCTGTGTCCAAGAGTACTGCACACCTAGAAACGCTTTTCCCAAAAGGCAACACCAAGTCTGAGCTCAAGAGCTCACCATTGTGCTACTCAAACTCTTAACCGGAAGGCTGGGGATACCACTCAGTGGTGGAACACTGAGTTTCTGGTAGAGTACCGTGCTGTTCCCAGCATTGCAAAAAGAAAAAGAAGAGAAAAGAAAGAAAGAAAGAAAGAAGGAAGGAAGGAAGGAAGGAAGGAAGGAAGGAAGGAAGGAAGGAAGGAAGGAAGGAAGGAAGGAAGGAAGGAAGGAAGGAGAGAAAAAGAAAAAGGAAAATTAAGTCTGCATAGGTGTTTCAAAGACTGACCCAGGCCTTCCCCCAGGCCTTCCCCCATCTCCTGTTTTCTCTAATTGACTCTGTCAACTTGTGCTGGAGCACCAGCAATGCAGCCCCTCTGCCCTTTTCCCACAGGAGGAGTGCCTTCTATTTTTAATTTCCTCAATCTTCTTTTCCACTTGAGTAAACATATTTCCTTTCTGGTTGTAAGAAAATTCCCCCTCACAAACGTGTTTTAGCAAATGAAGATGTACTGACAGAGACAGGAACTCCCTTTCTACACCATCCATGGAAAATCTGCAAGCTGAAGTTTGCCCTTGAGAACTCTGGCCTGTCTTTAGTCTCCATGTTTAGTGAGGGTCAGCAGGCAAAGGAGATCTCCACCCACTGTGGTTCTCAGATCCCCCCCCCCCCCATGTGTCTGACCACAGGGAGGTTTGAAAGAACTAAATAAATACACTGGGACAAGATCAATTACACAGGACTCTCGGCACTCCCACACAATGAGACCAATGAAGAATATTCTTAGGAGAGGAACACAAAGGTGCAATACCTATGTGCATCTGATCTTATAAAATAATATTTATTGAAATGAACTCCAGGAAATGGAAACAAGATATTTTTTTCCTTGTTGCTGTTGCTGTTTTCTTTTCTTTCTGTCTTGTTTGTTTAGCAGTCGTTGGAAGGGTAAAGGGGAGGCACAGAAATGGAGGAACAAAGGGTGAACAAATACAACTGTAGTACTCATTAGACTCTATGTTGGAAATGAACTATACAATGTATGGGTGGGGATAGGAGGGGAAAACTGAGAGTGAGGGAAGGTGATGTCCAAAAGGAAATGGACTTGTTACCTGACATAAGTAACTGTAACCCTTTTGTACATCATCTTTATAATAACAATTTAAAAATTAAAAAAAAAAATGGTTGAGGGTGGGTGAGCAAGACTCCAGGGTGCTGAGGCTAGTTCCTGTAAGACGCTCCTCAGGCTCCTGGACGCGACACAGTGCCTGATCCCAAGCTGCAGGCTGAAGCCGACTTAATTGTTGCTGGTAATTAAGCAGGATCTATGGTTTCTGGGCATGCCTAGTGGGGGAGGGGAGACTGCAGGGAAGCAGTCAGAGCACCGCTGAGCTCTCAGCTCCGCCACGCCCAGCAGGGCCTGTTGCTGGGCAGTTTTCAGCACTAAGTGCCTTTGCAAACCTGCTCTTGGAGGATGGAGACTTGTCTTTTCAAAGGCTCTCAAGGTGGAATAGAAGCCGTTAACCTTTCTTGAGAGTTTACTACAGGCCTAGCATTGTATTAAGCACATTTAAAGAGCACAATGGGTGCATTTGTAATTGATGATGATACAAGATTAGATTACTCACTCAAGGTCCGTTGTGAACGCAGAATGCAAATCTAGTTAATTGGATGCCAGGGTCTGTACTTTTAGGCACCATGCTATTCTGCAGAGATTGCAAACTGGTAGAGTATGAGCCTTTAAATGTGCATAGTCCCCACATTGCTTCAGAATATGAGAATTCTTAATAAGAGTTAAAGTTTCTGATTTTCTTGGAAGGATGATGTGATCTGCCAACCCTGCCCCAGTGTTGTGCAAGGCAGGAATGCACTGGGGCTGAAAGTAGCTGTTATCCTATAGAGATGTCCAGTTTTTGTTTATAATGCTTCCTCTTGTCTAAATCCTAGTCCATTTCTATCCTTTTTTGGAAGTTGCCTGGCCTTTGTTGTCATGGCAGGATTGTGGCACTGTTTCCTCAGCAAAATGGAATAAAATACAAAGGTAAGAGTTAGAGAGATGAGATAGGATAGGAGCAGCATGTGTTTTTGCACTTAGTTACTCTGAGTCCAATTTATCCCCAGTCTCCTTTTCATGCTCACAGATAAGCAGAGAAGAGCTGGCTCAGGGAGAAGGATAAGAGTTGCACCAAAATCTCAAGAAGCATTGTGATTCTATGCAAGCAACTTGTCTGCTTTTAAGAGATTGCTTTTCATAAAGCTTTGTCATAAGCTCTGCTTTATCATCTCAGCCTGAGCTTCCAGCTGGACAGACTCCTAAAGCTAAAAGCTTTAGAAGTTGCAAAACCCTTTGCAACTTCAATAGAATGAGCGCATTTGGCGGACCAGTGCTGTCCAAGTCATCCCAGCCTGCTTGCTTCTGGGCAATCAGGTGGGAAATTCCATCCCAAAGTTTCAGTTTCCTGTAGGCTCAGTCTTCCCCAGATTCTTGTGGAGTTCAAGTTCATCTCCCTACACCCACAAGCCTGAACATAAAATCTGGTACCTTTGGCAGGGGAAAGAACAGTAATGAGCAACATGAGGTGGTACGGAGTAGGGGTCCAGTTTTGGAAGCCTTTGGACTGAAGCAGATAATGATCTCTCATTGAGCACCTCCAAACACAGGCTCCTCGAATCCACTCTAGTGAGATCATGAAACTTTATAGAGGACTTTGTCTTGAACACACCATCCTGTGCATCAGAGCAATAATGAAGTCTGGTGAGTGACACAAATGCTTAGGCAGTCCCCTAACGACCTGGGAGGCTGCTGGCATTTCCACACTTTCCCCAGATACATCATTCCAGCTTCGTCCACATACACATCTGCTCTGGTCTCTCCTAAGGGTTAGGTTATCTGGGATTCTTTTCAAAATACCCTCAGTGAAGGTCATTCTCCCTAACCCTACAGCTCTGAGCTTCCTCAGGAGCTAATTCAAATCCTGAGCAAAGACTAGTGCAGAAGACTTGTTCTCATGTCCCTAACAGACTCAAGGTTGAACACTTGGTCCTCAGCAGGTGATGCTGTCTTAGCAGGTTCTAGAAACTTCAGGAGGTGGAGCTTAACTGGTGTAGGTCATTGGGGATGGGACCTTGGGGTTTCTTGTCCCTGGTGTGCCCCCTCCTCTCTTTTTCCCCCTCTCCTCCTCTTCCTCTTCCTCTTTTTTCTTCTTCTCCCTCTCTCTTTCCCTCCCCCGCTTCCTGTCTGCTATGAAGTAAACAGTTCTCCCTCACTTCATGCTCCCAGGACGAGGTTCTGTCTGAGCCTATAGGGCCAAGCAATTGAGGAATGTGTTCTTTCAAATCATGAGCCAAAGTAACTGTTTTCTGGGTTAAGGTATTTCTGTCAGGCATTTTGATCACAGAGGAGCAAAAGTAATTAACACAAGGCACATATGGCAGGGTATGGACCACACAGTCCTGAGTTTGGACTTGACTCTGACGCTTGATGTCCTGTGGGCTGCAAGTCCACTCACTTCTCTGGATTACTGTCCCTCATTTAAGAAATGCAAACAGCTCACCTCCCAAAGCCCAGATGGAGATTCCTTAAAGCAATGCATCATGGAAACCAAGTGAGAAAGGGTCTCGGCATTCCGCAAGTGTTTAATGAAGCATCTTCTTGAGTTGTGTCTCTTCCCACCCTCACAGTCTCAAATCACTGCTTTCTCTGGCCTTCCATGCTAGACTCCTGACCTTCCTTCCTTCTTTCCTCCTCCCTTCTTCCCTGCCTCCTCCTTCCCTTCCTTCTTTCTTTTCTCCTTCTTTCCCTCCCCTCCTTTCTCTTTCTTTCCTTCTTTCCCTTCCTTCCTTCTTTCCTTTCTCCTTCCTTTCCTTCCTCTTTTCCTTTCTCACTCTGTCTCTTCCTTTCTTCCTTCCTTTCTTCCTCTCTTCCTCCTTCCTTCCCTCCTTCTCTCCTTCCCTCCTTTTCTTCCTCCCTTTCTCCTTCCCTCCTTCCCTCCCTCCCTTCCTTCCTTCCTTCCTTCTTTCTTTCTTTCCTTCTTCCTTTCTTTCTTCCTTCCTTCCTTTCTGCTCCTCTCTTCCTATCCTGTCCGGTCCTGTCCTCTCTCCTTCCCTCTTTCCTTCCTTTCTTCCCTTCTTCCTTCCTTCCTCCTCTTTGATACTAGGCATGGAGGAATGAAACCCAGTGCCTTGTACTTGCTGGATGTGTGCTACCCTGAGTCCCATCATTAGCAGTTTCCATGCTGTGAGACAATGCCACTATCTGATTCTCCATCTACCCTTGGAGCTTTATAAGAGCCGGGTTCACAGTAACAAGTTGCTAGCCAACATTTATGGAATGATGAAGAAATGATCAAATTTGGCTTCAAGTTCATTTTGATTTTGTAATACACAGGCACATGCTGAAGAACCATTGTACACATCTACAAAAATTAACTCAAAATGAGTTAAAGACCTAAATGTAAATGCTAATATCACAAAATTCTCAGGGGAAAAGGAAAGGACAAATCTTTATGACCTTGGATTTGGCAAGTGAGTCTTACAAGAGGATATAAAAGCACAAACACTAAAATTTTAAAATAGATAAATTAGACTTTATCAAAATTTGAAACATTTGTGCTTCAAAGGACACCATCAAGAAATGAAAAGGACAGGTCAGACATGACGGTACATGCCAGTAATCACAACTACCTGGGAGGCGGAGATCAGGAAGATAGAAGTTTAAGGTAGTTGCAACAAAAGACCATCTCAACAAACAAGTCAGACATAGTGGTACATGCCTTTAACTTCCAGAAGTACAGGTAGAAGGATCGTGGCTCAGGCCAACTGGGCAAGACCCCATCTGGAAAAAAAACTAAGTAAATAAAAGAAAAAGGACTGAGAGTATGGTTCAACTGAAAAAAGACTTGCCTAAGAAGACAACTGCCTGTAATCCTAGCTATTCAGGAGGCTAACATCTGAGGATTGTGGTAGTCAGCGTCAGCCTGGGCAAGAAAGTCCACTCTTATCTCCAATTTCACATTCCTCCCCCTCCACCCCCCTCCCCAAAAGAAGTCCAGAGGTGGAGCTGTGGCTCAAGTAGTAGAATGCAGGAACAGTGTCCAGGCCCTGAGTTAATCCCCTGAGGTTAAACCCCAGTAAAACACAGACACAGGCACACACACACACACACACACACACGCAGAGGAAACTAGTACTAATGTGTGCTACAACAGAAAGTGTGAGAACATTATGATAAGTGGAAGAAGCCTGTCACAAAAGGCCACATACCACAGAGTACTGGGCTCTGATGGCTCACGCCTGTAATTCTAGCTACTTAGGAGGCTGAGATCTGAGGATTGTGGTTCAAAACCAGGCCAGGCAAAGAAAGTCTGTGAGACTCTTATCTCCAATTAACTACCAGAAAACTAGGCCCAGAGTTCAATCCCCACAACTGACCAAAAAAAAGTCCAGAGTAAGAATACCCATGGATAAGAAGATCAATTTTTGGCTAGGACTGTAGGGGACAGGGTGAGAGGATTAGGGTATATAAACTAAGGAGGACAATGTTTCTTTGCGGTGTGATGAGAATGTCCTACAGTTATTATGGGGGTGTTGTCACAACTCTGTGAATATACCAAAAAAGAGAGAACTATATTTTAAATGGTGAACTGTATTGTATATGCATTACACTTTAAAGCTGAAAAAGGAGAGGTTATTATTTGTATGAATTAACAAAAGTTGTATGATTCTCATTAGCAAAGAATTCACTTCCCGATTGGGAAGGCAAGCATGTGTGAAAAACAAGTAGGCAGTCAGATAAGGGGGTCCACATGTATAATCTTCCTCCCAAGCTACTTAGGAGGCAGAGTGAGGAGGATCCTATGTTTGAGGCTAGCTCTGACAAAGACAGGAGGATCTCTCTCAAAAGAAAATACAAAATGAAAGTGCTAGGGGTATGATTCAAGAGGTAGAATGCTTGCCTACTGTGTACAAGGCACTGGGTTAAATCCTTAATCTCACACACATACACACACACACACACACACAGAGATATGAAGTTCCATTCTGTAGCACTAGGTGATGACACTAGTTCATTTCTCCCACTGTTGTCTGATTGTTCACATGTGGTGGTCAGGTCTCTTTGGCTACATCAGCTGTGTCACGTGTGTACATGTACATGTCCTCCACAGCTGGACAGCTGCTCACAAAGTGCACCCAGTTGAGGATGGCCAGGGCCACTGACTGGTTTCTTCTGAGAAGGAGCCTGAGTCAGGATGTAGAGCTTCCTGCAGAGCCGACCTGCCCTTTGCATCAGGCCTGTGTCATCAGAAGCTTCCTGTGGCCAATAGCTTCCCTTGTTTTCTTGTCTCCCCAGCTGCCCAGAAAAGCAGAGGAGCCTGCTAATGTTACTGACTCAGAAGTAACTGGAGAATGGGAAGGAGCTGGGAGGCTGGTCTTAATTCAAGGTCACCCAGAGGGCAGGCACCTGGCTGATCGGGGATTAGCATAGATGTCACTGTCCTGCTAAGCCCACAGAGCTGGCTTGTTTAATTCAGAGGTAAGTTTATAGTCACTTAAGGGAGAAGAAAACCAATTTGAACCAACTTTTATTTTAGGCTAAAATGTGCGTGTGTGTGTGTGTGTGTGTGTGTGTGTGTATGTGTGTGTGTTTGTGCCTGTTTGCCTCTCTGTCTGTCTGTCTCTGTTTGTTGGGATAGGGTGCAGGTCATGTCTTTAAAGGAAGGAACCCCTAAGAAAATAACAGTTATCGAAAAGTATTTGTGGTCCCCAGTGTCCCTGAAACCCTCTAGCACGTACAATCCAGAGATGGGGACAATCCTTTAAGCCAGTGATTCTGTTCTACTTAATGTATCATTTAATGTATTTGTTCATTTAGATGATGACTCATTGCTTCTCCGAATTCTATTTTTAGCTGTTGCTTCTGAGTTGGATTTTTCCACATATCAGATGCTCAGCTATGTGTCTAAGGGGACAAGGCCTACCCAGGGCTGAAAAACAGACCATGTCGTTTTGTTATTTACAAGTTGTAAAAGGTTATTGTGAAAATGTCTTCCCTTAGATGTGCTAGGATTGAGAAGTCACCTGAGAGAGAGGATATGAGAAAATGCTAATTGCTTTAAACTTGTGGTAAGGTAGAGTTAGATAGCTACCATCTATACAATATGGTCTACTATTTGGATGTATGACTTCTGACGCCTGATCCTTGACCCCATGTGGAATCTGATGGAAACAGGAATAGGAATAGGGAGAGAACAATCAAAAGTGGCTGAGGAAGGAGGTTGTGAAAAGCTAGAGCTCTGGACAGGAGCAGTGGCTTTGCTGAGTGACAAACAGAATGCCTGGAGAACGGATTCCAGCCAGCTCAGTCAGCCTGAGGAGAACAGATGAGGTCCAGGAGCAAAGGGAGAAGGAACCTCAGCAAAGGTCAAAATGGAGATGAACCAACATGATGGTCCACATGGCTGCCTAGAAATAGCAATTTGCTAGCATTCATTGTTCCTGAGTTTGTAATTGATGTTTGCATACATTTATAAGTAAATGCATAGAAAAGTTGTACCACCCGTGCTACGTCAAACTGATAACCAACTCTAGAGAGGATAGATGGAATTGGAATTAGTGAAAAGCGAGAGGAATGTTATGCCTTTTGCTCTGTGTTGTTCGATTGTTTCTAATAACAGCAAAAAAACACACCCATATTCAATGAATATTAAATCCTTATATAAAGAAAAGGTAATAGTAAGGTTCTGGTTTGATCCCTAGCACTTCAAAACAAAAACAAAAAGCATAATTAAAAGTCAAATGGGAAAGAGCATAAGACTCCAGGCCAGCTGGACACCGGTGGCTCACACCTATAATCTTAGCAACTCAGGAAGTTGAGATCCGAATATTGAGGGTTGAAGCCAGTCCAGGAAGAAGATTCTGCATGACTTTTATCTCAAATTAGCCAGCAAAAAAAAAAAAGCCAGAAATAGAGGATCAAGTGGTAGAGCAAAAAATGTTAAGGGAAGCTGGGTGTAGGGGGCTTAAACCTGTAATCCTAGCTACTCAGGAGGCTGAGATCTGAGGATCAGGATTTGAAGCCAGCCCAGGCAGGAAAGTCTGTGAGACTCAAGAAATATACTCATTATCTTATTTATGTAACTGTAATGCCTCTGTAAATCACCTTTACAATTAAATTTAAAAAAAGGAAAGTAGAGGGCTGGGAAGGTGGCTCAGTGGTAGAGTGCTTGCCTTGCATGCATAAAGCCCTGGGTTTGATTCTTCAGCACCACATAAGCAGAAAAAGCCGGAAGTGGCGTTGTGGCTCAAGTGGTAAGGTGCTAGCCTTGAGCTGAAGAGCTGAGGAACAGCAGCCAGGCCCAGAGTTCAGGTCCCATGACCGACAAAAGAAATTTTTAAATTCTATATTTCTTCCATGAAAAATAAATACTCAGGAAAAGTTGGAAGGAAGTGGAGCCATGGCTTGAATGGTAGAGTACTAGTCTTGACACAAAGAAATTCAGGGACAGTGTCCAGGCCATGAGTTAAAAGAAAAGACTACGGGCTGGGAAGGTGGCTCAGTGGTAGAGTGCTTGCCTTGCATGCCTGAGGCCCTGAGTTCGATTCCTCAGCACCACATAAGCAAAAAGAAAAAAGCCGGAAGTGCTGCTGTGGCTCAAGTGGTAGAGCGCTAGCCTTGAGCTGAAGAGCTGAGGGACAGCGCCCAGGCCCAGAGTTCAGGCTCCACAACCAGACCCCCCCCCAAAAAAAAAAAGAAAAGAAAAGACTACATGTCCCTGGTTAAAAAATAAAATTAGTTGGGGTTGGTGTCCCACCACCTGTACACAACACACATTATCTGTACTCAGTATGTGGGAGGCTGAGGAGGATTTTAAATTGGAGGCAGGACTGGACTACATAATTACATGATAAATATCAGATGATAGATGTATAGACAGAGAGATAAGAATATAGAAATCATATAATTAGGAGAAAATAAAAGCTATCTATTGTCTTGTTCTTGAGTCACCTTTTTTTCACCCAGACCCAGAGTAGAAAAATTCTCCACCAGTAGAAAACAGGTACCATATAGATGGGACTGGCTATCAGAATTGGGAATCTTGGTAAAGTCTGAACAGATGAATCCAACTAAGGAAAAACAGAGCAGCTTGGTGGGCAGTGCAGTTGGGCCAAAGGTCAGGGATAAGAGGCCCCAGACACTGGAGCCAGGCCTGTTTCTATTCTGTGTCTGTAAGTGATAGATGTCATCAGCAAGAAGTGAGGCCTGCCACTGGGCCTTAGCCAGGCTGGATGCTGAGATGGTCCCTAGTTCACACTACCTCACAGACACCTTGCCCAGATCTCCTCACCTCATTGGGAAGAGCTTCTAAAGAGGAGTTTGTGGCCTCAGAGGTCAGTTAGATAAGGGAAGAGAGGCCATGACAAGAAAGACCCAGAAATTAGAGAAGAGTTCAGAGTCAGTGGGGTGCTGTGTGTCCTGAACAGTCCTGCACTGGTGTAGACTGCCCTCGCAGTATAGGGGTTGGAGTGCTTGGTCTTCTTTATGGCCACTCCTGGCCTCCTTGGAAAATGACCAAGCACCACACCTCCATTAGCTCCATGGTCACAGAACACTTCTGTGTCTGGGAAGCCCTGGATCCAATGCCCAGCAAAGTAGTAGTGGGGGCTCCAACCCCCTCAGTTCTTTCCTCCCACAGGGAAGTGGAAGCGGAGGTTCGAAGTGAGTCTGATGTCAGGGACACAGAGAATGAGGACAATTGGAAGGGCTCTGAGGAATGGGAGAAAGTCATGGAGCCAAGAGGTACAGCCAATGGGAGAGAGCCAGAATTCACTGCAACCTCTGCTGGAGGGAGCAAAAAGTGTTTGTGATGCCTGAGGCTGGGGTGGGCGCCCTGACCGCCAGGCCCACACTATCAGTTATGAAATAAGGCTCCACACCAGCCCAGGCTTCTGGACTGTAGCTTTGGGATTTCATGTTGTTGTTGTTGATAATTATTTCGGTGGTGCTAGGGTTTGAACTCAGGACCTCACACTTGATAGGCTGGCACTTTACCTCTGAGCCAGGCCTCCAGCTCTGTTTCCCACTGGTTATTTTTGAGATGAGGTCTCATGTCCCCTTCCACGTACTCCTGCTTACTTTCAGCTTCCTCTCATCACTAAGAATTACCAACATACACCACCACATCCCTCTTGTGTCTGTGGAGATGCACTTCTTGTGCACTTCTTCTCTTTAGGCTGGCCTAGAACAGCAATCCTCCCAATTTCAGCCTCTCATATAACTTGTGATGACAAGCATGCACCACTTGAGAAGGGAATCTTGAGAACTTTTCTGCCTAGGCTGGTCTCAAACCACAGTCTTCTTATTCTCAGCTTCCCTACTAGCGAGGACTAAAGACTTGAGCCACTAGTATTTTGCCAGATTTCATGGTTTTTGTTCTTGTTGTTTTTTCTTGTTCTTTTTGTTTGTTTGTTTGTGTTTTTTGCCAATCTTGGGGCTTGCACTCTGGGCCTTAGCTCTGTCCCTGTGCTCCTTTTACTCAACTCTAGTATTCTACCACTTTGAGCCACAACTCCACTTTTGGCCATTTCTGTGATTAACTGGAGATGAGTCTCACAGACTTTCCTGCCTGAGCTGGCTTTGAACCTCAACCTCAGCCTCCTGAGTAGCTAGGATTTATGTGTGTGCCACTATCGCCCAGCTAGATTTTATGTGATTTTAAGGAGGATAAAGAAAGCCAGTTGTTGGATCTGCTATGGACATTGTTTTTTCTTTGTAGTACTGAGATTTGAACTCAAGATTGCATACTTTTAGCAAAGTGCTCTACAACTTGAGCCACACTCTCAGCCCTTTTTTCCTTTAGTAACTTTTTTTCAGGTAGGGTCTTACATTTGTTCCTGGGTCAGTCTCCGACTGTGATCTTTCTGGGTATGTCTCCTACATAGCTGGGATTGTATATATATATATACCTCCATGACCAATTTATTTGTTTAGATGGATGTCTTACTAACTTTTGCCAAGGCTGGACTCCCCTCTTGATTCTCTGGGTCCCCACCTCCTTAATAGCTGGGGTTACAGTCATGAGCCATAGTGCTTAGCTTGCTGTGAACTTATAAAAGAATGTACTCTTAATCTATTACATCATTAAGCAGCTCCTGAGACATGGCCCGCATGCCACTCCAATGAGAAACGCCTTCATCTGAAGATCTCTTCAGACTTAACCACGTGGATGAGAAGAAAGGTTTCCAATTTACACAGGATATAGATAGTAATATAGATAGTAATCATCCAATAAACTTTGTTTCTCTTTTTAGATGTGCACCTCTGGGCTGATCAACAACTGCACAACAACGCAGTGCTTGCAGTCTTGAGAGTGAATGTTCCATTTTAAGTGAGAAAACACATTGCCTCTCTTGGGGCTGCTCAGATTTATTTTCCTAAGCAAGCTAACGGTTTGGGAATGTGTAATGAGCATTTCCTTCTAAGGCTGATCTGCACAAAGATGCTCAAAGAGCAAATACTCTACTGAAAATCTCTCTCTCTCTTTCCCTCTCTCTCTCTCTCTCTCATTTTGTGAGACAGAATAACAGTCTTACATGGCAGATTACAAATGCAGGGACTTGAGCTGAGGCTGTAGTTGAGGGCAGAGTACTTGCTCAATATGATGATTCCCCAGTACCACACACACACACACACACACACACACACACGTGTGCGTGCACACAAATGCATATATACAAAGGTGAGGCCTGGGAAGAAACAACAGCTCTTTAGTCCTTTAGTTCTTTAGTTCTGTCAGAATGAAAGGAGCTGCATATTTTTTCACCCTTTCATAGAGACTGGGGCAGACCAGCAAGGGAACTGGGGCAGCTCTTAGGCTTTCCATTCTATGGGTCATCATTGGCTGTGGATGTAGCTCTTCAGCATCTCAGACACAGTGGCAACCACCATCATCAGCACTATTTGTGTGTGTGTGTGTGTGTGTGTGTGTGTGTGTGCCAGTACTGAAGCTTGAGTTCAAGGTCTTGCACTCTCATTTAGCATTTTTGCTCAAGGCTGGAACTCTACCACTTGAGCCACACCTCCAGTTCCAATCATAAACACTTTTTACTTATTTTAATTTTAATTTTATTTTGCCAGTCCTGGGCTTGAACTCAGCCTGGGCGCTGTCCCTGAGCTTCTTTTTCTCAAGGCTAGCACTCTACCACTTGAGCCACAGTGCCACTTCTGGCTTTCTTGAGTAGTTAATTGGAGATAAGAAGCTCTCAGACTTTCCTTCCCAGGCTAGCTCCAAACCAAGATTCTCAGATCTCAGCCTCCTGAGTTGCTAGGATTACGGGCATGAGCCACTGGATCCTGGCTCATGAACACTTTTTTTCTTTTTTCTTTTTTTTGGTCGGTCATGGGGCTTGAATTCTGGGCCTGGGAACTGTCCCCTCGCACTTCAGCTCAAGGCGAGCGCTCTACCGCTTGAGTCACAATGCCACTTCCTGTTTTCAAGTGGCTTATTGGAGATAAGAGTCACATGGACTTTCCTGCCTGGGCTGGCTTTGAACAGTGATCCTCAGATCTCAGCCTCCTGAGTAGCTAGGATTACAGGCGTGATCCACCAGCACCTAGCTTCCTGAACATTTTTTAATGGTAACCTTGTATGTACACCATGCAAAACACATTATCTTAGTTGTCACAACATCTTGTTTTTACAGATGCAGAAACCAGACACACCACTGGAGGAAATGGCAGCCCCTGCCCCTGCCCATCCCCCATCTCTAGAAGCTACCTTCAAATCTCTGAAGCATTCATTCTCAGATACTTAGTGCAGTTTCTGACTAGGTGAGAAGAAAGGCAAGCACACGTTCCCTGTCTTGTGTGGGATCCCAGGGGCACTGGGACAGCCTGAATAAAGGTCCCACTCTAGACCCCAGTACCCCCAGGGGTATTGCAGTGCAACGTTAGTTGTTACTGTCGTGAAGTTGTCACAGAATTCTGCGTGGATGGGAAAGAACCAATCCCCTCAGCCTGGCTAGGCCTTGCTTTCCTTGGCTTCTGCAGCACCTTCTCTCTGGTAGCAGGGAGCATTTGTGGTGGGTGAACTGAAATCCAAGGTGATTGACCATGTGAGGATGTGCCTAGCAGGGAACTCATGCTTGAGGCACATCCACCAGCCATTAGGTAGAGTCTAACATCTTAAGATTCATCTTACTGGGACTCACTCACCTAATACAGTTTCAGAAAAAGTAAACTACAGGTTATTCTTAAGTATGAGGAGTCATGCTTTGTGTGCCGTGTTTACACAAATAATAACAGTGCCATCTGTCAATACATATATATAACATATATATGTAAATATATTTAGACAATATACCTTTTAACTATGTGGTATGCAAAACACTTCTAATAGTTAAACATACTTTTCAGTGTGCCAGGGGAGCCAGAGGCCATTATGTTGAGAACAATAAGCCATTTGTGGAATCTAAGACCAAAAGATATATACATTCATAGACATATATGAATATTTATAGATTTTTATATATAATATATAATATAGGGGGCTGGTAGAGTGCTTGCCTTGCATGCATGAGGTCCTGGGTTCGATTCCTCAGCACCACATAAGCAGAAAAAGACAGAAGTGGCACTGTGGCTCAAGTGGTAGAGTGCTAGTCTTGAGCTGAAAAGCTGAGGGACAATACCCAGGCCCAGAGTCCAGGCACCATGACTAGCAAATATATATATATATATATATATATATATATATATATATATATTTATATATATATAAATAAATATATATATATTACATATTTTATATTTATATAATATATATTCACATAAATACATATGTAGCTAAGAGACTGACTTGCAGGGGGAAGGGGAGAGGAAAAGGGAAGGATGGAGGGTGAATAAGATTGAAATACATTGTGTCTTCATATGAAGATGGCATTAAGAATCACACTGAAAACTGTTGAACAATAGAGGGTAGGAGACAGGGAAAGACAGAGCAATAGAGAGAGGTTATTCTGATTAAAATATATTAAGTGCACACATGAAATACTACAGTGAAAACCCTTGGTACAATTAATATACCCTAAAATTAAAATGAATGCCAGGAGAGTAAAGCAGTCTCTGTTGCAGTGTGGGTTCCAGTGGGGTAGAAGAGGGGAAATATGGTCAATATACTTTATATACATATGTGAAAAGTAAAACAATGAAACCTGTTGAGATTGTTCTAAGACAGGATCGAGTGAGCAGGATGGAGGAGTACATGGTGCAGTGTATGGTATGTATCTGTGGAAGTATCACAATGACTCCTCCCTCTTGTATAAATCATGTATGCAATATTAATTTCAAAAACAGAGTCCACAAGTGAATTTCTTGCTGAGCTAGTCAATGAGAAGGATGTGCAAAGCTGAAATGCTCAGGGAAATGCTAAGACATCCCTACCATGCTGCAGAAGTGAGAGGCTTGAAGCTGGTACAAGCTACTGCTTTATAAACTTCGCGGATCAGAAGGGGACTAGGATTTGTTTATCTTGTTATGTTGGCCTTCTAATGGACTAAGTTAAAGGAGCTTTTTAAATAAACTACAAAACCCTTCAGACACTTTTAAACTGTGGCTGCACATATAAATAATTATGGGCAAGAGCACCAGCAGAGACAGTGATAGCTTTCTAAAGACTTTCACAAATACATGTGAAAGCTTGGCACATAATGACAGCCTTGTTCAAATAATATATTATTGTCTACATCACTGCTGGCTATAAACAAAAAGGGCTTTTGCATACAGGTGTTGCTAAGGCTTAGCTGTGTTAGAATCCTATGCAGCAGAGAGGTAACAAAAGACCTCCGCTTGTGTGACTCCAATACCAACTGGATTAGTCCCGGGGGATTCGCACCAGCAAGGAATATCTCACGCAAGTTCACCCTATTTGAACCTGTTTTTCTGTCCTCACAGTCTAGGAAACCTAGACCCTGTCAATGTGCAGTATTCAAAATGAAATAACTGTGGAAGAGGATCAAGTCCAACAGAGCCTTTTTCCTTTCTGGTCCAGAGACTTATACCCCAGACAAGAACAGGAAGCCCATCCGGAACCATTCTTATAGGCACATAGGACTTTCCCCTTTCAGGGACAGAAATTGCTAGACACTTTCCTCAGGGGAAGCATCTTGTAGCCCATAAAAAATGATTTCAGCAGCCTCTTGCCTTGAAGTGTCCATTAAGAAATCATTTGCCTGGAATCCACCCATGGTCCCATGACAGGCGTTGTATTGTTCTTTAAATATTTTCAAGGGACAGCACTCCCCACTACAGCTACAGAAGGACCTATGCCTCTGCTATGAAGGCCAAGGTATTGGAAGGAAGGAAAGCAAATCATAAAAGACAAGGAGCAAGTCATATAATCACAGAAAAATGTGATGTGTTGTTTAGGTTTATGTGTTTTCCTATACGCATGGTTTTCTTTTTATCAGGATGACTTATTCATATTATTTAATTGAATGTAATAGATTCTTGAGCCCCTCTTTTTATCATTCATGTGACCTTGGATTTTATGGTATCATAACTGTGTCGATTATAGTCTCGTTGGACGCAAATCAACTCTGGAAGAGCCTTGCTGGCAGCGTGGTAAGGAGCTGTAAATAAAAAGGGAAGTAGCCAGTTAGTGGGTACAGAGGAGCATGGGGACTTGTGGGTTCACAGCTGGTTTGCTAGGGACAACCTTCCTAAGAACCTTCCAGAAGGAAAGGAGAGCAGCAGTTATGTTCTTGCTGATTCTTCCATCTGCTTTGCAGGCCTGGGCTTGGAAAACCAAAGCACAGTCCTATCCCTAGTGTAACCTGGTCTAACCTCCCAAGGCAAGACTTACTGGTACCTACATTGTCCATTTCCTTCCAACTCTTCACAATGGTAAGAGCAATAGCACCTGGGCTCTGATCTGTTTTTCTCTGGGCCCCACAACACCTCTGTCTCATAGGCATTCACTCTCTCATAATTTTCACAGAGGTGAGCCTTGGACAGCTTGCTCAAGAAGGTGGCTGGAATACAAAGGATGCTTGTCTCCATAAGTCAGGCAGAGAACTGGAGCCTTTCTGTCTTCTTCCCTTTCTTTTTACCCCCCAAAAGTAAATTTTTGGACTGTTCAGCCCCCTCAGCTGCAGCTTTTAGAGCTGAGGTTTCAATTCTTCCTGGAAAAAAAAAAAAGACAGGAAATGAATCTGAATTTGAGCTTCTTTGCATCTCAATCTAGGGGTCAGATGTCTTGATCAACTGCTGTTGTTGGGGTTCAGGAAAGAGGCATCTTATTTGGGCTTCTCAATATTGCTGAGATACACTGAATCAGGAGGACATTTAGAAGAGCCCAAGGCCTTAGAAGGCCTCCTTGAAGAGCAGCTGCCACTAAGGAGTTTTCAGTTATAAGCCAAAGAATCCATTTTCTCCCACAAGCACATAGAGCTTTGAGGGCATATTTGATGCTGTGGCTTCTGAGTGCCTATTTTTATCCATGTCCAGCTATTGATGAGCTGAAATATCTTTTATTTTCTACTGACACTATCATCTTTTGCTATTTATTTCAGGCAAACATGATATTGTGAGAATATCAAAAACATCAGAGAATAGAAAGATAAAGCTCTCTGTTTCATCCTCAAAGAGACTCTCCACTTAACTAATGAAGATGGTTCTAGTTGTCTTTTTGAGATTTTTAGTATCCAAGATCTTAGTTGTTTTTCTTTTTCTTTTCTTTTCTTTCTATTCTTTGTTGTTGTTGTTGTTTTGTTTTTTTAGAATTTGACTCTGTTGTGTTATTTCCACTTTGGAACCACTTTGCTCAGCCACAGGATCTGTTGTAGATAGGTGTCCTCTTTCTCTGACTTCCAGGAGGGCAAGTGTAAGGAAAGCTCTGTCACTCCTCAGCCCAGCAGCAGGAAGGCCTAGAGGTACTCCACCCACTGCAGTATCATGGTTGGGATGGAGGTGGAACCCAAGGCAATCACTGAGGGGTTCAGAGGTCCCAGCTTTTGCTGGAACTTCCCTAGTAGTTTCCTATAAAGCCTGCAATTACCATCTTCCCCTATCTTGGGGAAATTGAAAGAGAGATCCAGAAAATAAAAGTATCTTTTTCAAGGATCAAGACAAGACACTATTCCCCGTCAGGCTTTCTTCCTGCTACTAGGCAAAATCATGGGTGTTTTTTTTTCCTTCCATGTATCTTTCCAGAAATAGTTGGTATTTATGCAAATGAATACCTGTGTATCCATCATGTTCCCCATAAATAATATACACTATGATCACCACTTGCTCTTTTCCATCTTACAACACATTGTATTTGTTTGTTTGTTTGTTTGATCTTTTGAGATAGGCTTTCACCACATAGCCTAAGCTAGCCTTGAACGCTCATCCTTCTGTCTCAGCTTCCCACAATGCTGGGATTACATGACTGTAGTACCAAGCCCTGTGTTCTAAAACATATCTTAGAGATCTTTTTATAGCAGTACATGAAGAACTCTCTCTTGTTTATGTCTAGATAATATTCCGGTGGGTCAATGTGCTGTCCTCTAAGGTTGGGCAGTCATTTCCTGTGGTTTGGCTATTTAAATCTAGCATGGTCACCGCAATCACTAAAGAATCAATTGAGACTTTACAGTACTGGGAGGTATTTTAAAATGAGAAAGTTCTTAACATATAGTTGTTTATAAAGTACCCAGGAGCTAGGGTCCTTGACTGGTCTTTTTAAACAGTGATAATAGCAGCTGAGAACTGGGATTCTAGAATCTTCCATACCGTGCATACAGCACTGAGTGGTTGCTAAGATGAATTCACCCACTTTTGCAGATTTTTCAAGAAAATGAATGTGAAAGCTTTAATGAATAGCATAACAACTGTGCTTAATAGAAGGCTGTTCTAACATTGCTTTTAAAGTACTTTAGTTAACGTGTTAAAACTCAAAACAAGTTGATGCCTGCTTGGTGCTGCTATTGCACCTAACGGAGGGTAAAGCTCTCTTTGCTTTCTGGTGTTCATGTCAAGATGCGGTAGGGAAGGATTCGTTGCCTTCTAATTTGGAGCTTTAAAGATTCACATTGCAGCTATAGTGAATAACCTTAAACAACATTTGAACTGTCTTTAATTATAGTCTTCAAATCCATTTTGCCCATTTCTGGAACTACATTATTTATATCACTGACATAATAACATCTATTTTTGATAGCTCTCAGGACTGAGCTCTGCCAGCCAAATTGTTGGAGCAAGTACTGGTGGGGAAAGGTCTGCGGGAAGGGGTGCTGTCACTGAAATCCAGCTGACTAGACGTCCAGGCCTCAGGTGTGGGCAGGGGGAGGGGAACTGCGGGGCAGGGTCTCAGCTGGAGCCCCGTGCACGCTGGGTCTCACTCTTGGAGTCTATAGCGCAACTGAATCGTGCACAAGCTATTCGGAGATGTGGCCCAGAGGCCGCTTACCCGACAAGGCCCCTTTTGCCCGCCATGCAGTAGAATGATCACTGAAATGACAAGGTTTGCAAAAGGAGCATTTGTCGGTGTGGCATCAGCTTGAGGAGGCAGACGAGGGGAGATGCCGATGTTCAGATCTGTATCTCTGAGGACACAGCTCAGGGGTGTTTATGGGGATAAAATAACAGTGCAGCTGAGGGGTGGAAGAACGTTTAGTGAGCGCATCCGCAATTCGTGCATGCGTAGTCATGCTTCACAGCTCTTCATAGGACGCATGCTCAGAAAATGGCAGCACCGGTGTGACCTGAGGGTGGGAAGGGTCACCCACCAGACCTTGGGGCAGGGCCCGGTGCACATCGGTGGTTTCAACGCGGGGTTTGAGCCGGGCATGGTCTCCAAGGCACCGGGAAGCACGGGAAGCCCTTGTTGCCATGGTGACCAGCAGCCCTCCCTGCTCGGCAGCAAGACTTCCACGTGGGAGATGAACGGAAGTGAAGCTGAGTTTACACAGGTCTCCCTGAATGACCCGCCCCGCCTGCCTGCTGCGACCCCTCTGTGAACGAGAGCTGGGCCTGTGCCTCAGCTTCCCCTGTGTGGCCGTGCCAGGCACCCATTACGTGACAGTGGTGCTCTCCACAGAGCCTTTCTAAGTGAGCTCTAGTTGAGGGCCTGGGAGCTGATAGAGGTGGGTCATCTCTTATCCAGTGGGAAGGAAACAAAAAGAAGCCAAAACGAGGCATGAAGAAAGGGGTGTGCTGAGCGATGACCCTTATGAAGCTTCATCTCCAGACCCTTCGTTTGCGTGGGCCAGTTCCAAGGCCTCCTACACACGGTTGCATTCATAATTTCACATGTTTGCCTTCAAGATTCCCAAATGTCATAAATTCCAGAACCACAAAGTCTGTGTCCTCTTGGAAGCACACAATAGCATACGAACATGATTCCATTTCCACAAAATGTAGCTATTGTCTCTCATCTGTCTGGGGGGTCCCCTCTTCCTATCGTGTGCACATCCTTCGCTTCCCAATGGCCTGCTCCCTCATCCTCAACTCAAACCTTTATATACTGCATCTCAAGCATTGATATCAGTGGCTTCCAAAGCTCTTCTTGAGTCTGCCTCCTCTGCAAAGCCTGTTCTTAGACTCACCTTAGCTTGTGCAGACTGCTGTCTCTGAAGACCTCCCTTGGGTTTCCTCCAGCACACTTGTTCAAATGCCATCTGTTCTTCAGCACAGGAGATGGCTGAAAGCAAATCAAATTCTTTTCTCTCCTTTCCTTCCTCTCTTTCTTCCTCCCCCTTCCTTTCTTTGTCTCTTTCCTTCTTTTCTGAAAGAAATCTCTGCTAGGTGGCTAATGGTCTAATGTTTCAGCTAACTAGATTCTCTTGTTTGTCATGTTGCCATGCTTAATTACTGTTACTGACTTTCTACATTTTTTGTAAACTCGACTCTCTGAATAATGAGGTTAATAAAAACCGGTGAACTCTTTTACCATGGACATGGACTATTTCTATAAAAATGCCAAGTGTATGATTAGCTCAGATTTAATCATCTTTCCTAACATCTTATAAATTTTTCTAATGACCCTATCAGCTTTTCAGTGAGGGCTTTACTTACTCCGTGTTAGATTTCTAATTTCTCAGGACTTGATTAGAGTCTGTATATTTATAGCTTCTAACATTTCTGCAGTGAATTATTTCCCCAGTGAATTTGCATCTGAAATTCAGCAAATCAGACATGCTGGAAGCTTTGGAGCAGATTCGCTCTGACCAACCTTGGGTCCATCACCATCCTCATTTTTAAAAGTTTTCTGGCCTTGCTGGGTGCCAGTGGCTCACGCCTATAATCCTAGCTACTCAGGAGGCTGAGATCTGAGAACTGCAGTTCAAAGCCAGCCAGGCAGAAAAGTCCGTGAGACTCTTATCTCCAATAAACCACTCCCAAAACTAGAAATAGTGCTGTGGCTCAAGTGGTAGAGCTCTAGCCTTGAGCTGAAGAGCTGAGGAACAGAGCCCAGGCCCAGAGTTCAAGCCCCATGACTGACAAAAATAAAATTTCTGGCCTTAGTGCTCAAGGTCACCAGATCACTAAAAATTTAAATGTTCAAGTGTAAAAGACTAGTCTTTAAAATTGCAGCCAGGCACTAGTGGCTCACACCTGTAATCCTAGCTATTCAGGAGGCTGAGATCTGAGGATCATGGTTCAAAGTCAGCCTGGGCAGAAAAGTCCATGAGACTCTTATCTCCAATTAATCACCAAAAAGCCAGAAGTGGAGCTGTAGCTCAAGTGGTAGAACACTAGCCTTGAATCAAAAAGCTAAGGGACAGTGTTTTAGCTCTGAGTTCAAATTCCAGTACTGGCACACAAAAATATTATACATATTCACTCAACAAACAATTCAGAGCTTCCTGACCCAACTGTACAATAACTTGAGAATTACAAAATGCACCAGCCAGATATTGTGGCTGCTGGTGATGTGGCTCAAGGGGCAGAGCAACAGTCTAACAAACATAAGACAAACATAAGTTCAAATTCTAGTGCCCCCCCCCCCCCCCCCCCGCACCACAGCAGCAGCAGCAGCAGCAGCAGCATAACATATTGTGGCTAGACCCACTGATTTCCTGAAGCTTATGTTCTACCAGTCCAGGAAGACATCTAAAAAACTTTTTGTTTTCAGGAACAAGGAGTCATTACCAATAGGTAACTTAATTTGGACCAGATAAAATACATAATCTCAACTAGATACCATTAAAAAAAAGAATCCAATTCTATATGGAGTGTAAAAAAACAAGTAGAAGGTACTTTTTGCTTTCTCTCAAGGTGAACTCTGTCCTGAAAAATAGCAAATCCTTTGTAGTTGGATTCCTATATGTCGAAAAGCTCCCTAAAGAAGGAGGAACAAACATCGAAGGTCATGATGGCATTCAAGGGAATGGACCGTGGGGAAGTCAGGGGAGAAAATAGCTATGAGCTTTGGGTTTGATGATGCCCCCAAATAAAGAACCTGGAGAAAAATTGAAGGTGACTTAACATGTACCCATAGGTCAGCTGTACTGACCTGAGACCAATACTGCAGCAGCAGAATGCCTACTGCAAATGCAGAGTTGGAAAGGAAAAGACTTGTTGCATTTCCTCTGCAGCTGGGGTGAGGGGTGTCAATGCAGAAAGTTAGTTCTTTGTAATTAGCATATGGAGTTGCCCAACAGAGGTTTCATTGTGACTTTTCCACCCATGTATAAATGTATCTCAATCGACCTCACCGCCTCTATCACTCTCCCCCATTCCACAACCCTGTCTTAAAACAATTTCAACAAGTTTCATTGGTATATTGCATACATGCAGACAAACTATTTGCACTATAGGCATCCTCATTCACCTGGTCCTTATCTCTTCCTCTCTTGCTAATGCTCACCACCTTCTAACCGAGCGTGCTTCATTTTCTTGCATGCTTCACTTTCCTGTCATTCTTTTTTTTTTTTTTAAATAATGTGTATTAATTGCACCAAGGGTTTCACTATGGTATTTCAGACATGCATATATTATGTTTTGCTCAGAATAACCCTCTCTATTGCTTACAAAGAACTTCTAAGTGTGGGTGGGTAACAGAAACTCCAAGGAAGGCTACATTCACTTTTTAGGACCCTGTCCTCAAGCCATTTCTAGGAACTTAGTCACCTCCAGCCCAGGGGAAAATGAGATCCAGAGGAGAAATAACCTCATCATCCCAGCTAGCAGGAGACACTGACACATCTCCTGCAAGGATAGTTGGCCTCCACTGAGGACCTACTATGTGCCTGCCACTGGGCTGAGCATTTCAGTTGTTATTTTAATGTCCCTCAACACTCATTGGAACTGAGTATTCATTTCGACCCATTTAGAGACATAGGAACTTAAGGCACAGAGAGGTTAAGTAAGCTGCCCATGATTAGTTCAGCTGCTGAGTACAAGAAGCAACCTGAAGAAATGAGGGCCTCAGTGTATCTCATCTGAGCAGTGTATCTTCTCTTGTTGGGGGGGAGGAGGGGATACTGCCTACCAAAGACAGCAGTTTTCACTGTGAGGTAAAGGAGTTACCCCTTGCAACATTTATCCACCCAACCAGGGTGAACTTTTCTGTGATAATGTTGCTGGTGCATTTGAAAGAGCTAGTGTTGGATAAGGGAGTTCTAACAGAAACCAAGGAAGATAAGAATAAAAACATGAGCAAAAGCCCTCAGAAAAGGGATGTTTGGGAATTAGTTACAAGGTCCCAAGCAGCAAGGCCAATCAGCCTGATTCTCAGCCCTGTCAGGGCCCCAGGGAAGGAGGAAGGAAGGTGACACAAGTTAGAATCACAGCACTGCAGGGTAACGTTGGAAAAGCAGCCATTTTAGAAAGTGTGTTCAGGGCTTAGGACTAGGAGAAAGAAGGGACAGGACTTGGGGGACTGGCCTGGTTGCAGGCGGCATGGGAGAAGAAAGGACTCAGTGGGATCAACGTCCAAGAAAATTGAGGCAACCTGTTGAGGCTGGCAGCCAGGGTCCCTGCCACCTGGATGTGCCTTCATAGGACTGGCACCTCTGCCAATCCTGTCACTGATTGAAGGAGAATGGGGGTGGGGTGAGGGGGAGGGGGCTCCACCGATAGCCAGTGGCAGAGCTGGGATCTGGGTATCATGAGAGAAAAGGCTGACTTCCCTCAAGATTCTACTCCTCTGGCAGCCAAATCACCTCCCAAAGCATCTGCTCAGGAGTTGTGGAATGTTCCACAGTGGTGGAGAAGATGAGGCAGGAAGTAAGCAAAGCCAGGAAAATGAAAGCCCAAATGTGAAAAACTTCCTCTTTCAAAAACACTAAATGCTTATAAAAAGGTATTTTCTTCAATTGGCCATGGTGGCATATATTTGTAATCCCAGCACTTTGGAGGCTGACGCAAGAAGATTACAAGTTCGAGGCCCAGGTGGTCTATATAGGGAGAACTTGTGTCCACGGTGGGAGGAGGGAAGTGTTTCCCTGAGAGCTCTGAGCGCATACCGTGGCATAAAGGGATATCGAGATGCAAGACCAACATATTGAAAAGGTGGTCCTCCTGCTGGGCTCATGCTTATTCTCCTCCATCCCCAGCAGCCCTACGTGTGGAGGCCATGCAGCAGGGTGTGGTGCTGCTGGGTATGCTGCTGGCACCTGCTCTTAGTGTCATGCCCTGAGCTCACTGAATGGAGAACTGAGGTCTGGTGTCAACCAGATTTACAATGGTCTTTTCTCCCGGTTGGGGTTCCAGATGCTGAAAGGCACAGACCATCCTGGCTCGAGGATATTCCAGGCAATGGACTGGCCACCCAGGATTCTCCCAGCCTTTGTCCAAATGAGCTTGCATAGAAATCACTAACCTTCCAGGCACCAGTAGCTCACACCTGTAATTCTAGCTGCTTAGGAGGTTGAGCTAGTAGGATTTTAGTTCGAAGCCAGCCCGGAACAGGCAAGTCTGAGACACTCTTGTCTCCAACTAACCAAGAGCTGGAAGTGGAGCTGTAGCTCAAGAAGTAGGACGCCATTCTTGAGCCAAAAAGCTAAGAGACAGTGCATTGAGTTCAAGCCCCAGTATCACCACTCACACACAAAAAGAATCAGTAACCTGGATGCATTATGTTCTGCTCTCTATGGAGCAAGTTGGACAGGCCAGTCATGTTTGTTGACACCTCTATAGTCTGCAACTATCCATGGGCTGTTTGCTGCTAGGATAGGGCAAGCTCATAGGGACAATTATAGAATTGAGCTGGGAGCTGATTGGATCTCAGTATCACATGACCTGGATGGAGCTTCTCCAAGCCTCAGTTTCTTCATCTGAAAGGTAGGCTGCAGAGAGCATCACCACATGACTTTATCCTAGTTATCTCTTCAATTTTTTTCACCTCTGCTTCCCTCCCATCCTCCTCTACCCCATGTTCCTCACACACTGTGCTCAACTCCTGCAGTTTATCTAAACGGTCCTGCCCCCACTCTCCCTACGGCTTGACTTCTTCCTATCATTGGGTCTCATCCAGATGCCACACTTTCCTTCTGCCCTCAATCCCTTCTCTCCCACTTCTTCTGATATATTATTTCACAAAATTTGCTACTCTTTGAAATTATCTTGTGTGTGTGTGTGTGTGTGTGTGTGTGTGTGTGTGTGTGTATTTTGTAGGCTCAGTGAGAATTCATTGACCTTACCATCTTATCATACCCCAGCTTCCCTCTTTCCCTTTTCAGCTTTATTTTTCTCCTTAGCATTTATTATAAAGTCTGTAGTTTACTCATTTGTGCAATGTATTGTGTCTTCTTCCATGGTGTGTAGTTTAGTGAAGGCAGACATTTGTATTTTCTGTGTAACTGCTGTGTGTCTGGTGGCTACCACAGCACTTGTACATTGTAGGTAACCAACACTATAAGAAACTTTCCAGATTAAAATGAGATACTCCTAATAAATTTAGCGTAAGTGCCAGGCACAAAGGCAGAGTTCAATAAAAAATTCAAACATAATTATGATGGAAATTTAAGTTTTTTGAATCTGGTACGGCACTGTTCACTTGTAATCCTCGCTACTCAGGGCATAGATGGAGGCAGGAGAACAGTGAGATTGAGGCCAGTTCAAGTAAAGATAGCCAACAAGCAAGCAAAACTTAAGGGTTGGTTGCATACTATGTTAGAATACTTGCTTCACAGGTGTGAGGCCCTGGCTTCAATTCCTAGTAGTAACATGCATGCACGGGCGCGCGTGCGCGCGCACACACACACACACACACACACACATACACACAAGTTTGACACTCTCTTAGCTTGGGATTCAAAACCCAGCAGGACCCTTCTTTGACACGATGGGGTCTGGCTGAAGCTTCTTCTCTCCTCTCTAATTCTGGTTTACAGGGTCCAGGGAGGATGAAGCTCCGCACAGAGTAGCCTGATCTAAGTAAAACTTTATCTCTATTATTTACATTGTACACGGAAACTTGGAAGTTGACCCAATTGACAAGTATTATAATAAATTACGTTAAAATTAAGGATTGTATGTTTTCTGCCAACTATTAGCTCTTTTACCCCTACTCTTTGGAACTCTACCAGCTTTTAGTTCAAGATGTATCTAGAAGAGCTTTCCCAAGTCAGAAATCTCCTGATTCTTCCCATGGCTTTTCTTATCTCTTCATGTCCACTGCCAGCTGTTGGTGTCAGTGAACAGCTATGTTTTCCTAGACCCAGGGACTGGCATCAGGCAGAGGCTTAGCAATGGTAGAACAGTGATTTTCCCACAGACAGAAGCCAAGATCCACTTTCGTTTCCTTTCTTTTCTTTTCCTTACCTTTCCTTCATTTTTCTTCCTCCTCCCCCACTTTTTTTTTTTTTTTAATGGTATTGGTGCTATGGCTTGAACTCAGGGCCTCACAATCTTTTTTTTTTTTCACTTAAGGTTGATGCTCTATCACTTGAGTCATATCTCCAGCCTACCCTTTTGCTTTTTAGTTTGGAGATGGGGGTCTTGCACTTTATTCCTCCCCCCACCCCAGGATGATCTGGATCTTTATCGTAAAGATCTTAGGCTTCTGAGTAGCGAGGAGTAGCATGAGCCAACCTTAGCCAGCACCTTGTGGATTTCTACTGGGGATATTTTCATTAGGATTGGGGGACCACATGAAATTATTTAGTTCCAGTTCCCAGCTTTGTCCATCTCAGTGAAGGTATACCATAAGGCAAGGATCTGGTCAACACATTCCATACTATCAGAAACCTTGGGATAGAGAAGGAGGAAATCCATGAGCTCTCAGAAGTGAGGACCCTTTCACTGGGAGTAACCTTTAATATGAGTTTTGTTGATGTTGTTTGAAAGGCAAGAAAAGAGCTGGCTATGTATATTTCGTCTTACCTAGAGTTTTCCTTTCAGCAAACCCAAAGTCTGGACAACTCTCTTTCCAGCATCACACTCTGGCCTTAAATCTGCAAGGAGGGATGTGGGACAGAAAGGTTTCTTGTTGTATTTTAAGGTAGATGGGAAAACTGATGTAATTGTGATGATGTAAATACATTCATTTTATCTAAAAAAAAAAAAAGTTTGTGCAATGGCTCTGCAGGCGAGCAGATGTCATAGTCAGCATTCCATGAATAGAAATTGTTTGTGGTATTGGAGTTTAAGAACTCAAAGCTTTGGCTGGGCACCTGTGGCTCACGCCTGTAATCCTAGCCACTCAAGAGTCTGAGATCTCAGGATTGCAGTTCAAAGCCAGCATGGGCAGGAAAGTCTAAGAACCTCTTATCTCCAATAAACCACTCAGAAAACTGGAAGTGGCACTGTGGCTCAAGTGTAGAGCACTAGCCTTGAGCTGAAGAGCTTGAGGGACAGCGCCCAGGCCCAGAGTTCAAGCCCCACAAACGACCAAAAAAAAAAAAAAGAACTCAGAGCCTTGTGCTAGGTTAGTGTAATACCACTGAGTCATACCTGCAGCCCTGTATTTGCTGGCTATTTTAGGATAAGGTCTGGGTTTCTGCTTTGAGCTTGAGCTTGCTTGCTAGGCAGATGCTCTACCACTTGAGTGACATCTCCATCCCTCTTCTTCTCCATCCCTCCATCCTTCTTTTTTTTTTTGGGGGGGGGGGTAAGAACATATCCTTCTATTGATGCCTCTCATATAGCTGGGATTATAGACATGAACAACCACACTTGGACCCAATTCAAGATTCTTTCCTTGGCTCATAGCTGCCATCCAACACCTTCAAATCTCAAACTCTTGGCTTCTTTTTCCTTTCCTTCTTTCTCCCTTTCCTCCATTCTCTTCACCCTCTCTCCATCACCATCATCTGCTCTTACTGACACTGCTCTCACCCTCTTTTTTTTTTCTTTTTTCTTTTTTTTTTTTTTTTTTGCAGTTGTGGGGCCTGAACTCTGGGCCTGGGCACTGTCCCTCAGCTCTTCAGCTCAAGGCTAGCGCTCTACCACTTGAGCCACAGCTCCACTTCCAGCTTTTTCTGCTTATGTGATGCTGAGGAATCGAACCTAGGGCCTCATGCATATAAGGCAAGCGCTCTACCACTGAGATACCTTCCCAGCCCCTGCTGTCATCCTCTTATAAGGCTCCTTGTGATCATGCTGGCCCTACCTGTACCATCCAGACCATTTCCCACAAAATCCTTAACCACATCTGCCAAGCACTTTTGCCAGGTAAAAACACGTTTGCGGATTCCATGGGAACTTTCTAAGGTCATCATTCTCTCACCCTTACTGCCCCATCAATCTTCTTCTGACAGCTTCCAAGAGTGGCTTTCAGCATCCTGGGCTGTGCTCTGCCTTGGAGAGTGGAAGGCCTTCCTGCTCCCCTCAGCTGGATTCAACAACCTCTACTCTCATACTTCACTACGCAACCTGGCCCCTGCTCCATAGCAATCTTTTCTGCTGTGTTTGTGGCTATGTATGTTATTTTCCCACCTACCTGAGCCAGGAACTAACTCTGTCCTCCTGGGGCCTACAGCAACATGGAACAGATTGTATTTGCTCAGTTATTGCTGTTAATGCTCAGCTGGTGACATGAGGGTCACTTCCCCTTAGCCCTGGTGCCATCCAGATGTTTCCCTCCACACTCCCAAGACAGTATCCTCTCACCTCCATCCCACAATGCCTCTACCAGCCAGTGGTATCATCCCTGTGAGCTAGAAGCACTTCACAGCTGCTACACATTTAGAATACCTGTCCCTAGGGGCTGCTGGGAGCCTGGGAAGGAAGACTGCTTTTGTGTCTGCAGCTTTCCTCCATGTGCAGCCTGGTTGTACTGCTTTGCTGAGGGCCACGGCAGTGGCTCTTGTCTGCAGTACCAGCTGAGAAGCTTATCTCCGAACAGGCTTGACTGTTTCCACCATAATTCTCTTCCCCTTGTCTACAGAGGCAATAGTCAGAGTTGATGAAAAGGCACTGGCTAACTTCTGTTTCGTTATCAGTTTCTCCCTGGATAGGCTTTGTTTAACCCAGGTAGAATCTCACCTGCCCAGAAATCAAGAAATGTAAAAATAAGTGTTAATGGTGACCCAGGCCTTCCCTAGCAAAAATGGCAGACCCTACCTCAAAAATAACTAAGGAAAAATAAGCCAGGGGAGTGTCTGAAGTGATAGAGTATCTGCCTAGTAAACATGAGGCCCTGAGTTCAAACCCCAGACTTGAAAAATCTTAGAAAAAAAATTAGGATTTTTAAAATATAATTTAAGAATGATAAAGACCATTCTTAGACCCAAGTCTAACACAGGACCTAGAAGCCATAAATGAAGTAATAGTATAAAATAATTTACATAAAAAATATTCCCCATGGCAAGATCGTGCCAAAGTAACTGTAAAGCTAAAAAAAATCCAATCTGAGAAAAAAATGTAAATCATACTACAAAAGCAAAGAAAATTTTCCTAATGTATACACTAAAAACACTAACTACCCAATGGAAACATGGGCAAAGGTAATAACTGAACAGTACATTGAAAAGGAAATTCATAAGGCCTTCAGCGATATAAAACCCTGTTCAGGAATTATTATAAGAGAATGTGAGGATGGGAGTAGAGTGCTTGCCTAGCAAGCAGAAGATCCTGAGTTCAAAAACCTAGTATGAGAAAGAAAGGGAGGAGAGGGGAGTACAGAATTAAAGTCATAGATGTTGTTGTTATTATTATTAGGAGTGGTATTTTTGCCTATTACTTTGGGGAAAGTAAAATAACTGGAAGGTACTGGGACTGTGAAGAGTTGGGAATCTGCTCATACATAACTGATGGAAGTGCAGGTTTCTATTAAACCAATAGGAGGCAAATTTTCAGTATCTGTCCAAATTATAATTTCTCAATCTGCTAGAAATTTATCCTATCGATAGTTTCCAACTTATGGGAAGTGATATATATTGAAACACTTTATAATGATAAAGATCTGAAGTGTGATTTTCACACATAAAAGAATTCTATCCATTGGTCCAAAGAGACAGAGATGACCTTTGTGATGATCGTGGAAGTGTTTTAACGATGTGCTGTGAAGAGATAGCAAAGATTGGGGATGGTTTGTTCCATGTTGGTATCATTTGTTTGTGAAAGAAAGGAGGAATGAACACCAGCTATTTTCCAGAATAATCTCAGTATATTCCTGCTGGCTGTTTGTGCCCTTGCTGTCCCAACATCTACACTGTCCTATCTCACCTCTGACCAATGAGAGAAAAAAAAATTTCTGGAACGATTTCCGCCTCTGTAAACTTTTATTGATTTCTTGAATTAAGCATCATCTCAACTGAATGGCTTTTTGGGGTGAGAAATTTCTTCTTTCTAATATAACTTCCAAAGTAATCCATAAAGGAAGAAGACTGGTCAAACCTTTCAAGCAATACCTTACATGATCAAAGACATCACAAGTGGACGGAAACATGAAACCTAACACAGTGAGAGAAAACATTTGCAACATATGTTGGTGACAAAAATGTATAATGATCTAGGCTATATTGAGAGCTTCTACAAGCCAAAAATATAAAACCAATAATCTAACCAAAGAAGGAGGAGGAGGAGGAGGAGGAGGAGGAGGAGGAGGAGGGGAAGAAAGAAAAAGAAAGTAAGAAAGAAAGAGAAAGTTTTAAGGACAAATGTGGTTAGTAAAAAGGGGAAGGATCCATTTTTGTCAAATGCTTTCTGTTTTATATTTTCATTTTTTGTGCAAGTTCTGGGGCTTGAACTCAGAGCCTAGGCACTGTCCCTGAGCTTCTTTTACTCAAGGCTAGTGCTCTACCACTTGAGCCACAACTCAACATTCCCTTTGCTGTGAGGGAAGAGTTAATGGTGTGGTGGGAGCATGAACGGTTCAAATCTCTTTGGAGAGTAACGCGTCATGAGTCATGAGCTGTTAACATGATGTTTCTCCAGTCTGCGCACCTCTTTGCTCAGAGATACACTCATGCACCTAGAAGCATGGTCATTGCAACATTCTTCATCACAGAAAAATCCTTAAAGATCACCTAAAGGACCAGCAATGGGGGAATGTGAGAATAAATGGTGGTAAACCCAGGTTTTGGATGAATGGGCAGCAGTTCAAAAATAAGGTAATCTTCACATATTTGAAAAGAGCATCAAAGGGAAAATTCTATTTCAAGAATAGTGGCAAAATCTTCCATTTATATATGAATATGGACACATGTTTATAAACAGACTACATGTATATACATATCTATACTATTAGAAATGGTAGTGTAGGGATTGGGAAGGTGGCTCAGTGGTAGAGTGCTTACCTTGTATGCATGAGGCCCTGGGTTCGATTCCTCAGCACCACATCAGCAGAAAAAGCCAGAAGTAGTGTTGTGGCTCAAGTGGTAGAGCACTATCCTTGAACTGAAGAGCTGAGGGACAGTGCCCAGGCCCAGAATTCAGGCCCCATGACCCACAAAAAAGAAAGAAAGAAAGAAATGGTAGTGAATAGATACACTAATATATATCACATATATAAATACACACATATAAAGATATATATTAGTTTGGTTGGATAACAGCTTCTCCAGGAAACCACAGTTTGTTTATAGGGTTTTGTTTTGTTTGTGACTGAAAGATAGTTATGGGAAGATGCCAATCATGCAGCTAGAAGAAACAACTTCATTATACCACTTGGTATGACATTTTTCCAGTGTCCACCAGGAGAAAAGAAGAGGCAATTTCTAAGTCAAGATAATTAGATATAAGAATGATTTCTTTTTCTCTAGGTATAAAAAAATCATCACTAAAATTTCAGAAATATCCCTCATGTAGCTGCCTCCATCTGTGACACAGTGCATGGATCACACGTTCAAAATCAAGTCCAATAGCTCATTCTTTTACAAACCACTTCCCTAATTTCTTCTTCCTTCCTAGACTCTGTTCTTTTTCCTACAGCTAGCTTAGATTTTAGAAAGAAAAGACTTCTCAATGTTGAGACAAGAAAGAGTATTTCTTAATTCTTAAATAACATAGTGCCCTAAATTACATTCTGGCCTCCCTTTATTTTTAAATAGCAACATGATACTGGAGGTTCATTTGATGTGAGAGTTACTTGGAATCTGTTCTTTCCCTTTCTTCTTCTCCACAACCAACACTTTTGCTTGCTTTGTTTCCTTTAATTTGCTTTACTTCCTGGCATGGAGGAAGGGTGTTACTATGGTCTGAATGTGGTTTCTCTCCCAAGGCTTCATGAGTAGGAAGCATGGTCCTGTGTGTGGCATTGAGCTATAGAGCCATGGTGCAATCCTTTAGAAGGTGGGGTCTGGAAAGCAGTCCTTAGGCTAATTGGGAGCATAACCTCAGAAGGGATTGTGGGATCCAAGTCTCCCTCTGGCTTCCACCCCCACCCCTTCCACCATCTGCCACCTAGCCCTTGCCAGAACTGTGCTATGCTGTTTGCAATTTCAGCCCCCCAACTGAAAGCTAAATAAACCTACTTTTCTTAATAAATACACTACCTCAAGTAGGAATCTTGCCTCCTGGTCTCCACCACCCAAGAGGCTAAGTTACAGGTTAATTTTCCTGCTTCCTTTTCTTTAGAACTGTATCCTTTTTCTTGGGATAGAAGGGGCTATTATTCTAGTTTTGAAGTGTAACTTACTATTCTATTCTTTCATCAGAAGTGTTGGTGGAGGTGTCCTCTGCTCTCCACACATTTTTGTTGTTGTTGTTAAGCATCGTTTACTCCATTTTCTTTGGAACTATGATTTTAAAAAGTCACTTACTCATGGGGCTGGGAAGGTGACTCAGTGGTAGAGCACTGCTTTGCATACATGAGGCCCTGGGTTCGATTCCTCAGCACCACATAAGCAAAAAGAAAAAAGCCAGAAGTGACGCTGTGGCTCTGGAGCGCTAGCCTTGAGCTGAAGAGCTGAGGGACAGCGCCCAGGCCCAGAGTTCAGGCCCCACAACCGGAAGAAAAAAAAAAAGTCACTTACTCAACCATACTTGTTATGTCCCAACCAATGGTTGGGTGTCTATGTAAAGTAATATAATCTGCTCTTCCCTGATAGTTAACTCAAACATCTATAAAATATCAGAGTCTTTCTACTGTATAAACAAAGGGCTGTAGGTGTAAAAGAGTGAGTCACCTGTACTGTTACAAAGCTAAGTAACAAAACTGTAAAGTAGCAGTTTGCAATTCTAGTCTGTATTTAACCATTTATGTCTGTTTTTTAAAGCATGGACAATGATTTGGGTGAGTTTTGGTCTTTAGCATTTCACAGACTATCATGGCAAGTACAGACTGTCCTGGTGAGAAATCTTTCTTGTTGTATTGTCATCTAGCCTCTGGTCTGAAGCTAGGTGCTAGCATGTCTTTAATACCGAACACTTGGCAAATCTGTTTATCCAAGATGGCACGCCTGAGACTCCTCTAGAACAAATAACAGTATGGAGTAAGAATGTAATCATGATCTTATTTTCATTTTTCTGTTTATTAATTATTGGTACTAGTGGCTTCATATGTATTGCGATACCAGATTTTATTTCATAATAAACCTAACTAAAAAAGATAAACTGAGCAAAAGAACACTATGATGGTTAATCTAGGTTGTCCACTTGACTGGTTTGAGAGACACCTAGAAGATTGGTAAAGACACACTTCTCAGTGTGTCTGCTGATGAGTTTCCAGAGATGAAGGCAGGCCTGCCCTGATAGTAAGCAATTGAAGTTAACACCTAAAATAATTAGAATACCCAGGTTAAAAAAAAACTAATATGCATTCTAGAATTAAAGCATACTGACTAAAATTCCTATCCCTTGCTCATCCCTAAAACTCTTATTGTGCCGTTTTTATAAAATATGCACATTTTGTTCCTTTCCACCCTCTCCCGCCTTTCCATTCAGCGTATTTGTGAGACATAGGTTTCGAGGGGCTGACTTTAGAAAACCTTTCTGAGTTTTTCTAAACACAGACAAAGGTAATGAAAATTCCCAAAGCTACATGTGTTTTAAAAGGCATCGTTATCATATGAAATAATTTTGCCTGGGTATTCATTCCCCCGAGGAACTGAAAAGTACATTGTAGCCACTGTAATCCTGCTGGGAAGAGACAGTATCTTCTCTGTGTGCTTTGTTATGTTCGCTACTATCTGTTCGGTACATTAAGAAATCTGTTTCGAAGGTAATATATCTGCATCCTCCCATTTCCCATGAGCACCACATGTTTTCACCATTTGTCCTTGCAGAGTCCAAAGCCAGAAGAAAAGTACACTTAGGTTTCACTAAGTCTTCTTGAACTGAAAGATGGTAAATACCGCTATTGAGAAACACGGACAAACATGTCTTCCTCAATGCACAAAGTCAAGGGCACAGGTTCCAATCTTCGTGGGTCAGGGTACCCAGCCTTATTCCACCGTGGCCGTCACTGAAGGCCTTAGCTTCATCATGAATGAGACCCAGGCAGAGGTCTGACTTCGTGTACTTCAGACGTGGGACGTGCTCCTACTCTGAAAACGGACAGTCATCCCTGCGACGGGATGAGGCAGGGGGTGAGGGCTGGGGGCTGGGAGTGTGTGAATGCGCGTGCACAGGTGAGTGTGTCTTCCAGGTTCAGGGCTGCAGCGGGGGCCCTTCGGGTCCCCCCAGCGCCGGGTGGATCACGGTCCCTGCCGAGACCATTGTCCACACACCCCTCCATGCCTCCAGCTTCCGGGCCCCGGGCGAGATGATTTGCTGCAGATGACATCAGCCTCGGGCCAGCGGCTGGAAAGCGGCGGCAACCGCCGCGCGAGGATGTGCCGGGTGGTCCTTTCCTCTCCCTCCTCTCCCTCCTCCTCCTCCTCCTCGGCCTCCTCCACCTCCGGAGCTCCCCGCCTAGACCGCATATAAACGGCGCCGCCTCCCGCCTCTCCCCGGGCGCAGGCGGCGGCCGCGCGCGCACAGTGCGCTCGCTCGCGGGCTCGAGAAGGGCGGAGGGGAGGCGGCGCGCGTCGCGGGGAGGAGGGGGCACGCAGGGGGCGGAGCCGAGGCCGCACCTCCGGAGATAATCCTTTCTCCTGCCGCAGAGCAGAGGAGCGGCGGGAGAGGAGCAGTTCGCCGAGGCACAGCGGGCCGGCAGGATGGCGACCGTGGTGGTGGAAGCCACCGAGCCGGAGCCATCTGGCAGCATTGCCAACCCAGCGGCGTCCACCTCGCCCAGCCTGTCGCACCGCTTTCTAGACAGCAAGTTCTACTTGCTCGTGGTGGTCGGCGAGACGGTGACCGAAGAGCACCTGCGGCGTGCCATCGGCAACATCGAGCTGGGTAAGCGGTCCCGTGCCCCCCTCCGCCCGGGGACGCGCGCGGGGACACGCGCAGGCACGACCCCACCCAGGGCGCCGCGGGCCACCCCGTTCTCCTGCGCGCCCCACACCCACGCCTCTCCCCGCCACCTCCCACCCTCCATCTGGACTCTTCACTGGGCTCATTTCGGAGAATAATCCGGACGATGAGATTTGAGATTCGGAGGGGAGAGTCTCTAATAACCTTGAGCCACGGGTCACCGGGCTGGGTCCGCAGGCTGGGCGGGAGTTGGCCACCGCCTTTCCCGCGAAGTGGACTGCAGGTGTCAGGAGCAAAGGCCAAAATGAAAACCTCCACCGCTGGAGGCAGGGGGGAGGTGGGGGGTTGGAAAGCCCTTGTGCAAGCATTCCCCGTAGCACCCCTCTCGCCTCAGCAAAAAGCGGGGACCCCTTATCCCCTGCCCCTCAGACCTGGGGTTGAAGCATCCGGCGCCGGGTCTGGCGTGAGAATAATTTTCACCTTGGCCGCTTCAACCCCGGAGAAAGGCCTTTTCTGCCTTCGAACTTGCGGATCCTTTCTCTTCCTCGGAATGACTAGGCTAGTCGCGGGGCCACGCCCGCTCCCCCACCCCTCGGGACGCAGGGATGGAGAGCCGCCTGCGCCCGCTTCCCACACGGAGCTCGCCACAGCTTTCCGAAAGGACAATGGGCCCCCCAACTTGTGGGGTGGGGCTTCTTTAACAAGTCTCAGCCTCACCAGGGACAGATTGAGTGGGGGGTGTGGGGGGGATCATCATTGGGTAGGGGCCAGCTCCGCGCCCGACGTGTGCACACCAGGGGCGCGCGCTCTGCAGAGGCCGAGTAGCGGTTCGCAGGGATCCCTGGGCGGGGCTGGGAGAGGGTCCGTGGGCGCTGCCCAGGGCCGGGAGACTGACCCACCCTTCGGCCCCACCCCAGCTGCCGCAGTGCCCCCACCCGGCCGCCGCACCTGGCGCCCCCATCAGGCACCGCCGGTGCGGCGCGCGCTCTGCCCGAGCTTGGGGTTGGCGGGGGAGGGGGCACACCCCCACGACATCGCCTTCTGCCCCGCTTTGTTGCGCCCTGAGCTCCCAGGAGGGCAGTTCCCTCCCTCCCCTTGCCCCTGACAGAATCGTGGGCCCCCCTCCCTCACCCCCCCTCCCCTCCTCCGCCCCGCCACCCCAGCCCGAGCTCTATTCTCTGGGGTGGTGCTGAAAACGTGTCTGCCTGGAGACACCGGCTAGTGGGCGTGGTGCGCTCCGCACTGCGGTCTCTACGGCAGCCCGAGGCGGACAAAGGGCGTACACGCAGCCCTCCAGATCTGCTCCCTCTCAGGTCAAAAAAAAAAGAAAGAAAAACAAAAAAAGAAAAAAAGACGGAAGAAAAATCTTGTTTTAGATGGAAAAAAAAATAAAATGCTTGTCACCTGCCTCTGCTTTTGGAAATGGCCACTTGTCGCCAGAACAAAAGGCTGCAGGGCGGAGACCAGAGTTCTTTTGTTTAACTTTAAAGCACTGATTTTTCCTGTGTGTGCGTGTACATAAATATATGTATATATGTATAACTATATACATATATGTATCTATGTATCTATTATTTTAGAAAAGAGGGATTTTCATTCAAAAAATTTAAAAATACGATTTCTAAAGTGAAACTCCTTATTTGACCATCGCAGTAACTCTTCATTTTCAAACTATAGGCCTTTGCCTCCAAATCTGTTCTAATTGATTTGTGCACTTTTCCCTTTGAAAAAATTCACATGCACTGACTTTGGGTGTGGCTACTGTGGGAATCAATGACTCTGGATTAAAAAAAAATCATTTGTCCGTAGAATTGCTGGGAAATAATATCTTGTGAGGTGTTTTTGTCTACACAATTTCCATAACCCACCACTCAAGAGTGGTTCCAGAGGAGGGGCCCCAGAGCGGCAGGAAGGGTAAGGGGACTGGCTCAAGGTCACACCACGCATCAGTGTCTGGAGCACCAGTACTGCAGTGTCACTCTGTTTTTGGACCCTATCATGATGTCAGTGCGAAGCCGGGTAACATCAGAGAAGGTTTTAGCACAGCAATTTTCTGAGCTTGCCTTTGTACCATCCTCCACATGCATGGAGATGGTTCACCCTCATCTTCCCACCATAATTATCTTCCTGCTTTGTAATCCCGCCCATCACCCTTTCAGCCTCCTGTTCCTGGGAGGTGGGGGTGAGGTGGGGGGAGGGCATTGTCCAAGTTTCTTCTGTGGAAGAGAAAATAGATGCAGTAAGCACTGCTGTGGTGTGCTTCCTGTCTTTACACCTTTTTACACTTACTGATAAAGATTCAGGTTTGCCTTTCGGACATTTAAAAAAGATCTTAAATCCTGAGTAACTATTCTATACAGAAGAAAGGGCATAGATCCTGGACTGACAGCCAGGTTCATACATTTTTACAAAATGAACACACCTGTATATCTAGATAGCAAACAGACATTACTGGAATCCCAAGAGGACATCCTCCCTCCCCCTTGCCTCTGTGTTCTTTGCAATCACCATGCTTTCCTGCTTTTTAATTCCCTAATTTAGTCAGGTTTTTGCATGGAAGTCTGAAATGACTGTATCGATCCCACTAAGAACCAACCAAATGAGGGAGGAGAGCCATTTCCTTTCCTGCAGTAACAGATGCTGCTGCTCCTCAGGAAGATGACTCTCCTGGGTCCTGGGGTCTCCAATACAGCTCAGGCTGCCTGGCCTTCCAGGGCGAAGGGAAAATACAGCTCTCCCAGCTTTTCAGATCATCTGAGATGACTTAGCAACAGGGCATGCAGGCTACTTCTCTGTGCATGAGAAGTTGCAGGTCCCTGCTGGGTCTCCTCCAGGGGTCACTGGAAGCCACCTCCGTGATGACTGATGCCTGCAGGCCATGTTGTAAGAAGCAAGAAGTGTCCCCAGGGGACTGGGCTCTGATTGTGGGCTGCTCATAGTCTGGGGAAGCAGTGTCTCATCTGTTAGTTTTTCTTCCTATTTCCCTTTCCCCACCCTTCTTAACTGAGGCTCTGAGGAGTCAGAGGCCCCGGTGATTTGGATACCTGCCATCTGATTACTAAGGACTCTAGAGAGCCTCGAAAATCGTCTATAAATCTCTAGAGAGATGTTGAGAACCAGCAGGCCTGAAACTTCCCATTTGTGGATGCTTCATAAATGCTTCTTGACACCAAGGAAAACAGATGGTCAATCTTTTTTTTCTCAATTGTATTCCAAAAGCACAATGTCAGGTTCAAATGTCCAGAGTTTGAAACAATAATGGTTTTTCTCACTCATGTAGTGTTATTGGTCTAGTAAACGGGACTTTATTCCAAACCATTGTGTTTACTTTTTTTGCCCCTCCCTAATTTTACCCCAACAGATCCTAATTGTCAGCAGAGCACCTGCTTCTTAGGTTGATTTTAACATCCAGACTACACACATTACACACATCGGTGCCTTGCAAATCAGAGCCTTGTGAAATCCAGTTTTCTTTGTTTCATGTTATTTTTTTTAATTGTGAGAATACTTGTACAGAGGAGTTACAATTACATGGACAAGATAAGGAGTACATTTCTATCAAGCATTTTTTTTTTTTAAGGGACTAAAACAAATAAGGAACACTAAGTGTCAGTATGATGGTCTCAATACTGTTAAAGTGTAACTATTCCTCCAGTTAACATTGAGAATCAACTAGATTTTCCATGAGAAGAAAGATGTGAGTAACATTTACTGCCCTGGATTTTTAGATGTGAGTCCAGCTGATTACACTGTAACATGTTGCTTTATGGAATGTTTTCTGCCTAAAATGGTAAGTTAATTAACCCAGGAAAGATTTGAGAGTTAATTTATATTTTCTTCTAACAAGAAAAAAAAGTCAGCCATATGTGATAGGACTTAAGTGAAATGGTAGGTGTTAAATTTATCATATTATCTTCATACTTTGCAAAGTCAAAGGCAGACGAATTTTTGCTGACATTGCTTAATTGCTGTCTATTAAGGGCTGTGGCCTAAGTGGAAATACAAGCCAGTCCCCAAACTTAAGGTCATTAAATTGATGATTCACTGTTAATCTTCTCTAAGGGCTTACTTTAAAAAATAACTCTAACTTTTATACCAACCAATAAATTATTAGACATCACATTTTGTTTGCTTTTATTGGAAGGTGTTATCTAAGGTCTAAATTGTGTATCATCAGTGTCTTGAAGCCATGTGTTCACTCTACATTACATATTATACATGTGTTATGAACATCAAGTTGCTGGCTTTGAGAAAAGAAAAGGGGAAAAAAAGAAATTGAAGGTTAGGTCTAGGGGGAAAGGTAGGAAATATTTTCTTGGAAAAGTAGTGCCTCCTTATGTTACCATTTCCTTCTTTATTTTTGTGATTCTGTTCCAGTTTCAGGACACCTTTTTTTTTAGCAGGGTTTTACAAAGAGAATCATATAATTTGATATTTATCATTTAGATATTTACAAAAAAAATACTCAAACGCTTTCTCAAAGAGAACATCTGAAAGCCCATAGAAGAAAATCACCTCACCAAAGGCCCAATAAAACACAAAGGCCATCAATGTATAATTCAGGATCATTTTATTCTACTTTTTTTCAATCTGTTTCTTTTAGGATATAGTTTTGTTTTTTGTTTTTTTTGGTCGTTAAAGAAGAGGTACTTCATTTTAATTGTTGGTTTTATCCAACAATCCTATAAAGCACTGATGATCAAAGGAAACTTGGCCCCAAAGATACCAGGCTCCTTTTCCTTTTTCACCCTGGCTTGTTCTGTGCAGTGCTTTCACTACACCTTTTCTTCCCTTTCCCTCTCTAAATGCCACGTGCACCTTTGCCTCTTCTTTGTGTACTGCTACCACCTGGGATCAGAGAACTGAGAAGCAAAGCTCCTTTGTTACCCACTGGCCACCCAGGATAGACCCAATGATAGCACATACTTCTGAGAGCTGAGCCATCCCTATAGAGCAACCTGGAATATTCTCAGGGGTGCCCTTTGGACCTAGATACTTAAAAAGTGGAAGTTCATCGCCTCTCAGTGCTGGAGTTGTTACCCTCTGTCTAAATCAATAAGGGCACCATCGTAGGTTGCAGGGGATGCTAAGCCTTAGGGAAGAGCTTGTCCCCCTTTCCCTACACTGGGAAGATACTCAATGAAGGGGGCAGAGTTTGCCTTTGCTCCTCTGCTCCCACCACAGAGTGGGATTATTTCCTTATGAGCTTTAGAAGCTTTAAAAGGCTCGATGTTGGCTTCGTCTTAGGAACAAAGGGGAAATACAGAAGCTTACTAAATGTAAATAAACTGTTCTCGAAAAATAGTCTCTATATCTAGCTGACGGCACCAAGTAATTACTAGGAATTTTATTTCTAAAATTAGTATTGAAAGTGGCCTAGTTAACTAAATTTTTCTTTCCAATTAAAATAGCTAGTAAACACATTGTAATCTTCATTTTATAAATGGTACTAGTGATTGTGCATTGCTAAGAAATCATTTGATTGGAAATTGCTCTCTGAGAAAGAGAATCTTGAATTGTTAGTTTCATTGAGAGTCTAAAAATGAGAGATTATTTTATCAGCTGTTTACTACTTACTTAATTTAAAATTATAAAGTAGATTTCTTAATAATTAGCATTTCCCCATAATTAGCATTTATGTATTTTATAAATACATAAATTTATATCTATATTTGTCTATCTATCTATTGTCTATTTGTCTAAAGCAAACATTTAATTGCCTGTCTCATGACTAGTTAATTGAAGCCAGTGGGGGAAATGACAGACAATCATGTAATAGCAAGTATATGTGTGACCCCAGCTGAAGCCCTTCAAATAATGTAGCAATTCAGACATGACTTAAAACAAAGATGGAAACATTTTATGAATTTCATTTAAATACGTATGTCTCATTATTAACTTATTGACCTAGCTTGGCAAGCCAGAAGACAAAGTAGAGCACACAGCCTGGAGCACAGAGAATTCAGCCGACAATACCAATTAGGCTGCTCAGACAGGAACTCAATGATTCTTCACACCAGGCTACTATATAGTATATATGTTGAAGTGAAATATTCTAATGAATTCAGACCTGTCAAGCTCTCCAGGAAACAAAAAGAACCCATTTATCATTCCTGCACTAAAAGATCCACAAGATCTCAACATGCCTTTCTTGTTAAAATTTAAATACTCCATTAGCACAAATACAAACTGAAGCCATTTATGTTTCCAGGGAGACCCATAAAATTTTCTCCCTTATAATTTAGCCTCTTCTTAGAAATGTTAACTCTTCCATACCTGAATTCTTCCTATTGTTCCTTTGAGAAATTGCTGTTTCTATTTAGTGAGTATATATCTCTTTGAAAATATTCCTTATGGTTGAAAAGGCCTTTGGTATATGATCTGAGGATATTTTAGGTGAGAAGTGGAATGAGTTGCCAGAATCTTTATTCTCCTCTCTTTCTCTCTCTCTCTTTCTCTCTCTGTGTTTGATCTAACTACCTATCTATCTATATGCCCACACATAAATATTAATATATAATTATATATTATAACATTACATTTTTATATATAATATATAATACTGTATTATAATATAACATGATAATATATATGCATAATATAATATATACATAGTATATAATATAATGATATATGTCATCTTTGGAAGATAAGAAGGTTGAATAAATCTTAAAAGGGGGTAAATACAGATACTCATTAACCTAGAGGTATGTTTAGTACATTGTCATTTAACCTCCCCCAAATCTGATTGCAGACTAATGACAAACAAAAAGAATTAAATGGCTAATTGTTTAGGGTGAATTCACTACAGTGTTATACCCTGAGGTTCAGCCCCCTGCCATGAGGAGGTAGACAGTAAATGTTTGTTATTTTGGAGACTTGTCCTGGCAATTGAGGATGCTTTGTACAAGTATTCATGCATACTACCAATATAGCCATATTTTTGGGAGAAACTATGAGTACATATGAATTACATACTCTCCAGAGTTCTGAGGTTCCTCAGCCTTCCCTGGCTTGCTTTTCCTCTTTCATGTATGCTCTTGGGGTTTCCCTCTGAGCCATTGCTTTTGGGATGAGGAGGCGGAAGGAGGAGGAAGGAAGAGGCTGGGGAACAGGGCTTAGGCACAGGAAACCTCTCTCATTCCTTTCACCTCTGTACTCCTTTCAGTCTAGTGAAAGGACGTCTGATCTGAAAACAAGTTCATGGCTCCCAATTCCATCCAAGTTTTATAAAGTATAAAAAGTTAGCCAAGTGCTAGTGGCTTATGCCTGTAATCCTAGCTAATTGAGGCTGAGATCTAAGGACTGTGATTCAAAGCCACCCTGGGCAGGATAGTTAGTGAGACTCTTATTTCCACTTAACCCCACATGAGAGAAAGAAAGAAAGAAAGAAAGAAGGGAAGGAAGGAAGGAAGGAAGAGGGAGGGAGGGAGGGAGGGAGGGAAGGAGGGAGAAAAAAAAGGAAAGAAGAAAAATGCTCAAAATAAAGTTGTGGCTCAAAAGGTAGAGTGTTAGCCTTGAGCAAAAAAGGTAAAGGACATCGACCAGGTCCTGAGTTCAAGCCCTAGGATTGACACATGCATTTGGGTGTGTGCACACACACATAGAGGAATAAAAAGAAGAAAAAGTTTGCCACATTTCTTTCTTTCATGATAAGGAAATTCAGTACCGCTGGGCGCCAGTGGCTCACACCTATAATCCTAGCTACTCAGGAGGCTGAGATCTGAGCATCAAGGTTCAAAGCCAGCCCGGGCAGGAAAGTCCGTGAGACTCTTATCTCCAGTAAACCACTAGAAAACCGGAAGTGGCGCTGTGGCTTAAGCGGTAGAGCGCTCCCCTTGAGCTGAAGAGCGCAAGGACAGCGCCCAGGCCCAGAATTCAAGCCCCACAACTGACAAAAAAAAGAAAAGAAAAGAAAAGAAAATTCAGTACCACAAACAATTATGAATGAAAGTATTTCCTGCCAAGCTGGTCATCTAAAAACAGTGTCTAACTGGATACTTTGGGCATCCAATCTTGAGATCCAGCCTACTTATGAAAGATCACACCAATTCTATACTGACATCCAAGACCAAAAAACAGATGAGTTAGAAAAGAAATCCCACTTGTACACTACAAGATCATGCCACAAACAGAGGCCTGGGCTTGAGTGGCAGTCTCCACAAGGCATCTCCACCTGCTTTCTACATCACCCTGCCACCTACTAGTGGATTTCAAGAAAGCTGGTGATAGTCTGATGGCTGCTTAGTGGTTAAAGAGCTAGCCATTTTCCCATTCATTCTATTCTCTCCTAGAGGAGATAGTCTGTCATTTTCCTAATAGCTGTTTTCCTTCACTCTAACAGCAGTGCTGCAGTTACACTTTTATAAGTTCTGTCCTCACTGCTCGTCTGTCCCTCCCTTGTGGCCTGATGAAGAGACCTCCCCAGACTGCTCATTTTGTGGGGAGCCACTGCGATTTACCAAGCTCTGCAGAGAAGGATTTCCCACATCCTCCTGTAAAGCCTGAGAAATGCTTTCAGGGACCTTTTCCAAACCACTTGGAAATGACTGACTGAATGTCTGTCAACTGTCTTCCTTTTCTTCCCTAGGAATCCGATCATGGGACACAAACTTGATTGAATGCAACCTGGACCAAGAGCTCAAACTTTTTGTATCTCGACACTCTGCCAGATTCTCTCCTGATGTCCCAGGTGAGGCTTCCATTCAGTATTAGCTTAGGATTTGACAGTTTTGGGGAAAGGTCTCTGCCTGGAAAGCTTTGCCTGGGCCATGAAAATATGTTTCCTCTTATTGTTAAAGGAGCCTTTGTATTTGCTATTCTCAACTAAGCTAGCAGGTGGCCACAGTTTAAGAAAGTTGAGTCTACATTATTGTTGTGTGTTATCTATTTTGGGCATTCTTAATTTTTAAGGTTTAAAAATTTTAAAGCTTAATTAAAGTATTTCTTTCTTTGTTGCCATTTCACTGGGATTGCAAACTGTTAAAAAGTGTTTGCAAGCCAAGGGATTGCAAACTATTAAAATGTTGATTTTACTTCAGTGACTATATGAATACAAATTGGATGTTGCCAGAATCCCACAACTCCCTTTTCTAGATCATTGTGACATTTCCAAATGAAAGAACGTCTTCATCTCCTTTCTGCCCATCACTGCATGATCACCTCTCTTACTTAATGTGGGAAAAGAGTCTGATATACCAGACTACTGTAACAATAGCTTTTCTTGCAAAGATGAAAAAGAATACTGTAGAATTATTAAAGGTAAGGACACAAAATTTATCAGTGGTGAAGGTGTTCCTGCCTCCCTGGGGATGGGTCCTGCCCACGTCTCGGAGGCGGGCCGTGTATTCATGCCAACCTATTTCTTCCTTTTGTTCACATTTAGACATTATTAAATAGAGTATTTGGCTTATTAACTCTTCAGACTCAAGATGTATTTCTTAAAAGTTTGCCATTGATACTATTTTGTGTTTTATTTTCTATCAGTGGAATTTGATGCAGAAATTATTTTCTGTTTATATTTTCTTGTTCTATGAGTACTAATTTTATTGGTATCAGCAGAGCATCAGGAATGAGGTTCACACAATATTTTGGGTGATTAGATTCTATTAGATCTATTAGCCGGTATCAACTAAGATTTGAAACCACATGTATGGTTGATTCTTCATGACTCATGACTCATACTTGGTTGCAGTCATATGCCAAGAGGACTGCACACCATTCTTGCTATACATTTCCATTATTCAAATGAATTGTAGCTTTAAAGTATGGATCTGAGTGGATGTATTTAGGAAAACTTAGCAAAAATTGCTCATTTAAAGTTAAATTTGCTGCAAAGTCCTATGAAAAAATCAGCTTTTAAGTGACTGCATTGAACAAGAAAGAGAGAATGAGAATGGGCAAGAGAAAGACAGAGAGGAGAGAGAAGAGCAATGAAGACTTGTAGAGAGACAGACATATAAGGAGAGACAAGAGAAAAAGAAGAGAGACAGAACAGGAGAGAAGGAGACAGACAGATAGGAGAGAGAAAAGAGAAAGAGAGACTCAGACAGAGACAGTCAGACACAACTGTGGAGAAAGAGAGAGCATAGTGAAATTGTCACAGAGTCAAAGTCAACCTCCCCCTCCCCCATACAGAATGATCCAGAGGCTCTCAGGCAGCCCATGCTCTACTGAAAGAAGGTACAGTATATAGAGGTTTCTTTTGTTATTGTGTTGTATTTTGGTGTCTTACAAAATCTCTGTAACTTTTCCCCACACACACAAAAAAGTAAGAGAGGCACTCTTTGCCAACAAGTGTGTTTATTTCAACATGTAAAAGCCAAGCTTTTGTCCTTTCTCAGTAGGTTGTTCTGGCTACTATGCTGGTTTGTAAGACTGATTTTTTTTCTTTCTTGCTTTTGTAAATGAATCATGTTCGTTCATATTTGGAGTGTCTTTTACAATGACAACTGTGTATTACAAAAGGAAAGCCTTCAAAAACTGGTGAGAATTATCGCTTTTCGACTAAGGACCTAACTAGTACTATTCTGTGGACTAGGAGGATCAATCCTCCCAATTGCCACTTTGGGCTACTGTACCGTGTTCTCCCTTTTCTCCTGCTGTCACTAGTAGTAAGAACCGGCCACCAGAAAGAACCTAGTACCATCAGTGATGTGGTTGATGCTGTGCTTAGGGATGGGTGTCTGGATGATCAGCACCCTTAGTGTCCTTGCCCACTGCAGAGAGGGCTGATGTTAGACTGTCCCTCTCAAGCCCACATAGGTCCCAGCATTCTTCTGGGAACTACACATCAAGAATGGAGCTGTGGCAGTGATTGTTCCTTTGTGAGGAGCATGACTGTGCTACAGTGTGAATATTCTATTTGTTGTTGTTGTTGGTCATGGGGCCTGAACTCTGGGCCTGGGCGCTGTCCCTCAGCTCTTTAGCTCAAGGCTAGCACTTTACCACTTGAGCCAAAGAACTACTTCCAGCTTTTTCTGCTTATGTTTTGCTGAGGAATTGACCCCAGGACCTCATGCATGCAAGGCAAGCACTCTACCACTAAGCCAACTTCCCAGCCCCAGTGTGAATATTCTTTTTTTTTGGGGGGGGGGGTCCGGTAGTGGGGCCTGAACTCTGGGCCTGGGCGCTGTCCCTCAGCTCTTCAGCTCAAGGCTAGCGCTCTACCACTTGAGGCACAGCGCCACTTCCGGCTTTTTTCTTTTTGCTTATGTGGTGCTGAGGAATCAAATCCAGGGCCTCAGGCATGCAAGGCAAGTGCTCTACCACTGAGCCACCTTCCCAGCCCCCAGTGTGAATATTCTTTATGTGAAATTCTTGTGTCCAAAAAGCCCCAGCCTTTGCAGTTATTGGGTGTTAGAATATTTATATAGACTTTACCAGTTATCATCTCCAATTTGAAAAATCCCAATCCAAAATGCTTTAAAATCCTCATATGCTCAATCAGGTAAAAGCACAGGTCAGATCCACTTTTAAGTAAGTTGTTTGAGAAACATGTTAGAGGGCAAGAATACAAAGGGTGTATAAGGATCTTAAGATGATCTTCACATTGGGACCAAGGAAACCTTTAGGTTTTTAGGTCTAAGACCAGAGGTCTCTTCCCTACTTGGAATTCTATAACAGTAACCTTTTAATCCTCAGGTCCCCTAATGTGGAATTAGCTGAACCACTACATGTAGTGTTTGAAGAATCTTGTCAATTTAGAGGCAAGGAATAAGATGAATGATGGTTCTGTTAAAAAAAATAAAGCCATTGATATAATCAATTTTAAAATATTTCAGGGGCTAGGAAAGTGGCTCAGTGGTAGAGCGCTTGCCTTGCATGCATGAGGCCCTGAGTTCAATTCCTCAGCAGCACATAAACAGAAAAAACCAGAAGTGGTGCTGTGGCTCAAGTAGTAGAGTGCTAGCCTTGAGCTGAAGAGCTGAGGGACAGCGCCCAAGCCCTGAGTTCAGGCCCCATGACCAACAAAAAAAAAAAATCGATTTAAGAAAATATTTAAATGGCACCTGCAAAGTGCCAGGCACTGCTGGGCACAGTAGGTGAGGACACAGTAATTGAGACAAACATAGTCGCTACTTGTACTATATTCTTAGGAGAGAGAAGGTACTTAGTCGCTGTCTTGCACCTCAGTTTTCTTGTCTGTAGAAGGGAAAGATTATTTGTATCCCACAGAGTTTTCCTGCAGATTAAAAACAATTAACATATGTCAAAAGTCAAAATGATGCTTATCACATGGTAAATGAAATGCAAATTCTTATTATCGCCTTTGTTCCAAAGCTAGTTGATGTGCACTTGGTGATTACTATCATCTATGTGAGATAGATATTTGTTAGCTGTTTAGATATTTGGCTGGCTTCCTTGTGATGTTCTCAAATTTGTATTAAAGATGCTTCTCAGAGAAAACAGTTGCTTTTGGCATTCTCAGAAGGCTCAGGGCTTCTAGCCAGGTGTAGGGACAGCTATGTTCTACAGCTGGGTTTAGTAAGGTACTTGGGATGAGAACACTGTTCTGGTGGGCTGGAAGAGCAGGGTCAAGCAGGGTTGTAGGCTCTGTACAATGATCCTATTGGGACCCATGCAAGGATGCTGGAGTGTGGAGCCTAGCTGTCTTTCTCTCTGATAGTCCATCCCTGTGAGCATCCTCCACTCCACTCCCCCACTCAGATTTCTCTTCTGTTCCTTCCAGTCAACCAGTGACTAATAGATTAAAGTCAACTGTAGATATTGCCAGTTTTAAGACTCAACCGTTTCCTGTGGTTTCTTAGCTGAATAAATAGTAGGACCTTGGATTATAGAGTGAGACAGGAGAAAAAGAAGAAGAGAGACAGAACAGGAGAGAGAAGGAGACGGACAGAGAGAGAAAAGAAGAGAAAGAGAGACAGAGATAGACAAACAGACACAACTGTGGAGAGAGAAGAGAGAAGATAGTGACACGTTGTCAGAGTCATAGTCATGGTCACACACCCCCACACACTAGTTTTATAACTCTGAGATTACATTCACCAGACCTCCATGGGATGTGATTGACTTCACACACGCACACACACACACACACACACACACACACACACACACACACACACACACACACACACACACAGAGGTAGTTTTGTTTAAGAATCTGTGCCTTTTCTGTCCATAGAAGATAAACAAACCACAGCTAAGCATCTTTAGATTCATGCTGAGAGACTGGTAAAAATATCCTTCCCAGAGATTGCTTTTTGATAGAGAATTAACAGTAGCCCTTTGAATTTCAGTCATGTGAGCCCTACTCCCTTAGACATTAATGAGGTTTCAACAACTAATATTTGCCAGTAGCGTGAGAAGAAAATGGTGAAATGCTCCAAGAGAAGGTGTTAGAATATTTTTAGCCATCTTTCTCGGTCTAGGCATGTATATTTTGTCATCGTGGAGAATTATGCCTTAATTATATGTGCCTAGAATACATTACTTGATGAATGACTGGGAGTAATAGATGTATTTTCAGCCTTGCTCCTTAGTTTTGAACAATAAAACCTGCAAGCATAAGTTCCATTTGCATTGGAGGGGCTGATCTAACAACTCAGGGAACTGAAAGAAAGTGGATGCTGTCTCCTGTGTATTTTCTCTGTCACAGGTGCAAACACCCAGGTCCTAGTTCTTGCCCCTGTCCACATGACTCATCTTTTTCATGGTGTGTGAGGTGATGGAAGAAATCCTGGGATTAGAAGAAAATGTCAGAGAGCTGGATTTACGTTGAAGTAACCCGACCTCTATTTAATATCCATGGAGGTCAATGCTGCCTGCCTGGGAAAGAGACTTATTTTAATGCAAATCTCTAGCCTTTCTCCTACTTGCCCCCTGCCCTGAGCCTGCCTGGCTGGGTGGCAGGGGGTACAGCCTGATCCCACATCAGCTTCCATTCATGTTGCTGGTGGGTATCTCTTTGAAATAATCAAAGAGCTAAACCTTCTAAGGAGGAGATCTGGAGTCTTCTCTGAATCGACACAGGGCATAATTCCCCTGAGAATTACAACTTGCTCAACTTTGAGATTTGGGGCAATTCTTTTAATCCACATTCTCATATATGGATTTTTTTTTTCTTGGTGTAGGTGTGGCTAATGAAAAGGAAAAAGAAAAAAAAAAGTAGTGTTTCCTTATTTTGTTCTGCAGCCCAGCGTAGCTAACGATGGCTCATTCAGGTCACGCTAGAAATACCCATTTAATCTTCTTTCTTATTCTTTCTTTTTTTCTTTGAGTAGCAAGGATGTTTTAGTCTGCCGATGGTAATGGCATTCAAGCAGTTCATAATGGGCACTGTGGAACTCCAGATGGACAAGCACGGGCAGGAAGGTAGCAGGAAATTGGCTGCCTGGGCTCAGGAGCCATTTTAGGGAATGTCAAATCAATAACCCCTCCATTACCCTCCCTCCTCCCCTTCCCCTCCCCTCCCTCCTTCCTGTACCCATTAAGTGTGGTCCAACCCAGCCCCTAGCCCTGCTCACCAAGGACACCATTTCCACTGAATGTCAGTGCTTTTGTCTTCACTTTCAGAGACCAAAGCACTCCTGGGTTTTTTGTTTTTTGTTTTTTTCCAGTAGAGTTTTTAAGTGTGCAGGGACAACAACCCATGAGACAGCCCATTTCTGGGCTATGTAGCTCCTTCTTCTGGATCTTCTTTCTAGGGCTGGTTCAGCTTTCATGGCAGCCTGCTAGAAATTATGCTAGAGATATTGGTGGAAGATGATGAATAAAGCAAAAATGAAGTGATTCCTTGTTTGCACAAGATTTTTGAGTGCTTATTAATAAGCAAGGAAACATAGGGTTATATGGACAAGTAAGGCATCTCTGCCTTTCAGAACTTAGTTTGGAAAATATATCATTAAGAGTTTTAAAACACATTGTGCTTGTTTAGCAGAGAGTATCTTCTTAACTTACAAAGTTGTGTGTGTGCGTGCATGGGTGTGAAAGACAGAGAAAGAGGAGAGAGAGATTTACTCAAACTTCCGAAGAAGTGAGACTTCCGAAGAGGTGAGACTGGGAATTACATAAGCACTGCATAATTGATTGTCTGACCATGGACAAAGGTTACCCAGGTACCAGCACCCCACCCCCAATAGCAGACCAGGACTAACTAAATGTTACCAAGGTAACCATCAAGTATCCCCAGCCATCATATGCTGGAGCTTACCCTTTTGTCTTCTCACTGTTGTCTAAGAGTAATTTCTGTTATATGTGAAGTCAGATTCCCATGGTCCCAGAGGACTGTGAAGTTACAAGAAAGGCCCATGGGGAATTTATGCTTTAAAATGGACCACAGGGCCAGGCGCTAGTGGCTCATGCCTGTAACTTTAGCTACTCAGGAAGCTGAACTCTGAGGATTGAGGTTCAAAGCCCACCCCGGGGAAGGAAAATCCATGAAACTCTTACCTCCAATAAACTACTAAAAAGCTGCAAGTAGAACCGTGGCTCAAGTGGTTGAGCACTAGCCTTGAGCAAAAGACAGCTCTCAGGCCCTGAGTTCAAGCCCCAGGACTGGTGCATGTGTACATGTGTGTGTTCACGCACGTGTGCACACACACATACACATACACACACATGGACCCCTAGGGCTAGGGAAATTGCCATCAGTACAGGATAACAATATGATTTTAATAAAGTCTTCAATGTGGGTTAAAGGATTGTCTACAGTTAGGACTGGCAAAATAAATGCCCATAGAAAATGCACAAGAGAATCTGTACCTGACTTGAAAATAGAAGTAGGAAATTATAAATGAATACACAATGCGTAAGGAATGCAAACTTTAAAAGACTCAGACTGAGGTTGCCTACGGAGTAGCCCAAATGTTTTTTGGGGTAGGGGTGTCTAAGATAAGATAGGTCATCCCAAGAGCTGCCTTTGTTGTAGAGGAATGTTTCCTACACTTGCACTTTGCTGTTAAGCCAGGGAGTTGAACTCAGGACCTTGTGCTGTAGTTGCCTTTTTCCCTCAAGATTGGTTCTCTGCCACTTGAGCCACAGCTCCACTTCTGTCTTTTTGGTGGCTAATTGGAGGTAAGAGTCACATGGCCCTTTCTGCCCAGGCTGGCTTCAAACCTTGATCCTCAGATCTCAGCCTCCTGAGTAGGATTGCAGGTGTGAACTGCCAGTGCCTGGCTCCAGTCTTTTTTTTTTTTTTTAATAAAGGAGGTTTTCAATTCAGCTTTGAGTAGAAGAACCACTGCAGATATCCTGGTTTAAATTCACAGAGTCCCGTGTGTCTCTCACAGGGCTAGTGTGAGGAAGGACTAGCTGTGCCCTAAGCCAGGACACACTTTCACATAGACATCTCTGTCCACCCAGGACATGCTCCACACCCATATTGCTTTTTGGTTTCTAAAACGTCACTTTGGGGGATGTTCAAATTAAATTTAAGATGGAATAAATTTTGTGGCCTCAAATGAACGATTTATTCACAACTCTGGCTGAATGAAGAACCTTCTGAGTTCTGGGAATTATCTGTAGGTTGAATCTGAGGCACACTGTTTGTCATAGAGGATTAAGAATGGCCTGAATTTTAACAGGTAAGATCAACTTTGCTTATCTTGTCCTGTGAACCATCAATTAGCATAGTTAGGGATTCTTCCCTTTTTCACTTGCCCATTTAGAGATGATGGAGCAACTACTCTCTTATCTAGAATTCTAAACAGTTTCTTAGTGGAAATATTAAGAGGTTTTGGCAGTTTTTGACAGTGAAATTCAATACAAAGAGGTGATTAGTGTGAAATCCCATGAGCTCCAGAAGATGCTTAAATGATTATAATTAGTTTGGGGTGGGGTAGAGGGGGAGAGAGAGGGGAAAGGGAGGGAAGCAAAGGGAGGGCAGGAGGGAGTGAGAGAACTTTATATTCTAATCCACTGAAAAGAAGATAATCTTTCATGTAATGGTATATCTTTTTAGAAGGTGATGTTATCACTCAGTTTTTGTTCTACAGCAAGGTATAATCTGGTTTCTAGCTCTCTGAGTCATAACAAAACTTGTAAACAAATCTTGAGCTAAGAGTTGTTTACAAGTAAGTTCTTAAGTAAGATAACTAAGTTAATCTAAAGGATACATACAGGGTACAGAAAACCAAAACAGTAAAAATAGAAATAAGTGCGTACAGGACATAAGAAGAACCACTTGTTTCCAATTCTTGGAGTTCATGTGAATACACTTCATTATATATAGTCTTATGCACTTAGCAATTGGGCTATTGTCCCTGTTAAAAATAACATAGACACATTCTAGTTATTACAAACGAGGGAAACCATGCAACCTACTCTTCTTTTGGTGTGGCTTACTTCATTTAATATAATTTTTTCCAGGTCTTTCCTTTTCCTTATGAATGGGGCAATGTCATTCTTTCTGATGGAAGCATAGAACTCCATTGTGTATATATACCACATCTTCTTGATCCATCTAGCTACTGAGGGGCATCTGGGTCGGTTCCATATCTTAGCTATGTATATATGTTTATCTGATCCATGGAAGGGAAAGGGAATCACAGAAACAGCAATACAAATCTAATCTAATGCAACAATGATACGCACTTGACATTATGTTGAAAATGAATTATACAACTTGGGGTTGGGGGGGAGGGGAGTAGGGAGGGGTAAGCGGGAGAAAGGGAGGGAGGGGGTAACTGTTTAAAAAGAGATGTACTCATTACCTTACTTATGTGACTGTAACCCCTCATTCATCATCTTTACAATAAAGATTTTAAAAATTTTAAAAAAGGATACATAAACTAGAAACCTGTAAGGGAATCTCTGCCAATTGTCTTCGGGGATATTGCAAAATTATATGTGCATATAATGTGCACTGATACATAGTATCTATATAAATTGGGTCATGTCTAACAAATCCTAATTCATTAAATTATATGTATGACCTGGGAATTTTGAATCTAAAGTAAATCACAGTATTCGTTAGCTTGAAGATAACTTAAACCGAGCTGTTTGATTGAGTAGATGTTTTAACAGTTCATCTCCTGTGAGAACAGAGCTGCCGAACTGGAATGTATCTGCTTAATTTCATGATTGCCTTCCTCTTTGAGTGCTGGAAATTTGTCCATTGGCAGACTAGAAAGACACTAGGGAGAGAGTGTACAAGCATAAGGTTCTAAGGAAATTAATTTGAAATAATTGATTCACTGCTCCGAGGATAGGGTGGGCACTTTGGGGGCACCTGACTCAGCTCTTCCTTTGTCAGGAGAAGCGAGTGACAGCTATGAGTGGCTCGCCAGGACTTGTTCTTCTCTGGAGAATTCTGGCAACCTGACTCACGCGGTGACTCTCAGAGCTCCACGAGGAGTTGGTATCAGTTCTTCCCTGGAAAGTAAAGAGACTTTTACCAGATCAGGGCATGTAAACTTTATTCTGCTGCCCATTAGCTCTGCAAAGCATTATAGATTGTTGGTCATGGAAAAATATGTTGTACTGTGTGGCGTACTTGATTTTTGTGGAGGCATAAAGTATATTGCAAAAACTTGTTTATTTGTGTGTGTGCTGGTACTGGGGTTTGAACTCAGGGCCTTTTGTTCTTGCTTGGCTTTTTCACTCAAGATTGGTACTGTATCACTTGAGCTACCTGTGTACTTCTTGTTAAGCATTTTTTGTTCTTCTTGTTGTCGTCGTCGTCGGTCGTGGGGCCTGAACTCTGGGCCTGGGCGCTGTCCCTCAGCTCTTCAGCTCAAGGCTAGTGCTCTACCACTTGAGCCACAGCGCCACTTCCGGCTTTTTTTCTTTTTGGTTATGTGGTGCTGAGAGATCGAACCCAGGACCTCAGGCATGCAAGGCAAGCGCTCTACCACTGAGCCACCTTCCCAGCCCCTGAAGTATAACTTTTGACAGTCATTTCCACCACCCTCTTTCTATGGAGCCAGGTTTGGGAGAGGATTTGTGTTCCACAATTCTAAAATTTTTCACTAAATTGCCCCACAATAGAAATGTAGACAAGAACTTGTCCTACTTCAGTTACTTTTAAAATAGGTTTTTAAATGTCAATTAAATAATTTTCTTTCATTCTGTCCTGTCTACTAGGATTTTCAGTTTTAGAGGAGTTCTATGTCCTGTGGTATTGAGATTGGCTTTCCAGTCTGGCGATTCTTGGCCTTCAGATTTTCCCATCTGTCTTTACCATGCAAACAAACTAAGCAAGACAGAACTTCATCATGTTTGCACAACACCAAACACCTGCATGGAAAGTATTTTAAAAAGTCAAATTCATGGGTATTCTAATGATACCATGCCAAATGGGAAATAGCTTCATATTTTCCTCCACTAAGATGAGTGCATGCAGGTTGAAGTTTGCTCATGTTCTGAGCCTCCAATTAACTATTTTTACAGCTTTTTGGAGGAAGAGAGAACCTCATGAGTTCTGAGTGTGTTAGAAGTCCCAGGCATGTTGTTTGTCAGAGAGGATTGAGAATGGCCTGCATCTTAATAGGCTTGATCAACTATGCATATCTTGTCCTGTGAACCATCAATTAGTACAGTGTAATTTGACAAGTCGCTACATGCAGACATGAATGCCCTTGGGAAGCAATGCTCAAATAAAATTGTTACTGACAGCATACAACTTGCATGCAGGTGATCATTATCAGCAAACTATAATTATCCAGAAGGAAAAGTGACTTTTATGGTAATGCATCTTATATTTTATTGTTGCTATCTAATATCTTTGTTTGTTTCTTTTTTTCTCTCTTTCTCTCTTTTTTTTTTTTTTTTGGTCAGTTGTGGAGCTTGAACTTGGGGCCTGTTCTTGAGCTCTTTTTGTTTAAGGCTAACATTCTACCACTTTGAGCCACAGCACCACTTCCAGCTTTCTGGTAGTTAATTGGAGATAAGAGTCTCATGGATTTTCCTGCCTGGGCTGGCTTTGAACCATGATCCTTAGATCTCAGCCTCCTGAGTAGCTAGGATTACAGACATAAGCCACCAGCACCCAGCTGGTATCCAATATCTTTAAGATAGTTACTTCAATTTTCCCCATTTCTCTAATGATCATGTTTTGCAATAAATAAATTTATTCATTACAATCTAGTTGTGTTTAAATTTTAGAGCATATCAAACTTTGAAAGGAATGATTTATGTATCATATCATGAATAACAATATCTGTATAGTGACAAATCATCAAAGAGTTTGGTTAGTAGGGGATTTCCAATAAATTTTGTGGAATTATTAGTTTTCCAAGTTTAAAGCCCAAAGGAACAGTCATTTCTTTTAAACAGATATCTCAGGTTTATTTGGAATTAGTTTAGAATTCCTAAACAAAGTTTGTATATTGACCTAAGCTTTACTTACACTACTTATAGAAAACATGACCTTAGGAATCTATTATTCTTAAATTGGTACTAATTGGAATGAATTCCAAGATATGGAAAAAAAAAAAAAGAAATCTATTATTCCAGCCAGGTGCTCGTGTCTCTTGCCACCTAGCTACCCAGAAGGATCCGAGGAGATCTAAGGATGTCAGTTGGAATCTAGCCCAGGAAGAAAAGTCTGTGACTCTTGCCTCCAAATTAACCAGTAAAAAGGCCAAAGTGGGGGCTGGGAAGGTGGCTCAGTGGTAGAGTGCTGGTCTTGTATGCATGAGGTACCACATAAGTAGAAAAAGCAAGAAATGGCGCTGTGGCTCAAGTGGTAGAGCGCTAGCCTTGAGCTGAAGAGCTGAGGGACAGCGCCCAGGCCCAGAGTTCAGGCTCCACTACCCACCAAAAAAAAAAAAAAAAAAAAAGCAGAAATGAAGGTGTGTCTCCAGTGGTAGAGAGCACCCGCCTAGAGCAGAAAGTAAGAGGCATGTAGGGCCCTGATTTCAAAACCTAGTCTACCAGTATTAAAAACAAGCAAAGCAAAACCAAACCAAACCCATGATTCTCTCTCCATCTGACATATTTTCAAAGGGAAGGTATTTTGGGGAGGGAGGATAATACTGGGGTTTGAACCCAGTGCCTTGTGTTTGCCAGGCATATACTTTGCCAATTGAGGCATATCCCAAGCCCTGAGAATTTTTTTTTAAAGAGATAACACATTCTTAATTGTTCTTGGCCAGAGGGCTAGGAAGCAACCGTGAAATTGTACTGTTTAAACAAACATTGGCATTTATTTGAAGCACAAGCCAAGAAAGTCACTCTCTCATCGGAGAGGAGAATGCCCCCTCTCTTCGCTCCCCTCTCCCTGACTTGGAATGCAGTCAGAGCAATCCCTGTGAGTGCCCTCTGGGTGATGCGGGAGGAAGGCCTTTTCCTTGTACCTCAAGGTCCTCATTATGAAGCCTCGAGGTAATTACTCCGTAGATAAGCTGCGTGGCAGGTGCTCATTACTGAAACATCAGTGTGCAAAACATTTATGTTGAGGTAGCCGACTGATGGCCATCTCAATACTAATAAAATGGTATTTCCATATAGAACAAAGGCTATCTCCATTGGTTCTAGTGCAGAAGAACCTCAAATGTCTATAAGGAAAAAGGAGTATGGGGAAGAGAACATGGAAATCTTCCAGGTAACACTTTGAAGAATATTTTACCATGTTTACATTGTCCTTGTATAACAGATACCTTTCACTAAGTCCCAACTGTTTTTCTGTTCTGCTTCCTATTTCCACTTGTCTATGAAAAACATTTTTTTTTTTTTTTTGGGTCCAGTCGTAGGGCCTGAACTCTGGGCCTGGGCGCTGTTCCTCAGCTCTTCAGCTCAAGGCTAGTTCTCTACCACTTGAGCCACAGCGCCACTTCTGGCTTTTTTCTTTTTGCTTATGTGGTGCTGAGGAATCGAACCCAGGGCCTCATGCATGCAAGGCAAGCGCTCTACCACTGAGCCACCTTCCCAGCCGAAAAACATTTTTTTTAAGCGAGTTGTTTTTGAGACAGGGACTTGCTATGTAGCTTAGATTCCTCTAGAACTTTCTGTGCAGTTCAGGTTGGTCTCAAGCTTTCAGTCTCCTTGTTGAATGTTGGGACTACAACTGTTCACCTGGCTAAACATAATATTTTAAGTAATTGACGCTCACCTTGAGCTGAAGATCTCAGGGACAGCACGCAAGCCCAGAGTTCAAGCCCCACGACTGCCAAAAAAAAATTGACGTCCCCAGTGAATCATCTACCTTTATTAATAAATTAATAAACACAAAAATCCAAACAAGAAGGGAAAGGGGTGATCTGATGAAGAGGCACTGCCCTCACAAACTGACATGTTGAATTGAACCCCCTTTGCACAATTATGTACGGTAATTTTTTAAAAAGAGAGAAAAATGGGCTGGGATGGTGGATCAGTGGTAGAGCGCTTGTCTTGCATGCATGAGGTCTTAGGTTTGATTCCTCAGCACCACATAAGCAGAAAAAGCCAGAAGTGGCGCTGTGGCTCAAGTGATAGAGCGCTAGCCTTGAGCTGAAGAGCTGAGGGACAGTGCCGAGGCCCCACGGCCAACCAGAGAGAGAGAGAGAGTGAGAGAATATGTAAAAATTGAGAAGTGAAATTAACTCAAAAGCTTATTTTTTAAAAATATTATCCAATGTATCTTTAAATCCTAGGAATAGGCAAAAGTTTTGTAGCTCTTTGTAGCTATTGTGCACTACTTTTCTCCTCTCCATTGCTTTTCTTAGTGTGTTCTGTCTATACTCCAATAATAGCCTTCTTTTTATAAATAATGTTAGTTTGGGTTATTTTAACACATTAACCATGAGGTCAGTGTTTGCTTTTGAAAGAAGCATTACATTATGTATTAGTTATGCCTATTATTTTACTCTATCTTATTTTGCTTTATTTTAGACATAGAATAGAGATTATTTAGAGCCTTTGGAATAACATTCCAGCATATAAATATAATGAAATAATTTGGCAAATTAATTCATTCCCGGGGTCATCAAGAAATACAGTTCTATCATCAGCTAGAAATTTTCTATTGCTGGAGTGCTTTACTGGCAAATATATTTTCTATGTTCAGGAAGCAGACTCATAAAAAATTGGAAACTATTTGTCAAAAAATAAAAAGTTCTAATTTATGATTTAAAAAGAAAAGATTAAAAAAGAAAAAGAAAAAGAAAAACAAGCTGGGCACCAGTGGCTCATACCTGTAATTCTCACTACTCAGTAGTCTGAGATCTGACGATCATGATTCAAAGCCAGCCTGGGCTGAAAAGTCCACAGGAGGCTCTTATCTCCAAGTAGCTATCCCCCAAAACTGGAAGTGGAGCTGTGGCTCCAAGTGGTAGAGTGCTAGCCTTGAGCAAAAGGACTCCCAGACAGTACCCAGACCCTGAATTCAAGCTCCACAACCAACCACAAACAAGCAACAAATGAAAAACAAAACAAAACAACAACAACCCACATTACCCTAAGCTGGGTGCTGGTGGCTCACGTCTGTAAGTCTATAATCGTAGCTACTGAGGAGGCTAAGATCTGAGGATCACAGTTAAAAGCTAGTCTGGGCAGGAAAGTCTGAGTCTCTTCTTCCAATTAACCACCAGAAAACAGAAAGTGGAGCTGTGGCCCAAAGTGGTAGCCTTGAGCACAAAAGCTCAGGGACAGCACCCAGGCCCTGAGTTCAAGCCTTATGGCCGACAGACCAGAAAAACAAAGAAAACTGAAAGCAAACTAAACTTTCGTGGAGTGAAAAAAAAAAATAGACTTCAAAGAGTTTAATTGAAGGGGTAGATTTTGAGAATTCTAACTTTCTAAAAAGGCTTCTCCCCCCCACCCCCCCCCCCTGCAACTGACACTTGAGAAAGAAGGAATGTAGTTATCTTTTAGCCATAGAGATAAGGAGGATTGTGATAAAGAGCTTCAGGATCAGTCTGAGAACACAAGCCAAGCAGGGTGGCTGTGAATGCTGAGTGGTGGCTGGAAGAATTACTGCTATTACTTAGGTTTAAAAAAGCCAGGTAAAAAATCTTGTCCGTCATTGCTTACATTACTGTTTTGTGAGAAAACTTTAAAGTATCGCAAAGTGTTTATTTACAAACTGTCACTCAGTTGTAGAGACTTTGAGAAGAGCAATGATAAACATCTAGTCTCTTGAGAGCAAAGGACAGAGCTTTTAGGGAGTAGGGTTGTGGGGGGGAGACAGGAAATCTCAGCTCTTATTCCAGTTCTGCTAAGTAGATCTGTACTGTTGTGGACAAATTACTCAGCATTTATGAGCATTGGCATTTTCTGAACCTTATTTCTAAGTCCCTCTTATATTTGATATTCTGTTATGTAATAATACCAATCTGTAGTAAAAAGGGCTATTAAAATAATTTTTTAAATGGTTTGCATCAATAGTGGAAATGTATTTTGCTCAAGTGTCAACCTTGAGCAAAAAAGCCAGTCAAGAGTGTGAGGCCCAGCCAGGCAACAGTGGCTCATGCCTGTAATTCCAGCTACTCAGGAGGCTGAGATCAGAGGATCATGGTTCAAAGCCAGCCCAGGCAGGAAAGTCCGTGAGACTCTTATCTCCAATAACCACTCCGAAAGCCAGAAGTAGCACTGTGGCTCAAGTGGTAGAGTGCTAGCCTTGAGCCGAAGAGCTGAGGGACAGCACCCAGGCCCAGAGTTCAAGCCCAGAGCCGAAGAGCTGAGGGACAGCACCCAGGCCCAGAGTTCAAGCCCACAACCAACATTAAAAAAAAAAAAAAAGAGTGTGAAGCCCAAAAGATGGTTTTTGTGAAAAGTTAGCACAAAGATTATGCACATTATGCTAACATTAGCCAGGCCAACGTGCAGAACTAAGAAGTGGTTTTGTATAAAGTTCTTTGGTATTTATAGGAGAAGATAATTCAGTTGGCTGAGTTAAAAATATGTATACTTCATGTGTTCATTTTACAAATACAAACCATCTGACGGTGGAATTTGGTACTTTGTCAAATTCTGAGGTTTGTAACAGTAAGCAAAAGGAATTAATGAGACTGCTCCTACACCATCTCCTGTGGAGCTCTGAGCAAAATGAAGGGACAGATATTAATTAACAAATATCTGTCACAAGGACGCATCAGAGACTGCTAAGTAGGAGAGAAGAGTATATACTGCAGTTAACCAGCAAAAAGTTGGAAGTGGAGGTATGGCTCAAGTAGCAGAATACCAGCTTTGTGCAAAGAAGCTAAAGGACAGCCTCTAGGCCCTGAGTTCAAGCCCCATTACCAGTCTAAAAAGAATATTAACTGAAAAGAAACACAAAGAACATGGGAGCTAATTATTAATTAAAGGAAGTGAGTAAGAAATGTTAGCCATGCTGGGAAGGCTGATTCATCCTGACTCAGTGTTCAGTCAACTGTACCACTGGCCATTCTATAAAAGACTCTACAGTATTACTTCTGGATTGTGGTTTCTTCAAAGCATTATTGATTCACTATTGGAAGTTCCATAGAACCAGATATTTTGTTTTCTCTATTTCTAATCAGGACCTTTCCCATTTCACAACATATTAATCCTAGTCTTTCCTCCCCACCCCCTCCTCCCCCCCTTCTTCTTGGTGCCAATCCTGGGCTTGACCTTAGTACCTGGGTGCCGTTTCTGAGCTTCTTTTCTCAGGGCTAGCATTCTACCACTTGAGCCACAGCTCCACATATGGCTTCTTTTCTTTCAGTGGTTAATTAGAGATAAGAGTCTCAGAACAAAAGTCCAGGCTGGCTTTGACCTATGATCCTCACATCCCAGCTTCCTGAGTATTTAGGATATAGGCATGAGCTACTAATGCCTGGCTAATCCCTGTCTTCCTTATGTTTTCATAAATGTGTGTGCGTGTGTGTGTGTGTGTGTGTGTGTGTGTATGCGCGTGCGTGCGCATGCACACGCACGTGCCTCTCTGTTTAAATCTCTTCCTATCACTTCCATCTCCCACTAAAAGTGGTGCCACATCATTCTTACCATCAGTGTAGGAAAACTATGAATTGCAGCTTTTTCTTTAACCTTAGTATTTGCTGGATTTTGTTGTTGGTGTTGTTGTTGTTGGTGGTGGTGGTGGTGGTGGTGGTGATGTTGGTTGTGGGGCTTGAACTCAGGGCCTGGGCACTGTCCCCGAGTTTTTGTGTTCAAGGCTAGCATTCTACCACTTGAGCCACAGCACCACTTTTGATTTTTGAATGGCTAATTAGAGATAAGTGTCTCACTAGGACATTTCTGCCTGGGCTGGCTTGGAACTGTGATCCTTAGATTTCAACCTCCTAAGTAGCTAGAATTATAGGTGTGAGCCACCAGTGTCCAGCATTTTTTCTGTGTTTTGATTGATAGTTTTGTGTGTGCTTATCTTGTCTTTTGTGACACCCTCATTTGATCTGATTGAATGAAATAAATGTAATTTTACTTACATGGTTTCTTAGAGATATGTTTGTATCAGATGACCAAAGCCAGTCTCTGGTCAGTGTAGTAGTCCTTTGGTTTCTGCATTTTTTATTTATTTTTTTACTATTGTCACAGCACTACTCTACCACTGCATTCATAGATCCGATTGTTTCTCCAGGAAGGCCCAGTAGGAAGAGCTCAGCCTACCTCAGCCACCTCCCTTATCCTGAATATTAAGCCCTGTAATTACAGCAGACATTGCATTTATCTTCAGCCCCTGTGGAATGATGTCATTGCATGTCAAACAGGATTAGAATGAAGAGAGAAAGAGTCCTACTGATATTTTTATTCCCAGTAAGAATTTTGTTTTGCTTCATTGGGTTAAAAGAAACAGTAGTTTCTGCTATTTCATTGGAAAAACTTTAAAACAAAAGTAAACTAAACTAAGCAAAACCCAAAGATCAAGTAAAACTTCAAAACAGACATGCAGGCATGTGTACAGGCTGCATAAAGAGAGATGTGCACCTTAGTTCTCCTCTCCAAAAGCATCCAGGACACACAATTTGCTGGAGACATTGCCTCCTTGTCTTACAAAAGCAGAATGTCATTCTTCTCAAAGCCCTGCTGCTTGAAAATACCCTGAAAAATGAAGGCAGAGATGGAGCCACTGCTGGGTAGAAAGGGGACACAGGCAGCTGGATGCATCAAACCTCTGAAATGGTTCACTTTTTCAAGATGGCATTGATGAACTGTGTTTTCCAGTCTCGTTTGTTATGCCTCATGGTAAAAACTCAGGGCCTGAAGTAGAAGTCTAATGTCACAGATACTTTCAGTCCAGATTTGAGTGTATCAGTCATTTCCAACTCCTCCAATAAAAGTAAACAGGACAAGGGCTAGTGGCTCTTGCTTGTAATCCTAGCTACTCAGGAGGTGGAGATTTGAGGATCACAGTTCAAAGCTAGCCCAGTCAGAAAAGTCCAGGAGACTCTTATCCCCAATTAACCACCAAAAAGCCAGATGTGGAGGTGTGGCTCAAGTGGTAGGGTACTCGCCTTGAGTGAAACAGCCAAGAGGTAACACCTAGGCCCTAAGTTCAAACCCCAGTACTGACACATTAAAAACAAAAACCAACCTGGATAGGGAGTTTTCTCTCATTTGGAACAATCTTAACAATAACTCTGGATCTTTTGAGTTAAGTTCAAATACTTAACTCTGTAGTCTTGGGCAACTTAATTGAGTTGTTCTAAGGTCATCTGTTTGATAGTGTTAACAATAGCAACAGTGTCTACCTGTTTCTTTCTTGGATGATGTGAGGAAGAATGAATCTGATCCATATCAGGTTCTTCCTTGGTGATAACTTTGCATTCAGCTTGACCTGGGACCTTTCCATTTTCATTTTTGTTTTGCCTAGCAAGGTAGATAATGAGCTATGACTTCTCTTTCTTTAGGTGATTTTTGCAGGTCTAATCACCTAGCTGGTCAATGTCCATGAAGATGGTAGCGTAGGAAGAGAATTCTGAATGATGCTGGGTTTTCAGGTGTAGCAGAGCTGGATGTGATTAAAAGTCTTGAATTGCAGTTTCATGACCGTCAGTCTTCGTCATTTTCTAGGAAGGTGCTGGATATGCCAAACTCTGTATTCTAGAAAAACTAAGCCATCCAAATAATCTTTCTGTTGCCTTTGTGCAGAGTGAGTGAGTGAGTGAGTAGAGGCAGTAAGTACCTAACTGCTGTGATGTGAGCCAGGTGTTGCCCATAGCTGCCTATGGATCTGTGTTCTTATCTGAGCTTCTCCTCAGTTCTATTACTGAGTTGATGGAGTGTTGCCATTGTTTCTTCCACTCCTTCCTCAGGTACTTTGGGTTATTTGGAATAGAAAACTGCTCTTCTACCACAAGTCAGCAAGAGTCCACTCAATAGGAAGCCCACACTTGTTTTGAGATGCTGAAATTACTCTCTGGAGATGGTGGGATCTCCGTCTGCAGAATACTGAAGGGACAGCGAGGCCCATCTTCAGTTGAGTCCCCTCTAGGCTCTCAGCCTAGCCATCATTTGAGGCTCATATGTGGATTTGGTTCTATGGGATAAAAATTCTATCTCCCACACCCTCAGGACCTCCCAGCCTAGAGAGTGGAAAGGGAAGACATTCTCCGTGGCTTTTCATAAACTTTTTAATCCCCTGTCTGATCCTGACCTAACCAGACCTGACCTAATGCATTTACTCTTTTCATTCAATTGTTGGTAAGCTATTCTCTTCCCTTCCAGTTAGGAGATGTCCTTGAGTTGTTTTTATCTTCTTCATAAACTACAAACATAGAAATTTTGTTTACTGAACACAAGCTGACCTACAAGGAAAATCTTGCTTGGGAGTTGGTATTTTTCCCCCCAGTAATAGTAGCATTTATTTCTTTTTTTTTTCTTTTAGCAGTGGTGACAGGATGGGTGGGCAGGGCGGGTTGTTGGGGGAGGATTGAGTATGGAACTCAATGCTGGCCAGGTAAGTACTCTACCACTGAGATACACCCCAGCCTCTAAATGTACCCATTTTTTATTATTAAAATAGTATGCATTTGCTGGGTTCTGGTGGCTCATACCTGTAATCCTAGCTGTTAAAGAAACTAAGCTCTGAGGATCAAAGTTTGAATCCAGCCTAGGCAGACAAATTTGTGCAACTCTTATCCAGCAAAGAACAGAAAGTGGAGGTATGGCTCAAGTGGTAGAGTGCCAGCCTTGAGCAGTAAAGCTAAGCAAGAACAGAAAACCTTTAAGCTTAAACTCTAGTTTCAGCACCATAAGAAAGTAGTTGGTGTTGACTTTTCTTATATGAGAAAACAAAACAAAACATCAGCACTCTTGCTACTTTCATTATCTCTCATACCTCTTCATTTAAGCTCTCAGTAACAGTGTCATGCTTATACCAAAGAATTAAATCTGATTCTTACTATCTAATATTTTCTCAGTACTTCTACTTACTAAGGGATTCTTGGAAGTTAGTCACAGAATTAGAAAATAAACACTAGTCCCTCCGCAATACATTACATACAATACATTTTAGACTGGTTTAGAATTACCAGTAGCTTATTATAAAGCAAAGGAAAAGCAACATAACATGAGTTTGTGGTCTTTAGAACAGCTTGTGAAAATATAGTATAACAGTATACTCGTTTTTCTATTTTTAATATTATTATACAGAGGTATTATTCATGACTTTTCTTGATTAAGTGTTAAAAATTGCCCCAAACATTGACATGAAGGCATATCAAATAACAATTTTCTTTGGTATATTAAACACTTATAAACATTTAGTGTTTACAAATTTGTAATTTAATTTTCTTTCAAAGTTAATTTTGCTTTTGTCAACTGAAAAAAGAAATATGCACTTGGTTTTGAGTGTCTTACATTTGGTCATTTCTCTTTGTAAGATAGACTCAGGTTTCTACATCTCCTTCCACTCAAAGGACCAAATACCCCTTATTTTTATTGGGGGCCAGATTTCTGGTACCAAATTGACTGGCTTATAGAGGTGATTTGGGTTTTGTGTATATCAGAACTCTTAAGGACTGAGTAAAAATAATAATTAAAAAAAATCAGCCTGGTGTGTTCCTAAGCCTGGCTTCTTTTTTATGTGGGCCCTCCAACACAGGGCTTTGTGCATTTTTAGCTCAAGGTTGGTGCTCTACCACTTTAGCCATACCTCTATGTCTGACCTTTTGTGGTTTTAATTGGAGATTAGAGTCTCATGGATTTGTTTAGCAGGCCTGGCTTTGAACTGTGATCCTCACATCTCGGCCTCCTGCATAGCTAGGATTATAGGCATGAGCCACCAGTACCTGGCTGGCTTTTTACAAGTATAGTAGCTGTTCTACTTTTGTCTTCCAAGGGGTGTCAGTCCACATGATGTTGGATCTGGTACTTGGCTGCTCATATCCATCTGCATGAGTGAAACCATTGGCTGTATTTCTGTAGTTAGTTGATCATCTTGACAACCCAGATTTCTGTAGAACCTTTTCTAGATCCATTCCCAGTCATGCATGTAAGCAATGAACATGCATAATACATATTGTTTCATGTAGGCCACAAGTTAAATCCTAGTTTTCAGTCGAATTACATAAAAACTTTATGATCCTTAACTTTAGGACCTCTCTAGTCAGATCCATCTTCATCCAAAACAAAATGGCAGCAGTTTTCCTAAGTTATTTGGACAAATCAAGCAAGTACTGATTTTAAACTCTGTTGGAGAAGGTTTGTTTTAGGGATGTAGCTTTGTTAAAAGTAAATAATAACCTTTACCCCATTTATCTGATTATTTCATTTGGATTTTCAATTAGTATGATTCCTTAACACAAGATGTACATACTTATGTCTAAAATTGGCACCAGGGGCTGGGAAGGTGGCTCAGTGGTAGAGCGCTTGCCTTGCATGCATGAGGCCCTGGGTTCGATTCCTCAGCACCACATAAGCAAAGAAAAAAAAAGCCGGAAGTGGCGCTGTGGCTCAAGTGGTAGAGCACTAGCCTTGAGCTGAAGAGCTGAGGGACAGTGCCCAGGCCCAGAGTTCAGGCCCCACAACCGGACCCCAAAAAAAATAAATAAATAAAATTGGCACCAGAAGTGACTTTGAGATGATTTAGAGTTAAACTTGGCTTTCTCTTAATAGTGTTCTATACAAACACAGCCCCCCGTCCCTTGTTTAGATAGAGAAAATGTCAAAAAATTTAAGTGTGATCAACAATTCTTAGTCATAGGATCTGTGTGTATGGAATGTTGTAAATAGTTCCAATCAGCCGGTTATTCTTTGTTTCCAACGTTTAAAAATAATTGATATGGGAAAAGTATTAATGTTTCCTTCTTTGGAAACGGGAAGGAAGAATTAACAACTATTCTGATTTTTACCAGCAGGTGGCATGACTTTTGCTATGCTGGTGATGACCAACATACTTCTTATTAATGTTAAATTGTCCTATAATTAAGTCATTTCCCAAAGCATTTGCCCATATTTAAGTCAGAAGTTTAATATCCTAATTATTTAAAGAGTTCTTGCAAATAAATGCCAACATATCATCAGAGAAATGGGTGTAGGACATGAACATGCAATTGACACATATGAGACACACAATATGGTTCGTAAGTTTCTAAAGAAATGTACAACCTCGAGATGGGCGCTGATGGCTCACACCTGTAATCCTAGCTATGTAGGAGGCTGAGATCTGAGGACTGGAATTCAGAGCCATCCCAGGCAGGAAAGTCAGTCAGACTCTTATCTCCAATTAACCACCAGAAAAACTGGAAGTGGTGCTGTGGCTCAAAGTGGTAGAGCTCTAGCCTTGCACAAAAAGAGCTCAGGGACCCCAGGCCCTGAGTTCAAGCCTCATGACCAAGAAAGAAAGAAAGAAAAAAGATAAATGAAGCAGTATAAATGAACACAAGAAGATACAAATTTGAGCCTTTGAATCACAGAGCTTTTTTTTTTTTTTAAGGATCCTACTTATCATTAGCAAAGAAGGAAAGAAAGACTCCTTCATATTCTGCTGTTTGTGTAGAAACAACCCTTCTAGAATGGCGTTTTAAGATCTCTCAATGGCTTTTGTATTTTTCTTGGAAATGGAATTCGATAGTAAGTTCTGTGCATGTGTGTGGGGCAGGGGGAGGGGAGGGGGGAGATAGAGCCTGCTTGAGTCAGAGGTTAGAAAGCTCTTCTGATACTAACCTCAGAAGCCACAGATTAGTTCATAGTAGAGTAATGACAAGAGACCAAAAGCCACACATGTCAGCCTGAGTTAAGGGGTTTAGAAGAGATACAGAAAATCGTCATAAGAGGATAAAACCAAACCAAAACAAAACTCATCTAAGACCTCAGCTCTGATAACCTTGGGTTCACTGGGCACCTCCAGAGTGAATCTGCATCTCTCAAAGTCTGCTGTGTTGAGATCGGTCTTGGAAGTCTGCATTTTCAGTTTTGGCTGCTCTGCAGTTACATTTTGTACTTAAGCTTGGGCAAGTCACCAAACTCTCTGAGAACTCTTGAGTTTTCTTTCAGTATTGGGGTGGTGGTGGTGCTGCTGCTGCTGTTTGCTCCTCCTCTTCCTCCACCTCCTACTCCTCCTTGTGTTTGGAATTCTGTTATCGTTTCTGGCTCTATAGGATAAGGTGTGAGTCTGGGGGTGTCCACATGGTGTTGAGGCAGATGGAGCTTCTTTTTCTGCATTAAACCCTTGGATCTAGAGTGTCTGGAGTCCTCAGACCCTGGCCATGTTTGAGTCATAACTTACCGTGACACAAGTCCTTGGAAAGGGTGCAGTGGAAGGTGAGAAAGGTAGGTAAACTCCTGCTTGGACATCATCAATTAAAAGCAGAGGTGTGTCACAAAACACAAACAAACTCAGTGTATACTTCAATAATAGATTTTTCTTATATAAATATTTAGGTTTGAATCACCATCAGGGCTATAGATGATTGTTTTCTACTTGATCCATGAGAAGAGCTCAGTTTCGTGGATCTTATCTTCTAATCTTAAAGAGAAATTTCTATTTAGAGACATATAAGAATGTTTTGTAAACTTCTCTTTCCCTTGACCACAATACAGGAAACAAGTGGTGACCCACTCTGAGATATAAAATTAACACAGAAGTTTAACCAGACAATATCTATTCTCATTATCAACAAGGCATTATGGTAGTTTTGTAATCTACTGTATACTCACCTAGTAAAAGTACTGCTTTTGACCTAATAGTTTGATTTTATGACATGCTAAACTATTGCAACTCTATTATTGATTGATTTGTTTGTTTATGTATCTATGTTGCTGGTGTGTAGTTTGGTACTAGGGCTTGAATTCAGGCCCTGATTTGCTTACTCATGGCTGATGCTATACCACTTGACTCATGTCTCCAGCCCTATATTTTTGCTGATTATTTTGGAGATAGAGTCTCTCAGATTTATCTGTCCAGGCTAGCTTCAAACTGTAATCCTCCAGGTCTCAGCCTCCTGAATAGCCAGGATTACAGGTATGAGCTACTGGCTTATGGCTTCAACTCTCATTTTACAGAGCAGTGGTATAGAATGTTTGGAGGAGGTACCAGAATGGAAAGAAAAATTATTACATGTCCTGAGAACTGCTAAATATCACTTACAAATTTCTTTGCAGAGAAACAGGAAAGGAAAACAAATCCTTTCTCTGGTAAGCCTATTGTGATGAAGACAAAAATAACAGAAAAACCATGTGAAAGGGTTGGGGGAGGTGTAACTCAGTGATAGAGCACTGGCCTACCATGCATGAGGATCTGGATTCTGTTCCCAGTACCATAAAAGACAGAAGGAAGGAAGCAAGGAAGGCAGGTAGGGAGGTGGGCAGGCTGGCAGGCAGCAGGAAGACAGGAAAGAAGGAAGGAAGGAAGGAAGGAAGGAAGGAAGGAAGGAAGGAAGGAAGGAAGGAAGGAAGGAAGAAAGGAAGGAAGGAAGGAAGGAAAGAAGACATATATATATATATATATATATATATATGATATATGTACATATACATCAGTATTTTCAAATACGAAGGATGCCTCTGAAAAGAGGTGAAATCAGCTCTGGAAATCATCATTTCACACCTGTGCAGATAGATGAAATCATCATCAATTTTAGACTGTATGGAAAAATAAAAGAGCCAAGATCCTTGAGGGCTTGGTTTTGTTTCTCATGTTTATCTTGGATCTGTTCTCTTCTTGTGACAGCCCAGTCTTAGTGCTGGAGTTGTGAATAACACATACCAGTCAGGCAGGACCCCTGAATAATGAGTGGGTGTACTGACTACTTCCTGCATTGCTGCTAGACCGCTCAGTGGCCTTGGGTGCCTCCAGCACACCCCTGTCTCCATTCTGACAACATCCTATGCTTTCTCTGGCATCTATCTATCTCTTTCAGGGCCAGATAAGAACCTGTCAGGTCACTGCAGTATGTAGTAATCCTGAGCCTAGAGTTTTGCTCCCACCTTGGGCCATGCTACCTCCTTGGTCCCTTCCCACACTGTACTTCTGCCCTGCCCTGCCCTGTTTACTCCCATTTCTACTTCTTCTGCCTTTGTTCTGCCAGTGGCAGTAGGATTGTGGCCCCTCTGAGCCCTTTAACCCCCCTCTTGGGGGGCTTAGTGTAGTGGTCCCCATGCTTCAGGATGAGGTGGTTGGAAAACCTGGAACAGGACTCAGTAGCTATGAGCCTCTTGTGCCCAGTTCAAAAGAGATGAACAGATCTCAATTCAGAACCTTTGTCAATATGTATCTTGCCAGCAGACCCACCTTGACTCCAGGCCCCAAGGATCTCTTGAAATCATGACTACATTGCCCAAGGACCAGAAAACAGAGTAATCTTTTTCTGCTCACAGCCTGCAACATCTCTGAAAGGCTAGGCTGTGCTGTCTGTCTGTGAGCCACCTGCTTGGTCAGGCCCTGGCTCCCACTCACGAAAACGACTTTTTTCACCAAGCCCAAGAAATAGCACTTAGAAACAGTCTGTCTGGGAAGGCCTTATATGGAGAGTTTCTGAGACTATTTCATGTTTGGCTTGTAAGAGGATCACAGTTTAAAAAAAGAGAAAAGAAAGAAAAGCCTAAGGCAATGATATCATGTTACTAAAAGGCTTGGTTAAAAAATAAAATACTTCTTCCAGTCATTTCTACTCTAATTCTGGATTATGGTGGCGGTGATGGCAAAGCCATCCACCCCACTGCTTTCTGGCTAACCTCCCTCACCCCCAGCCCCCGCTTTCTGTGTCTTTGGACCAAAGAACCCTCAGTTACAGACACTGTCTGCCTGTTGGTCCCAGGGAAGCTCTGCAGGGAGGCTGTTTCTGCAAATCGGTTCTTCTTCTTCTTCTTCTTCTTCTCCTCCTCCTCCTCCTCCTCCTCCTCCTCCTCCTCCTCCTCCTCCTCCTCCTCCTCCTCCTCCTCCTCCCTCCTCCCTCCTCCCTCCTCCTCCCTCCTCCTCCCTCCTCCTCCCCCCCCTCCTCCTCGAACTCAGCCCCCATCCCTAAGTTCTAACATGCCGACAGGGCAAAGCAAAGGAGACCTGTGGAGCCATTTCATCCATAATCTGTGGTCTCCCCAACTGTGGCAGAACACTCAGCTTCACAGCCTGAAGGGGTGAGTGGTGGCAGCAGTGTCCTTCTTAAAGACGGTCAGACCTTCCTGTACCCATCCTGTGAGCTCCACCTACTCTCTTCCCCTAGGGTGGCTGGGACAGAGGGTGAATTGAAGCTCTTTTAAAGCCAAGTGAAGAGGAGTGACTTAAAGTTCCTCAGGGGATGAGTGCTGAGTCTATTGTGAAGACAAGACTCTGATGGAAATCTGTTCTGCCACTGGTTTGGGCCTGAGTTTCTACCTCCTCTTACTAGTTAGGAGGAGGGGCTAGCTATCTACAAAACTCCATCCGTGTTGCTTGACACAATAACACCCTGAACCTCTGAAACCACCTCAGTTGCTAGGAGAAAGATGGACAAACTATATGTGGGCATTTCTAGGCCAAGGTATTAGAGCTCACTGAAACATAATTAAGTGGAAGTATAAAGGAAAGCTATTAGAAGATAATTTTAAAGGTGTTTGAATCTTGTGCAGTTCTTTTCCAAAGATGATTTTAGAAAACTTAGGACTAAGTAAGGAAATATGAAATAAAGAAAAAAAAAGGGATTTCTCCAGGGGAAAAATGTTCCCCAGTGGAACAAGAGAAAATCTCTAGCATGAAACAAAGGAGAACAAAAGACAGGAAAAGGTAAACTGTCTTCAGCACATGATGTGGTACATGCTTTTAATCTCAGCACTCGAAGGCTAACGGGAAGATCACAAGCTTGAGGCTAGCTAGTGAGATCCTGTCACAAAACCAAACAAAGAAACAATCAGAGTAAAAAAAATTAATGGCTGATTTTTGTATGGGTTATAGTTCATATTTTAAAGATTTTTCACCTGCAATTTTATTTTCTGTTCCTTAATAGACGGGAGGAAGAATGTAGGCATAGAGTTTTTAAGTGATTTGAGAACAAGATATATTTATTCTAAGGCCAACTTCCTGTGTCTTCTACCAGAAATAAGATTTTCCAGTTCTTTTATAAAATCTATACTGAAAAGCTTGCTTGCTTTGGTGTCTTTATTAGAGTTCTAGTGAGTGATTCTATTCTGTGTAGTCTTTTTTTTTTTTTTTTTTAATTTTCTGTGTAGTCTTAAGAGTGTGTATGTGTGTATGTACATGTGTGTTGTATACAAGTAAAGCAAAGGGATACAAATTCTAAGTAGAGACAAATCTTTACACATATCACAGATAAGCTGTATAGTTTGTTCAAGGGTCATAGGAAAGAAGATGTATAATTTTAGTCCTGAGAATTTAGTAACAAAAGAATGTTGTGCTGACATGGCAAATATAAAATAGAATATTTAGCGCTCTCTAAATAGCAAATAAGTACATTAGAGCTGAGGGGCAGGGCAATGCTGTAAGGCCTTGTGGGAACACAAAGCAGAATCCAGCCTTCTAATAACCAAGTCAAGGTCATCAGTGTGAACCTGGTCCACACCTGGTGTCATTAACACCTCCCTGCCTTTTGGGAGAGGACTTGTGAGTTCCCAGCAGACAAGATGGCTCTGCTCTGGTTCTTTATGTCCTTCAAAAAACCTGTCCCTCCTTCCAACCTTCCTTCAATGGGCTTGTGTCTAATATTCTTCCAGTGGCCACATACAGGGTGGCTTCATGGTGACAGAAGATTGTGTAGATCAGAATCTGAAAGCAATGTGTTGGGAAGGCTGGAGCTTTCTAGAGGTTCTGAGAGAGACTGCTCTATGACTGTCTTCTAGAGTCTGGTGGCTGCTGGTCATCCTGGGTGTCCCTTAGATTGTAGAGCCGTCATCCCACTCAGCTTCCAATGTCATGTGGTATGTCCTCCCAGCGCATCTGCCCTTTGTCTCTTCTTGTAAGGACATCAATCCCTCCCACATGACCTCGTTCATTCCAGCTAGTTAGCTATCAAGACAAAATGTGATAAGATGTGATCATATTCTGAGGGTCCAGGTGGGTGTGAATTTACAGGGGAAACACTTCAGTACACTTGCCTTCGATTTTTCTGGTCTTGAATCTGCTGTAGATCACAAAATCCAGTAGCTGAGCTTATTATATACCCCATCTTCAGAGGAAGAGAAGAAAGAGGTGAAGTGTTGAGTCTTGGTGCCAGGGGTCTTCTTTGATTGACTCCTTGTGTTTTAACTCAGTGACTTGGTCTCGCTTGCTCCAAGCCTTCTCCTCCACCTCTACCCTGTTTCTGTTCTGTTTTGAAATTAGATTCTAAGATGCATTTCTTTCAGTTGGAGCTGCCAGATAAAGAACTTCTGACACAGCACAGGAAGTATTAAGCTGGGGTCTTTCAGATAGACAGTTTCAGGACACTAAGGGGACATGGGGAGGGCTGGTCCCGACTCTTCTACTCCTGACTAGGACCAAGAATGGTGGTACATGACTGTAATCTCAGATACTTAGGAGGTGGAGGTAGGAGAATTATGGTCTGAGGCCAAAAAGTGTGAGACTGGCAAAAGTGTGAGACTCTATCTGTAAAACAGATTAAAAGTAAAAGGACTAGGGACATGGCTCTAATGGGTAGAGTGCTTGCCTAGTAAGCAACAAGCCTTGGGTTCAAACCCCAGGGCCACCAAAGGAGCAAGAAGAAAGAAATGCCAGAGGACAGGGTGCATGAAAAGAGGCTAGAATACACTCCTTCTTCTGGCTGAAACACAGGTCCCTCTTTTCTCTTGGCCATCTGAGCTGCAAGAGACTGTTGCTGCTTGTATGGGATTACGGAGGGCCCATCCCTGCCTATCTCGGCCAGGCCTGTGAATTACACTCTGTTTTGGTGAAAGTCACATTCTGTCCAGCTGAGGGGGAATACTGTCTGGCACAAACTTCTTTCATGGCTCAGTTGATTGGTATTTATTTATTTATTCTTTCATGGTTCAGTTGATTGGTATTTATTTATTTGAGAACTACCTTTGTGTGGACTTACTCTGTAGTCTGTTGAAGGGCAGGAAAAGTGTTGGGAAGCCCAGCCCAAACTGCTTCCAGCCCAGGATGCAATTATAGAAAGATCCTCTTGGGGGTTTGAGATCTCTTACACCAACCTTTGTAATTCTCTGCTGAAGGAAAATGTGAAACCCCAGAGAAACACAAAGGAAGCAAAAGATATTAAACAGAATGATTTTAATCATTGGCAGCAGCTCACATCCTTTACAAAAAAAAAAAAGCCCCATTTTCATTGTCAGACACCTGTCATGACTGAATAGTTCTTTTTTTCTCTCTTGATGGATGGTAGTCTTAAAAACGTGCCATTTTTCATTAGCAAAGTGCCAGTGCTAAATGCTTTGCCGTTTTGGTGGAGTATAATGCGCAAATTGGTGTGATTATTTAGTGTTTGCATCATCAGCAAGATTTTGAAGGGGAATGTTGCACAACTTACAAGTGGCCTAATTTCACCTGACAAATACTCCATTCAGACTCCCAGCCTCTCCTCCAAGGAGCAGTGAAGGGCTGGTGGATTTCTGGATAGCCCCAGACAGTCTCTCATGAATGATGAGGTGTCTAGTGGTCCCATTCAGGGGCTTACTCTACATCTTGATGATGCTCGCCTTGATGGTACATTGTTTTAGAAATGCCATGTTTATTATGGATGAGGCATGATGTATTATTCCACTGGAGTCCAGTGATGAACCACTAGCCACACCCATTAAGCCTCCCTCAGGCTCAATTCAGACCCTGAGACGCGGGCAGTTTAGTAGACTCTTCACCAAGCCATGAAGTCCGATGGACTGAGCCAAACAAGAGTCTGTGGTTTGGGAGAGGCAAGTGGTTTGGGAGAGGCTAGCTAAGTTAACCCAGACTCTTCTTTATTTAGAGAGTCTCTTTTACAACCAAGTAGTATGTTCATTTGAGCTGTTTTAAGAGCCCTTGTAATGTGTCATTTGCAAGGAAGCCAGGCTGAATTTTTCATGAACTCATTTAAATCAATTTATTTCAGCCCAGTGTGATACTAGAATAGAGAATCTGAATAATGCCCTGGGGCTGGCTCTCAGTCACCCAGCTCATCTAATTTGGACTAGATTGTGGGTTTTTTTTTTCTTTCATTAACTCTAAAAGTAATTTCAGGCAGGTTATCTTTCCAGGGATTTCTGTGGGTGACTCATGTTCTCAGGTAGTAGTGGTTTTGTTCTCAGTAGAGTTGGTAGTATTTCAGATTGATCAATTCCCCTTGGCTATGTGAGCCCTACCTGCCCTGTTCATTATTTTCCTCCCTCATTCTTTCCTTTCCCCATTCTCTCCCCCACCCTTTCGATCCCTTCCTTTTTCTCTCTCTCTTCCTCCCCTTTCCTCCCCCCCTCTATCCCTTTTTTTTTTTATCCTCCTGCCATCTCTTTCTGATGGGGTCTCATTGTGTAGCCCAGGCTGGCCTTGAACTCAAAGACCTCATAGACTCCTAAATGCTGGGATTACAGGCATGCACCACTTGTGACTTTGACCTTAACTTTTTAAAAAAAGTTTCTTTTTGGGGGCTGGGAAGGTGGCTCAGTGGTAGAGCGCTTGCCTTGCATGCCTGAAGCCCTGGGTTGGATTCCTCAGTACCACATAAGCAGGAAGAAAAAAGCCAGAAATGGCACTGTGGCTCAAGTGGTAGAGCGCTAGCCTTGAGCTAAAGAGCTGAGGAACAGCACCCAGGCCCAGAGTTCAGGCCCCATAACTGGACCCCCAAAAAATTCTTTTTTATGATTATATCTTTAAGTAGCTGTACATATCAATATATCAATATATGAGTACAGTGCATCTTGAGCCCTTGATATTATTGAACACTCACTGAGTGCCAGGTGCTGCTCTAAGCCTTTTTACATGTAACTAATATAATCTCCAACCTCCGTCCCCCCCATGAAGTTACTCTTGTGCCTGTTTGGTCATGAGGAACCTGAGGCACAAAGTAGCTAAGTATCAAGTAGGAAGGCACACAATCAGTGAACAGGAGACATAGAGTTCAGGGCCTGGCAATCTTGAGCCAGAGCTCATTGTTCACTTTTAACGACCCTCAAATCCCCTGAGAAATTCATTGATTAAAAAAAACTCAAGTACCCCAAGGCACAGCTCCTGATGCCCTGGAGGTCTCATTCAGTGGGTGCCCAGCACAGGAATTGTTTTTACCTGCCACATCAGCCCCTTTCATAGTCAGTTAAAACCTGTTCCAAAAGCAGAGCCTGGTTGGCAGGGAGATGTCCTAAAGTATACTCTTAATACTGAATGATAGAAGAATACATTCCTTTCAAGTTTTTCTTTTTTTGTGTGTGTTGGTCTTGGGGCTTGAACTCAGGGCCTGGGTGCTGTCCTGAGCTCTTTTGCTCAAGGCTAGTGCTCTATCACTTTGAGCTATAGCACCACTTCCCATTTTCTGGTAGCTAATTGGAGATAAGAGTCTCCCAGGCTGGCTTTAAACTTTGATATTCAGCTAATATTAGCTGAGTAGCTAAGGTTACAGGCGTGAAGCCACCTGCATCCAGCCTAAGGTTTTCTTAAAAACAAACAAACAAAAAGCACAGCTTAGGACCAAACTGCTGGCATTGTTCTTAGTAAGGCTGCATCCGAAGGGCCTGGCTTTGTCTCTGGACCAACATTCAGAAGAACACCTGTGGCCCATCACCTGTTCTAGAGCTATCTGCGTCTCAGCTCGTGTGAGATATTGCATGAGCCCTTTCCAGTAATTCGAGAAAGAAATGAAGGCAGGACTCAGGTGAGCCTGCTGGGGGCCTGGAAGTCCCATGTGAGGCTGGCAGAGGACATTCCTGGTTGCACACTACTCACTGGGGGATTGGCCTAAAGTCAGGGACCCTAGGCTGCCCATCCTCTCCTGCTGCATACAGAAGGCCAGTGGTATGGCCTGGTGGCCAGCTGGGAGGGAAAGACTTAGGATAAGACATGTCCATTCCATGGCCTTGAGTTGCCGCTATTGCTTGGGACATATACTACAAGAAAATGCACCAGAGGGGATTGAGTTCGCTGTCTTCCTCTACAGATTGATATAGACTGCAAAACAAAGTCTCTTATGGTACCCCAGTGAAAAGTTAATGTGAGAAGTGAAAGGAGTCTGCAGAGTGCATTTCTTCAGGAAACTGATTTCTTTAGGCAACTAAATTCTTTCTTTTTCCTTCCTTTCTTTCCTCATCTTTTCTTTTTGGGTGGTATTGCATCTTGAACCCAGGATCTCAGATTTGCTTGTACACATGTATTCTGCTGCCCTTTGGCTTTGTTCATTTTTGAGATAGAGTTTCATTTTTTGCTTAGACCAACCTGAACCACAATTCTTCTATTTATGTGTCCTGCTGTAGCTAGAGTGGCAGGGGTACACCACCGCATCCAGATGATTCTTTTGAAATGGGCTCTTGAAGATTTTTTTTTTTTTGCCAGAGCTGACCTGGAATTTCAGCCCCTCTGGTCTCAGTTTCCAAGTAGCTGGAATTACAATGTGCACCACCACTTATGATTTACTTCTGAGGTCTGAAGTATCACTGTTCTATCAGACTTGAAAATAAATCTCCTGTTTCAACCCAATGATTTATCTTCTCTTGAAAGAATATAGTGGGTAAGCCTGTTGAAATCTTGGTAAGCAAAAGCCCAGATTTCTCTTTTTCTCAAAATAGCCATTTGTTTTTCACTATACTCTCAGCATCTATCTGATGAGCTCTGAATTTGATAGGAAGTGTTTGGCCATTTGTTGGCTTGGTGGGAAAGAGTGTTAGCTCATTAATGATACTCTTCATCCAGATTCCAAAGACTTGGAGAACTTGATTTTCCAACCAGATTGTTACAAGTCTCCTGGGAGCCTTGTGGACAGAATCTGTTTGCTTAGTGGGGATGTCTCAGTCCTCTGCTTTCTCTGCTATGTGCTTTGGTTCAGAACTATGGCCACACCAGGATGATGGGACAGGAAGCAGAGTGGGGGAGGGGCGGAGTGAAGGCCCTCCTTTCTTCTGTAGTTCCAGATGCACCGGAGATCCACAAGGAAGAAGCGGGACTAAGCAACTCAAGTAAGAACTTGAACTTATTCCCAAAGCTGACTTCTTTATGTTTCACTTTTCTTCCTAAATATTGAATACACCACAGGGAGGAAAATCTTTGGCAGGATGAAATTTATGTTAGGATTTGGCTCTCTGTGTGTGTGTGTGTGTGTGTGTGTGTGTGTGTGTGTGTGTGTGTGTGTGTGTGTGTGTGTGTGACAGAGAGAAAGAGGGAAGGAAGGAGTGTGGGGAGGAGAGAGGGGGGAGAAAGGGAGAGAGGGAGAGAGAGACATTTTCCAGTATAAGAGCTGGGCCTAAAGCCATTCCTGCATATTTTGAATACTTAGCTTTTCAACGTTTTCTTTTAAAAATTCCTGCTTAGTTTTTATAGAAATGAATGTGTTGTCTTGATAAGCATTATACGCAAACTGACTCATTTCAGACACCATCATTTTCTGGGTCTCCATGTTGTAAGTTTTTATTACATGCTAATTATTGATTCAGGGTTCACCTAATATTTTATACCATTACTATTCAAAGCACTTAATTTGACTTTTTTCTTCTCTTGCTTTAAGTTTTTCTCTGGTGATGGCTGGCCTTTGGTTTTAAGCATTAGTAACTGGCTACAACCTGTAATGCCTTTTTTTGTTTTAAAACCAGTAAGGGATAACTTAAGTCTAGAGAGAACAGGATACAGGAGGCATCCATCTCTGTGGAAATAGCCTAGAACCATAACTCCAGTGCACCTTAACTTTAGTAGAGAGTTGGCATATGGCTAGATGAGGTGTGGTGTGAGTCCGCAGTGGAGCCCATGGGCAGCTGTAGAACACTGTGTTTACAAAGCATCAGATTAGTGTGGGGAAGTTGTTTATCATAGAACAGTACATGGAAAAAACTCTCCGAAAACTTGTGTTTCCAGTTTGCATGTCACTATGTAAAAATCACCTTCTAGAAAAAAATGTGATAAAAGATGAATAATTGCTCAATGCTGGTGGCTCATACTTGCAATGTGAGCTATTCAAGAATCTGAGACCTAGAGGGCTAAGGTTCCTTAAGACCTTGGGCTTTCATCTCCAATTTACTAGCAAAATGCTGGACTGGAGGTGTGGTTGAAATGGTAGAGTATCAGCTGTGAACAAGCAAGCTGTGTGTCAGTATGAGGCTCTGAATTCAGACACAGTATCACCAAAGAAAAAGGTAGATAAGTAAATAAAAATTTTGAAGGATAAACACTAACCATCATTTCTAGTTCAAGTATTTGTTGGCTTATATAAGCTGCTGCTTCATTTGTAGCATTGAAATAAACCACAAAGAGACAGAAATTGAACATTTTCATAACGCTTAGCCAGGAGCCTGGGGCTCATTCCTATCAACCTAGCTATTCAGGATGCTGAGATCCGAGGAACACTGTTAAAAGCCAGCCCAGATAGGAAAGTCAGTGAGACTCTTATCTCCAATTAACCACCTAAAAAAGCCAGAAGTAGGATTCTGGCTCGAGTGATAGAATACTAGCCTTAAGCGAAAGAAGATCAGGGACAGTGTCTAGACCCTGAGCTCAAGCCCTAGGACTAGCACCAAAAAAAAAAAATCATAACTCTTTAAAGATTTTAAGAGAAAAAGTTGTCTCTAAGATTGAGTGCATCATATTCCCAAGCTGGTAGGGCTGAAGTGGAGAAACTGAGGCTTGGAGTCCCTCCCTCTGGGTTTTGCAGTCTCTACCGTGACATGACTGTCATTTCAGGGGACTGTATTCTTATTTTTGTATACATTTAGGTTTATAGAACAGTTGCAGAGACAGCTCTTTTCTCCCCTTTGCACAAGTTTCCTACCCTTAGAGCTCATTCTGTATCTTTTAAAAATCAAAACTAAGAAATTAGTATTGGTAGCATGCTGTTGATTCAACTGCAGATTTTGTGCAAATGTCTCTAGGTGGCAGTTCTTGGAGATGGAATCAGGCTGGAGGAATGTGTGTGGGTCACCTTCTGTGGATGTGTTTTCTGTTTCTGTTTTTCTTCCTGGAGTGGAGTGGGAGTAGAGCTAGTAGAAGGTAACCCCCCCCCTCCTGAAATAATATCTCTTGTTCTATACAACCCAGGGCTGCGACCCTGTTCCCTCCTCCTTAGTGTTCTATTAGGGAGTACATCCATGATGGAAAAACTGTAGAATAAAGAAAGTCTTTGGAAAAATTCCAAGCTATTTTTTTATTGTACTTCTTACCTTTCATTTAGAAATAAGTTTAAATGAGGAGAGCATGGTCCAACGAAACCTTTGCAAGCAGTGTGGTTGCAGCGGGGCCCTGGCCTGCGCTCACTTGCTGATCTTGCTGGAACAGAAAGCAGTAACATGGTTCCACAGGGAAACCACGAGGAAACCAAGGCCAACTGCAGTCTGAGAAGAAAGCTGCTAGGGCCCCAGGAGTGAATATAAGAAAACAAAATGTAGTCAGGAAATTGCACTGTGGCTGTGTCTGGCGTCTGGATCTATGAATTCTGACCAGACTCTAGCCAAGTATTTGCTGAGCTCCCTTGTATTTGCTTTAGATCTGTGTTTGCTGAATCGTTGTGCATAGATTTGTCTTTCTTTCCTTTCCCTTGCAAACATGAGACGACATGCTAGCTGGGCTTTGTTACCTAGCGACAGGATGTGTCGCTCTCCCTGACCAGAGTTCTCACACGGACAGCCAGGGCCCAGAGCAAGCTTCGATGTGCCAAGCCCATGTCATCTTCCTCTCTTGCAAACTGTCACAGGTATGCAGGGACCACATTTGCCTTTGCAAGAATTACTCACTGAAATTAATCGTGTAAAGGTATGAGGTCTGTTACTGGGTTAAATTCTGGAGCTGTGATAGCAATGATACTTCGCTATTTCTGTGGGTGCTAATCTTCCAGTACAATCTTACACAAAAGTAAATCAGAGGCAAGCAGAACTGATTTGTTATGGTAGTTATTTAGCTGTAGCAATAGATTAGAAGGGGGTTCTGAGGGATGCGACTTTGGTGGTGGGTAGGAAGGTATGTGCTTAGCAATATGAACCCTTCACACAGAGGGTTCAGTCACTATCTCCTCTTTATTCCCAGGTCCCCTTCTGCTGGCCTTCATCCAGGGGAGGGAGATCCCTTTCTTTGTTCAAAGACTACAGGGCTTGGAGTAACAAATGGGGTAGAAATGACCCAAACACATCCAATTTTCAGCTGTGGGACCTAGTGTGAAGTGTGTTGCACAAAGAACCCTCCAAAAGCCTGTGCTATATACACTCATGGTATCCATTTAAAAACATCTTTACTGAAAAAAAAAATAAGTAGTAAAAGCTGGAAGCAATGTGCCTACCTTACAAACTTGAGGCTCTGAGTTCAAATTCCAGTACAGTACTGCATACACACACACACACACACACACACACACACACACACACACACACACACACACACACACACACACACACTTTCTGCTGTATGTGGTAATGCACTCAGCAGACTGAGACAGGAGGATTATGAGTTCTAGGCCAGCGTGACCTATGTGGCAAGACCCTGCCTCAAAACAGCAATGACTTTTCTCCCCGGACTGACAAGATGAACAACATACAATTTCTCAGTTAAAAAAACTTAAGACAAAGCAATTTCTGACTAAAATCTGCAGGTGGAATTTGTAGATGGTTTACTGGTCCTGCAAATCTCTCCTTTGTGGAACTAAAGCAGAAATAAAACAAACTAATGTTAGTGTGGTGTTATGACTATTTTTTTCTTTTTTTATTATGTATTTTTTTATTGTGAAAATACCGTACAGAGGGGTTACAATTACATGGGCAAGGTAACGAGTATATCTTTACTTTTTTTTCCTTTTTGGTCGGTCATGGGGTTTGAACTCTGGGCCTGGGCATGCTGTCCCTCAGCTGTTCAGCTCAAGGCTAGCGCTCTACCACTTGAGCCACAGCACCACTTCCAGCTTTTTCTGCTCATGTGGTGCTAAGGAATCGAACCCAGGGCCTCATGCATGCAAGGCAAGCATTTAACCACTCGAGCCACCTTCACAGCCTAAATTATAACTACTTTTCTGTATCATTTTGCTTCGAGTCCCACTGGGGAATCTATTCTTTTTTTCTTTTTCTTTTTTTTTTTTGCCGGGGGGTGGGGGTTGGGGGGGGGCGGGGTCCGGTCATGGGGCCTGAACTCTGGGCCTGGGCACTGTCCCTCAGCTCTTCAGCTCAAGGCTAGTGCTCTACCACTTGAGCCACAATGCCACTTCCAGCTTTTTTCTTTTTGCTTATGTGGTGCTAAGGAATCAGACCCAGGGCCTCATGCATATAAGGCAAGTGCTCTACCACTGAGCCACCTTCCCAGCCTGGGGGATCTATTTTCTTTATTACTTGTTTCCTGTGCACTTCCTGTCACATCTCTGTTATATGGGGATGCAGTAGGCATCACGAATTTATAGAAAAACAGTGCCTATGAAGTGTTGACATGGGCAAAGGGAGTAGGGCTTAGGTCCAGAGACTTTGGATGGATCCACTCTGTGCCTGTGCATTGGCTTGTCTCCAGATGGATGGACGTCTCTGTGAGTAGAAGTTAGGATGACATATTTTTGGACCAGTTGAATGTTGTGGTTTTGGTCTCATTCCAGTGTACCATTAACAACTTGATCTATTTGTAAACAGACATGGAGGTAGTGGCACATTGTGAAGGCAGGATTGACAAGTTGCAGTTAATTTGGTCAATACAGATGGTTATGGGCAGGAGAGGCACAACCAAGTGTTGGAAGAGTGACATTCTTCATTCAGTGGGGTCCAACACCTGGCCCAGCCCCCTGCCCAGTGGAGGCATGGACCTTGCCAGCCAGGATTTTTCTGACTCAACAAGCAGGTCCTTGCTTGGATGGAGACATGCTTATGGAACAAGGCCTCCAGGCCTGGCAATTGTGCCACGCTTTGGGATCAGACTTGAAGCTGCTGCTTTTTTGCCAGGGCCTCCGGAGGCTCCCAGATAGATCTGGAAATTTTTTCCTTGGGCTAGGAACATGCTTCCTGACCATTCCTGTTGATCCTGTGCGTCTTGAGTGTCTTGTAAACTCTTAACTCTTCATGTGGGAACCTCTCCCTGCCAGAAATCCAGGTCAGGCCTCTGACAAAGACAGAGCCAATAGAAGACATGCAAAGATACTTTCATCTGTATGGATGTGTACCTGTATACACATACACACACACACACACACACACACACACACACACACACACACACACACACACACACACACAAGTGGGAGGGGACACTGGCTCACCCCATGCTAGCGATGAAGAAGTCCCATAACAGGTTATCTGGAGTCTCTTGGGTGTTGAAATTGTGTATCAGTCCAAGTTTAAAGACCTCAGAACCTGAGAAGCTGATAGTGTCAGTCTGAGGCTTGAAGGCCTAAGAACTACAGTGGGAATCCAGAAGTCCAAAAAGCCAGAGAGTCTAGCATTCTGATATTTCATGGCAGAAAAAGGTCCAGAGAGAGAAAGAGACAAAGAAGGAGGACCCCCCCCCCCCACTCCCCAATTTGCTTTTTTTCTGTTTTATTGTAGCGAGGTCCCAGCCCATTGAATGTACCACCCGCAGTGGGTGACTCTCAGACCTGGAGAAACATGTTCTCAGCCACCTCAGTAGAGAAGTAACACTTCATCAGTTTTCCAGGCAGTCCTTCATCCAGCCAGTCTAACACTTCAAATTAACACACTGGTGCACTGCACATCATTGAATGGCATCAGAGCAAACAGTGAGTAGGTGTTTTTGCAAGGAGACCATGACCGACTGAAGGGCGCCTGAACATTCTCATGGATGGTACATCCTCACCACATCTCTTCATTGCCTTGCCATGACCATGAACTAGCATATTTTCTTTTCTTTTCTTTTTTTTGGGGGGGGGGGTCCCGTACTGGGGCTTGAACTCTGGGCCTGGGCGCTGTCCCTCAGCTCTTCAGCTCAAGGCTAGCGCTTTATCACTTAAGCCACAGCACCACTTCTGGCTTTTTTCTTTGTGCTTATGTGGTGCTGAGGAATCGAACCCAGGGCCTCAAGCATGCAAGGCAAGCGCTCTACCACTAAGCCACCTTCCCAGCCCCACATATTTTATTTTCGCAATATTTCATAACCACAGCTGGCCTCACAAACTTAAGACATTAAACTCCTCAAGTGCTAATTCTGTGTTTTTCATGTCTGGGTCCTCCTAGGAGCTTCCTTCCTGGTGAACAGGACTTAAGTTCTAAGCTAGGAAGTGTGGATGTAACCCTGAGGGAACTGGGAGCCATGGATGGCTCTTACCCTATGGATGAATTTTTAAAAATGGAGATTGAGAATGTGATTTGAGGAGAGTGTGTTGGTAGGAAAATGGAAGCTGTGGCTTTGTGTGTTTTTGTCCCTGGAAGTTTCTAGCAGTTATACTAATAACAAAAATATGTGGTGGGTTAAATTTTTTTTTTTTTTAAAAATCTAAGTAAATAGGGTGGAGTATTTAACTTTGCACAAAGGTAATGTCCTTTATTGAGAAATTATGCCATCACTGCCTTAAACTCCTGCAGTGGGCCTTCTCCATGTCCCCAATCTCAGCAGTCATGACAATCATGATGTCCTGGTAGCCCCCGGTGGAAATTGCTGGTAACTTCCTAAATCACTTGGTAGGCTGCCAGTTCCCCCTACCTCCCCCCCTACCAACTTTAGAATGGCTCTGGGGGAAAAATGATGAAAAAATCCTAGAGGTGGTTGAAGGCTTTCATTTTGAATATGTGTGTGCAATCCTCTCCCTCCAGCTTCTCCCACTGCTCAAGATGGCAGAAGCGCTCCAGACAGGCAGGCAGACAGAAAGGCCGGCAGACAGAGCCAGACCTGCTCCCATTCCAACTTGTCATCCACCATGCTGTGATCTGCAGCCTCTCTTCCTTCTGTAACATGTTTCTTCAGCTGACTCTGGGGCTAAGCATTCAGCTTAGGAGAAAAAAAAACAGTTTTGTCTGGTTAAATGCACCATTTGCTTATGGGCTAAGAAGACAGGAAATGGAAGCCGGAAATTTCCAAAGCTCATTCTCTTAAAAAAAAAAAAACCAAAAAACGGCAACTTGAAAATGAAATGACATGGCCACAGAAGAGCCATTGTGAGCTAATAAAGCTGCAAGAGCATGAAATAGGATAAAGATGCTGAGGGACATAGGAGAGCTACTGATTTCTGATCTCCCCAAATGGTGGTTCAATTTCAGGGATATTTGTGGCAAATCACAGTTGTACAAATTCAGTTCTCACAGGTTACCTCCGTTAGGCCTCCGATTACCCTGAAGTTAAGAATCACCATTATTTCCATTGCATTTCAGGAAACCAGGGCTCAACAAGATTTAGAGACTCCAACAGGGTTCTGATTTTAGCCTCTGTGCGTGCATTGTTGCATTAAAGCATGGCCACAGCATGTTCATGGACATACCTGGGTATATAGAGCAAGAGCAAAGTGCCCAGACTTACCTCTGAGAGCAGAAAGGAGTTCTCAGCTAGCACCAACCTTGTGCCCTGTGAGCCCCACCCACTTTACAGATGAGAACTGGGAGGCAGCTGCCCTGAACCAGGCCTTGGGCCTTCCTTACCACATTGCTGTGGGCTTTTCTGTAGAGCGTCCAACTGGCCAGGGACCCAGTGACCAGCACTTAGTACTTAGTAAATGCCTGCTACACAGATGGTTGAATGAGGGATGCCTTTAGTTGTAACTCTATACAAATCAGTTTTATTTCTTTTATTCCTGTCCTGACCTACTTTTCCTACCTGAAGATGTTGTTTGCACTCAGTTTGGATCAAGTGGGAAACAGTTGTAAGATTCCCAAGACCAGCAGCTGAGAGGCTCTGAGTATTTATGAAGTACCAGCAGTGGGATGATTGAGTTACTTTTCTGTCCAATTGTGGGTTAATCAAAAGCCTTTGTCACTGCTGTTTTAAACACAAATCTCCAATTTATTATTTAGCCTGTTGCTTTTATTAACTTATTTGAAATGCAAATAGCTGCAAAACACAGGTCCACAGCTGCAGCTGTGGCTGTAGGGAATGAGAGCCAAGGGAAAAGATGGAGTAGGGATTCTGGGCTGACTGGGGACAGCGCCTTCCATTACAGGGGAAAGGGCAGGGAACAGGGCAAGTGGGTGACAGAACATAGAAGGAATTATTGATCTCAGTCCCTGAAAGTAGAGAAAAAAATGGCTAGCGAGTCCATAGTTGCTTGATAAGATTCATGGCTATCCCCTAATGGGTCTTTGCTCTAAAAGCAGTCCCCAACCTTTCAATAATTGCTTCTGGGCAGTAAGGAATGACAGAGCTGAGAGAAATAACAACATGCAAAGTGTTTCTTTAATGCCGCTTTGTACAGTGCCAGCAATGGCATTATTGAAAACATACACTAAATGTTCCTCTGGTATTTATGATCTTCCTTGTAATCAGGTGAATCGTCAAGGGTAATGGGAAGGCCTCTAAATGATGCAAATGTAGATTTGCCATTAAATCTTGGTGGTTAAAAGAGTTGGGGAAAGAGAGAGACAGAGAGACAGAGAGACAGAGAGAGACAGAGAGACAGAGAGAGACAGAGAGAGAGACAGAGACAGAGAAGTGGCCAGAAACATATGGCTCACAGTTGTAATCCTAGCTACTCAGGAGGCTGAGATCTGAGAACCGATGTTCAAAATCAGCCCAGGCAGAAAATTCCATGAGACCCTCATCTCTAATTAAGCAGCAAAAAAAGCCAGAAGTGGAGTTGCTCAAGCTGTAGAGCACCAGTGTTGAGTGAAAAAAGCCAAGTGAGAATATGAATATGGTTTCAAGAATATGGGTTCAAGCTCTAGTATTGGCAGGAGTGGGGCAGGGGGAGGGGAGAGAAAGTGTGAGAGAGAAAGTGTTTGGAGAATGTGGCAAGGCTGGGATTTGAACTGAGGTCTCCCAGTCTCTGAAGTTCTTGCTGCTGCTGGGATGGAAGGAGTCTTAATGCTATTAGGACTGAAAAAATAGAAACCAATCCCAGGCAAATGAGTACACAGAAGTGAGCATTCTTTGAAGAAGAATGTTTTGAGAATTTTAAGTAAAACCTTGTATTATGATTGAGCATACCAACATTTAGAATAGGACTCTGTTCTTTGGATTTCATTGGTCGGTGTTTGGATTCTCTTTGGGAGAACAGAAATGTCCCGAGTGTGGCGGTGAAGGGGAAGATGGGGGAGCTGTGTCCCACACTGGTGCACATCATTAACTGCCCACTTCTGTGGATTGAAGGTCACTGGCTGTCTCTTCTCCAGGCTGTGTAGATACACGTATGTGTTGAAGTTCACTAGTTGGTGTGGTCTTATTAGTAAACACCAATCTGGCTGTGATTTAAGTTGTTTCCTGGAGACAGACGCGCCTTCTCATTCTTTTAATGGGGTTGACAAGTTGGCATTGGTGGATTTTAGAGGAAGCCTTCAAGGCAGCCATTAAATGCTGGACGTAGCGGAGCACTTGGGGAGATTTGACAGGGGTGCCAGGGGCCCTCCTGGAACAGAAGGGGATTCATATTAAATTCACATTTGAGTCTGAGTTCAATTTTAAGGAGATCAGTTTTGCAGGACTGAACTGTGTGAGATCCAGGCCTTATGCATACTTTTTTGTTTCTTTTTGTTTTTGTGCCTGTCCTAGGGCTTGAACTCCAAGCCTTAACTTTTTCACTCAAGGCTTGTAACCTACCATTTGAGCCACAGCTCCACTTCTGGCTTTTTGCTGGTGAATTAGAGACAAGAATATCAAAGACTTTCCTGTTGGCCTGGCTTTGATTCATGATTCTCAGATCTCAGCCTCCTGAGTCATTGGTGTCCAACTGCATGATTGTTTAAATTGGGGGGGGAGGGGTGCAGCTTTAGCCCACTAGAAACAATGCTTTTTTTATCTTGTAGAGAACAGGCTCCATCAGAATTATACCTAACCGGGCTCCTTACCTATCACCTTAGTAAGTGCCTTCTGCAGCCAAAATGTTAAGACTCTTAGTCATTATGCAGGAGGGTAAAATGTGTTTTTGGATAATGGAAAGAAGTTTCAGCTACTTAAAAAAAAAACAACAACCCTCTTCTTCCCTCCTTTGTATTTCCATTTCCACTTTGAGTACGAATGAGAATTGAGAAGCAAGGAGAGAAGAATTTGTTTTTGTGGATTAGAGTCAGGGGACGAAGGGTGTTTTTTCATTCTATGTTGAGAAACAATAATAATAATAGTAATCTTCCCCAAACTCCAAACAATTTCCTGTAGCTACTGCACAGCCATTTTTGAAAAGGCCCTGAAGAGGAAATAACATCTTTAATCAGGAGCAATGGTAGTATTAGGTCTTTTACTACACATTCTATTTTTTCTGTGAGCCTGTGCTTATTTTGCCAGCTAGAAATAGCTGACGTTATTTAAACAACCATGACTATTGTCTAGGAAATAAGTGCAGGCTGAGAATAGACTGGCTGATTACACTGCTTGGAACTAAGCCTTCGCCGTCGTCGTCTTCTTTTTTCCTTTTGCACTCCTTTTAGGTAGGAAGTGTTGATGGTTGTCCCTGTGATTATTCCATGTGACTTCTCTTCACATTGGTTTGGTTGCCGAAAGCTATAATCATTTTATTCTATATCATTCTAAGCCTATTGTAGAGTAAGCAGGGCTAGTCCTATTCCTTGAGACAGATCAAAGTCAGAAGGGAAATCTCTAATCCTCTGAAAGCAGAGAAGTGGGCAAACAACAGGACTTCCATTCCTTCCACCTCAGGGGGCAGAACTCCTTGGTGTAGCTTGCAGAGATTCTCACAGAATTTTGTCTCTGGGATCGTCACAGATAAACTAGCCTGACCGTGGACATGGAGACTGCTCCTGCTCCTGAGTCTCTCAGTGATAACTGGATGAATACAACTGTTTAGTGTTAGGTCCAAAGAGTTGGGGATTTTCTTAAGCTGAGAAGATCTCAGAACAGAATCCTATTCTGTTGCTTAAGCCCCTGGACCTGAGCAGCACAGTGGCCCTGGGGTAAACCTGTTACTTCTTCTTAGGGTTTTAAGACAACTACCTTCAAGAATCCTAGGCAAGAGCCCATAATTCTAGCCACACTGGAGGCAGGAGGATCATGGTTCAAGGCCAGCATACCTCAAACAAAGAATAAGCTAGGTGAGATAGAACATGTGGTGGTACATAAGTGGGAGGCTTGAGATCCAGGGTTGGTGCTAGGCAAAAGCACAAGACTCTATCGAAAATATACATATATATATAACTAAAAAGCAGGAAGGGTTGGAGGTATGGCTGAAGTAAGTGGATGAGTACCTTCCTAATGAGTAAAGAGGGCCCAAGTTCATCCCATAGTATCTGTCTGTCTGTCTGTCTGTCTGTCTGTCTGTCTGTCTGTCTCTCTCTCTCTCTCACACACACATACACACACCACACACACCTCGGCAATGGAACAAAGAAGAGCCAGCTACAAGGCAGCCAGAGCAATAGAGCATTTGGCTAGTTGTGCTGAGGAACAAAGGTTTGAATCTCAACTTTGGTGCTCACCAGCAATGGAGCTTTGGAGCAAAATCTCTGCGTGCAATGAAGTCAATCATACAGCTCCTGTCAGAGATTAAAGTTAATATTGTAATACGCAAAAAACACATAATCAGTTGTCAGGAAATAGTAGCAGTTACAGCTTTTAGGAAAACTAGTACTGGCATTTCCTGTGACATTTACCATATGGGACACCATGACAGGCATAGACTCCAGGGTGCCTAACCGCTGACATTCTGTGATCAGGATTGAGGCATGCTGCTTAGCAAGCCAATGTGATTAATCAGATGGATACATGAGCTGAGGAGGAGGGAAGAACTAACACAACAGCAGTGGGTTTTATTTTTATTTTTTGTGATGCCAGTCTTGGGGCTTGAACTGAGGGCCTTGGGCACTGTCCTCTAGTTGTTTATTTTGGTTTTGTTTTGGCTTTTTTGTATGTTTCTTTTTTTCCCTCATGGCTAGCACTGTATCACTTTAGCCACACCTCCACCTACAGCTTTTTTGGTGGTTAATTGGAGATAAGAGTCTCTCAGAGTTTCCTACCCAAGCTGACTTTAAACTGTGCTCCTCAGACCTCAGCCTCCTGAGTAACTAAGAATTATAGGTGTGAGCCATGGGTGCCTGGCAGAAATGATTTCTTTCTCCCTTGTCATTATTAATATGGCAATTTGAAGATGTTTGTGCCTACACAGCTGTTTTCAAACTGACTGTTGAAAATCTTTGATGAAGGAGCTAAAGAGTAAAGATTCCCAAGGCCTTTGCTTCTCGTATGAGGTTACCCTTCTCTGGTGATCCCGGGCACTAGCTGACTACAGGCATTGTGAGCCACCCATCACAGGAGGGGCTTTGGAACTAGTAAACCAGCATCATTAAAACACACTTACTCTTCCACTTAGAGTCCTTTAAGTTTTATGAATGCACATGGGTAGAATATTAATTACAGCACAATGAGATTTTGCTCAAGAGTGGTTATACCACTCAGCTGGAAGCCTTCCTGTGGGATGTGAAAGGATTTTCATATGGCCCATCATTGGGAGTTTGCCACAAGGGGTCTCTAAAGATTAGAGAGCAAAATGTAGAGAGGGAAATAGGAGACTTAGTGGGCATGCTGGGTTAAGAGTTCCCTGTTCCCATTTGAAATCGTTTTATAAATAAGGCAGTTATATTTTCTAGAATATTCCTTTTCCAAAAGCAGGGAGGAAGTGTGACCAGCTCTAAGCCAACAGTTTTAGCCAAGAGGATGAGAGTGTCTGGTTTTGCCATTGCTGAACCCAATCGGTAATCTAAGAGCTGAGCTTAAGTTGCTTTTCTTGAAGCCAATCTGTGGCTTTCAATAAGATATTAAGTGATGTCTAGATTAAGAATGAAAGACACCTTTTATGCCACTTGAGATGATATCACTCAATAGAATGCTCCGCATTTCCCATGTGATAGAGGATAGATGTGTCTAGATCACAGCACCATAAGGTCCCCAAGTCCTGTGGGAGCCCCCTCAGTCTCTGCAAGGGTTGCTTTCAGAAAGATGGACTTGACTGTGTGATTTTGGATAAGTCACTTACTCTTTCTATTCCTTAGTATCTTTGCCTCTAAAACAGCGATATACAATGGATCCATCCAAAATTCACATTTCTAAACCCCCAGGCTTTCTATTTAGATGGCATTACCCCATCCCAGAGGAGCTGTGTCCTGTGGCTTGGCACTTCCTTGTTGGCTACTTCCTGGCTTCATTTTACCCATGAGCCTTTAGGTCCTTTCTAGATGCCATCTTATTCAGAAAGCCTTCCCAAGCCCCCCTCATCTCCACAATTTCTTCTGTCCTTCTTAAGTGCTTTAGCTTCCCTGCTACAGTATGTTCCTGCCAGAGGCAGGGGCCATCTGCCCCTTCATGTTGACCTCCTCTCCATAGAGCAAGGACGGCTCTGTTACTGTTTGGTGGGTTGAATCACACGCAACACAAAATAAATAAAGCGAGGTCTTTCCCAATTTTGTTTATCTCTTCTTACATCAGCCTCTGTTTCCTTTCCATCCTTCTTTGATTCTCTCTTTTCCTGGCATGAAGGTTTTTCTTCTTATTCTCAAAGGCTGCCTGCCTGCCTGCCTGTCTGCCTGCCTGCCTGCCTGCCTGCCTGCCTGCCTGCCTGCCTGCCTGCCTGCCTGCTTGCCTGCCTGCCTGCCTGCCTGCCTCCCTCCCTCCCTCCCTCCCTCCCTCCGTCCCTTCCTTCCTTCCTTTTTTCTTTCTGTGAAAACCCTGAATGTTTCATGTTAGCAATCCTAATGGTCATTTTGGTGGATGATGTCCCTAATTTAATTCAGGATCATTTGGAAGTTTAGAATTGTGTCCTTAGGATGCTTTAAGAAGGTGGGCCTAGGGCTGGGAAGGTGGCTCAGTGGTAGAGTGCTTGCCTTGCAATGCATAAGGCCCTGGGTTCGATTCCCCAGCACCACATAAGCAAAAAGAAAAAAGCCGGAAGTGGAGCTGTGGCTCAAGTGGTAGAGTGCTAGCCTTGAGCTGAAGAGCTGAGGGACAGCACCCAGGCCCAGAGTTCAGGCCCTACAACCGGACCCAAAAAAAAAAAAAGAAGAAGGTGGGCCTACCACTCAGTGTAGAGCAATCTCTAGAACAAAGACTCCCAATCTGCCTGACAATTAAAATCTCCCCACCCCATCTTTGAACTCCCAGACTTCAACTCTGCCCAGGGAAACTGTGTTTGGGCAGATCTAGATTAGGCCCAGCAGTACATGACTGTAACTGTCACCTATATTTCTAATGGTCTCCAGGACTAGAACCATTATTCTGTAACTGATGGTGGGTTGGCCAATGGCTTCAGTTCCATACCTGTCTTCATAGAGGGTACTTTGCTTTTTCATAAGGGGTCCAGCCCCATTTGCCTATCTCTGGCAGTATGACTAGACTGGAAAATACATTATGAATCAGATTTAGAAACCCATAGTTGAGGGGCTGGGAAGGTGGCTCAATGGTAGAGTGTTTGCCTTGCATGCATGAGGCCCTGGGTTCGATTCCTCAGTACCACAAAAGCAGAAAAAAAAAAGCTGGAAATGGTGCTGTGGCTTAAGTGGTAGAGCACTTGCCTTGAGCTGAAGAGCTGAGGGACAGCGCCCAGGCCCAGAGTTCAGGCCCCACGACCAGCCCCCCCCCGCCCAAAAAAAAAGAAACCCATAGTTGAGGTAAAATTTAGCAATGTATTTGATGACTAGATTAAACCAGAGTAAGTGGAATCCTAGCTTGGGTGGGATATATTTATGTACCTATTTTAAAAATATCAACAATGACTTTGAATCTGTGTCTGTCTCTATTCCCATCTGCCTCATTTGTAATCCATTTATATAATCAATATTATTGTACTTGTTTCAAAACATTCAGCCACAGCATCAGTTAAGAAGGCCTTTCCTCATAGTTATCCTCACTGATGAATAATTAATAAATGGCACACATCTATTTGTAAGAAAGCACCAGATGCCATCTTGAGATTTGATCTCCAACATCAGAGCAGTGTGGTATTTGTGCAAATAAGAATGGCCCCAGGTGCTCCAAGGGACAGGGCTTGGGAGGGTTCTCAGAAACCTGGACAAGTAGGGACAGCCAAAAAACAAAAACAAAAACAAAACACATAGGAAGAGATGCGGATTCTGGGTAGAGACCACAACATGTGCAAAGACCCAGAAAGACCAGATGGGATAAAGAAACTTCTGGGAAGTGCCAACAGTTTTCTCTCTTAATGGGGATAAGAAGAAGATGAGGTAGAATGGGTGGGCCAAATCATGAGTCTCCTCTCATGAGTTGTATAAATGAGTTTAGCTTCATCATACATTCAGATGTATGTATCAAGTCATGGAATGTTTCTAAGGAGAAGAGGGAGAGAGTGATGATGAGAACCATTAAACATAATGGTTGTACCTAACACATACATGGTGCTAACACTTTTTAAGAACCATCTTCTATTTACATACTACAAACAACTGCTTATTCCTTATCTCACCCCTGTGAGGGAGATATTATTATATGTAGATGAGGAGATGAAGTTATTGAGATGGTGTCTCTTTCCTGATGGTAGAGAAATTTGAACCCATAAAATCTCATTCCAGAATCTGAGATCCTAACCATAAGTAAATGCACACACAGAAAAATCTTTCTGGCTGTAGTTTGTAGCTTTAATGGTATAGACGCAAACCAAGAGACAAGAAGACAGACAAGAGGCCATGAAATACTTACCATGCAGAATATTTTTTGATGTTTTAAACTGTGGACCTCTAGTGTTCTGTGAGATACCCTAATTGGGTGACTGTTATTCTTTAAGTCAAATAAAAACAAAGCCAGATATTTAGAGAGTGATTCCACTTATGAAATTAGAATACAAAGACTTTTTATATTGACAACAAAATGGGGCAGAGAAGAGCAATATCCTTTTCCTTTATCATTAACACGTAAATCCTGAGTTGAAGTCCTGATAACTAAATTTTGCATCTTTCTCCAGTAACCCTTGATTCATCAATTTCAAAAAACAATGTCATTTATCCTTTAAAGCAGTTTTATAGATATTAAACATTTAGAAAATTTCATGATAAATTTGAAATTTCAAATAAATTTAGATACGAGTTTTTCCTTCCCAAATCAAACTACCGGTACACAGAAGATGCTAACCACACAATTGCATGTTAATTGGGAAACCCCTATGGGATCTAATGAAATCTCCATTTCTGCCATGTGTTGGTTGCCTGAGGGTGGCTGGGCATATTGTTCTTTTTTTTTAAGTGCTGTGTTTTGAACCTGGGACCATTGAACCATACCTCCCAACTCCCAAGACTCCTTTTGAGAAACTAAACTTGAGGCAGAAAGAGCAGCTGGGACTAGGATTTTGGTCCCATTTCAGTTAGGAACATGCTTACAGAGATGGATCAAGAGTAGTGAAGTCATGAAGGTTCTAGAATCTCTTCATTGACACAGAGGTCAGGTCCCACTGGGCTTTCCTTGTAGTAAGAAGAGCAATGGTCCCTTTTCTTCAAGAATATAACTTGCAGAATAACTACCTAGACTACAGTCACCCTTTACCTGGCTGTCCATGTAGGATGGCCTTGGGCTGAAGATTCCCAAAACAGGTTTAGAGAGAGTGCCAGGTACCTCTCAGTGTAGTTGGAAGCCCCCTGCATTGTGACCAGCACTCTCTGGCCTCTGGTCTTCTGCATATCAGTCTTACAGTCCGGATTGTAGCAGAGGGTTCTCTGTCCCTTTTAGAAAAAATTCCCAACCTCAAATGTAGCCCATGGCACAGGTCACACTTTCTTGGCTTAGAGTTCTTTTGTCCTTGAATGAACTAGAGCCAGGGTCAAGGTTAGGTTTTCCCAGTTAGCTGGGGAATCTGTGAAAGCAGGCCAAGCATGGACCCTCCTGTCTACCCTCTCTCCATCCCATTCTTGCTTCTCTGCCAAGGTGCCCAGAGATGAAGGCCCTCCACTTCCTCAGCTCCCGCCTTTCCCATCCTAGTTTTGATTCTCTGTGTCTTTCAGATGTGTCCTTTCTTTTTCAGAGCTGGCTTGCTTACCCATTGGCATTTTTACAGAGAGAAAATGTATGATACTTTATATGACAGAACAAAGAGTAATGAATTATGAGAACTTTGATTGACTTAATACAGATATTCACATACATTCCAGGTATATAAAATATATCCAATAACCAATTGAGGAACATGTAAGACATGTAGAAAGTAATTTATACATGTTCTCTTTCTTATGAGAAATTGACATGGAAATTATAATTCAGGGACTTCCTCATGAGTAAGTTTTTCCCAAGTCCCCAGATTATTTTCCTCTTTCATTGAACTTATTCTAACCTGAAATTTCAGCCTGCCTCCTCCTTCTCTCTCTTCTTCCTTCCCTCCTCCCCCCTTTCCTCTCTCTCTCCTTTCTTTCCTCCCTCTGGAAGTGCTGGGAATAGAACCCCACACCTGCTAAAGCCTCACATCTGCTTGGCAAGCTGTACCACTGAGCCATATCCACAACCTCAGTCTTTCTTAAAAGAAGATGGAAAAGGTTAGAATTTACTGGACTCCCTTGAACCATTTTTGCCTCAGGTTTCCTATCCGTGACTAAGAAGAGCTAACATGCCGGGCGCTGGTGGCTCACGCCTGTAATCCTAGCTACTCAGGAGGCTGAGATCTGAGGATCGCGGTTCAAAGCCAGCCCGGGCAGGAGATACCGTGAGACTCCTATCTCCAATAAACCACCAGAAAACCAGAAGTGGCGCTGTAGCTCAAGTGGTAGAGCGCTTGCCTTGAGCTGAAGAGCTGAGGGACAGCGCCCAGGCCCAGAGTTCAAGCCCCACGAACGACAAAAAAAAAAAAAAAAAAAGAAGAGCTAGCATCTGTTGGCTCAGAATACAGTACTCACTTAAAGATAAATTTTAAATAAATTATTACAGTAAAAAAATGAACCTTCAGCAAAACATATGTTTTGGGAGTATGCTGTGGAACCCCCCCCCCCCCCAAGAGTGACCTTGTTAAGACCTTGTACTTGAGTATAAAGTCAAAATGAAGCCTTCCTTCATTTGGGAACTGAAAAGGAAGGGCTGACTGAAAAATGGGAGGCAGTATCCAATGTGTTTGTGAGGGAGCCAGATAAACATAAATCTCTCCTGACATCTCTGAATATTTTAATTTGGGGGTCTTAACCATGTAAAAAGACCTGGATATTATCCAGGAACCAGTGGCTCATACTAGTAAGGAGACTGAGATCTGAGGATTCAGGGTTCAAAGCCAGCCTGGGCAGGAAAGTCTGTGAGACCTTTATCCTTAATTAACCACCAAAAAGCTGGAAGTGGAGCTGTGGCTCAAATGGTGGAACAATAGCCTTGAATGAAAGAGCTAAGGGACAATGCACAGGCCCTGAGTTCAAGCTCCAGGACCAGCATACACAAAAAAACTGCTCAGTGTTGTTTGAAACGAGACAGTGACACTAAGGATGGCACATGAGTATGTTTTTGGAGTCCCACAAGTAACCTTCCAGTCAGCTCACTTCTGAAGGTTGTTTGCACTCTTAGGGTAATCCTGTTCAGAAATGGGATGGATTGGGGTATAACTGAGGTAACCATATTTTTGGTTGTCCTGTTTTGAAAAAGGCTAGGTTTTAGAAGGCTCTGATCTAGACTTGGACTTATACAGCAATTGTTACCTTCTCAGGAAATTCAAGTAAGACACTGTATGTAGAAGTATGTGCAAGTATTTTGTTAACTGACATAATTTTGTTGGAGACAATAATTAGTGTAAAATTTTAAGCACCTTCTACTCAGTTATGTGGTAGAGATAACTTAACCACTGTCAGAATTGTGAGCAAAGAGAAAATTGTAGACGTTCGAGTGGCTAGAGTGATATTCCCAGAGGAAATAGCATGTGAGCTGGATCCATTAAGAATGAATTCAATTTAAATAGGGCTGATGTCTTAATTCATATTATCATCAAAAATGCCCTGCAAGCAGCCTTCAAACAAATGATCCCACTCGGGTAAAAACATGTATGTAATGGTGAATCGGCATTAATAATTGATTAGCATATAATATTATAAGTTACTGGTTTATTTCACGTAAGCTATTAGCATGCCTCATTAAAATGATATGGTGTTAGCTAAAAAAGGAAAAAAAACCAACAACTCAGTGGGTAGCTAGGCTCTGGTGGCTCAAACCTATAATCGTAGCTACTCAGGAGGCTAGATCTGAGAACTGTGGTAGCCAGCCCAGATTGTGAGACTCTCATCTCCAGTTAAACAACAAAAAATCCCAAATAGAGCTGTAGCTCAAGTGGTAGACTGGCAGCCCTGAGCAAAAAAGTCAGACAAGAATGCAATGCCCTGAGTTTAAGCCCCATCCCCAGCCCCAGTTAAAACAAAACAAAACAAAAATAAAGCAAAATCAAACACCCTCCCTCCCCCAACACATACACAAAACTCAGTGGCTAACTTGAAGAGTCAAAAGCTTCTATTTGAGCACCAAAGTCTACTTCATCATGGCCCTGAGTTGCAGCAACCTGGATCCTGTCTTTCCTCATTTTCTCTAAAAACAGTAGAAAAGGGCAAGCAAGAAGCTATACTCTGCATGGGATGTTTCTAAGAGAATACTGCATTTGTTCAAGCAATAGCTCCCCTTTACCATCTTAGAAAAAATATTTTACTGCTAAACTACCAGGTTGGATTTAGCTAACGGAGGAGAGCTGAGTTGTTCCATTAAAATTTTCCTGCCTCTTTGCCCACTGAGAGGAACTAGAACTACTTCCTATCATACACAGTGGCTCAGTAACTAAAAACACGGTCAAAGCAGCTACTTTGCAAGACTTTGTTGTAGGGTCCTCTTTAATGTTTAGTGAGTAAGGCCAAAATACCCACCTATGGTTTTTGTTTGTGGAGCTTATCAAGTGTCCAAAACATATTACACTTCTGCTGCCACTGAAGACAACATAGAGAGTAGGAAAGGTAAAGCGGAAGTGGGAGGGGTGATTTATTTCTCTGCTTAAAATAAGACAAAGGATCAACTGGATGTTCAAGGCTCACACCTGTAATGCTAGCTATTCAGAAGGCTGAGATCTGAGGACAGAGGCTCAGTCAACCCAGTCAGAAAAGTCTGTGAGACTCTGCTCTCCAATCAACCAGCAAAAAGACAGAGTGGGGATGTGGCTCAAGTGGTGGTAGAATGCCAGCTTTGAGCACAAAAGCTAAAGGACAAGTGCACAGGCCCTGAGGTCAAGCCCTGTTACTGGCACAAAAGAAAGGGAAGAGGGGGGAAGAGAGAGGAAAAGGGAGAGAAAGAAAAAGAGAGTAGTAGAGAAGAGGAAGAAAAGGACAATAGGAAGGAGGGCAGTGTGAGCGATGCGATGGTTTTTCTAGGACTGTCTGTGAGACTAGCACAGTAAATGATAGAACCTGAGGTGCAGGAGAGGTTGTGAAAGACCGTCCATAGGCCTTGGGTTTAAAGAGACAGGATTAAAGATGGAAGGTTCATGCTTGGAATTCACTCATACCCTACTGAGAGGAGTTGAGAGCCAGGCTGCAGAAGGAAAATGAAAGGAACCAGGAGGAGCTCTATTTCTGGTGTGCTGAGAATCACCTTTCAACCCTGGGAAAGGGAAGGCCAAGGTCAGTGAGAACCAGGAGTGCTTTGTTGGGCAGCCAAGCATCCAGCCATGAGTGAAGGGCACAGGCATAGTGCCGTGTGCAAATATCAGATGCCGAGTCAGTGCTCATGAACCAGTTAGCCATCCCACTTGACCTTTCAAATGTGGGATATAAATAAACACAACTTAAACAAACAACAAAAATCACAGGCCCTTTGGACTGAGCCTTCACGTGAAATGTTTTGGAGAGATGACCAGGTTTATTCATCTTGTCTGGAGCCCAGCCCTATACATTACCTGTGGCAGATGGCAGCCCCCAAGCCCCCACTGGGAATAGATCTCCAGCCTTTTGAGTGTCATCCTTGATCTTTAGAACTCCCTTTCTGGTGAATTGCTGTGTCCAGCTTCAAGTCACTACTGCAAGACTTCATTTCAGCCCATACTATTTCTCCCTGGTCCAAGGCCAAAGGTCTCCCAGGGATAGGTAATCGTTTAATGTGTATTATGTCAGCTTTGTTTGTTTGTTTGTTTTTGCTTTTCAATAGCTAAGGCCAGCTTGTCCCTGCTCCCCTAATTCCTCCCCTCAAAAAAAAAAAAAGGCTAATACAGTTTCTGTTTTAAAGGCTTTGGTTGTGAGAAGAACAAATGAAAGCAAAAGGTCAACCATTTCCATGGATCTGCTCAATGGCAGGAGTTTGATGGCAAATTAAATATCAGATAAACCTGTCAAATGATTCCAAGAATCAATACTTCCTAGAAAAATAATGTGGGGGGCGTTAATGACCACATTGCCTCCCAAGGGAAATCATTCTAGAGAATGTTCAGGCATTAGGATAGTCATATACAAAAACAGTGTGAGAATGATTTGAAGCAAAGCCACTTACCATGTTGTTATTGTCAAGAGAGAATTTACCTTCACACTGTCTTGTTTCTCGAAGAAGAGATCCACAGGTCCATGAGCATCACTGAGAGGTTGCTGAAATGTAGAGTCTCAAGCCTCCCCCATCCTGCAGAATCCAGAAAGTGTGAGGGTAGGCCATGCAGATCTGCGTTGGCGTGCCTCCGGTGACTGTGGGAAATACTTGTCTGAGAACTTCCACACTGGTTTTTCTCCACCCAGGTCTCTAACGGGAAATAAAGCTAGGCCCAGATTCCAGGTAATGTGTCACAGCAGTGTAGATGAAGGTCAGACCAAGAGTGTTTAGGGATCCCAAGTTTGTGTTTAACAAGGATGGTCTTTAAGACTAGGTATGAGCTGGGTGCCGGTGGCTCACACTTGTAATCCTAGCTACTCAGGAGGCTGAGATCTGAGGATTGCGGTTCAAAGCCAGCCTCGGCAGGAAATTTCGTGAGACTCTTATCTCTAATAAACTATTCAAAAAAGCTGGAAGTGGTGCGGTAGCTCATGTGGTTGAGTGCTTGCCTTGAGTAAAAGACAGCACCCAAGCCTAGAGTTCAAGCCCCAGGACCAGAAAAAAAAAAAAAAGACCAGGTATGAGTTCTCATTAGACTATTTAATGTCTGAAATGTCTTGCCTCAAGTCTCCTCCGTGCAGAAGTGATGTTAGCGTAGGGAACAGGACAGCACTGCAGGTCCTGGTCCCCTTGGGGTGGGGCAAAGTGAACTTGATTTGTCTCCATCACCTTGCTTTTGCCTTCCCTTTAGGAACATTTCCCAAGGCTGTGTTCAGCAAGAGGTTCTTCCTTTGCTCTTCAAGGGCATCGATGAAAGCACATCTTGCTTCTGACCCAATCTGTCATCTAAGCAGGCACATTTTTGCCTGTCCACAGGACCAAGTCTTCTGGGTGAGGCCCACAGGCCTCAGACCTAGACTGCCCCACACCAAAGTCACTGCCATCGGCCTACTTTCCTCCCTCTTAAAATGGCAAAGCCAGACCTGGTGGTTCAGGCCTGTAATTGCAGCAGAAGCAGGAGGACCATACGCTCTAGGTACATGTAAAAGGCCACCCTAGGCTACGTGGTAAAGGCTGTGTCTCAAAAACAAATATACAATAGAATCATGTCTCCACTATGATCCTGGGCTATACAGCTGGCCACCAATTCCTGTCTTAGCCCCATGAGTGACTATGCAAACCTTTGAATTGGGGTTGCTTCCCAGCCCTGTTTCCCTCATCTATAAAATGAGAGGACTGTCTTTCTGATCACACGTTAAATGAAGATGCAAACACACAGCCATCTTAGGTCAGTGTTCAACCCAGGACTGGTGTCCAATATAGCATAACCATTTTTATTATTCATTCCTTTATCAAATATTGATTGAGCTCTGCTGAGTATCAGACTCCATTTCAGACTAAGATTTCCTGACTTAGAAACAGACAAAACACTGAGTCTCCCCTTTTAAGCAGTATTCCTTTCAGGATGAGCATAGTGTTCCATTCATACTTTAACCTCTGTACTGTTTATGAATGTGGCACTCACTCCTGAATTAAGTTCCAAAATACTGTGGCTTCGTTAAGTAATTCACATTCTCTTGACAACATCTCAATACAAAGGTAGGAGAAGACCACTGAGATTTCTAAAACTTTCTCTGAAACCTACTGTAATCTCCAGAAAATTAGATCTTGGACAGGTACAGTCGTTCACAATTATAATACCAGGGAGGAGAAGCAGAGACAGGAGAATCAGTGTTTAGAGGACAATTCCAGCATAGTTATTGAGACCCCCATCTCAAGAACAAAATACAAAAAAGGGCTAGGGCATGGCTCAAGTGGTAGAACTCTTGCCTACTCCTACCTGTCTTCACTCCCTAACACCATGGGGGAAATTACTTAGGTTTAATAGTCAACCCATAACTATGTTGGTAATGTCCTGGTTCTGCTTAATATGTGGCAAAGTACCTAGCAAATGCTAAGTGTTCCTCAAAATAAAAATAATATATATATATATATATACATGTACATATATAATATATATATCCCAAATTCTGGAATAAAATATCTCAGAATTCTAATGAAAATATCTGAGATAAGTCTTATTTTTAAAAAGTGAGGATTTGGAGCTTGGATACCCCTAAAACCATCTGAGAAACAGTAGGGACAATGAAAGGCGTGGGGATAAGGTGTCAGTGGGCATGGGTTGAAGACCTAGTTTCATAATACATGGTATCTCTGGGATCAAGACAGTCAGCTCCCCTTAAACAGCCTGCCCGCCAGCCTCAGTTCCCCAGCGCTAAATAGGAAGAACATGCAAGTGAGGTCACATGCCCATCAAAACCATGTGACTTATAAATCACAAGGTGTACCACAAGGGTAGGGCTTGAGCTCCTCCCCCATGTAGAAGAACCTACATTTGTAGGAAATGCCTTTGGCAGTTTGTACAAATACAAGATTGTCACTTATGTCATCTGTGGCCACTGCTGTCTCTGGGGCTTCCTCTTCTATAGACACACATACACACAGACACACACACACACAGACACACACACACACACACACACACACACACACACACGGAGAGGGAGAAAGAGGGGAGGAGGATGCCACCCCCAGGCCTTCCTGAGGGCCCCATGTTGTGAGTTGAGGAAGTTGTGATTGCTTACACTATTGAGTGACTACTTCTGTGGAGGCTAAGGTCGGAAGAGGGAGCTTCCTTCTAGGCTGCTGAGAAAGCAGAGGAACAGGAACATTTTCCTTTGTCTCCAGAAGTTTTGTTTAGAGAACAGGGCACTTACAGTTGTCTCAGTTGAGGAAGCCTGTGCAGAGTGAAGCTCGTTGTTTGTAATCACTAAGTGAGAAATAGGCCCTGATCGCGTTAATGAGCCTGCGGCTGACTCCCCTGGCCGGTTAAACACCTTTCTGTACCAGTGTGCTTAAAAACAATTATAGTATCTATATATTGTCGAAGATCTGACCTGTAGGCTGTTTCTATTAGCCTCAACTGGTGCCCATATTAGTTTTTCTTTATTTTTTTTCATTTTTTTAAATTGTGAGAATACCGTACAGAGGAGTTACACTTACATGGGCAAGATAACGAGTACATTTCTTATCAAGCATTGTTGCCTCCTCTTTGTTTCCCCTTCCCATCCCTTCCCATACTCCCTCCCTCCCCTTACCCGATCCTCCCCCACCACCAAAGCTGTAAAGTTCATTTTTCGACATAACGACTTGTACATCTCATTGTTGCAATGGGTCCACCTGTATCCCTAGTTAAACGATTTATTTTTGCCCTTCCCCTCCACAAATTATATCAACATCAAATACAGTGAAAGCAGGGGTTACACCGTGGGGGAGGGACATACAAAGCAACATATAAATCATCTTATAAATATGTTAGAAACAATTACATGAAAGGAAAAAAAAGGAACATTTGAATACTTATCTTGGGGTTCATTCCCCTAACATCAACTTATCTGACATACTAGTTTTTTTTTTTTTTTTTTCTGAGACTGGGGCTTGAACTCAGGGCCTCACTCTTTCCCTTGGCTTTTTTGCTCACATCTTGCATTCTACCACTTGAGCCACCTCTCTCTCTAGTCCAGCATTTCAATGGTTAAATGGAGATAGAGTTCCTCAGATTTATCTGCTCAGGGTTGCCTTTGAACTCAGTCTCCTTAGTAGCTAGAATTACAGATAAAAGCTACCAGTGCTTGACTTGGTGCCTACGTTGGGCATTCTTCGTGTATTCCAGCTACACTTTTATTTTTACTCCTTCATAGTCTAGATTCTCATCGTTTTGCCTTGGGTCTCTTAAAAAAAAAAAAAATACAAGCCAGGCATCAATGGCTCATGCCTGTAAGCCTTGCTACTCAGAAGACTGAGATCTGAGGATTGTGCTTTGTCAGCCTAGGCAGGAAAGTCCATAAGACTCTTATTTCCAGTTAATCACACACACACACACACACACACACACACACACACACACACACACACACACACACACACACACACACAGCCAGAAGTGGAGCTGTGGCTCAAGTGGTAGAGCGCTAGCCTTGAGCAAAAGAAGCAGCTCAATGACAGTGCCCAGGCCCTCCTTCAAACCCCAGTACTGACACCAAAAGAAAAAGACAGGAGAGAAGAACCTTCCAGGAATATCAGGAGAAAAGGCTGGGGAGAACTTAGCTGGTTGTTTAGCAAGACAAAGAAGACCTTGGTCGGTGGTGTGGAAAAGGCCAGATACCTACGGTTCAGCAAGTGTTAGCTGCTTGTGTGAGGTATTATTGTCAGGAGGTCTTGCCATCAGCAACTTGAAAATTTTGAGGTTGGGCTGGAGTGCATCGGGAGGAGAAAGGGGGTGTGAGATAGCAGAATAACAAGAATCTCAGTCTTGTTTTCATCAGAGCTTGAAACTCAGGTCTGTGGGTTTGCAAAACAAAGTGATGAAGTAGAGAGAATAAAATATGCACCTTGTACACTTTCTGTGAGATTAAACATGGCCCCATCTATAGAACCAAATGCTCAGAAAACCCTAAAGCGCTTGAGTCTTTGTTTTCTTTTCAGTATTAGGGTTGAATTCAGTATATCCTCACCACCCAGACATTTTGCTTTTAGTTTACTCTTATACGCTTGCTCAGGCTGATTCTCCTGCTTCTGCCTCCAGAGTAACTAGGATGATGGGCATGCAGTACACTTAGTTCTAAAGCAGCTTTCTTGTGTGAGGTTTTATTGTAACATTTTGTTGCTGTAGTCTCAAGATGGACTTTCTGTTGTCACTAACGCCTTCCCTGTATCAGCAACTTAAAAGATGCTTTTGCTGGGCCCTGTGAATTAACTGAACGTTTTCAACAGTTGTTATCTGTGCTGTTTGATCTGAGCTTTCTCTGTTGCAGTCACTTTATTACCAGTTTGGGCTTCAGAAAAGAGCAAATCCATCAATAATTATCTTGTATGGAAGACAAATTCCCTCTCTGGCAGCTAATGCATGAATTCTTCCTTTTTATTTTAAAAATTATCTTTAAGTAATTGTACGAAGAAGTTGCCGTTTAATGAAGCAGCTTATGAATACAATTTATCATCCGTTCCAACATTCTCACTCACTCCTCTTCTACCTACCCCACCCTGACTTCTGAATTTTGTAGAATATACATTGCATTCTCCCCCTGTTCCCTTCATTTGTTCACCCCTTTTCCCTTGGCCCACCCCACTCCTTTTGAAAACCTGTTTCCAAGTGTTTTATTTTAATGAACTTTGCCTTGGCCTTTCTAAGGAATTATACTATTTGAGTTCTTTCTTGAATCTACTGTCTTTCAGTTAATACATTGTACACACTTGCATACCCTATTTACACATGTAAGTTTATAAATGAAATCCGGCTTCCACATGTAAGGGAAACATGCTTTCTTTGTCTCTCTGGGCCTGACCTACTTCACGTCACATGATTTTTTATAGGTCTTTTCATTTCTTTACAAATGGCACCATACTATTCTTTCCCTCCCTCCCTCCCTCCCTTCCTCCCTCCCTCCCTCCCTCTCTCCCTCTCTCCCTTCCTTCCTTCCTTCCTTCCTTCCTTCCTTCCTTCCTTCCTTCCTTCCTACCTTCCTTTCTTCCTTCCATATTATTCTTTCTAAGGGACAAGCCAAATCCTCTTATCATCTTAAAGAAAACATCCAAAAGCTCAAGAGATCACCCACTAAGCCTCTTGTCCCAATGGTAAACTGATGGCAACATGTCCCAGTTGGAAAGTGATCACAACATCTCTGAAACTTCTCTAGAGACAAAGACTGAGCGAATAGTTTACATGTTGCTCAAGACTGTTTTAACTGTGCATACTTTCTTCATCTTTTACCCTGATTCTCCTTGTTTAACCTGAATTCAATGTCTGTAACCCCAGAAGTTGGCTGAAGATGTACTGAAGCGCTATCTTCCCATGGCTGCCATGTATAAATCTCCTTCACCAAGTCTCTTTATTTGGCATATGGGAAAGAGTGGCCTCTGTATGGGACTCCTGGATTTGGGGCCTGGAGTCTGAAAGCCAGGTTTTACTATTGAATTACATTTTGATCCAGGTAGGCTGACAGCACCCACATAAAAAATATTTCTACGTAAGCATCCCTGTAAAGTGGGCATGCCCAACAGACTATATGTGTTCTCATGTTTACCTGTGGTCCCTGTCACCTCTGAAACACCAGTCAGAAAATGTTGTTTTCTAAGTCTCAGGCTGGGAGCTGAAGGGTAGATAAGTGGGAAAGGTTGAACAAAGTGACTTGAAGTCACCTAAACTCCCTTCAGGGTTAAGAGCTGTGTGTCCCTAGAGATGGATTCTGTGTAATGAGCTCCCCATTTTCTGTGTTGATACTGTTGGTCTTTGGGGATCCTGGCAATCAAGAGATACCAAGTACCCTAGCACCTTTCTGTATCCCCCAGAGCATCAGTGGCAGGGATAAAAAGACTTCGTTGTCTGCCCTGCTCATAGTCCTGCTATCCCTTGGGGCTGAGGTGACTTCTTGCTCCAAGGAACAGGGAAATTGCTTCTGGGAAGAGTGGGTTGCCTCAGCCTCTCTCCTAGATGCTTCTCCTGAGCCCTAACTCATGTAGCCTTGGTTACCAGGTGTCCTATGTTCACTTTCCTCTCTGATTTTTTGCTCACAAGTGCTGCGGTGGGCAGAGCTCAGGAGAACCAGGTTTGTCATGGCTCTCCCATGGCTCTTCCCTGCCCCTGAGAAGGGAACTTAGGGACCTCTTCCTGCCTGGCCAGGGTCTGCGCTTTGTCGCCCATTTTATCCCTCTACACTGCCTCCATTTCTGTTCCCACAGACCATGTATTTGCTATGTTCTGTGGGTCCCTGCAGAAAGGATGCCCAGGGATGATTTCAAGTAAAAAGCTGTAATTAAGAGCTTCTCTGGTCAGGGGCCAGTGGCTCACGCCTGTAATCCTAGCGACTGAGGAGGCTGAGATCTGAGGATCTCGGTTCAAAGCTAGCCTGGGCAGGAGACTCTTATCTCCAATAAACCACTAGAAAACCAGAAGTGGCGTTGTGGCTCAAGCGGTAGAGCACTCGCCTTTAGCAGAAGAGCACAGGGATAGTTCCCAAGACCAGAGTTCAAGCCCCATGACCGATAAAAAAAAAGAGCTTCTGGGGAACCTGTTGGTAATTACCTTGGTAATTTTCAGTTTCTGCACAGCACACCTTTCATTTCTTGCTTTTATCCAGTTAGCTCAATTTTACCTAGGGAGTGTAACTGTCCTAAGATTTCTGGAGTTTTGCTGGTATTGAATCCCAATATCAAGTGCCAGAGAATCTGCTCTGATTTTCACTGGGAAAGAGGCTGGAAAAGGTGGTAGCAAAGGCAGATAGCAGTGGCTGACAGAGCGCCTCCCCCTCAGTCCAGGTCATCAGTGAATCAGGACCTTCACCTTTTCTTTTCCCTGCAGAATAGAAATTGAAGGCTTTCTTTATTGTCCTCCAAATGCTATTTCTATATTATGCTTGCAAAGAAAAGATTATTTTTTAGGAAAAAAAAGTTGTAGAAATAAAGTTTAGGCTTGTGATCAGTCATGGAAAAGGAATGAAAATATTCATTCTTAACACCAATGGTTACTATCCTCTTAAGGGCAGTAGTTCCTGTTTTCTCCAGAGTTGGCTCGAGCTCCAGTCCCTCCTGCCTTGGAGCTGGCCTGTTCTCTTTTGCTCTGGGCAGTTGCATTAGCAGTCGCCTGTATTGACACAGAGCTGCTCTGGCCCCAGCCCAGAAGTCTCCCAGCTGACATAATAGTCTAGCCGAAGTTAAGGTCTTCCAGCTACTGTGTTCTGGGGCTGCTGTGTGTGAGAGAAAAGTCAGCCATGTGTACAAGACCACCAAGTTCTCAGGTTGGTGGGGTTTTGGTTGTGGCTCTGTGTCTGAATCAACTATAGTCAGCTTCTAAAAGAGTGTGGGTATATAGATGAATCTGAAACTCAATGACAAAGAGAGACCGTAAGAGTATCTTAGACTCTTATAGACATAGGACATACCATTTGGCTTTAAGAATTTTTTTGATAATTTTTTAATCCAGTGATTCATTTATTTGTTCACCTATTCAACTGCTTGCTTGCTTTATTTATTTATTTATTTGTGTGTGTGTGTGTGTGTGTGTGTGCGTGCGTGCGTGCGCACACGCGTGTGCACACGCTCATATGCCAGTTTAAACTCAGGGCCTGGGTGTTGTCTCTAAGTTTTTTTGCTCAAGGCTAGTATTCTACTACTTGAGCCATACCTCTACTTTTGGTTCTTTGGTGGCTAATTGGAGATAAATATCTAATGGTCTTTACTGTCCAAGCTGGCTTTGAATCTCGGTTCTCAGATCTCAGCCTGAATAGCCTGGTCTATTTAGAGCTATGTGCAGCAACATGTAGATATCTGTAGTTTACCAGACGTCAATATAACTAAAGGGCACATACAACATTTTCCCAGCTTATCTTTGTTAGGGGGATTTCATTGTTATATCTCTGCACATGTTTACACTGTGCTCCGAATAATCTCATCCCCTCTATCACACTCCTGGCCCCCACCCCCAGTAGCATTCCCAACAGGCCTGCTTGTTTTGTTTTCATAGATGGAGCTAATCTATTTCTACAATATTCAGCCTCCTTTGTCCTCCCTGCTAGCCCAACCCTCTCCCCTAGACCCTACCCCCATCCCCACAGTTTATTTCTCCCCCAACCCCTATTGATCATCAGCTTTTGTTGAGTTTCCCTATGCTGCTCTCATGTGTATTCCCAATGTGTTATTCATTTGTTTTCCATTCTTCTCTCTCTCTTCCTGAGTAGTCTCTTAGCTTGCTTCATGTTTTATGTTTAATAGTATAAATAATTAAATATATTACATATATATGTAGTATGTATGTGTTTTTTATATGTACACACATATACATATCTTAAAATATACACACATATATACACATATATATCTTAAAATAATCTGGATAGTGAAACATTACTAAAATTGCCCCAACTTGAAAAGATTCATCTGTCAGATTTTCAACAAGAAAATCATCCCAGTGATAGCTGAAAATGAAGACTGGCTTCTTTTTGAATCGTAGACATAGTGAGCACAGACAAAAGCCCCATTGTCTGCCAGGACCCTGGTGCCTCAAGGCTCTCCAGACACTCCTGCCTCTCTGATTGTGAGGGGGAGCAGACCCTTTTTGCCATATCACAAGCTTCTCGCTGTCCCTCACTCCACCTGCCCCTCACTCGGCCAGGCCAGGACCAGCTACACAGTTACATTCAGCTTCGTTTAGGTTAGAAGACATTTTCTTAGGTAGCCGTAGGCGACAGTCATTCTGTCTCCAGGCTCACCTTGGTTGCCTTCAGGCCAGCACTGAGTAAGGCTAAGTACTCATGGGTGCTACCCAGTGGTTTCCTGGTGAGGGTAAGTGGTCAACAGGAAGACTAGAATGATTGGAGCATGGCTCTTTCGTTCTTGGGAACTTTTTTTTTTTTCCTGAAGCCAGTGAATGAGACCTTTCCAGGCAAGGGTGGTGGCCTTTCCTTCAGAAGGCCTGGCCTGCTTCCCAGTGTGAGACATGCTGCAACTATGCAGCGTTGTAAGTGCCCCAGCCTCCTGCTGCGGGAGAACTGGCACCCACAGAGATGCTGGGAGGAGAGCTGGAACCACAGCCCTTTTGCCAGGCTGTGGCTCTGCCAGATGCTGGAAAGGCCCGGCCCCCAGTGACATTGTCCTGGAGAGGAATCTGAGGCCACTAGTCCAGCCTCCCTGAGATCAGGAGGCCTCTCTCTCCCTTGAAATTCCCTCCTTCATTTAAATCAATCCTATAAAAAGGCTTTTGTTAAAGGAGCAGCCATATAGCATCTTGGGGGACACGTCATTCTTCTCAGGACTTCCAAAGATGGACCAAAAGAAACCATTAGTTGAATTTCTAGGTGAACTGGTCTGAATGTTGGCTTGTGTGAGGTGGAGGTCATCGGCAGCTGTCATGTGGCATTTGATGAAGACAGAGAGGAAGGGGACGTCTGGTGGATGGTAAGAAGCCCCTGGTCAGGAAGCTCCCACTACAGGGAGCTGGTAGGAATGAGCAGGAGCTTGTGCTGCAGCTGGTGTTGCTAGTTTGTGTATTTTTCAGGGTTAGGGCAGCGGGTGGCTGCCTTTAGGAAAGGAAGGGGCTCTGATTTCTCTCTTGGAGGGGGGAAGGGACTATTTTGTTCTCATCATCTTGTTCCAGTTTGCTTTTGTGAATTCCTACAGAATACAGTCAGTGATGACAGTCATATTCCCAGGCATGGCACTGCCTGATGCTTTGGTATGAAGAAATAACCATTGTCTTCCTTTATCTTAACCTTCATCCTACTTTGTCTCAACTTCATGCCTTTTTTTTGTTTGCTTCTTTTTGCTGCCCTACCATTTGAGCCACGTCTCCACTTCCAGCTTTTTGTTGGTTAGTTGGAGATAAAGTCTCAGATTTGTCTACCTGGGCTTGCTAGGATTACAGGTGTGAGCCATCAGTACTTGGCATTCAACTTCATGCCTTTGGCTTTAGCATTTCAGCACGTGCTTATGAAAGGCAAAAACAACCTAAAAGCCCCAAAGTAATTTCCAACAAATTATCGGATGTAGCATCTCTAATAAATTGTTTTCCCCCATCATTATTTTATTTTCATGGGCTTTAGCTCTTTGCCTGAGTGAACTATGTGTTGTTGTTATTCTGATGCGAAGTTTCTTCATCTTTACGAGTTTGGAATATGACACAAAATACTTCTACTTAACTTTCCTTTCTTGTCTTGATTTTTGTTATTATTGTTCCCCACCTTTTTTGGGGGGGTCAGTACTCTTCCCCTTAATGCTTCCTGGTTTCTTTTTTTTTATGTATGTCTGGTTTTATTCCTTTGATCTGTTTCCTAGCTCCTCTTTTGGCATTTCACATAGTGCCTCATGTGTTTTTGCAAATCCTTAGCTAGTAACCCATTGTAAGGAGGTCACCTAGGAAAGTTGTACAGTGAGGCAGCTCAAGTCCAAACTCTACTGATCTTGACCTCTTACTACTTATGTGACATTGGGCTAATTAATTCTCTTCTTTTGACTCATTGTGGTCTCAGTGATGGCGGGGGGGGGGGGGGGGAAGGGAGCGAGAATAAATCATAGCACCTATGTCATAGAGCTCTTCAGGGATTATATAAAGTCTTAGAACATTGCCTGATGCGGACATTGTTTAGTTTGGGCTGCTGCTATGTCTAATTAGCATCTACTGGTAAATCCTAGCCGTTACAGAAGTATGGAGGAGGAGCAAGGGCTTGCTGATGGTCATGCTGGTGCAGTTGAATTTCAGCTCTTTGATGGTATAAAGGAAGAAAGCTTAACTAACAAGGGCTCCCTGAAGTGCTTGCTCTCTTCCTTTCCCTCCCTCCTCCCCCTCCCCCTTCCATCCTTATTGTTCCGTTTTCTGCCTTTCACCTGCATTTCCAGGTAGCAGATATGCTCTTTTCCTCTTCCCTTGTTCTGGGCCTCCTTCTCTGTCCCTTTTCAGTTGCCTGGAAACTTAGGCTACAGGAAAGTATATATTCACCAACTCTTGCTATAGCAGCTTTGTGGCTCCCATCTCATGGTTCAGGGAGAGAAGAGTTGATAGAAGGCCATCCACAGGCCTCTTGTCAACCTTGACTGAGGCTGGTTCAGCCACAGTGTAAGGCTAGGAGGTGTGGGAAGTGGCAGCTGCGTAGCGTAGGGCCCTGCATAGTTTCAGCCCTTTGTAGCCAGACTTTCTCATCCCACACAACACCTTGCTTTGTTGTTCTCTACCAATTTTGCTTGTTTCTTAGGGAGGCAATTTAGCCGCCCTATCCAGTGGGAGGGTTGTTCTCCACTTTTCTATGAGCAAGTGAATTAATTAATGAATACCCCAACAAAACGTAAGCTTGCCTCAGACAGCCATTCTAGCTGTTGAGGCTAATTGTTAGTCCTGGTTTCTGGATGTCATTCATTTTACAATAAGGCTCCTAATTAATCTGGGCACAGTTCTCACCAGAAGAAAGGCTGATAGGGAGAAACATCCCCAATTACCATGAGAAAGGAAATGTCAAGAGCCCTGTTGAGTTTTTCTGGCATCCACTGCCTTGTCTCTGATGAAAACCGCCATTAGGGCAGGAGGCTGCTTGGAGATCAACCATGAAAACGGGAGAGTGTGAGAGCCTGGCGAGCCCTGAGCCACACAGCCCCAGCTCTGGGACAGACCTGCGGTGTGCCTTCTCTCTTGTTCAGTAGCGCTACCGTGTTTCCCAAGGCAGTGTAGAAGGTCCTGGTACCTGGTGCTGCATCAGAGGCAGCGATTCTTCTGCCATCCCAGAAACAAGAAGGCAGCTTCCATCCAAAAAAGCTAAAGGCCTCTTCTTTGTGTGTTTTTGTGCCTGCAGGACAAAAGATCCTTCATCACCGAAGTGACATCTTGGAAACGGTGGTTCTGATCAACCCTTCCGACGAAGCAGTCAGCACAGAGGTAAGCACCTGCCTCCGCAGGGTCTCAGATGGGAGTCAGAGAGGGACACAAGGGGAGAAGACCTGGGCCCAGGGGTATTTCCTAACCCCTAGCCGGTGGCTGGAGGTCTGCATCAGTACCACTTCGGATTGTCATAGCCATGTAGCTGGAGTCATAATGTTTTGTTGAGGCAAAGAAGAATGTAGGCTTTGGGGTGTGCAGGGGGCACATGGCTGCAGGAGTAGAGATGAGAGGAAAGAGACTTCAAGTTATCTATATCCTGAAACATAAACGAAAGGAACTTTTTTTCTGCGACCTTTTTTTCTGATAATATTTTATGGAAAGAGCTGAGTTGTGTTGTTTGTTCATTTGTTTTTTAAAAAATTTTATTTTACTGTAAAGATGCTTTACAGAGGGGTTACAGTTTCACAAGTAAAGCAATGAGTCCATTTCTTGTCGAGCATTGTTACCCCTTCCCTTGTTCTCCCACTATCCCTTCCCTCCCCCACCTCCCTCACTCTTCCCTCCCCAGGAACTTTTTGAAAAGCAGCATCTTAGAGACAAGCTGTGCAACAGCTTCTCCTTCTAATGTTCCTACTTAATGTGCTTTGAGGTACCAACTACTCAGGAGAGGCTATGATATAACATGACTAAAATGTCAGTGTTGGTTATTGTTATTATATTATTATTACTTTTATAAAGGTGATGTGCAGAGGTATTCTATTATTACTGACACATGAAATTATTGCTAGAGAGAGTAACTGGAGCTTTGGAGCTTACCTAAGAATTTGGCTGAAGCCAAGAATCCCTGATTACCCAGGCCAAGTTGCTGTTACAGCTCCATTTCTACGTTGGTTTCATACCCTGGAGATTGAATTGCTTCTTTGGACATTAATGTAGCCAAAGATGCTGGGAGATCTGCAGTTTCTCTTGCCCCTGCTTTTTATCATTTCTGATAATGTCCTGGCTTAAAAAAATGGAACACAATTCATATACCACTAAAAACATCCTTTTAAAGTGTGTAGTACAATAATTTTTAGTTTATTTACAAAATTGTGCAACCATCACCACTACTTAATTCCAAGACATATGACCATCACTGGTCCTCCTTAGGCCTATTAGCTATCATTTCCCATTCTATCTGATGCCCTGGATCTATTTTCTATCTCTAGATTTGTCTGTTTCAGACATTTTCTATAAATGGAATTCTATAAATGGCTGGTTTTACTTAGTGTTTTTGTTTAGGAATGTTTTAGTATATATCAGAACTTCATTCCTTTTATGGCTATCTAATATTCCATTGTAGCTATTTATCCATACTTCAGTTGCTGGATAGTTGGGTTGCTTATCTATCTATCTATCTATCTATCTATCTATCTATCTATCTATCTATCTGTCTGTCTTATCTGTCCTATCTCTATGTATCTATCTATCTATCTGTCTGTCTGTCTGTCTTATCTGTCCTATCTCTATGTATCTATGTATCTATGTATCTATCTACCTACCTACCTACCTACCTACCTATCTACCTACCTATCTATCTGTGCTGGTCCTGCATCTTGAATTCAGGACTTGGGTGCTGTCTGTGAGGTTTTTCCTCAAGACTAGTGCTCTACTACTTGAACCACAGCTCTATGTCTGGTTTTTTGGTAGTTAATTAGAGATAAAAGTCTCACAAAGTTACCTACCTGGGGATGGCTTTGAACCACAATCCTCAGCCTCTTCAGCTAGGATTACAGACCTGAGCTACCAGTACTGCTTTTTTGAGTGACATGATGTTGACCCATGGATACCTGCTGCAGCTTAGCAGAACCTCTTTGCCAATCCATCTAAGAATGAGTTCACAAAAAAATGTTAGGATCGCAGTCTCCTTGTAACTAACAAAATTCACACATAATTATGATTTGAAAAGAACTGGAGGATTTATATGGCTAGACAGAATACCTAGAATCCACTGTGAGACATTAAAAAGGGAAAGTATTTTTTATTTTATTTTTTGAGAAATCCTGGCTTACCAGTAGATTGGATGGGCCTGAAGAAATTGCTTGGGTTGTCTATGATTAATCTGAAGAGCAATAGACTGTGTTCTGTTTACTCTGTGTGTGTGTGTGTGTGTGTGTGTGTGTGTGTGTGTGTGTGTGTGTGTGTGTGTGTGTGTGTGTGTGTGTGTGTGTGTTATCCAGGGCCTCATATTTATGGGGCAAGCACTCTACCACTTGAACTACATCCCCAGCAGCCTGTTAACTTTTAAGCCTAGTGTGATGTGTGGCACGTAGCATGTGCTGAACATTCGTGAACTGGGCTCTGAACCAATGTCTTGATGCTTACAGTGGTGTTTCTGTGGAAGTCCAACTGGCTTCCTGCCACTTAAAGTTCACTGAGAGTTCTTTAGTGAAAACCATTTGCAACTGAGTTTCTAAGATTTCTATTCAGGGGAAGGATTTTGTTGTTTGAGTTCAATGTCAGGTACCTGGTTGGTCCCACTGGAGACTGCGTGTGGAGCAGTGTGCTTGCTCTGTGGCTGGGAAGGGAAGGGATTCTGGATAGGACAGATGAGTGGGGGCACTATTTGGAACCTGTCCTTCTGAGAGGATATTTGGGGGACCCGGACTGTACATGGTGACAGCCTGCCAGATATTCACATGTCTTTCCCGGCCTCACAGCCTACATGCCATGAGCAGATACTTCTGAACAGCTGTGTAACAGATACTTGCCAGCTGTGAAGATGGCTTTGAAAAGGGGAGGAAAGTAAGGGGAGAAATCAGCCACCACTGTTGTCTTGGTTGAAGCAAAACTTTGAAAACTGGTATTCACTGGGGATCTAATGGCCACACTCATTAATTCTGCAGATAAATTCTACAGCCAGAGCTCTGTGCAACCCTCCCTGCCCCCATGCCTAGGGGAAGAAATTAGACTCTTAGAAAATGAGCGCCCTTTGTTGGGCAGAAGCTTAGTGTGCTCCCAAGGCTGGCACGGCTGTGGAGGGAGTCGGGGCCCTGCCCACACTCACATTCTGTGCCCGCTCTTTCAGGTGCGCTTGATGATCACGGACGCCGCCCGACATAAGCTGCTTGTGCTCACTGGGCAGTGCTTTGAGAACACCGGAGAGCTCATTCTCCAGTCCGGCTCTTTCTCCTTCCAGAACTTCATAGAGATTTTCACCGACCAAGAGGTGGGTTCCAGTTGTTTGGTTATTTTTGTGCCCCAGGCTGCTCTTTGAACACACTGGGGAGATAGAAGGAGGGGAGGGAGCATCACAGCCCCTGTGAAATAAGCAAAATTATGTGATCCAAAACAGGGTCCTATGAGTCACTGCCAAAGACTGGAGTGACCTCATTGGTAATTGGTTGGAACCATCCCTGCTGTGTCTGAGGTATAGATGGGGTGGTGAAGGGGTTGCCAGTGGCCCAGCATTGACAGAGAGCAAGTGTGATGGAGGATCTCTATGACAGAACCCCAGAGAAAAATCCAGGCTTTTTGTTTTCTGAGAGAATAGTCCAAAGATCTCTTAGACTTTGGGTAGTATGTCGTCCCCTTGGTCTTTTCTGGTATTTCATCTACTTGTCTTGGTCCAATTGTTTCTAATTTCTCTTGCTTCTAATACCTGGTGTTGATGTTTGAACTTGGGCACTTAGGTTGTAGAAACAGCCCACAAAACAGAGAGAGATCCAGTAAAGGAGACATGCAGGAAAATAGGATACATCTGTGGCCCCCAATAAAGTAGGCTAGAGCTGGTACTGATGTTTTTCATACATAAATCTTACTTATTCAAGGATGATACCTTTGAAACATTGACTATTGAAGGAAGTTAGTGACATTTGGTAAAATTAGATGAAACATTTGAATTTATTTCTGCTTGAGCATTTGTCCTAGCTGGAAACTCTTCATACACATGTACTTTTTACATTGAGTATGTTTGCTTGTAGCAATTACAGAAATGACTGAGGACTGTTCCCACAGCTGGGGGAACCCAGCTAAATGGAGAAGCTGAGGGTAGGCTGATACAAGTCACCACAGCACGTGACCTGTCTTCCATAGGCAGTGGAGTTAGTTGTCCATGTCCTGTATGCTGCGAAGGGCCATGTGCCTTTCTAGAGTTAAACTCCTTTTACCCCAGAGTTTTACAAAGAGGTATCTGTGTGCTTGTCCTCACAGACAAGAGCTGTAGAGAAACCACAGAGGCCTCACTTGAAGACCTCCATGAAACGCTGGTCAGATGGTTAAGACTTCTTAATATGAAATTGTGGAAAGGGACATTTTAGTTCGTTCTTGGTGACTTCGCAGCATCAGGCACGGTGCTGTCTGTGTCTGGAGGCACACAGCACTCGGTCCCCCTTCTCACTGCTGGCCTGTGTTTACCCTTGTGAAATGAAAGCTTCTCTTTCTCCTATGATTAGGCTCTCTTCTTCCTCCATGCCCCCTTGACTCTGATACATTACACTCACAGGTAGTTAAAAGCCCAGTAAACCATTGCACAGTTGCATTGAGCCTGAGCTGCAATTCTCACTTGCCTACTGCTCTGAATTTGGGATGTAGTCATGGCAATGTCAGAATCTTTTTCAAGATTATATTTTCAAAGGTGGACACAGGTGGTTCTTGCCTATAATCCTAGCTACTCAGAAAGGTGTGATCTGAGAACTGAGGTTCTAAGACAGCTAGGAAAATCTGTGAGACTCTGATCTTCAATTAGTCACCAAAAAGACAGAAGTGGAGCTGTGGCTCAAGTAGTAGAGCATCAGCTTTGAGCAAAAAGATTAAGGGGGGTTTTAAAAGAATTGTATCTCGAAGTTAATCTCACACACAGAGAGCCAGGGCAGTTGGCATTTGTTTAGCAGCTCAGAGGTCTCTCTCTGTCTCTGTCTGTCTGTCTGTCTGTCTGTCTGGCTCTCTCTCTCACACATACACATACTTCATCCACATCTTGCCCCAACTACAGAAGAGAGCTGCAGAGGCCTGGAAGTGGCTCAGACTGGATGAGCAGTCAAGTGGTCTGCTTGTAATCTCAGTTCTGCCCTGAGCCCTTAGCTCATTTGTATGCACATGTGCACATTTCTGAATTGCTATTCAGTTCTGTAGTTTGTTTCTAGTGGCTAGTTTCTACTCACATTGTTGTTGTTGCTGCTGGTGGAGTGTGTGTGTGTGTGTGTGTGTGTGTGTGTGTGTATGTGTGTATGTTTGCCATAGCACCAAACAAAAGAAATATGTAAAGCAAAGCATTTATCATTGCCAAGACTTTATATAGAGAAATATCATATTTCTTCCATCTTGACCCTAAGTAATACTGCCCTTTTTAGATTTTATTTTTGGCGGTCGTCGGGCTTGAATTCTGGGCTTGGGTGCTGTCCTTCAGCTCTTCAGCTCAAGGCTAGCGCTCTACCACTTGAGCCACAGTGCCACTTCCAGTTTTCTGGTGGTTTATTGGAAAGAGTTTCACGGACTTTCCTGCAAGGGCTGGCTTTGAACTGCGATCCTCAGATCTCAGCCTCATGAGTAGCTAAGATTACAGGGGTGAGCCACCAACACTCAGCAATACTCCCCTTTTTAAATAGGACCAGTGTTATTAATAGTAAAAATTACTAGTTAATTAATTTTTATGAATGATGGAAGCTGAGCTCTTATACAATGAGCTGTGCTTGTGTCAGATGTTATCATTTACAAAAAGACAAAGAAAGATGTACTTGAGGAATTTGGGGTCTGTGGAGGGCAGATTCCCCAGAGTTTTTCATCATAGGGGCAGATTCCTTGTTTTGCTTAGACAGGCATCATGAGGTCAGAGAGTAGGTCCTGGAGTGCTCTGCTGCCTTCCTACCTGCCACCCCGATACTGATGCTCAGCACATGTGAGGAAGGATCCCTATAGTTTTCTCTAACAGCTTCCTGCCCGTCAATGATGTCAGGGCAGTAGGGAAAGGAGAGGTAAGAGAAAACACCAAGTAGATTTCACTTTCTTCCTCCTACCCCAACCACAGCATCTCAGAGCATTATCTCTCTTTTTTTTAAAAAAAAATAAATTTTTATTGTGAAAATACTGTACAGAGGGGTTACAATTACATGGGTAAGATAATGAGCACATTTCTTATCAAGCATTGTAGCCTCCTGCTTTGTTCCCCCCCCCAAAAAAAGTTGTAAAGTTCGTTTTTTGACATAATGATTTGTATATCTCATTGTTGCAATGGGTCCTCCTGTATCCCTGTTTTAACGATTTGTTTTTTCCCTTCCCCTCCACATATACCAGCATCATTTATAGTGAAAGCAGGGGTTCTACCATGGGGAGGGACATACAAGGCAACAAAGACATTATCTTACAAATATGTTAGAAACAATCGCATGAAAGATCTCTCTCTCTCTCTCTCTCTCTCTCTCTCTCTCTCTCTCTCTCTCTCTCTCTCTCTCTCTCTCTCTCTCTCTTTTTGTCAGTCGTGGGGCTTGAACTCTAGGCCTGTCCCTGAACAATTCAGCTCAAGGCTCATACTCTACCACTTGAGCCACTTCTAGTTTTCTGGTGTTTTTTTTTATTGTGATTAAGTGATGACATAATTTCCCAAATTTCACAGTATTGTGGAATAATGATGCTCAAAGTCACAAGCTCATTCTAACTTTCCTGGAGCAAATTGTCTATCACGGTCTATAACATATAACAGTGTACACATGTTATACACCATACATGTGATCAGCAGCATGGGGCTATTTAGTAGTGGTTCGACCAGATGAGTGGAAGTTCTTTGTTTCTTAAGTCCTGTTAATTTTGTCGTATCACCTAACATTTTGGATTTAACATCCACTTATCAGGGAGACCATGTACCATTTGTCTCTTTGCTCTTGGCTTACCTCGCTCAACATGATTTCTTCTAGCTCCATCCATTTCCCTGCAAATGCCATTATTTTGTCATTTCTAATGGCTGCATAATATTCCATTGTGTATAGATACCACAATTTTTGGATCTATTCATCTGTGATGGGGCATCTGGGTTGTTTCCATATCCTAGCTATTGTGAACAGTGCTGCAATAAACATGGAGGTGCATGTGTCTTTGTATATTGGTTCCTATTGTTCAGGGTAGATGCCTAGAAGTGGTATGACTGGGTCGTAAGGGAGGTCAATCTTTAGCTTTCTGAGGACCCTCCAGACTGCTTTCCAAAGTGGTTGTATAAGTGTACATTCCCACCAGCAGTGTAATAGGGTTCCTCTTTCTCCACATCCCCTCCAGCATTTGTCATTGGCTGATTTGTGGGTGTGGGACATTCTGACTGGGGTAAGGTGGTATCTCAGGGTTGTCTTTATTTGCATTTCCTTCACCACCAGGGATGGTGAACATTTCCTCATGTGTTTCTTTGCCATTTTTATCTCTTCATCTGAGAAGTCCCTCTTTAGTTCCCTTGCCCATTTAGTAATTGGTTTGTTAGGTTTGGGAGGGTTTCTTGAGTTTCCTGTATATACTGGATGTTAACCCTTTGTCTGATATATTGCTTGTAAATATTTTTTCCCAATTAGTTGGTTGTCTTTCTAGCTTGGTTGCGATAGATTTAGCTGTGCAGAAGCTTTTTATTTTAAGGTAGTCCCATTTGTTGAGTCTCTCTCCAACTTGTTGTGACCCTGGGACTCTGTTCAGGAAGTTCCTTCCTGTGCCTATTAGTTCAAGTGTCTCTCCTACTCTGTCCTGTAGTAGTTTCAGAGATTCAGGTTTAATGTTAAGGTCTTTAATCCATTTTGAGTTGATGTTGGTGCATAGTGATAGGCTGGGGTCCACTTTTAGTTTTCTGCATCTGGCCGCCCAGTTTTCCCAGCACCAGTGGTTGAAGAGGCTGTGTTTCTTCCATTGTATGTCTTTGGCTCCTTTGTCAAATATCAGCTGACTGTAGGCCTGTGGATTTATTTCTGGATCTTCTATTCTATTCCATTGGTCTTCGGGTCTGTTTTTGTGCCGGTACCATGCTGTCTTTGTTATTATAGCTCTATAGTAGAGTTTGATGTTCGGCATGAATATCCCTCCCATGTTGTCTTTATTCCCTAGAATTGTTTTGGCTATTCTAGGTCTTTTGGCTATTCTAGGTCTTTTGGCTATTCTAGGTCCAAAAATATGAATTTTTGGACTGTTTTCTGTATTTCAGTGATGTACGTCATTGGGATTTTAATAGGAATTGCATTGAATTTGTATATTAATTTTGTCAGTATTACCATTTTCACTATATTAAGTCAGCCTATCCAAGAGCATGGGAGGTCTTTCCATTTCCTAGTGTCTTCTGCAATTTCTTTCTTTAACTTTTTATAGTTTTCATTAAATAGTTCTTTTACATCTTTGGTTAGGTTAATTCCTAAATATTTTATTTTTTGGGAGGTTATTGTGAATGGGGTAGAGCATTATCTGTTTTATGTCATGGGCACTGTAGTAGATTGGAAATGACCAGAGTATATTAAAATATTAATTAAAAGCTCCTTAGGTTCCTAAAATTTCCTTGGCGACTCTCCTTTGTCAAGAAATGGAGTGATAGGTCGATTATAGGGGAAATGCAAAAGTTCGGCCTCAGGTATGCTTTGCTGACTTGACGTTATCAGACAGTTGGGTATTTCAGTCCAGAGCAGGAAAACTCAGGCATGCAGTTGGAAATAAGAATTCTTAATCCACTTGTGTAGTAGAGTATTTACTTATTTAACAATACTAGGGATTAAGCTCAGGGTCTTGTGCGTGCTAGACAGGTGCTCTGCCACTTGAGCCACTCCCCCAGTCCTTTTGTTTGGTTTTGCTTTTGGCCTATACTGGCCTGAAGTTGTTATGTAGCCCAGGCTAGCCTTCAACTGTCTTCTCGCTTCCACTTTCCAAGTGATAAGATCACAGATGTGCACATCATGTTTGGCTTAGATGTATTTAAAGCTCAGAAGACAAATGTGACCTAGAGAGGGAAGTGCATTAAGAGAAGGGGCTTGGGCAAAGCATGGAGATTCAGGCCAAGAAGAAAGAGCCAGCAGGGGAGATTTTAGGATTTTTTTTTGTCTAGTTTCTCTAAAATGTCTTGACCTGGGTTGGGAGTATAGCTTAGTAGTAGAGTACTTGCCTAGCAAGGACAAACAGAATAAACAAGTTAATACACGAACATAACTATAAAAGTGTCATGACTTCAACTAGACACAATATTCCAGAAATCATCTGACCTGATTAAAATTGCAAGAGTCAATGGCTTCTATACCTTTCAATGCAGCCTTTTATTAACTAAATCTAAAAGTAACTGTTGGCCACCGCTCCACATGATTACACGTCAGTGGAAAAGGAAAATGAGCAGGCTTTGAGGAGCTCTGCAATGTACATAATTTGGGGGCTCCTGTTAAGGGACAGAAAATACCATTATTAAAACATGATTAAGTACAGAGCTTTAGTTGAGGACCAAGCCAGCAAGAGTCCTTGAAGTTTAAGCTTCTTTACTTCCTGATAAATCCATTTGACTGTCAACTAAAATCCCTAAGGTTTTTCCCCCATGATTGTTGCTGCTAAGCCACATCGCCCAGACCCATACTTTACTCTGCCCACGTGATGAACTTGATTTTATCCCGTTAGAATGCCATCCTGTTAGAGATGCCTTAGCTGTGATCATCCCACTGCCAGAAATTTTCATAAATACCTTAATTCTGCCATCTCTCATTCTGTTCCGCCCCTGTTCTCTGCCACTGCATGTGACAAGCATGGCCGTTTTCATCAAGGACAGAGGCAGGCCCTGGAGGCAGCTCATCACAGCCCTGCACAAGGTTGACACTAAATAGCACTGTTTATCTGGCTGCCCACCAGCCCACCTAATTCCGCTATCACACGGTTCCCAGTGTCTATTAAATGTCTTGCTAAAGCCCAAGAGTAACTGTCTACAGTATTTCCTCCTTAGCCCAGTAACTAAACTAATCAACAAAAGGAAATGTGGTTAGAAAGCCATGGTTTAGAAATTCAAATCTTGTGTCATTAATGTCATCTTGCAGTCAGGCCATTTATTTCCTTTATCTTCCTCTTCCGGTATGCCTGCATTTAATCAGGACAGGTCATTCACAAAACTGATGACTATGGCCACAGAGCAGTATTTCTCCTACCCATCTTCCATCCATCTTTTTTTTTTTTTTTCGGTCATGGGGCCTGAACTCTGGGCCTGGCCGCTGTCCCTGAGCTCTTTAGTTCAAGGTGAGCACTCCACTCTACCACTTGAGCCACAGCGCCACTTCCGGCCTTTTTTGCATATGTGGTGCTGAGGATTTGAACCCAGGGCCTCATGCCTGCACGGCAAGCACTCTACCACTGAGCCACCTTCCCAGCCCTTCCATCCATCTTTGTTAGAACCACGGGAACTTCAGAGTGTCTGATAAGCACCAGCAAGCTCATGTCATTTCCCAAGTGCACCCTCCAGGAAGACAGAAAGTCTTAAATTAGACAAAGTTAGAGCAATTCAGCCTGGTATACAGAGCCTAGTTATGTACTGGGGAAACAAAGATGACTGAGATGCAAAGATACAGAAGATGGGTCTTACTAACCTAGAAACTTGTATCGCAGTGGACTCTAACAGTTACTGATTACTATTAGGATGGTTTTGTTATTCATTTAAAGAAGCTTCAGTTTCTAAGAACTGGCCACAGGTTTCCTTGCCATGATTAACATTGCTAGATCCTCCTTATTGATTGCACCCACTCATCAAATCAGTGTTGATTAAGCATGCCCATGGCTGGGCACTCTTCAGACACAGTGTTCTCCAGGGTGCTTGTTACTCACTAGCCTGGAATCAAGCTATTGGAGCCCATAGGGGCTTTGTTTCTGTTGTGGAATGGCTGGTCCTCCCTCTATCTTCCTTGCCCCTCCCACTGCCTCTCTTACTGCCAGTCCTGTCTCTGCATTCAGCTATTTTTCCAAAAGGACCCAGTTTTCCCTCAAACAAAACAAAATAAAAACCAAAAACAACTTGTTCAGCAGTACAGCTCTGCCTTGAGCATTCTTGATTCCCACTGACAGATCTCTCTTATTGGTTTTCCATGCCCCATGGCTTCCTAAGAATTCTGTGCAACTTTGTTTTATTTTTTTAATCATTTTCTGCATTTCCTAGAAACTCTCTGGGTAGAAGTGAAACAATGGAATATTTTCCATGAGATGGTCCTTTCTCTTTGAACTTGGTGATTGCTTGTGTCACACAGCTAGAGCTCTAGTGATCACCCTCCCACCCCACAGAGCTAGATTGTTAGACCATTTACTGCCCCACTGCTCAGCTAGAGTGGAATTTCAAAGATTAAGATGGGCAAAAACTTAATTTTCAGGCTTTTCTATTAATGAGTCAGCAGTTTGATTTATCCTGGATTTGTCCCCTAAAATGTGTTATAAAATATGAATAGTTGGATTTGCAGAAGTCAGCACTGAGAGGCTCTCCATTGTACTTGAGTAATGTTGACGAAGGTCTATATGTTAATTATTGGGCAGCGATCTAGATTTGGCAGTCATGTATGCTTTGAACAGCAAGTAATTTAAGCAAAGATTAAATGACTACCTTTCAGTTTGCTTGGCTTCCAAAATAGGAGTTCATTCTTATGGGAGATTGTGAAGTTGAGTCAGAAGAAAATTTGTTTGCTGTTTTGTGGTCTTTTACATGTTATGCTTAGGACAAATAGGCTAACAATACAAAAATAACTTTCTTAATGCTAGCCATTTAGAAAAATTCAGATTCCATACATTATCCTTACATCCACACATGTGACCTTAGAATGTGAATCTTATAGAACTAAGGAGACAGAGGAAACAACTCTAAGACTAGAAACAAGTAAAACCTGACTAGATGGTCAGGTGTAGTGGCACATACTTGTAATCCTAGTCATTGAGGAGAGATCTAGAGTATCAAGGTTTGAGGCCAGTCAGGGCAAAAAGTTAGTGGGATTCCATCTCAATTCACAAGCCTGGCGTGGAGGTGTGTCTGTGATAACAGCTATGGGGAAATACCCCTCTATGTAGGGTGTGAGACCATACTTGAAAAATAACTAAAGTGAAATGGCCTTGGAGGTGTGGCTCAAATAGTAAAGCACTTGCACTAACAAGTACAAGTCCCTGAGTTCAAACCCCAACACCTACATGCAAACAAACAAGAGAGTAAAAGTTCAAAGTTGAGGCTCATTGGCTCAGAAATTTCTGGCCCTCACAGACCCCTTGCTTTTCCCCATTAACATTTATATGGAGGATCTAGAGTCCTTGTCAATACACTGTAAGATGATTGATGAAGTTTGTAGAAACAAAGAATTTCTGGTATGCTTCTCCTTTGCTGGTTGCTGAACTAAGACCATGAAACATATGGCTTTAATAAGGAGTAAGGGGGAAAGAAAGTAGTGTTTTTATTAAACCACAATTGCTGTTTTGGTCCCGATGCCCTGATCCACATCCCCATCTTTGGGAAATATAAGCAGCATGTTAAAGCAAATGTTCAAGCCAAATGTGGCCTTAGCCACCCATCCTCAGCTTCTTCCGAGGAGAATGGAAGCAGGGAGAGAGAGAGCAATGTCTCACCTTGGATGTGAACTTGAGCCATGGGGAATGATCTGGCCACTGGTTGTATAATTATTCAACCACTTCAATCATCACAGCCTCAGTGAGAGCATTGGTATTTGCAGAAGTCTTGCTGGGTAAACCTCTTATGTTTTAAGTAGTGTGCACTGGTGCCAGAAACTAGTAATTTTTTTGTTGTAATGGGCAATCTATAACTTCCTGTCTTCCAGGGGAAAAGCCTACTGAGTCTTAGTCTTTTGTGCCTATTGAATTCTTAAAAGAGAACTGTTACCGGAATTCCTTTAATGTGTCCATCAAGCCTTTTGAGGGGAGGAAGCTGAGGGGAGTTCAGTAGGTTGAAAGTAAACGTTTTATATCATGGTGACCTGATTCGCATGTCTTTCTCTGTGATAGCTTAATATATTTTATTTTTGTTGTTGTTGTTTTTCATGTGTGTGCTGGTACTAGGGCTTGAACTCAAGGCCTCCTTTCTTTTTTTTTTTTTTTTTTTTTTTTGGGTCCAGTCATGGGGCCTGAACTCTGGGCTGGGCGCTGTCCCTCAGCTCTTCAGCTCAAAGCTAGCGCTCTACCACTTGAGCCACAGCGCCACTTCTGGCTTTTTTCTTTTTGCTTATGTGGTGCTGAGGAATCGAACCCAGGGCCTCTGGCATGCAAGGCAAGCGCTCTACCACTGAGCCACCTTCCCAGCCCCAACGCCTCCTTTCTTTTGCTTGTCTTTTTCACTCAACAGGTGCTCTACTACTTGAGCCACACCTTTAATTCATGCTTTTTGCTGGTTAATTGAAAATATTCTCTCAGCTTTATCTGCCTATGCTGGCTTTCAACTGCCACCCCCAGGCCTCACTCTCCTGAATAGCTAGGATTACAGGCCATGGATAATTTGTTGTTGTTGATGATATTTGTGGGGTTTTGTTGTTGTTTGTGGTGGTGTTTTTGGTGCTGGTCCTGGGGCTTGAACTCAGAGACTGTCTCTGAGCTTTTTTGCTCAAGGCTAATGCTTTACCACCTGAGCCACATCCTACTTCTAGCTTTTTAGTGGTTAATTGGATAATCTCATGAACTTTCCTGCCTGGGCTGGCTTTGAACCATAATCCTCAGTTCTCAGCCTCCTGAGTCACTAGGATTATAAGCATGAACCACTGGTAACAGTTGATAGCTTAATATTTTTTTAAAGGGTATCTTTGCAAATATCCAGGAGAGCTATTCAAAGCACTTTATAACTGCTATGGCACCAACACCCATCATTTGTCACTGGTTTTGGAAGTAGAGCAGAGCCTTAGAGTTCCCCTGCTGGGCCACGGGATATGGAGAAAGGGTCAGAAAGAAGAGTGTTAGCAGTGGCAGAAGAGGGAAGTAGGGGGGCTCTTCATCTTCACAGTTGTGTCAGCATTTACACAGCCAGCAGTGCTACACAAGTGCTTTTTGGAAACTTGTCCTCTGTGCAGTGCCCTCAAGGGTCCTGGAATCACTGGGAATAGATGGGCCAATGGTGGCAGCCACATAAACCTTTTTTTTTTCTGCCTTTTTTCTTTTCAATCTAGATTGGGGAGTTGCTGAGCACCACCCATCCTGCCAATAAAGCCAGCCTAACTCTGTTCTGTCCTGAAGAAGGGGACTGGAAGAACTCCAATCTTGACCGACACAATCTCCAAGACTTCATCAATATTAAACTCAACTCAGCTTCTATCTTGCCGGAAATGGAAGGACTTTCTGAGTTTACCGAGTATCTCTCAGAATCTGTGGAAGTCCCATCTCCCTTTGACATCCTGGAGCCTCCCACCTCGGGTGGATTTCTAAAGCTCTCCAAGCCCTGCTGTTACATTTTCCCAGGCGGCCGGGGTGATTCCGCCCTGTTCGCAGTGAATGGATTCAATATGCTCATCAATGGAGGCTCCGAAAGAAAATCCTGCTTCTGGAAGCTCATTCGGCACTTGGACCGAGTGGACTCCATCCTGCTCACCCACATTGGGGATGACAACTTGCCTGGCATCAATAGCATGCTGCAGCGGAAGATCGCAGAGCTGGAAGAGGAGCAGTCCCAGGGCTCCACTACCAACAGTGACTGGATGAAAAACCTCATCTCCCCCGACTTAGGCGTTGTATTTCTCAACGTACCTGAAAACCTAAAAAACCCAGAGCCCAACATGAAGATGAAGAGGAGCATCGAAGAAGCGTGCTTCACTCTCCAGTATCTGAGCAAATTGTCCATGAAACCAGAGCCTCTGTTTAGAAATGTAGGCAATGCCATTGAACCTGTCATCCTTTTCCAAAAGATGGGAGTGGGCAAACTCGAGATGTATGTGCTTAATCCAGTCAAGAGCAGTAAGGAAATGCAGTATTTTATGCAGCAGTGGACTGGTACCAACAAAGACAAGGCTGAACTGATTCTACCCAATGGCCAAGAAGTAGATATCCCAATTTCCTACTTGACTTCAGTCTCATCCCTCATTGTATGGCATCCGGCTAACCCTGCTGAGAAAATCATTCGAGTTCTCTTTCCAGGAAACAGCACCCAGTACAATATCTTAGAAGGACTGGAAAAACTCAAACATTTAGACTTTCTGAAGCAGCCGCTGGCCACCCAAAAAGATCTCACTGGCCAGGTACCCAGCCCTGCCGTGAAACAAGTCAAACTCAAGCAGAGAGCTGATAGCCGAGAGAGTCTGAAACCAGCTGCAAAACCACTGGTCAGCAAAACAGTACGGAAAGAGTCAAAGGAAGAAACACCTGATGTTGTCAAAGCCAGCCAAGTGGAAAAGACCCCCAAAGCTGAAAGCAAAGAAAAAGTAATAGTGAAAAAAGACAAGCCACTGAAAGCAGAGACCAAACCTCCAGTGACAGAAAAGGAGGTGCCCAGCAAAGAAGACCAGCCTCCAGCCAAAGCCGACATAGCTGAGAAGCAAGCCACAGACGTCAAACCCAAAGTCACCAAAGACAAGGTGATAAAGAAGGAAACAAAGCCAAAAGCCGAAGAAAAGAAAGAGGAGAAGGAAAAGCCCAAGAAAGAGGTAGTCAAGAAGGAGGACAAAACACCTATCAAGAAGGAAGACAAGCCCAAAAAGGAGGAGGTGAAAAAGGAAGTCAAGAAGGAAGTCAAGAAAGAAGAGAAAAAAGAGCTCAAGAAAGACGTTAAGAAGGAAACACCACTGAAAGACGCCAAGAAGGAAGTTAAGAAAGATGAAAAGAAGGAAATTAAAAAGGATGAAAAGGAACCCAAGAAAGAAATCAAGAAACTCCCTAAAGATGTAAAAAAACCTTCAACGCCACTATCGGAAGCTAAAAAACCAGCTGCTTTGAAGCCAAAAGTCACCAAGAAGGAGGAGCTCATCAAGAAAGAGTCTGTTCCTGCCAGCAAGCTCAAGGATAAAGGGAAAATTAAAGTCGTGAAGAAGGACAGCAAGACGGCAGAGCCTGCGGCTACTGCCATCGGCACAGTGACCACCGCGGCAGCTGCAGCCGCAGCTGGAATGGCAGCCACCGGCCCCGCCAAAGAACTGGAAGCTGAGAGGTCCCTCATGTCATCCCCTGAGGATCTCACCAAGGACTTTGAAGACTTAAAGGCCGAAGAGATCGATGTGGCAAAAGACATCAAGCCTCAGCTAGAACTCATGGAAGGTGAAGAGAGGCTAAAGGAAACTGAGCCAGTGGAAGCCTACGTCATCCAGAAAGAGACTGAAGTCATCAAAGGTCCTGCTGAGTCCCCCGATGAGGGAATCACGACCACCGAAGGCGAGGGAGAGTGCGAGCAGACCCCAGAGGAGCTGGAGCCGGTGGAGAAGCAGGGGGTGGAGGACATTGAAAAGTTCGAGGATGAAGGAGCAGGTTTTGAGGAATCCTCCGAAACGGGAGACTATGAAGAGAAGGCAGAGACAGAGGAGGCTGAGGAGCCGGAAGAGGACGGAGAAGAAAATGTATGTGAGAGCATCTCAAAGCACAGCCCGCTGGAGGAAGAGGAGAGCGCCAGGGTGGAGGCAGACGTGCACCTCCAGAAGAAGAGGGAGTCTGTGGCCAGCGGTGGTGATGACCGAGCAGAGGAAGACATGGACGAGGCAGTTGAGAAGGGAGAAGCTGAGCTGTCGGAGGAGGAAGGTGAGGAAGACAAGGCAGAGGATGCCAGAGAGGAAGACTACGAGCCTGCAAAACTCGAAGCTGAAGACTATGTGATGGCCGTGGTGGACAAGGCCGCGGAGGCCAGCGGTACAGAGGACCAGTATGGATTCCTCACTACCACCACCAAGCAGCCCGGAGCCCAGTCTCCTGGCCGCGAACCTGCATCTTCAATTCATGATGAGACTTTGCCTGGAGGCTCAGAGAGTGAGGCCACAGCCTCCGATGAGGAGAATCGAGAAGACCAGCCCGAAGAATTCACAGCCACTTCTGGCTACACGCAGTCTACTATTGAGATCTCCAGCGAGCCCACCCCAATGGATGAGATGTCCACTCCCCGCGATGTCATGAGCGACGAGACCAACAATGAAGACACGGAGTCCCCCTCCCAGGAGTATGTCAACATCACCAAATATGAGTCTTCACTGTATCCTCAGGAATACCCCAAGCCTGCAGTTGCATCCTTCAATGGGTTATCTGATGGGTCCAAAACAGATGCCACCGACGGCAAGGATTACAACGCCTCGGCATCTACCATATCACCACCCTCCTCCATGGAGGAAGACAAGTTCAGCAAATCGGCCCTGCGCGATGCTTACTGCTCTGAAGAGAAAGAAGGGAAAACCAGTGCCACGTTGGACATCAGAGCTTCTGTCTCACCAATTCCGGATGAAAGACTCAGCCCCGCCAAGAGCCCATCCCTGAGCCCATCTCCACCATCACCCATCGAGAAGACCACCCCCCTGGGTGAGCGTAGTGTCAACTTCTCTCTGACGCCCAATGAGATTAAAGTCTCTACGGAGGCGGAGGCAGTCCCAGTGTCTCCTGAGGTGACCCAAGAAGTCGTTGGGGAACACTGTGCCAGTCCTGAGGAGAAGACTCTCGAAGTGGTGTCACCATCTCAGTCGGTGACCGGCAGTGCTGGTCACACCCCTTACTACCAGTCTCCAACCGAGGAGAAGTGCAGTCACCTCCCGTCCGAGAAAGCACCGGCAGTTCCCGTGAGTTTTGAATTCAGCGAGGCCAAAGACGAGAACGAAAGAGCTTCCATCAGCCCCATGGATGAGCCGGTGCCCGATTCAGAATCTCCTATCGAGAAGGTTCTGTCTCCCTTACGCAGCCCTCCCCTGATTGGGTCTGAGTCTGCCTATGAAAGCTTCCTAAGTGCCGAAGGAAAGGTTGGAAAGCCAGGATCTCCAGACCACTTAAGTCCAGAGTCAGGGATGACCTCTACTGGCCTTTACCAAGACAAACAGGAAGGGAAAAGTACAGATTTTATACCAATCAAGGAAGACTTCGATCCAGAAAAGAAAACCGACATGGAAGCCATGCATTCGCAACCAGCACTGGCTTTGGATGAAAGGAAATTGGGAGGAGATATTTCGCCAACACAAATAGATGTCAGTCAGTTTGGCTCCTTCAAAGAAGACACGAAGATGTCCATTTCTGAAGGCACTGTCTCAGACAAGTCAGCCACGCCTGTAGATGAGGGTGTGGCAGAAGACACATACTCCCACATGGAAGGGGTGGCCTCCGTCTCCACTGCCTCTGTGGCGACGAGTTCATTTCCTGAGCCAACAACAGACGACGTGTCTCCGTCTCTGCACGCTGAGGTCGGTTCCCCGCACTCCACAGAAGTAGATGACTCCCTGTCAGTGTCTGTGGTACAAACACCTACCACTTTCCAGGAAACGGAAATGTCTCCATCTAAGGAAGAATGCCCAAGGCCAATGTCAATTTCCCCTCCAGACTTCTCCCCTAAGACAGCCAAATCCAGGACACCCGTTCAAGACCACCGATCTGAACAGTCTTCTATGTCTATTGAATTTGGCCAAGAATCTCCTGAGCACTCTCTAGCTATGGACTTTAGCCGACAGTCCCCAGATCACCCGACCATGGGTGCGAGTATGCTCCACATCACCGAAAATGGGCCCACTGAAGTGGACTACAGTCCTTCTGACATGCAGGACTCCAGCTTGTCTCACAAGATACCCCCGATGGAGGAACCTTCCTCCACCCAGGATAATGATCTGTCTGAGCTCATCTCCGTGTCTCAGGTGGAGGCCTCTCCGTCCACCTCCTCTGCTCACACTCCTTCTCAGATAGCTTCTCCTCTTCAAGAAGACACTCTATCCGATGTCGTCCCTCCCAGAGAGATGTCCCTGTATGCCTCACTCACCTCTGAAAAGGTCCAAAGTCTGGAAGGAGAGAAGCTCTCTCCAAAATCTGATATCTCTCCACTCACCCCCAGGGAGTCCTCTCCTTTATATTCACTCGGCTTCTCAGAGTCTACCTCTGCCCTGAAAGAGAACTCAGAGGCCTGCCACCCCTCCTCCTCTCCGCCAAGAGATGCCACCTCCACCGAGTCCTATGGCTTCCGGGCCTCCATGCTGTTCGACACCATGCAACACCACCTGGCCTTGAATCGAGATTTGACCTCATCTGACAGTGGAGGAAAGACACCTGGTGACTTCAGCTATGCCTACCAAAAGCACGAGAAAACCACCCGGTCCCCAGACGAAGAAGACGATGACGATGACTACGAGTCTTATGAGAAAACCACCCGGCCCTCAGATGTGAGTGGCTATTATTATGAGAAGACAGAGAGAACCATAAAATCTCCATGTGACAGCGGCTACTCCTACGAGACCATCGAGAAAACCACCAGGCCTTCCGAAGTTGGGGGCTACGCCTGCGAGATCACAGAGAAGACCACGAGGACCCCCGAAGAGGGCGGGTACTCCTACGAGATAACCGAGAAGACGACGAGGACCCCAGAATTGAGCGGTTACAGCTATGAAAAGACCGAGAGGTCTAGAAAGGTCCTGGATGACATCAGCAACGGCTATGAAGACTCTGAGGATGGAGGCCACACCCTTGGGGACTCTAGCTACTCCTATGAGACCACAGAGAAAATTACTAGCTTCCCCGAGTCGGAAAGCTATTCCTATGAGACATCTACAAAATTGACCCGCAGCCCTGAAACGTCCACATACTGTTTTGAGACCATGGAGAAAGTCACAAAAACCCCCCAGGCATCTACGTATTCCTATGAGACTTCAGACCGATGCTACCCTGCGGAGAAGAAGTCTCCCTCAGAGGCCCGCCAAGATGTGGATTTGTGCCTCGTGTCCTCCTGCGAATACAAGCACCCCAAAACAGAGCTCTCACCTTCCTTCATTAATCCCAACCCTCTGGAGTGGTTTGCCAATGAAGAAGAGCCCACTGAAGAGTCCGAGAAGCCCCTCACTCAGTCAGGGGGAGCCCCTCCACCCCCGGGAGGAAAGCAACAGGGGCGTCAGTGTGATGAGACCCCTCCCACCTCAGTCAGTGAGTCAGCGCCATCCCAGACAGACTCCGACGTGCCCCCAGAGACAGAAGAGTGTCCTTCCATCACAGCCGATGCCAACATCGACTCTGAAGACGAATCCGAAACCATCCCCACAGACAAAACTGTCACCTACAAACACATGGATCCTCCTCCGGCCCCCATGCAGGACCGCAGCCCTTCTCCCCGCCACCCGGACGTGTCCATGGTGGACCCAGAGGCCTTGGCCATCGAGCAGAATCTAGGCAAAGCTCTGAAGAAAGACCTGAAAGAGAAGGCCAAGACCAAGAAGCCAGGCACAAAGACCAAGTCCTCTTCCCCCGTTAAAAAAGGTGATGGGAAGTCTAAGCCCTTGGCAGCTTCCCCCAAACCTGGGGCCTTGAAAGAATCCTCAGATAAGGTATCCAGAGTAGCTTCTCCTAAGAAGAAAGAATCTGTGGAAAAAGTCACGAAAACCACCACCACTCCTGAAGTCAAAGCCGCACGTGGGGAGGAGAAAGACAAGGAGACCAAGAATGCCGCCAATGCCTCCACATCCAAATCCGTGAAGACGGCCACTGCAGGTAGGTGCGGGCTCCTGGCACTATGACTCGAGCCACAGCGCTGCTTTTCTTTAGAGCCTTTCTGTTTCCTGGAAGACCAGAGAACACAGCCTGACACTTCATCTTCCCTCTGCTATTGTCCTTTGCTTAAAGGTAAATAACTTAGTGAGCCCTCAGGCTTGAGCCTAGCTCAGCCTATGGCACCAACCAACTGGGTTGCAGGGTCTACTCTGTTCTGGAACACAACTACAGCCCTGTTAGAAACCTTAAGAACTGAGGATGTGTGTTTGGAGTGTCTGCTTCAGGCATGGCTGGCCCCAGAAGCAAGCCGAGGTGATCCAGGCTAGGATTGCACAAAAGCCTAGGGAAAACCAGAATTCCTTGACAAACCTGGAATGACCAGCTTAGGCTCAAGATAAAGAGTCTTTTTTTTCTTTAATAAATTAACAAAAAATAAGCTTACATATAAATTTAAAATTTTAAGATTGTTTTTAAATTCAAGATATCCCCAAGAGTTGGGGATATGACTCTTTGGTAGATTGGCTGCCTAGCACACACAAGGCCCTGGTTTTAATCCCCAGCACCACAAAACCATAAATTAAAAAAAAATAGCCCACTACTTTGGAGATACATGGAAATTCCATGTGGAAGAACAGCTGTCTCTGGCTTCTGGTCAATCCTAATTTATTGCTGATGCCCAGATGTATCTGCTTCTCAGCGATGAGTTGGTCTCTGGCAGCTCAGCTTCATTGAACTATTTCCATCGTTCACAGAGATCTATGTTAATACAATTTATTTCCTTTAAACAATTGGCTAAGGGAGTTTAGGCTGCACTTTATAAAGTAATATAAATTGACCCAAACACATAATGCAAAAATAATTTAAACATTTCCTTGATTTATTAGGGCAAATTTGGGATATGAACCTGTCTCTCAAATTCAATACATTTTAGCCTATATTTGGGTTACAGCTATGGATTTTTGTTTTATGTGGAACATTGAGTGTATGACTCAGATTTGGTCTTTTTATATACACAAAGAAAACAAATTTAATTTGTTCATGTTTAAAGTAAAAAACACCAAGTAACCCCTTGGTCCAAAAGTGTTGACTAACTTGCATTAGAAGAAAGCATGACATTATTCAAACAGATAAAACTCAACTGAAATAGCCTGCCACCTTTACAGAACATACATGCTGTAACCTACACAAATGACTTTGAAGAGAAAATAAAAGCATTTGGGGGCATTTAAAGAGCTAGTTTAAAGGTAAAGTAGTAAGTTCATTTTAGCTTACTTTGACAGGGTGTGGTGGCATATATCTTTGCATATATCTTTAATCCCAGCACTAAGAAGGCTGAGGCCAGCTTGGACTACATGATTGACACCCTGTCCCAAAACAAAAATAAAATAAAATTTACTTTGAAGATGCTTTTAGGTTTTTTTTAAAATGCAAAGTTATACAATTTGTTGATTTTAAAAACAAATGTGTGTGGTCTTTTGACAATTTCCAAGTTGTGCTTCTATGAACAATATACACTTGATGTCAAGAAAAAATTGCAGACATTTTTAATTTTTGTGGAAACTTGTGAGCTATAATTCAGAATTCTTTAGGAGATCCCCACATGGATATTTTGAGACAGGTTCAATAGAATGCCCTGTCAATTTATTTATAAAATGAGCTTCTTTATCCAAATAGCAGTTTGACCGTTTCTCACCACCAAAAGCAACAGTGGATGGCTGGTGGAATTCCCAGTGGTTCTGACTCCAGGGTGAAAGTGTTCACCATCCAATGAGAAACGAGAGAAGGTTAATCACAGAACATCAAATGTGGCATTTTAAATAGCTCTACTGCAATGGTCTCCCAAACCAGCTGCACATTAGAATCACCTGGGATGCTTTTAAAGGACAGTGGTACCCAGACCCCAGCCCTGATCCAGTTGTCATGTTCTGGAGGATGAAGTCTTGTCATCGGGAAGCACTGGAAGTGACTAATTACACAGTGGGTGAAGGACCATTACTGCTGAATGATACTTAAATATTTCAGAATCCTTAAGCCTTCTAAGTAGAACAAGTTAGCAAGCTAGCTCGCTGAATGTAGAGTGACAGAAAACTTCAGGGTTCATCCTAATTTTCACGTTTCTCAGGCCTTTCTGGTTTAGCCTAGGAAATTTGGCTCCAGGATGGCTCTTTCCCCAGGATGGCATGCCTTGATTAGTTAGCAACATCATGGGCTTTCCAAACTTACCTTTGCCAAGTGTTGATGACCAGTCCTCTCATCTCACTTGGTAGAACTCTGTGCTAAGGAGAGAATACAACTCCACTAAGGCTGTATTCTCAGCTTCATCAGGCTGAAATGAGGAATGGCCTGGAGATCACATGGGGTTAAGATCTGAAGCACTTACTAGGCCAAATGTGAAGGTATGCCAGTTCGCCATGGGTGAAATAGCCCTAAAAGATTAAATGCGACCCTATAGGACAACCAAGACAACTTATTATCATTTCCTAATTGCAAGCACTTCCTTTCAACTTTGCAAATGTTTCTTAAATCACTTGTAATTAAGATGCAGGTTCTTTGGAAGGTAAGTCTTCCTTATGTAGTCCTTTAAAAAAGGCCTTAAAATTTGTCTTACTTTCTACTGAGTTTGCCCACAGAGAGCTCATCCCATTCCTCATTTCTCCTATTGGCAATGATAAACAGCCATGGCGTTTCTTCCCAAATTGCTAGTGTTTGATGCCTCCCTATGGAAATGTGTGGTCCAGAGGCCCTGCTTGGGGATCTGAGGGGAAGGTGTGCGGATGTATGTACAGGTTGTTTCACAGTGCTGTGATCCTTGCTTTGTCTTCTGTTTAAACCAAAGGACTAGGAACCACCAAGACAGCCAAGTCATCTGCTGTGCCTCCAGGCCTCCCCGTGTATTTGGACCTGTGCTATATTCCCAATCACAGCAATAGTAAGAACGTTGATGTTGAGTTTTTCAAGAGAGTGCGGTCGTCCTACTATGTGGTGAGTGGGAATGACCCTGCTGCTGAGGAGCCCAGCCGGGCTGTGCTGGATGCCTTGTTGGAAGGGAAGGCTCAGTGGGGCAGCAACATGCAGGTAAGCGCTCCCAGGACTGTGTCTGTGCTGCAGTTAACTTGGGTCAGAGGTGGAGAGAAGGGATCTTATTTAAAAGGATGTGTTGTTTCTTAATTCCTTCATTTTTTTTCTGTAATAGTGGAATAAAAAAATTAAAAGACATGTTGAGCCAGTGCTGGTGGCTCATGCCTGTAATCATAGGTATTCAGGAAGCTGACATCTGGGGATCATGGTTTAAAGTCAGCCTGGAGAAGGAAAGTCTGTAAGACTCTTTTTATCTGCAATTAACCACCAAAAAGCCAGATGTGGAGCTGTGGCTCAAGGGGTATAGCACCAGCCTTAAGCACAAAACTTAGGGATGGCACCCCTCATGACTAGCACATTGAACAAACAAACAAAAGTGACTCATACCTGTTATTCTGGCTACTTAGGAGGCTAAGACCTGAGGATTGCAGTTTGAAGTCAACCCAGGCAGACAAAGCCAAAAGACTCCTATCTCCAGTTAACCACCAAAAAAGTTGGAAATACAGGTGTAGTTCAAGTGGTAGAGCACCTGCCTTACTTCTGGCTCTGCCCTTATAACAGCAGTTTTTTCTCTCCCTGCAGGTGACATTGATTCCAACTCATGACTCAGAGGTGATGAGAGAATGGTACCAGGAAACCCATGAGAAGCAGCAAGACCTCAACATCATGGTCCTAGCAAGCAGTAGCACAGTGGTTATGCAAGATGAATCCTTCCCTGCATGCAAGATAGAACTGTAAAAATCACGGCCAGCCACCCCACAGGATCTGAACTTTGTTTCCAGAAAATTCTTCAATTTGAAACTACCTTTTCTAAAACATCCATTCATCTAATTAAGTCGCCGAACAATTACCTGCCAAAATGCTATACTGTGTCACGGTGATACGAGTCACTAATATTTCTCAGTTTTTTGCTGATTGCTAAGGGAAATAACAGTATTCCCATAATAGGGTTCAAGTTACTGCAAAATTACCTGCCCCCCTTCATCTCTGCTGAACATTTGAAAACCATGCACTAGCAAACCCAACTGTGACTTCTGCTAGGTGGAGGCATTTGTCTTAGAGTGAGCAAGAAAGAGGGAGAGAGAGGGAAAGAGAGAGGAGGAGGGTGAGGGAGAGAGGGAGGGAGTGAGGGAGTGAGCGAACAAAGAGAATGCAGGAGAGAAAGAGGGAAAGAATAAGAAAGAAAAAGAATGCTAGAGGAGAGAGTTCTGGTGAGACACCCAGAGAGAGAGGAAAACAAAAAGAGAGGGCTGGGTGGGGTAAAGAGAAGGTAACCAACAATTAGGTCTGCATTTACTCAGGCCACAGATATTCTGAGTCTACCTAGGCAAAGTTTTCCACTTTTATCAGTCTGTGTCATCAAAAAAAGGGTCTTAATTTTCTAAAGCAAGTTGGCTAGAGCAAAAAAGAACAAAACTTTGTGGTGAGGGCTTGTGAGATTCTTTTCACGCCTTAATTAAGCTCCTTCGGTTTGAAGGCTGCACACTGACATAACGTAATGAGTGTAGACTGGGAAAGCAAGTGGTTTGAGCCCCATTCAGAACTCTCGGACTCTTTGACACACGAGTAGGCTGATCTAAGGCATGCTCCCATGCTCCCAGCATCTGTCCACTCACTTAGTCCACACTGCGACAATTAACCTGCATGCAGCAACACTCAAGGCCATCCCAGTTAACTGAAGCAAATACCAAAGCAGTTGGGAGTACATACAGTAGACAATTTGCCTTAGGAAGTGACTTGAATGTACAAAGATACTTGATGCACTTATTTTTTAATGTGAGACAGCAAGTTTCTAAAACATCCATGTAGGATTATAGATACTCCAGTTAAAGGAGCATGTGTGCATGTGTAGGGGTACTAGAAGCGGATCTGATTGGTCCAGCAGTTTGATGCTGAGACGTGCTTTGAATGCCACTCGAATGCATCTATGGCCCCTCAGCCAAACAATTTGGGCCTTTCTTAGCTTCTTTACCACTGCAAGTTCAAGACTGAAATGGCTTCTAGGATCAGAACTGAGAAAACTGAATCTTATGGTGGAAGAAAGATCTCGGCAAGTGTACAGTATTTACCTTCCTTTGTCTTACATTGGCTTTTTAAATTTTCCATTGATTTCAACATAATTATGGGAACAAGTGTACAGAAGAATTTTTTTTAGCTACGTGAGAACTTTTCATAGATGAACTTTTTAACAAATGTTTTCATTTACAGGAAAATGCAAAGAAAAATTTCAAGAGATAGTCTTTTTTTTTTCTTCTTCTTCAGTGTTTCGTAAGACAAAAATTGAAGTTTTTTTTTAAGTTCTGGCAAGATTGAAGTCTGATATTGCAGTAATATTTATTAAAAACCTGTAAACTACCAGGAGTAACAATACCTCCCATCCGTTGATTCCCATAACGTAAAAATCTGAGTATGTCCTATTGAGAATGGGAGAGAAAAGCATTATAGGCTACTTTTCAGGGCCATCCAATCTGATCACTCAGTGGTATCCTACATACTTCTTTCAAGATCTTCAACCAGGAGGTAAAAGAGCCAAATTCAAAAGAACCCTTGCATAAATTTGCTTTGGGATTTTTCTTTTCATGGTGGGGAGGGGGAGGGGAGGATGAAGTAATAGATTGAAAACAACTGATTTCCTAACTCTTGCATTCATCATGTAGAGTTTCAGACATCATGTCCATCATTGCATCGTTGAACCGCGAGCCTGGGAAGGCAGATCATGGTGAAAGCTGCCGTCCAGTTTCACATTGCAGATCAGTGTCCCCAGTGTTCAGATGTGGCAAACTTCTCAGTGACAACTGTGTTATGCTGTCACGTCATGTTTCCTGCAGACTCGAAGATCTAGGGAGTAGTGAACAATGACCTCATTTTATTTTCTACGCTAGTTATTTATTTCAATATTAACATTTGAGTTTAGCTGTGTCTGTGAAGTGTATGTTTTGCACTGCTAGTGATTATGAGGGTTTAAGCAAAGCTTCTCCAGGGTCCTTTTGCAGAGGACTTTGGCAGTCTACTTAATGCTGTGAATTACATTTTCCAAATGTTTAATTTTTTAAAAGAAAATTAATATTCTATTTTTGTTAGGCTTCTCTAGGAATGCAGTTTTTATTTATTACCCTATTTTTCCCCAAGTTTTTGAGACTAACACATTAAAGGTACAAAACTTTCATACATGATAGAAAAGTCATTGTAATGAAAGTAGATTTCCTTGAATGTAAACATATCTACTTCAAATTCCTTTTACGAGACAACTAAAATACTCAAGATAGTTATTTAATGGTTAGCTGTTGAGTTGGTCCACATAATACATGGGAAGAAAAAAATGATTCTAGCCTTCTTGCCAAATCTAAACCTCTGGTTGATTTTTCTTTGATAGAAGATGAAGTTATCTTCCAATTCTCCAAATTAAATTTATTTAACATATATTATTTTGCTATAAAAATACAAACATTTTAGAAGAATAGCCAGTCTTTAGCTAAGACTCTATTCTGCTCCATCTCCCTTGATTTCTTTTTCTTTCCTGCTAGTAGATTTAATGGGAAAAATATTTTTAAAAACTGTCACTTGTCAGCAGGCTCTTTTTCCTACGAAATCTATCAGTACTCTATCTACTCCCAACCATTGTTCTCAATGATGACCATAAAACCTGAGTACAACAGGAAAAGTTAATATTTGCATTACAGGTTGCTCCTGTCCTTCCAGATACCATTCCTACCTGTGTGACTAACCTAATTTTACTAGTTCTATAAGTACACAATTAATTTAATACCAATCATCACCAAGCCATGTACATTCATGGTGAGAGCTAAAAACCAACACCGACTTCTAAGAGCTTTGTTCATACTGATTCCTTGAATCCAGTTGTATAGATTGAATATTTGAGTGGAAAGAATCTCCACTTTGTTTAAATGATGAGATTCTATTGAGATAGAACTCATGATCATGACCTTTTTGGTAGTATTCTTGAACAAAATTCCACAGACTAAACATTAGAGATGATCCTCCATTTTCAATTTTAACCAATTCTGTCCCTTCTCCCGAAGTCCCCCAACCTTGTGCATGCTTTCTCAGTCTTGTGGTGGGACTGCATACAAAGACTGACCCTCCCCCTCCAATACCATTTTCCATGGCATTCAAAAGGAAAGATTTTTTTCCCCTTAACGTTACATATCATAGTGAATGGTTTTCCCAGTGTATATGAGTGTTTTAAGTGTCTCCAATAGCTGACCAAGTTTAGGAGCTTTCCAATACTCATTTAATAAGACTTAATCATTTGCTAATGGCAATTTTATCCCCTTCCATTTTCCCTCTGTTACCAAAATCAGCTCCCTGGAGCTGCTCTACGATTCTGGAATTGCTTTTCTTGCTTCTCTTTAGTCATCGGTCACAGGAGATTTCCTGCTCAATAAAGATATTGTGAGTTAGGATAATGATTTCTTTTTTTGCGCTTCAGATTTAGGAGAAAAGATCTTGTTTCCATTGGAAAGGAACTGTGTGAGCTTTTATCTCTTCACCAACTGAACCACACACCCAACGCAGCCTAGAGATGAGCATTCCTACCACAGCAATTAGGTTATTCACCTGGTATTAACACTATTCACTCTTACAAAAACTGTGACTTTCTGCAGTTCATTTAAAAGGCAGCATCACAAACTGAAAAGGAAGGGAAACCAACCAACAGCTTCTCTGCTCTTGTTTGGAGCATCCCCAAACAGGAGCCTTGGGAAGAGGCTCAGACCAGGCTGCCCTTTGGACAGCAAGCAGTTTGGAGTCAACACTTTCCAGCCCTGGAAAGAAGTGGGCCTGAGCCAGGCCGGGCTGAGAAGCATTTCGCACTCCTCTCTCTTGTTCTGAATGGTGTTTGTGTCAGTCTGCAGCTGTGTATGGTATTGTCTTATAATCCTGCATCACTTTATCCTATCCCGTCATATCTAATGTAGAAAATTAGTTTCCAGTGAAAGTAATATGTAGTGCTTTTATGATATTTGTGTGCAATATCCCCTCTTCCATTGAGGATATTTGATGTAAAGGAAAAAAAAAAAACCCTCAGTTCCACAATAAAATACAAAAGTGGCAAAAGTTCACGTGTGTGTGCTGTGTAGTCTTTGGCCTTGTGGTCATGGTTGGGCTTTGCCATCCACGGCAAGGGTGAGGTATTCATTCTTTTCAGGATGGACTTCCTGGCTTTCAGGGAGGCGCTGAAAGGGTCCCACTAAATTTTGCACCTCATTGCCTTCACTAGTCAAGCCTTTGAGGATGTTGTTGCCTAAGGACACAAACTGGGAGATGAGAGAAACAAGTTAACATGTCACCTAACATTTCCGCCCCCATATTGCAGACCAGTAGATATAGAAGACTGGGTTTCTTGAACAAATAAAGGGAACAAACAGGGCTGGGAAGGTGGCTCAGTGGTAGAGCGCTTGCCTTGCATGCATGAGGCCCTGGGTTTGATTCCTCAGCACCACATAAGCAAAAAGAAAAAAGCCAGAACTGGCGCTGTGGCTCAAGTGGTAGAATGCTAGTCTTGAGCTGAAGAGCTGAGGGACAGAGCCCAGGCCCAGAGTTCAGGCCCCATGACTGGAGCCCCCCCCCCCCCCCCCCCCCCCCGCCAAAAAATAAATAAATAAAGGGAACAAACAGATTTTAACCTAGTCTGTCACACTCAGCTGAATGATCTGGATTTAATGATCTTTTAAAATACTCTTGACTCCTGAGTTCTTGGTCTCTTGGGTAATCCTAGATCATTTCCTCTTTCATCTACCATTGTCTGTCTTAGAAAGTCATTAGAGTTCTATCTGTGGGTTTTGTTTGCATGCAGTATTTACTTATTGTGTCAGTTTTGTGTATTGAACTCAAGGTCTGGGAGCTGTCCTTACTTTTATGTTCAAGGCGAATGTCTTGCCACTTGAGCTACAGTTTCACTTCCAGCTTTTTGGTGATTGATGTCTGTGAGAATCTCACAGATTTTCCTGCTTGGGCTGGCTTTGAACCGTGATTCTCAGATCTCAACTTCTTGAGTAGCTCGGATTATAGGTGTGAGCCACTGGTGCCCAATGAGTTCTGTTATGAAGAGCAGTTCTGCTGGTGCAATCTGGGGTTGCTGGCAGTGTCTCCCTGATGATAGCACTGCTGCATATACACGGCGCACCAATGTTTATATGCAGTGTTATTTTGTGCCCAATCCATCCCCACTCAAACTTGAAAATGCAAGCTATTCTAAGGCAGTCTGTTTCCATGCCTCATATAAACTGACTTTCTGTGACCCTATTTTCTGATCTCCAAGCTCATGGACCTAGCTGCCTAGCAAGATCCCCATCTTAATCTCAAACACCCCAAGTCAAATTGACCCTGCTATCAAACAAACCCTGCTCTTTCCCCAACTGCTCCCTCTCCCCCTCCTGCCCAGCAGCATGGGCTTTTCTTTGTAAGTGGTCAATACTTAACTCCAGTTTCTAAGAAGTTATTTAAAAGACAATTTTCAAGACATGTTCATTGGAAAGCCTTCCTTGTTCTTTTTATTTCCCAAAGTAGACTTAAAAAAAAAAGTTATCATTTTTATCATATTAATTAAAACCTGGCGACACCCCAAAAAACATAGGTTCCATGGTTTCCCTCATCTGTAATAATTAGTATATGCCTAGGATAGTCATCAGAGGTTCACAATAGCCAGCCTAATAGCTATGTACATATGACCACTTACACCACAATATGGAAAAAGAGAAATTTTTTGGTGTGTGTGGTTATTTTCTTTTTATACTGTACTGCTTGCAGTTATTTCTTTTGTCTTTTTTTTTCCTCCTCTGGTTTATGGTTTCAGATTTCAGTATCCTTTGTCTTGTACATAAGTTTATCTAGTTTGGGGAAGGGAAGGGGAATCACAGAAATGGTGAGACCAAGGGTGATACTCACTAGATACTATGTTGGAAATGAACTTTACAACGGGGGAGAGGGGACGTGGAGGGGGAGGGAAAGCAAGAGAAAATGAGGGAGGGGGTAACACTGCTCAAAAAGAAATGTACTTATTATCTAACTAACCCCTCTGTACATCACCTTTACAATAAAATTTAAAAAATAAAAAATACCATTTTTAGTATTTGAAAAGCTCATACAAACACAATCACAACACTTTTTCTGTTTTAATGATGCACTAAAGTCAAAGCCTTCCCAACCCATTTTTATTTCATCCCTCCCCCATCCATATCCAATGAGGACATCAGATGATACGGAAGTGTTTCTCCAGGACTCACGTTGAGGTCCTCTCAAGATTCCCGGTCCAGTTCTACCTAATGAACCCATCAGAGACAGCCCTGGGTTATCAAGTTCGGGCCTTGAGGGTCTCCATCTCCCAAGCCACAGAGGCAGAGGTGGGGTCTTCACCTGGAGGGCTTTTCCTGTCCTTTTCTCTCACAGGAAATGCCCCTCAAACCTGCTTGCACTCAGACCTCTGACTTGGCATTGGCTTCTAAAAGACACATGACAATGTGAAAGACTTTCTGAAAGTCTTTCTCATAGCTATTGCAGAGTTCTTTGTTCCTTTGCAGTGGTTAAGGTTTCCCAGAGGTCATAATACAGCTGCAGCAAAAAGGGAAAAACAGAACGCTGGCTTGTGTTTGGGGGACATCCAGTCAGCAAAGTGCACACACTGTAAAGGCTGTTTTCATTCAGAGCCAAGTGGCTTTAATCAATGTATTTTCAAGGCCTGTGACTGCTTATTAAATCACCCACAACCTCCTCACACATAGATCTTAAACCCTTACCAACTAGAGGGCAGGAAAGGCCAGGCAAGGTTAGTGACAAAGCATGAGCCTCAAGGTGGGATGTGTGGACATTCTGGACACTTTTACTTCACTGTTGCTTTTCCTTTCTTCCCCCAACTTTACCTTTTTTTTCAGTCTTTTTTTTTTTGTACTAACGTGCACCTAAGTGTACAGGTTTAGTCTGAATTGGTTTTAAGTTGAAGAATCCATTAGTTGGGGAAAAGAGCCGTCCCTCCCCAGAGCAATTTGAGAAACCCATGTGACTAAAGTACAATGCAGAAGATAGTTCCTAGAGACTGGTGCTTTGTGACCTCCCAGTCTGCAGAGTTCTTCCTTTGAACTCTGCCACCCTGCCTTGACCTGTCTCTTTGACATCACTTAACTGTTGACAGGTACAGATATGCTAGCCCTTTCCTCAGTGGACCTAAAGTTATGTGAGGGTAGGGCCTGTGTTACTGATCTCTGTCAACTCTGTGGTGCTTTGTAGTTATGTCAAATGCTTGTGAACACACAAAAGCAGTGCTGGCACACTTCTGTGTGCTGCAGACCCCCAACTCATAAGGTGAGTGAAGCCAAATGGAATACAGTGGGCAAGAAGGGAAAGGACCATTGCCACGGTAGCCCCGTTGTGCATCAGAGGCAAAGCTGAAAGCTCAATTCTCAACATCTAAGGAAGGAGACTCCATTCAATCAGTGGACAAACCCTTTGAGGGAGTTTGGTGACACAGGGAAGGAGCTTGCTTGGTGGTAGGATGAAGGAAAAGGTTCTTGAGCCACACTGACCACTGGGTCCAGATGAAGCAGGAAGGTGTGGTGTTGAGGACACTAAGGAAATCTCACTTTGACAAGGAGGAAGAGAACAGCTGGGACTAAGTAAGGTGGAGAGAAATGGCAAGGACAAGCATTGTGAGGAAGAAAGGAGGGATGCGGAGGCTATGTTAGGTGGCTTATATTATCTTGATGAAATGTGAAGGAAATTCTACTCATTGTTCTGAGGCCAGGGTCTTAGGCTCATGTAAAGCTGCTGAAGTAAAACTGAATTATGGATAAATGGAATGACTACTGGGTTGAAGGGGAAAGCTATGACTTTGTAGAGGAATTTAATCAGCATGATATGACTGTATATTAAAAGGCCAGAAGCAAAGGAAACAAACTGGTGTATCAGTTCCTCTTAAGGTTGCCTTTACAATATTCCAAAATTTGGGAACTTAAAAGAACACAAGAGCTCACAACAATGAACAATCCAGTCAGCAGGGCCATCCATGTCTTTCTGAAGGGAGAATTCTCCCTTGTTTCTCCTGGCTTCTGATCTTTTCATAGAAGTTCAGCAACTCTAAGCTTGTGGAAGTCCCCTGTGGAAAACACCTGGTCCCATGGTGTTTTCACACTGTCTTCCTCCTACGCAAGCCTCTGTCTGCACTCATTCCCCCCTTTCAAGACCACCTCTCATACTGGACTAGGGCTCAATCTAATAATCTCATTTAAATTTGACAAAAGGACACAACTAAGAAAATATTCTAAGGTTCAATCTACTTTTTGGGATAGTTCAACCCTTCCAAAGGGGCTGAAGGATGTAAGCATGGCATCTGGACCTGGCTAAATGGAGAGGAAATGAAAGATGCTAAGAAGAGCATCAGTGGGATGGCTAACATGGGCCCAGGCTGGGAGGCAAACAAGTGAAACTGAAGTCGGGAACTAAAGTTTGAATGACCAGTAGAGGCAAAGAGTTTACATGTGGGGAGTAAAAGAGACAAGAGGGCTCTTGGCATGACAGGAGACTGGAGAATGGGACTTTGGGGTGTAAAGCCCTATATTAGTGCTAGGAGGTGGAGATTTGGCTGTGATTGACAGGTTGGCTAGAGGAAGGGAATTCCCCCACAGGCTAGGGTACTGAAGTGCCCAGAGCACAGGTGTCCAGGAAAGGGAACAGAGAACAAGCAGTCACAAGTCACAATCCTCAAGGATGGGAGAGGACGCTACAGCTCCGAAGACAGGACTGTGGGGAGGAGATAACAGAGTTGGAAGAGGAAACAGGTTTATTTCCTTCTTCATAATGTGGGGCTAATACTACCTCCTAAGGCTGAGTTGTTGGCACATTGAAAGGACTATGGGCCTGGGCAAAACCCTGAGACCATCTCTAATAACAAATTAAAACAAAAAGAGCTGGCAACATGGCTCAAGTGGTAGGGTGCATGCCTAGCATGTTCAAGTATAGTACCTATGTCCCAAAACCCCTCTCAAAAACTCCCTAAAAAGTGTACTAATAATAATAACAAAAACCACTTCCTCCATCTCCCCAAAAGTAATTGTTCTGAGATTATTGTAATATATTATCTCCACAGGTTCTTAATAAAAAAAAGTACAATCCTGAATAAAAATACCACAAGCAAAAGCTGTTTGTAATCTTTTCACAAAAAAAAACTCAAGAAGGAATTTTCTACCCTCTGACAGTTTTACAATTATTCATTTTGCACATCAAGCACCATCCCATCTTTCATTTTCTCCAACGCCTATAACTGTGTTTACAAGTTGTGCGTGTATGTGTATGTGCGTATGTACACAAAAGTCCATTCACCCCCTTGATAAGGAGCTGAAACAGTGCTCTGGAAAATATGACAGAAAAAAACAAGCCACAAAATCATTATAGGCAGGGCATAAGTTTCTCCGTGGAAGTCCTTGCATTCTAGAAATATTGCCGAGTGCCTAACATCTAGAATCCAGTAGTGCTGTGGTCTTGAGGTCACTGCTATCCTGAACATTGCCCAGAGCAGAGCATGGTGGGAAGGAGGAGTAGGAATATGGGGCAAAGGGACTCCTGGACATGAGGTCTCAGGACCTGTACTCATTCACCTTGGTCTGGTGTGCCTGTGTCAAGGACAGGGTAACCATTGAAATGCCTGTATTAGAGACCTGACTCCAGCTACAACTTCTCCCTCCCATACCCTCTCAAAGTACTAGAAAGTTTCCATGCTCACAGTTGATCTTTGAGCCCAGGACTCTACCGTGTGCCTCAAGAGCCTATAGGGATTGGGCTGGTGGCTCGATTCCAGCCACTTCCTAGTTCTCCACCCTACTTGGCACCAGGACTGGCATTCACAGTGTCATGACATGGAGCACATTGTGGCTTTTGAGAAAAGGAGAAGCTGGATAGAGGAGGCTGAGTCTGAGTCTCTAGCTTGTGTGCTGAATGCTGGCAGTCTGTTAGGCTGCTGTCTTCGCTGCCATCCAGGCCTGGTACTTCTGCTTTGCTTTCTCCCGCTGCTCCTGTTCCCTCTGCATCAACTGTACCCGCTCCAGGTGCCACTGCTGCAGTTTCTGCTCATAGGTGGCGAGGTCCTCAGCCTCACAGGCAGGGAGCTTGGCCTTCACAAGCTGGGTGGTCAGAGTCAGAAGGCTTTCTGCCTCAATTCTGCCCAGAGCCTGCAGCTGAGAGCGTGAGGCCTGTTGGAAACAAAGGAGGAGGGAGAAAAAGGGGAGAAGGGAAGCGATTAGGTCCCCAGCACAACAACCACACACTGCTTGCAGGAAGAGGCTCTCAGTTGGGAGGCTGCGGCTGCCTTTTATGCATGCACCACTGCTTTTGCCCTTTCTCTCAGCTCAGCAGTTTTGCCAAGATGCAACAGGAAGTGGAACTGCCTATGCTGGGACTCCCTGTGTGGTTTTCCTTTCTAGATTCAGAGCACAGAAACAGCACAGGTAGAATACATGTTCCCACTTGCCCCTATTCCAAACCAAGCAGCCAAGCTCCAAGTACCAGAATTGTAGGATGCAAATGACATGGCCCAGACATCTGGTAGACTAGAGTAAGCCCACTGGATCTTTTCCTTCAAATAAGTGCTACAAATGTCTGCCTTGCTGGTGTCCCTTTCCACAGATGGAAATCATTTCAAGGATTCCTCACTAATAGCATTCTGGACAGCTCCCATGAGTGCCTGCACTATCACAGGATTCCACCTGCTGAGCTCCCCTGCAGGCTGGCCCTGACATCCTGCCAGCTTACAGCTCCATCTGAAATGGAAGCCCCGTTTGGTTAGTGCTGTGTTCCTGGAGAAGTAAAATATGAAAAACATTAATCTTCCTAAGTGTGTCTCAAGTAGAGCATCAGAGAGCACAATGGTCCCAGCTGTAGCTGACACCACACGTTCCACAATGCCAATGGCACAGTCTATGTGCCAATGCTATTGGGTGGCAACAGGGATGTGGTCTCCAGTTAAAGGGTCTGGGTAGGGGCCCATGGGTTCTGATAAGTGGCCAGAGGCCTAGTGATGGGTCAGTCATATGGAAATGGACCTCAAACAAACTTCCTCAGAGTAATAAAAATCAGGCAACAGGAAGAAAAGGGAACATAAAAGGAACATGATTCCTTTCTGACATTACTCTCCAGGTGTTTTGAGGCCAAGGAGACGGGCCAGGACACTAGAATGGGGACTTAACTCTTGAGTCACCAAACTTGGTCAGATCCAAATCCAGTCAATCATAGGCCAGATTCTGTGGCACAGCCTGCAGAGACGCTCCCATGGAGACCTTGAGGAAGGAAGCGCTGTGTGGCCAGCACAGCAAGCAGCACAGCAGGCAGTCAACAAAAGTCTGCCTGGTTTTTTTTTTCTTGGCTTTTATAAAGGGAATCTGTGGAAGTGTGAGCAGAGGATGTAATTATAGATAAGGTCTCTATCCTTGGAGATGCCATTCATATGACACAAGAGGCAAAATATGCTTTGGGAGTGCTATGTCAACTCAAATCATGTGAATGGGGTAAATGAAAATCTATAGGGCTAAGTAGGTTTTTAAAAAAATCCTTCTTTAGCCGGGCGCTGGTGGCTCACGCCTGTAATCCTAGCTACTCAGGAGGCTGAGATCTGAGGATCAAGGTTCAAAGCCAGCCCAGGCAGGAAAGCCTGTGAGACTCTTATCTCCAATAAACCACTAGAAAACTGGAAGTGGCGTTGTGGCTCAAGCGGTAGAGCGCTTGCCTTGAGCTGAAGAGCTGAGGGACAGCGCCCAAGCCCAGAGTTCAAGCCCCATGACCGACCCAAAAAAATCTTTCTTTAGTATTTCTAAACCTACAATTAGGTGAAGAGGAAAGGACAGGCACAAAAATTCTCCATTTAGATGTACTGCCAACTGTCTATGACCTAAGGAACGCAAGTTAACCTTTCTCTGTTTCAAATTATGAAAGAGTGACCTTTCAGAAATACTGGGAGATTGTTGGTAGGAGTGTAAATTTGTTCAACCACTTTGGAAAGCAGTATTTCACATAGAGCTCCCCTATGACCCAGCAATCCCACTTTTGGGCATTTACTCAAATGTTCACAAATAAGACTACACTAAAGCTACCAGCACGACTATGTTTATTGCAGCATTATTTACCATAGCTAAGATATGGAACCAATCCAGATGCCCCTCAGTAGATGAATGGATCAAGAAAATGTGGTATATATACACAATGGAATTCTATGCCTCCATCAGAAAGAATGACATTGCCCCATTTGTTAGGAAATGGAAAGGCTTGGAAAAAATTATATTAAGTAAAGTAAGCCAAGCCCAAAGAAACATAGGTCCCATGGTTTCCCTTATTTGCAATATCTAGTATATGTATGAGTCAAGCAGAAAAGGTCAGATAAGGTGATGTTAGGAACCCTTAGATATGTATTTAAATGTTTTTTTCTTTCATGCATTTGTTTCTAACGCATTTATAAGATTATTTCTTTATTGTATGTCCCTCCCCCACAGTATAACCCTTGCTTTCACTATATTTGATGTCGGTATAATTTGTGGAGGAGATGGGGAAAAAACAAGTCGTTTAAGGATATATATAGGTGGACCCGTTGCAACAATGAGAAGTACAAGTTGTCATGTCGAAAACGAACTTTACAACTTTGGTGTGGAGGTGGGGGGAGAATTGGATGGGGTGGCGGGGGGAGGCTAGGAAGGGATGTGAAGGGTAAACAAAGGAGGAGGCTGCAATGCTTGATAAGAAATGTACTCATTATCTTGCCCATGTAATTGTAACCCCTCTGTACAGTATGTTCACAAAAAAAAAAAAAAAATACTGGGAGAAATAAATGCTTAAGATTCAACAATGAGGAAGCAGTGCTATGGCTCAAGTGGTAGAGGGCTTGCCTTGAGCTAAAGAGCTGAGGGACAGCATTCAGGCCCATGACCGACAAATAAATAAATAAATAAAAATTCAACAATGATCTCCCTTAAAACAAGGGGAAGAAGTTTCCCATAACGGTGTAATAGCATTATGACCTAGACTTAAATATAATAACCTAGCAAAACTTCTGTCTTTTGCAACAGACAGGCCAGCTGGCACAGACGGGAATGCTTCCTGCTCTGTACACAGTTCCTATTCAGGCAGCACTTTGTTTCTTCTCTGCCTTCATGGACAAGAAACAAAGAAGGAGGCCATGGGTTTAAGCACTGCACATGGTTCTTCCTGACACTGATCACAAACTATTCTGGGATACATCATTGAAAGCGACCAAAGATGGCTTAAATGCCCAGGGCTGCTCTGGAAACCTGTATACATATTACATTCAGTCTAAGACAGTATTTCTAACGGATGGAGTGGACTGAACAAAGCTGTCCACAATGACTGATAAAGTATGTCTGCATCTTGCCTCTCCCTGCTGAAATGTGGCTCTGTCATATCTGCTAGGTTTCTGACCAAGTACATTCAGTATACTAGGGGAAAATGACCAGACATTTTACACCCAGCGTGGGAGTCAGTTATTGTTAGAGGAGGCAAGCTGTTATCCCCCTAGGAGGTGCATACCAGCAATGAGTACCTTAGTGAACCAAACTGTGACTGATGAGCTCAAGTGCAAAAAAGAAGCATAAAAATTCCATTGGTTCTTGTTAAGGCCACTTCCTGTGTGAAGGAATAAAAACTGTTTTCTTTATGTCAGTTTCTAATGCTTTTGTGTGTGACATTGATGTAAGAAAAGATTGCCTGTCAGTCACCACAGGAGAGGAACATGTTTTATGCACACCTTAAATCGTTCCAGGTACTGGGGAAGTTTGGACTCTTCAGGCTCCTCTAGATCCAGCTGCTCTACCAGGTTTACTGAGCCCTGGTTGTCTTCGCCTTCTTGAGACTGTGTTTCTGAGGCCTGGTTGGCTGTAGAAGTCAGTGTTCTCAGAACTCTGTCCAGCACATCGAGCTGTGGGCAGAAGAGAGAGGACTGACACATCACGTGACCTCACAGCACTTAGTGAAGAAAGGCAGAGAAAGTGAAACAAAGGGGAGAAAAAGCATGAGATTTTTTTTTTTCTCTGATCATTGTAAGAAATAGCTGGGAGTGTAGCTCAGTGGGTGAGCCCTTGTTAAGCATGCATGAGGCCCCGGGTTCAATCCCTAATATGACTAGGAAAAAAAATAGCAACTTTTATTTTTTTGCACATCAGATGGTATGGAAAACAGTACAAAACAAAGGGTATATAAAAACAAGCTGAGGGCTATTTGTATGAAAGAATCAGCACAATAGTATATTCAGGTTTGCTTTAGTCACCAGGTAGAATTGCTCTTCATAGGAATTAAATAAAGTACCTTCTCTTTTAGGTTTTCTTTGGAATCAGTTTGGAATTGGGACAAAGTGGGAAGACCACCACAGATCTCAAACCAGCAAAGACCATTGTGAAGCCTCCTTCAGGGACAGATCTGGGCTCAGAGAACTATTACACAAGCTGTGGACAGAGGCCTACAAGGCATTCATGAAATTCCTTTTAGTGTGCTGATTTCTGAATCTTGCCCAAAAAGCAAATTAAAGAACTAAGTGTTTTTTTCCTCCCACTGCTTCCATTTTGGGGTACAGTGATCCCTCACCTATCCAAGGAGTTACGTTCCAGATACCCCCGGATAGGTGAAAATCTGCGAAAGAGCAGTGTTAGACAGTCGCCCCTCACTATATGGCAGTTCACTTATTGCTACTTTGTGGATTTTCACCTATAGTGGGGGAGGGGGGTGTGGGGGGGGGTGGAGGGGTCTCTGGAACATAGCTCCTGAATGAGGTGAGAGATCACTATGTATTTCTTTTTTAAGCTTGCGATACAGTGAAGATGCAATAAGTGAACTGTGATATCACAAGGATACCCATGGAAGGTCTATGGTCAGAGATAGGACAGAGATATCAGCAAAGCTATCATAAGCATCTGCTCAGATATCCATTTAATTCTGCCCATATCATGTCAGGACATGCTACTTCTAATACATTCTACCCAAACTGGATGCAGAGCACATTCTTGCTGATACAAGTAAGTTAGAATAAGAGAAATGTAAATGTGGCTCAGATTGGAAGGAATATTTCTCTGGCAAAGAGTTTATGTGTAATTTTATGTCTGCTGTCACCAGTACTGACTACAATAGGCTTAAAATGAACTTATTTAGATATGTTTCTTTCTTTTTTTTTTTCTTTCTTTTTTTTTTTTTTTGGGTCCAGTCATGGGGCCTGAACTCTGGGCCTGGGCGCTGTCCCTCAGCTCTTCAGCTCAAGGCTAGTGTTCTACTGCTTGAGCCACAGCGCCACTTCTGGCTTTTTTTCTTTTTGCTTTATGTGGTACTGAGGAATTGAACCCAGGGCCTCATGCATGCAAGCGCTCTACCACTGAGCCACTTTCCCAGCCCCAGATATGTTTATTTCTATTGGAAGTATTTATTCTTTTGTTACAAAAGTCTGGCTAAGAATGTAACTCACTAGTCATTGGTAGAAGGTGCCAGTGTACACCTGGACCTGGATTTCATGACTGAAATGAAATTAAGGGTGAGCCTTAGTTATCAGAGTCAAGGCTAAACGAGTAAGTGGCTCCAGAGGGACCTTTCACCTTGGTAATCAGTAAAACATCATGGTTCAAGACAAAGAGCTATACATCAACATTACAGTAGTCTTATTTTCTAGTGTTTTTTTTCAGTATTATTGAAAATGTGTTTTACTTTTCATTCCCTTTCAAATGGATTATTCTGTGTAAAATACAGAAATCAAGGAAGGGAAAGACAAGGAGCAAATTCAAAACTCTATTTACGAAGAGGAACAAAGATATCTGAATGTCTTTGAGCTAAGACGAGGGACCCACCGCTTCTCCACACAGCTTCAGGTCCTCCGGAGAGGCAGCCGCTTTCTCCATCACTCGAAGGGCCCTGTCAAGGTAGCCTGGCTTCCACAGGAGAGGCATGTTATGGTACACATCCCGTAGCCCTCGCTGCAATTCCACCTTCCCTGGAGCCAGAAAGAACAATGATGAATGTTCAGCCGTGTCTTTCTGCTATGGCTGAGACCAAGGACTTCAAGGTATAAGTGGATATTAGCTTCCCAGCTCTAGACCAGAGCAGGATCATTTTAGATCTGCACCAACAGCCTCATCTTGTCCAGTGGCCCAGAGGAGGAGGAATGCATAGGAATCAACCAGTACATTTTCCAAGTGAGAAATAACATAAACCTTATCTTTCTCTTGAGTGTATGAATACCCAGGCTGAGAGAAATTTCCACAGGCTGACATATCTGCCTCTAAGGAGGATACCCTTAGAATACAAGATAACGGAAATACTATTTTCAGGACCAAAAATCTTCCTCAGGAAAAGAAATCCTACAACTTTCCTACAGTAAAAACTTCATCAACTTCTGGTAACTTTCCTTTGCCAGGAAAATGTTTGACATTTTTTTGAAAAGTGCTAAAGCACCCAGTCTACTGTCTTAATGAGGAAAAAATGTTTCCTTTCTCTTTTTCTTTGTTTGAGCTCATTGGTACTGTATTAATTTATAGCATTCTGGAGATCTTTTTGGGTTTCAGGACATGAACATTCCCTTGGGGCTCTTCAAATGATCAACCAAAGCTTCAAGCTGCAGGTTTCCTGCAGGGACAGGAAACTGTCCCTGTGGTAGAGCAGGTCACCTTGAGCTGCCAGGTCTTAAACTTACCTCCACTTATCTTTTCTGGGAAGGAGGATTTGAGAAAGCTATAGCAGGATACAAACAGACAAAGCTTATCAGGCGACTGCTAATTTTAGACCTTTAAGATGCTTCAGGCTACTCAAAGTCTCATTCTGGCTACTGCTTATGGGTTGAATAAAGCTGCATAGCATAACACAGAGAGCAAAGAGCTTCTCATTTGATGGGGACCAATCTCTGCTCATAAATAACCACAAAATACATTTTCCTAGACTTGCCAACTTCCTGAACATTCATGCAAATCGAAATGCAAATGAAAACACATTAAACTCAATACTAGAAGTAGGTGGCAAAGAAGGAAAAAGGGATTCTTTTTTTTTGGTCGGTCCTGGGGCTTGAACTCTGGGCCTGGGCGCTGTCCCTCAGCTCTTCAGCTCAAGGCAAGCGCTCCACCACTTGAGCTACAGCGCCACTTCCGGTTTTCTGGTGGTTTATTGGAGATAGGAGTCTCACAGTCTCTCCTGCCCGGGCTGGCTTTGAACCGCGATCCTCAGATCTCAGCCTCCTGTGTAGCTAGGATTACAGGCGTGAGCCACCAGCGCCCGGCGGAAAAAGGGATTCTTAAAGAGTTGTCAGGACAGGTATGGTAGAACACATCTATAATCCCAGCATTAGGGAGGTGGAGGCAAAAGCCAGAAAAAAAGGTGCTCCATTTTTGTGCTAGTTTAACAGCCTGTCTGAAATATCTGTTACTTTATATCAAAATCAGAATTCAATATTGCCACACTATATTTTGTTGACAAAGGTCAATTTTAAAAGCTACTTAATGCTAGGCACTGGTGGGTCATGCTTGTAATCATAGCTACTCAAGAGGCTGAGATATGAGGATCACAATTTGAAGCCAGTCTGGGCAGAAACTTTTATCTCCAATTAAGCACTCAAAACCAGGAAGTGGTATGTGGCTCAAGTAGTTGAGTGCTAGTTGTAAGCACAAAGAGGTTCATGGAAAGTGCCCAGGTCTTGAGTTCAAGCCCCACAACTGACCAAAAAAAAAAAATCAATCATTTAACTCTTACACCATTGATGATTTTCATAGTGCAAAGGTAGGTGTGCAGAAACAATGAATTGTCAAGAGAGGCCTAATAACTATGTAAGAGAGAGTGAAAGAATAACAAAATAGCATACATTTAACAAACTCCATTTGGAACACATTTCATGCACATTTAGGTTAGACTCTAAAAACCCAGGTGCTGAGGCCTCTCCTCTGGACCTGTCTCATTGTCAAAGCAATCAGGACACTAAACTTAAGCTACTACCACACTACTCCGTACAGTTATTCTGGATTAATGGATGGCTCATACTTCTCTCAAATTTGTGCTCTCTGCATTTCTCTTCCCTTACCTGAAAATAAAGTCAAAGACAAGTTCAGCCCAACTCTTCATTTCTTACCTCCTGGACTTTGGGTAGAAAAAGACAGAAAGATCTCTGTTAATAGTAGAAAAGATCTGGCTGGCTTTCTCCATAGTGTGCTGGAATGTTCTTCCCTCTATTCCTTCCTCTTGGTAATTAAACTAAATCTTATCTTCAGCCACCTGTACCAGTTCTCACCTTGTCAGTGGAGAGGTAGGATGTTATGTCATAACTTTAAGGCCACTTAAAATTTTTATGTCTAAAATTGAAAGATGTAATTAGAACTTCACAAATCACAATTTTATCACAAAATAGGACTACAGCAAGTCTATCCATGAAGACTCATATTTATAAGAATCACTTAGCTTACCAAGAAGTGCATAGCCATATAACTGGGAACTTAACCCCACTGAGTTCTCTTGTTTTAGGCCAGGAAGTAACAAGGATGCACCAAAGTTCCTCTCCTCTTCCCACTGCAACAGAACATGCCAGACATAAGGGAAAAGAACTTGTTATAGCCTTAAGTAACAAAGTGTATGTGGAGAGAGGGGGGGGCAGGGGGGGAGAGAGGGGGGAGAGAGGAGAGAGAGAGGGAGAGGGAGAGAGAGGAGAGGAAGGGGGAAGAAAGGGGAGGGGGAGGGGGAGGGGGGGAGGAGGCATTTATGAGCTGGGCACAGTGGTTTGTGCCTGTAATCCTAGTTATTCAGGAGGCTGAGATCTGAGGATAGTGATTCAAAGCCAGCCTGAGTAGAAAAGTCCCAGTGAGCCTTTTATCTCCAATTAACTACTCAAAAACCAGACGTAGAACTGTGGCTCAAAGTGGTAGAGGGCTAGCATTGAGCAAAAGAGCTCAGGGACAGTTCCCAGGTCCTGAGTTCAAGCCCCACAACTGACAAAAAAAAAAAAAAAGGCATTTATACTTCAAGAAAAACATATAACAGAAATACTGTACATATTTAATGGATTTCTAGAGTAAACATGAGTACTTTTCATTTTCTTCTTTGTACTTTATTTTCTAAACTTCAGCAATGATTAAGAGCTCCCTTTTCAATCAGAAAAAGAAAACAAAATGAACACAAAGAGTGCACTCTGGATCCATACTAGCTTGGGGGAATCAAAGAAGATTCCACATGCTGTCTGCTGTCTATTCAGTCACACTGCAATGCAGCAAGCTTTTAATTTTTCACAACTCAGTAATGGTAGGACTTTTCCTTCACAATGTTAAAATAAATACCACTATTAAGTTGCTTTTAGATAGATTTATACCTTTTAAAAACAAATTAGGCAACCAGAAACACTTAGTGATCATTTTTTTTCAACCCAGGATGCCAAATTATACTTCAATAAAATCAAAGCCTTTGAGCCATTAAAAAGGGTGGCGGGGAGTGGGGGGAGGAGGAAGTAACAGTAGAGATGAGAGGGCTCCTTGGAAACAGAGGGCCCAGGGGACAGCCCTGGCAAGCCCTCCCCCGCCCCACAACAGGAGCTGTGCTCTCCTCAGTGCCCAGTGAGCTCATGCTGGTAGGAGCCACAGCACTAGGTCTGGCTTCTAAACAGAACACAGAGCCCCAGCAGCTCAGTCTCTGTACTCAGGCCAGGGAGGAGAGGAAGTAAAACAGGAACAGAACTACAACTGCTGCTAGGTCTGAGTGAGGCACCCAGATGTTTACAGGTACTCCAACCTCTTAACTATGAACAGCACTGTGTAAAACAAGGGCCACTTCTTGGTGTTTTTCTAAACTTCTGAAAAAAGCAGATACCCTGGGAACTTCTAAAGCAGACAGGTAAAGGAAATGAGCTAGGAATTAAGGATCAAGTAATTTTACCCTCAAAAGTAAGCCGTTTTAGTCTTGGGAAGCTTTGATTTCCTCTACAGACAACCTGACAGACTCAGTGAATAACAAATAAGGAAGCCTGAGGTTCGTTGTTGCTGTTATTGTTTTCTGATAGGGAAAATACAAGCTAAGCATTTGCATACACTAGAGCCAAGCAAGCAGCAGAGCACATAAGCCACAGCTATCCTTGACATGCTTGGAATCAAATGCGTAGGGATGGAGACTGAAACAATATGGCTGACTATCCATAATCAAAAAGTCTGTAATGCTCCAAAATTTGAAACTGTCTGAGCACATGATGCCACACATAGAAAATTCTACACCACGAAAACATTGGCTCTTGCACAAAATTACAAAAAACCTTATATAAAATTACAGTTAGACTATGTGGATAAGGTGTATAAAAAAACCTTAGCATGTGCTTAGAATTGAGTTCTACGAAAAAGTAACTAACTCATTATGTATGTACAATTAATAAAAAGCTAACATCTAGCATTTCTGGTCCCTAGCATTTCAAATAGACATTCAACCCACATAGATGAATTCAGCTGCTACTGCAAGCCCTTATCCACCGCCATTCCCTTCTCCTGTCAGACATCTCAAGCATTATCTATGTGCTGTCTCCTTTCTGTACCTCTAATTCATTCCTTAATCCTCTTCAATTTTGTTTCCTGCCCTGTTATTCTATGAAGCCACAGGTTATAACCTTCTACTTCCGTGTCACAAAATTCAATGAACTTTCTTACTCTACTCTCTCAGATCATTTTTTCCCATGAATTGTGGATCCACTGCATTCCTGCTTTTTCTTCTTCTTACTTACTGAATTTTTAGTTAACACAATATTTGTATATATTTATGGGGTACAGTGTAATTATTTAACGTGTTGTATAAGTTAATCTCCAAAATCATATCCCTAATTCACAACTTTCCATTAAGTCCCCACTTCCCCCTTGAAATATTTTTCTTAATCTCTTGACTGTTTCAAAGCATCTCAAATTGCAACACGTTCGGAGGCAAATTAATGATTTTCTTCATTAATCCACTCTTTTCCCAGAGTTCCCTTAGTGAACATATGGCACCCCTTCAGTTCAGATGAGTCAGGAACTGGGAATTTGCCTGATTCCTGCCTCCAAATCTTGCTTCTCATCCCTTTATTTACTTCCCCAAAAGTCTGGTGGGCCATTGCTGGGCCAGACTTCTGCTCTGATCTCTTATCAACATTATATCCTGGGGGGTGGGGAGATCTTTTCAAAACACAGCTCTGATCATGATACTCTGGTTTAAAATTTTCCAGTGGCTCCTCACTATTTTTAGGATGAGGAGAAATGGCCTAGCTTGGTCTATGTTCTTCAACTTTCATCATCTAAGGCCTCCTGTTGTAGACATGATCACCTTTCATCACCCTCTTTGATTGTTTGAGACAGTCTCACTATGTGGCCCAGGCTGTCCCTGAACTCCTGGACTCAAACAATCTCCGTGCCTCAGTCTCCCCACTAGTAGAGAGGCACACACCACTGTGCCTGGCTTCCTTCAGCCCCTTTGTGCTTCCCATGTTCTTTCTGCCACAGGAAGTTGGAACATCTTATTATGTTCTTTTGGACTGTTCCTCCCTTCTTCCACCAGTTGATGACCATTCATCTTTCAAATATTAACCCAAGAAATACTCTTTAAGGAAACTCTTCCTAACCAATTCAAGTTGAAAATACAAATACCAACTTCCTATAATACAGTTGTCATAGAATTTTTTCCAGAAGTGCTCATTATGGTCATCATTTTGTAGCTAAATGTTTCTTTTCAAATCCTAGATTGTAAGCAGGAAATGCTTGTTCAAAATGCTTTGTATAACTAGTACTTGGCAATGTATGGAATGGATAGGTGTTCAGTATTTATTGTAGGACTTAAAAACAAACCTGGCATACATCACAGGCTATGACATTTATCTAAATAAGGCATAACATTATCACTTCTTTAGAATGTGGGCTGCTTAGATAATCTTTTCAGTTCCTATCCAAACTGAGATTTTCTGATGTTACATTTGAGGATAAGAGCAGACTGTAGAGCCAGACTGCTTGCATCTCCTACCTGCTGGTGGTTATTCTGTACCATCTCTAGCCTGAACCTTGTTGGCATGGAGTTATTGTGAAGATTAAAGACATTCATTCATTTATAATACCAAGAGCACAGTTTGGTATAAAGAACCATGACTGTTGCTACTACTTATTGTTATTCTTAGACTAGCAATAACAATGACTAAAAACATTCTAACTTCAGAAGTGAAACCAAAAAACTTGGCATTCTGGATCTCAGTATACCTGGCCTAGAGCAATGTTGGGAAAATTACTTACACTAAGTAAATTATATTTAGTACCTAGATCACAGTCAAAGTTAACTGCCCACAAGCTGACTCTTTGATATACGTGTCCCTGTCAGGTTAGTGCTCAATTGTTAGCAACAATCCATTTCTGAATGTCTGAGGTCACTCAGACTAGTGCCAAGTTTCAAAGTATACACATGGACTGGGAGTATACTTCAGTGGTAGAGCAGTTACCTAGCATGAATTAGGCCCTAGATTTAAGTCCGGGTCCAAAAAACAAAACCAAACAAAAGTTGGGCACTGGTGGATTATACCTGTAGCTTTAGCTACTAAGGAGTGATCTGAGGATCACTGTTTAAAGCTAGTCCAGGCAGGAAAGTCTGTGAGACTCTTATCTCCAATTAACCACCCACCCAAAAGCTGAAAGTGGACGTGTGGTTTAAGGGGTAGAGTACTAGATTCAAGCAAAAAAGCTCAGGGACAGTGCCTACACCCTGAGTTCAAGACTCAGAACTGATACAAAAAACAGTCTTCAAAACAAACATGTACAGGGGCTTTCACTTGGGATTCTTTCAAGTAGAGAAACATCCAGTTCTACTTTGCTAAAAAACCCACAAAACTAAAATGTACAAAATGAGGACTCATTTCTAATTTTTCATGGCCACAGAGCTGTATTTCAGTATTCTTTTCCAGACTGAGAGCAGAGACACCCCCACCCAACTGAGCAGCCACTGCTTGCTCTCCATTCACACTCTCAGGACTGCTTATGGCAGATCACTTACACTGAAGCCCGTCTTCTTTGACAGGCAATGGTATAAAACGTAGAGGGAGAGCAGCTGGGTGGAAGGCACTTCAAAGGCTTCTTGCATCATGATCTCAAAAACCACAGATAAAGCATCTGGTAAGAAGATGAAAATGAAAACAGAGGAAATCAGCTGTAGGTAACATTACCAGATTTCTAACTGCCAAGTATTCATAAAAAGCAGAACAATGCATAAAAATTAGCAGAATTAAACAGTTAAAAGAAAAAGTGGACTTGGTTCCTACTTCTTTTATAATGTAGGTCTTTCCCACACCTCTATTGGACACACTGTAATGTGCTAAATCAGGTGCTATTTCATTGATATAGTACTCATGGATACTAAAAACAAAAACACGTTGTCTTGGCTCCTACTATCTTTTTCTTAATGCTAACAGACTACCTGCTTTATCTGCTTCTAAAGAATTTTAAACAATCCAACAAGATGATACATATGAAAATGCCTCACAAATCGGGCAGCTTACTAAAGGCACCGTGTCCATCAGCTCAGTGCTAAGGCATACAGAAAGGAGGCATACCATTTTCATGGTCACCCTGGCACGCAGAGCAGAGGCTGGCTGTCTCCTCATTCTCTGCTCTAGCGCCTCCCTGTTGAGGCAGAAGAGGAAAAAGGCCAGAGGACATTCAAATCCCAGGTATTCTTTCAAAGATAGAAAACAAATGAGTATAACAGGGAAAACCAGACTGGGTTCAAAGCACTTGAAAGAAGGAAAAGGAAAACGTTTATTTATAAATTATAAGCTCTAGATCACAACATAAAATGTAGGCTATTCACCACATGAATGCTGGGAGAGCAGGACTTGAACAAGTTTTATTTTCCTTTGATACTCTACAACCTAGATGAAAGTTAAAACAAAGTTCAAATAATTTCCTGTCCTTAGATGGAAAGTGAAAGTGGATGTTAATTATCAGTTTGAAACATAATGCCTGCACATAGTACAAACACAAGAAATGCTTTCAACTGAGTTCTTCTGTTCACTTTGCATATATTTATAACTATAAAAGAGTGAGCATGATTTGCAGCTGTTCCTAGCCAGCTGGTTCCTAGCCATGTGCTCTCCTGGTCCTGAAGGAGGCCAAAGGCATCACTTTTGACGTTCTTCCTACAAATAGGGAAACTGAGATAGACAGGCAGACAGGAAGTTATCAAGGAAATCCAGTAAAACAAAAACCTGGTAGAGATTTTCTTTTAAATAAACAAACCAATAATATTTTAAAAGAACACAAGGCTAAAAATCTGTTTTCTTTTTTTAAAAAAAAAAAACAACCAAGTTCTGCCAAATGTTCATTACAGAATCCAAAATGACTTGTGAAAACTTTTTTAATTTACTTAATCCTTTATTTATATCTTGCATTTCAATCAGCTTGCATAGATGATAATTTTTGCATAGATGATAAAATCTTCATTAAAGTATTTCTGACTAAAAAAGTGATATAAAAATATTAAGAAATTAAAAAGGAGCTGGGCACTGGTGGCTCACGCCTGTAATCCTAGCTACTCAGGAGGCTGAGATATGAGGATCGTGGTTCAAAGCCAGCCTAGACAGGAAAGTCCATGAGAATTATCTTCAAATAATCACCAGAAAACTGGAAGTAATAGAGCACTAGCCTTGAGATGAAGAGCTGAGAGACAGTGCCCAGGCCCAGAGTTCTAGACCCATGACCAAAAAAAAAATTACAAAAGAGAAAAGTGACTATATTTATACACTCCCCTTTGGGGGCTGAAGACACTCTAATAAAGAGCTGAGTCTTTTGTTTTCTTACCTTTGTAATTTTCTTTCTTTATGAAAGAATCTATCAGTAAATTGAATGTAAAGTTATCTGGAAAAATTCCATACTGAACCTGTAATAAAAATGAAGATAAAAAGAAAAACAGAAGAAAAACACATCTACTTTGATTCAGTCTGAAACACATACCTATATGTATTATTCAGGATAAAACTCACCACCACTGGCCTTAATCTATGTGACTATCATTTTACAGCATCTGTGACAGTGAAATAGAAGCTGTGACTCATAAGGTTTGGTAATTGGAACTGTTGGTCAAGGTGAGAAAATCGTGAGTGGGTGTCTCACATATGACAATTGATGTGAAAAATAAAGCTCAATACTAATAACTCATCACAGTTGAAAATAAGATTAAAAAAAAACACAAACAAAACCAAGAACACCAACAAATCAATAATGCCTCCACTGGTTCATGATTCTTTTTATAAGGTGTAACTGACAAGGCAAAACTGGGTTCTTAGTTTCGAGAAAGCACACATTTGAATAGCATTTTCTCATGCTGTCTTTTAAAGTCTCCATAAATATAAGAACAGTTATGTCTTCCTAGCCACACTCCTAGGATACTGTGTTTACCAGCAGCTGAGTATGTGACAACTCAGATAGAAAATTTAAGAATAAATGTGGATGCTCAGAATTTTCTAGGAGTGCTTAACCCTAGTGTCTTAACCTTCCTGCCCACAGAATCAGAATCTAAAATTGGATATGGACATGAGTTTCTTCTTATGTGATTTTCATGTACATACATTTCTCAAAGTAGTCAGCTAAACCAGAAAGAATCCCTAGGTGAAGGGTAAAACAAAAGCATCTTGGGATAATAAATCATTAAAGTTGAAAGGGACCTTAGAAATCAACTGGTCTTTGATTCCCATCCCTTACCATAAACTAAAATCAAGTGGGAACTTCAAATGATAATACTAAGAAGCAGACTACAGTAGTTTTTTTTAAAGGGCAAAATCCATAAATATACAACATTGAGAATGAGTTCTAATGTAAGGCATGGGCTTTGGGTGATACATTATGTTAGTGCAAGTTCATTAATTCTAAGGGATGAGTCATTCCAGCGGTGTGATGTTGGTTATGGAGGAGGCTATGTATGTACTGGGGCAGGACATATTGAGAAATCTCTTTCCACTCAGTTCTTTGGTAAACCTGAAATGGACCTAAAATACTAGAATTTATTTTAAAAAGCAGAAAACCCACAAGAACAATTAAATTAGAGTCTGAAGGATAGAGACAAGCATCTGTTAATTTTTTAAAACTTTCCTGAGTGACTAATGGGCAGCCAGAGTTGAAAATCAGTATAAACCACTTAAGTTGGAGTTGGAAAAATGAAGACCTAGAACGAAAAAATTATTTGCTGAAGTTCTGCCATTATGTTGACTATCCCATGTCTGCGGCCTTGCTCAGTTTCTTACCACATCCCTTACTCAGTCCCCCTTCGCATACCTTGTACTCCAGGAATGAGGGAAACATGTTATTGTTCAAGCATGCATCTTTTGCTAACTAGCTTAAAAGGAACCTCACATCTTTTTTTGGTTCTTTCTTCCCAACTGGACTTTTTCATCTCAACTTTCTTTGGACAGGTATTCTTGTGTAGTACTTTTATTTACCTAATATTAGTCTTCTCACTGAATCTGCTTATCAGCCCTATTAATTGTCAGCTTCTTGAGTGCAAGAACGGGCTATTGCTCAATTTTTTATCTATTACCAATTCAGTATCTTACACATAAATTGGGTCAAATGTATGCTATACTGAAGTAGGCCCAAATCATGGGAATGAAAATCACTCCTCATAGGGGTGACCCAAACGTAAAATCAATACTCTGTTTGAGCATTAAATTTCAAGGTCCAGACACATTATTGTACATTTTGGTAAAAATATCGCTAAAATACTTTTGTTGTTCAAATAATTGTTTAGTTTGAGATTGAACCAACAAGACTTTATACTTTTATTTTGATCCCGTTTCTAGGAGTGTAAGGCAAACAGCCAGAACTTAATGACAGAATGAATTACCTAGGAATACTGTCTCCAAAATTTGGCCAGCTTTTTCCTCTCCTAAACTTTGTCAAGGGAAACCAGGCAAACAAAATCCCAGGTTTGGGGATAAAGAATGAATAATCACCAGTTCAGAATTCTTCTGATTGAACTACCTTTCACTTTAACCCCACCTTTCCTGGGTCACTCTGCTTGGAAAATAAACAGCCACAGGAATCATACTCAGCCTGATCTGAGGGCAAATAATTTAAAAAGTGATTTCCAGTCCTTAAAAAAAAAAAAAGCTGTACTGTAATATGTACAAATAGTACATTGTCTAAATTGGGGACACATCCCAGGAAACCACTCACCTTGTTGACAAGGGTATATAAGGCTTTGTCTTGTGCACCATACTTTAGACACTGCCTAATCCAGGTGTGGACAGTCCAGTCTTTTAGGTACCAGCAGTTGGGACTGTGTCGAAATCTAAATAAAACACAAAAGTGGTGTTATCACTTAAATGTCAATGTTAAACACAACTATTAGCAGGCCCTCATCGCAAACATATATTGAACATAGTCACTGTGACCAAAAGTCATGAAGGTCAACAACTAATAAACCTTAGAGGTTAAAACTCATTAAAGTTTATTTTTATTTATTCATTTTTTTGGGTCCGGTAGTGGGGCCTGAACTCTGGGCCTGGGCGCTGTCCCTCAGCTCTTCAGCTCAAGGCTAGCACTCTACCACTTGAGACATAGCGCCACTTCCGGCTTTTTTCTTCTTGCTTATGTGGTGCTGAGGAATCGAACCCAGGGCCTCATGCATGCAAGGCAAGTGCTCTACCACTGAGCCAACTTCCCAGCCCTAACTTTAAGTTTGAAATGTGAAAGAGGAGGCAAAATCATAAGGAGATTACAAAAAAAGAAAAACTCCTCATTCAATTCCCCTTGTTTCACTATCTTGTTGTAATATAAGGTTTAAATGAATAATTGAGAAAATGCTAACCATGACATTATGTAAACATGTATTGTATTAGAAGGGAGATATGAAGTTGAACTACTACTGCAGAAATAAAATAAATCATGAAGACAAGAAAAGAAAAACAGAACAGAATAGCAACTCTAGAAGGAATTCAGCTTTGAGTAACACTGACATTGTTTATGGCACTTAAAAGACTGGTATACTCTTTAATGACTTGAAAGAAGAAAAAAATTAAAAGTGGAGCAAATTTCACGTTCACCTGTCCAGACCCACGATTTCTATTCCTTACGGCTTAAGGCTTCAGTCCTTATCTTCTTGCTTCCAACAGTGCCCCATATGGCACTTAAAGGCCCTACATACATGTACCTACCGAAAGAGTAATCCCACACAAAGGAATGGTACTTGGAAAAGAATCCAAGTGCTGGTATGTTGAGTCCATTTTGCTAACACCTGGGTGGAAGCTGCTGCCCCTGTTTTCCATGAAGAAAGAGGAAGCTGAAGTGGAGACTAGGCTGTAAGGAGGGTTTACAAAGGGCTTCAATGACCTTCTTCTTGTTTATTGGTTCTGATTAGAAGGGATCCTCAGATAGTATGTATGATGTCAGCTAAAGTCCCTGCATTTTCTTTAATCATGGAGGAAGTAGGCCATTTTCTGAGCCCCACAAAAGATTAAACAGAAAAAAGGTTAAAGAGAAAAATGTGGAGCTAAAGAATTTTGCGCTATATTTAAGAGTTGAAGACAGGCTAATACTAGCATTTTTTGAGGCTGATTATTCAATCTGCCACCTGCTATTTCCTGCCATCTGCTATTGGGACAGTTTCTTTCAGAATAAATGCCAAAGTAAATCTAAGGAAAGGAGAGAAAGTGAGAAAATAGTATTTAATTTAGCTATTAGTGCTCTGGTGGGGTATTTGCTGAAAATACTATCTGAAGTTTTATAAACTTGGGGCTATCTAGCTTTTTGTTGTACTTTTTTCTTTTGTTTTCCCCTTTGATTCTTTTCAGGCTGGCCTTCAGCTTTTGCTCCTTCTGACTTAACTTTCTGAGTGCTGGGATAATGAGCATGTGTCATCATGCCTAACTTCTCTATATTTACTGTTTTAATATCTTAGGTTTGGCTGGAAAAATGTCTCTTTCACTCTAACTTCCCCCATAGAATTAATTTTTTTTTTAATCTGAATTTTAAAATTCAGAAAATTTTAAATTAAAAAAATTTTAAATGTGAAATTAAGTTCCAGATAAGTGTCAACTGGCCAGAAGAAGGTAATGTACAGGTACTTCAGATACTTGTTTACTGATATCCTTTCCATAAGAGTCAAATAATACATACCTTTTAGTGTTCCATGAGTTCTTTCACATTTTAAAATAAACAGTGGAGCTATTTGAGCCCCTTTCTTTGCTACTGAACAATTTTTTAGATTTAAAGTATGAAGGATAATTAGAAGATGTTCTTCTTATATTTATTTATTTTTGTGATGCTGAAGATTGAACCCAGGGTCTTTTGCATGTTAGGCTAACACTGTACCATTGTGCTATACCACTGCTTACCTTCTACTAATTTTTTAAATGCCAAGGGAATGCCAACCAAGTATCAGCTCCACGACAGTGTTACTTCCTCCTAAGCTGCCAACTCCCCGTAAGTGTGGCAACTACAGGATTCTTTAGTGTCTGACACAATTCTTGGCCCATGTAGATTACAGCAGATCAAAATAAAGTGTCAGTCAACATTAACTACATACATAATATAATTAACATTTGTGGTAAGAATGTTATATACCATTACAAAAACAGCACACATACGTTTAACAATATGAGATGGGTATGGTTTTCTAAGAGAATTGCCAGATGCTTAAGGATTTTGGGTTGTACTGATGATTAGGTTTAGTCCCCTTAAAATTTTAAAGGAAGCACAAATGCCAATTTTCACATTCACCCAAGCATACTTTAAACCTAACTACATTTACTTATTTAGTTATTATTAATTTATTTGTGGTGCTGTGACTGGAACCACACAATCTGCATTTTAAACTTAATCTTTTACCTTAAAATGTCTCCACTGACCACTGAAATTTTACTTTTTTAAACATTGTCTTTAAACCATATCTATCAACAGCTCTCCTTGAGAAAGAGAAAAAAATATTTGGATGGGTATGGTCATGTATATGATTTCCTCATATTTGTTATTTGAAGAATAACAAAGATTGGCAGTAATGACCTGCCTATAAACTTTTGAAACTCAAAAGTGATTTGAAAGCATTTAATAATATTCTAAGGCTAACTTCAACCCATGGAAGAGCAGAAAAGTCTGTTCCTCTCAACCATCTTCTCACACTTTATTTTTTAGAAACCTGGACGGAATATTACTCAAGACCTCTCATATCTAATATAACCATTTCTGCCCAGCATCCCTGAGAAGTTAGTCAAGAGACTCACAGGTCTTTAGTAAGTCTATTCCCTATACCAGGGTGAGTGAGATGTGGCTACAATGCTATGACCTCTGTTCTCTTTGTCCTAACAGTTACAGGTATAAAAAACATCTAGGGCATTTTCAATGAACTGTCAATATTGTAGCATTTTAGGAATGACGTGAAGCGTATATATATTATAAAATACACTGCCCCAAAAAGTATCCCTATTGTTTTTCAGCCAGATAGCTAGTTAACTCCTCTTGAATCTCCCATCAATGATATAAAGAGAAATTAGTGCTAATTTATATGATAAACTATATGCAACATGAACAAGTCAAAACAGTGGACCAGTACAGGTTCAATTTTGGATGGTGAGTATAATAGAGATCTCTTAGTCAATTCTAAGGGATGAAGCAGTTTGCACAGGTAAACATGGGCCCTTTTTAGAACTCCACTAACTAATGTGAAGGCAGGTAAGGCTCTGGAATGGGTCTTTGCCTAGATCATTCTGTAGATTGTTGGCCTGCAGAGCACTCTCCCTTTCAACAAAGATAAAGGCAAGGGGAGAAGAACACAAGCAACACATTAATTTTCCAATTTGCTTGCAAATAGACTAACTTTTGTTCTAGCCTGCTCTGACCACCAGCTTGGCAGATTACAGCCAGCCACTGGAGGAGTCCCCTCAGCATCCCATGCCATCAGCTGCTTGTACACCTCACAGAGGCTTTATTATTGCCTAAGTCAGCAGGCTGCCAAGACAGGCAAACCCTTTGAGTATGGAAAAGATATACAAATACAACCCAAATAACCCAACAATATTGTGTTCATGAAGGCAAGAGACACAGAATTTTCAACTGTGGGTAAATTCTCAATTCTAAGGACCTGTGTGTTTCTTGGAGGAAACAAAGACACAAGGGGGAGAGAGAGAGAAGAAACGTACCCTCTGGCTCTACCACTGCTTCTAAAAGTTGAAAGAAGAGATTTCATCCCTAGTACTGGGTGGGGTTTTTGAAGCTTGCCTAGGAGACCAAATCATACCAACAAATGGCAGGAACTAAGAAGTTCCTCTCTTCCCAACTCAAGCCACACTCAGAAATGTTCAGAGTGCCGGACCATACTGCATTTTGCTAAAGACTGATGCCACTAAGAAGGAAGGAGAGCAGAGCTGCAGGCTGCAGGCTGCAAAACACAGTAGCAAAAGCCTTGGATGTTTTAAAGATGTCTTAGCAGGGAAGAGAGGACATTAAAAAAAAATCAAGAGTAAAACAAAAAACACCAGAGACTGTGATGATACAGAAGGCACTTTACTGCATGTAAATGTCACTTGTGACCAAGTTTTGTCACTCAATTTTTTTAAATATAATTTTATTACTATTAATTTGTGTTGTACAGAGGGGTTACTGTTTTCTAAGTCAGATAATGAGTACAATTCTTTTTTGACAATGTCACCCCCTTTGCTTAATTTTTTTTTTTTTAATAAAAGTAGCTTTCTTCTTGGGATTAAAATTAAGGTTTTGTTATTGTTGAATGGCTTAAGTGGCAATGCTCATCAGCTTTTAGGATCACAAATAAAAATGCTCCAGGCTGAGCAGGCCTTGTGTACAAATGCCAATACCTGAAGCCCGGAGGTCCTCCGCTTAGCTGCAGTACTGGTTCTTGCACATGAGTGAGCAAGCTTTCCACACTGTTTACCTGATTATGAGAGCCACCCAGTTTACCATATGCACATGGCTTTCCCATTTCCCTAGTGGATTCTGTAGCCTGTGGCAACAGACTTTCCAGATGGGTCCTCTGCCACTGAGCTGGGTGGACATGGAGAATGGAGAGGGTAAAGAAAGAAGCAAAGAGGCTGAGAGTAAAGAAAGAAGGAAACGGTTACCAAGAAGAAACTGCAGCTGCTCTACAGCCTAGAGCATGGACTGCAGAGCTATCCACAAAGCAAAGATTGCCATTATTAAAAGGGCTGAGTGCTTCCCTGAGCCAAGAAACAAGAGTGCTCAAATGACAGAATGTGATTCAACTGCTACTATCTGCTTCCTCATTCTGAAAAAAAATCACAAAGAGAATTACTACCAATTTCAGACTTCTGGAATTTCTGCTTTCAGAAATTATTAGTGTCAGAATTCACAATTACTAGTTATCTCCATCTACCACAAATAAAACAAAAAGCATTACCATCATAAAAATCTCTTTGATGCTTGAGATCCTAGATTCTCAATGAGGAATTTCAGTTAGTGTTAACTTGCAATAAATATATATTGAGTATATATTAAATAAATGTGCTATATGTAAGCACCTTCTTCCATTCCATCACCAAGAAAAAGCCAGTCAGGTCTTGAAAATGTCTGGTGAATTTTCTATATATCTCACAATGTGCATTAAATTTTTCTAGCATTTTTTTTCCCTTAAAGCCAGGTTTATAGAGATATAATATATAAACAATGAAATCCTACATTTTGGTTTATACTTCTATATGTCTTAGCAAAGACAATTAGCAAAGACAGCAAAGACAATTGTACATCTACTACTACAATCAAGATATAGAACAGCTCCACTATCCTCAAAATTCTCTACTGTACCCTCTTGTAGTCAACTCCTCCAGGATTTGCTGGTCAATTTAGATGCTTTTTTTTTCCAGTCTTGGAGCTTGAACTCTGGGCGTGGGCACTGTCCCTGAGCTTTTCTGCTCAAGGCTAGCACTCTACCACTTGAGTCACAGCTCCACTTCAGGCTTTTTTGGTAGTTTAATGGAGGAAAGAGTCTCAGACTTTCCAGCCTGGGCTGGCTTCAAACCAAAATCTTCAAATCTCAGTCACCCAAATAGCTAGTATTATAGACATGAACCACTGATGGCCATCAGTTTAGATGCATTTTCTATAGGTCATTTCCTTGGACCCCTTACAGTTCCAGAGTTACTAATTTCCTAAGAAGAATTTCTATCTGTTGGTAGGTTTATAATTTATACTGTCAATATAATAGCAGACTGCAAGTAGCTCTCTTTGAATTCTATTTATAGTCCTTAGACCTTATGGTATTGCTGTCTGCCATTCTAAAAAGGATAATCAGTGGATTCTTTGTGGAGAGTAACACAAGCATAGAATTTTACAAATGTGAAGTGCTAAATAATGCAGCACACCAACACATTTTTTTGAATGAAGACAGATAACAGAGAGGCTTGTTAGATACCAAAGTTAAAATCCAAATTTGTCAGATCCAAACTTACATATGAACCACTTGGCCTGGAAACATCCTGGTGCCATAATAACATAAGAAACTATCCTAAGAGAAATGCTCCTGTTTCCCATGTCCTCCCATGGAATGGAAAGCAATGGACTATTACATCAACAAACTATTCTCTCTCCTGTCTAATCTGGCTGCTGTTTTGCCAGATCTACCCCTCCCAGTCCAAGCAAGAGACAAGGAGATGGACAACTCATTCAAGAGAGGAGCGTTGGCCAGGCTCTGGTGGCTCACATCTGTAGTCCTAACTACTCAGGAGGCTGAGATCTGAGGATCATGGTTCAAAGCCAGCCCAGGCAGGATAGTCCATGAAACTTATCTCCAATAAACCACCAGAAAACTGGAAGTAGTGCTGTAGCTCAAGTGGTAGAGTGCTAGACTTTAGCTGAAAAGCTGAGGGACAGTGCCCAGGCCTAGAGTGCAAGCCCCACAACTGGCAAGGAAGAAAGAAAGAAAGAAAGAAAGAAAGAAAGAAAGAAAGAAAGAAAGAAAGAAAGAAAGAAAGAAAGAAAGAAAGAAAGAAAGAAAGAAAGAAAGAAAGAAAGAAAGAAAGAAAGAAAGAAAGAAAGAAAGAGAGAGAGAGAGAGAGAGAGGGAGGGAAGGAGGGAGGGAGAGAGAGAGAGACAGAGAAAGAAAGAAAGAAAGAAAGAAAGAAAGAAAGAAAGAAAGAAAGAAAGAAAGAAAGAAAGAAAGAAAGAAAGAAAGAAAGAAAGAAAGAAAGAAAGAAAGAGTTAACCAACTAGCTACCCCATGGATGGTTCAGTGATTCATCTTCCATTCCTGTTAGTCTACTGGTTTCTTAACTCCAGTCTAAAGAGGACAATCTCTATAGACAGACCCTGTATTCTACTCTTACTTTGATGGTATGGAGAGAAACCAGCTGGGAAGGTGGCTCAGTGGTAGAGCACTTGCCTTGCATGCATGAGGCCCTGGGTTCGATTCCTAATCACCACATAGCCTTGAGCTGAAGAGCTGAGGGACAGTGCCCAGAGTTCAGGTCCCACAACCTGAACCCCCCCCCCCCTCAAAAAAAAAAAGAGAAACCAGTTATAATGAAGCCAGTTGTTCTTCAAAGCCTGGAACAAAGGCAAGGTATGTAGATAAAAAGGAGGAGTACTTGTGGGGAGAATGGAAGAAAAAAGTATTTACAGTGATCCCTGAGCTGCAATGGCCACCAACTGATGGTAGGTGAAACTGCACCCAGAAGCCCCTGGTAGAATGTCTATGGCTACTCCAGAGCTACAAAGACACTGGCTTTCAGCTCTGCAGGAAAGAGGCAGTCATGGAAGGCAAGGTTAGGCTCATGAGAGAAGGCTTTTGAATCCTGGAACTACTCTTACTTATAAGAGAATATAAAATTGTGAAACCAGGCTTGGTTTGGGCAGAGATAAAGGAAGTATTTTTGGTTATGAGTAGGAAACCTATGAGCAATGAATACGTTTTTTTTAAATGATATAAATATGTTTCAATGCCTTCTAAAGTTCTGACTAAGCACTCTAGACAAAACTGAAAATCATGATCATGACTAAGACAAAATAGTCAGATACGTTAATTTATCATTTGGTATATCTAAATAAATCTGAAGAAGAGGAAGTGAGACTAAAGAAAGAAAATGAAGAAATAGGATTTTCATTTCACTGGAAAAAAAAAAATATCAGTGTTTCTGTAGTAGTCTAGGCTTAGTGGGGTTGTCAGGATTAGGCTTGCCACAAAAGAAATGAGCAGGCAAAGAGCCTGGCCAGGAGATGAGGGACATGGGTATAAAAGCAGAGAATTAAGCCACTGGAGAGAAGATTTAGATATGTTTGGTGTGAGATTATGGATTTCTTTAGGGGTATTTCTGAGGCAAGAGAAGCTCAGCACTAATCTGATTTCTTAAGAATCAGGTTTTCTTTTCTTAAAAATTCCCCCCCCCCCCCCAAGTAAAGCAGAAAAGCATTTCAATGCACTCAACATTTGGATTCTTTATTTCATGACACAGCTGAGCCCTTAAGGATTCTTCTTTGAGAGCAAAAGACTAGACTTAAGTTTCAGTTACACAAACCCACATTTGGAGCTAGTTTCTGTTACTATAACTCTTCTGACTTCCCTCATTAATCTTATAAGCTGTTAAAAGGCAGGGAGTATTGTTTTCTATCATTTTGGCAAGAATAGCTAGACCCACCAACATTTACAAATTCCAATAATGTATACTGAAATTATTTGTATTTGAAACTGTAAGCTACTTCTGGTTTTGAAGTATTACCTTATCTATTAATAGAGCTGAAGCCAGAAAAGAAATGCTGGCTTCTTTTGTACAAGGGAGGAAGAGATCCAAGCTGATGGTAGAGGAAGTAGACTTAATATGTGGTCATTGTGGAAAGCCACCTACTGTTTCCTTCCCACAGTACACAGAAGGATGACACATGGATTCTGTGAGGCAAGAAGTTCAAGAAACAGACAAACTTAGGGGAAAGTGAAATCAACAAAATCAGAACTGAAGATGGAGGATGGATTCAAAGAATTCCTTAACAAGTTCTGAAGCAAAAAAGTCTCAGACTTGTCAACACTGATACTGTTTATTTGCTTAAGAAAGTACCTTGCTATATAACCCAGGCTAGCCTGGTAACTTTCAATGTAGCCCAGTTTGGCTTCTACCTGTCTCAACCTCCTCAATGCTGAGGAAGATACTTTAATTTTTTTTTAAGATACTTTTGATTTTTAGCTTGTATTTTTTTGATAGTACTGGGGTTTGAACTCAGGGCTTCACTTGCTAAGCAGCTGCCACTTGAGTTATGCCCTAGCCTGAAAGATTCTTTGAAAGTGATCTAACCCAAGTAAACTGGGAATTGGGAGCAAAAAAAAAAAAAAATTCATATAGAATTAATGAGTCTTAGTAATTTAGTGTTGGGAGGTACCTCCAATATCTATTGTTCATTGAACTGTTTGTTGAGAATGTACTATTTACTGGACCTTACACTAAGAAATGTGAAATTCTTTAATTCACTGATTTTTTTTTTTCCTAGTCCTGAGGCTTGAATTCTAGACCTGGGCACTGTACCTTAGCTCTTCAGCTGAAGGTGAGTGCTCTATCAATTGAGCACAGTGCCCCTTGAGGTTTTCTGGTGGTTTACTGGAGATAAGGGTCTCATGGACTTTCCTGCCAGGGCTGGCTTTGAACTGCAATCCTCAAATCTAGCCTCCTGAATAGCTAGGATTACAGGTATGAGCCATAGGAATTAGCCAGTTCCTGGCTAATTCATTGATTTTATATAAGAGGTATCTAGAGGTATCACTGGAAACAGTGAGATGAAATAATTTGCCCAGGATAAGCGGCAGGTTAGAAGACCCTCTACTTTCACTATCTCAACCCTGCCTCTTTACTCTTTTTTTTTTTTTTTTGGGTCTGGTCGTGGGGCCTGAACTCTGGGCCTGGGCGCTGTCCCTCAGCTCTTCAGCTCAAGGCTAGCACTCTACCACTTGAGCCACAGCACCACTTCCGGCTTTTTATTTTTTGCTTATGTGGTGCTGAGGAATTGAACCCAGGGCCTCAGGCATGCAAGGCAAGCGCTCTACCACTGAGCCACCTTCCCAGCCCTACTCTTTTATTTGTAGGATATTTTCAAACAGCACCACAGCAGTTTTAAAATGGCATTTAACATGATGAGAAATCAACAACAGCATTCTCCAGGGAAAAATATTCAGGCTGTAAAATTGCCTGAACTACTATTTAATTTCAGAGTTAATGATCCTGCAGTGCTTTGCTTTCTCTATCTATAAAATGAAGAGGTAGAATTAATAGGACCAGAAACACAAATGTCCACAAAAGCTGGCTGGCTAATATAAATGCAGGACTCCTGTAGGGAGCTAAGTGCAAAGCTATCCATGTTATGATTGGCAAAGTAGCTTATACCTCCTGCATATGAAAATGTATTACATATGCCAAACAAAATACATCTACTCCAGATTAGACTAGACTCCTGAAACTCCAGCAATTAAACTTAATGCCTTTAGCAAATACTAAGCTTAGTTACTGGGTACTGGTGACCCATATCTATAGTGCTGGCTATTCAAGAAGATGAGATCTGAGGATTGCAGTTCAAAGCCCGAAACAAGCAGGAGTCTGAGACTCTTATCACCAATTAACTAACCAAAAGCCAGAAATGGAGGTGTGGCTAAAACCTTGAGTGAAGAAAGTAAAGTAACAGTGCGCGCGCACACGCACACACACACAATAAGCCTATATTCAGTCATTAGAACATCAGCCATTAAACATTTTTATTAAATCAATGATACATAAGTGAATAATCTTATCTGAAAATAAACGTTCTGAAAATAAACGTGTTTTTCAGTCAACAGCTAATTCTACTAACCTCCATTCTTTTGAAGTCAACAAAGATTTGTGTGTGTGTATGTGTGTGTGTGTGTGTGTGTAATGTGGGATTAAACCCAGGGCTTTGCGCATGTTAGACAAGTGTTTGGCTATTGTGATGCATCTTATCAAGAGATCATTATGAGATGGCAGAGCCTGAAGCTGTAATCTAAAGTTTTAAGGTAGAATAATAAAATTATGATTTAAACGTAAGGTCCCTCAAGTACATTTTCATTAAAGATCAATTTTGTAGGAAGTAAAAATTCCAAGAAGTACTCCATTAGTATTTTCTACTCAAATGAATAATTCTTTGTGTATGTCTAAGGAGTCAGCCACCCAAATTAATTCTACATAGAATCCAATTTACTGTTTTGTATATTGTTACTTTAAAAAAATTCTTTTTTTTTTTTTTGGTCGGTCGTGGGGCTTGAACTCTGGGCCTGGGCGCTGTCCCTCAGCTCTTCAGCTCAAGGCGAGCACTCTACCACTTGAACTACAGCGCCACTTCCGGTTTCCTGGTGGTTTATTGGAGATAGGAGTCTCACAGTCTTTCCTGCCCGGGCTGGCTTTGAACCGCGATCCTCAGATCTCAGCCTCCTGAGTAGCTAGGATTACAGGCGTGAGTCACCAGCGCCCGGCTTTTAAAAAAATTCTGTAAGGGGGCTGGGAAGGTGGCTCAGTGGTACAGCGCTTGCCTTGCATGCCTGAGGCCCTGGGTTCGATTCCTCAGCACCACATAAGCAAAAAGAAAAAAGCCGGAAGTGGCGCTGTGGCTCAAGTGGTAGAGCGCTCGCCTTGAGCTGAAGAGCTGAGGGACAGCACCCAGGCCCAGAGTTCAGGCCCCACGACCGGAACAAAAAAAAAAAAATTCTGTAAGTAAATTACTGGTAAGCAATTATAATCATCCAAAGAAATTTCTATCAATTTTTTTACTTTTTGGTATCAGAGTTCTATTATCTGGTAGTTCCTGGGAAAAATAGGTAAACGCTTTCAAAAAGAAAGAGTGGAAGCTGGGCGCCGGTGGCTCATGCCTGTAATCCTAGCTACTCAGGAGGCTGAGATCTGAGGATCACAGTTCAAAGCCAGCCCTGTCAGGAAAGTCCATGAGACTCTGATCTCCAATTAACTACAAAAAAAAAAAAAAAAAAAAAAGCTTAAAGTGTTAGGGCACTAGCTTTAGGCACAAAAGCTCAGAGACAGTACCCAGGTCCTGAATTCAAGCCTCATAACTAGAAAAAAAATATAGGGTATATAAGGATATTAAGGTTTCTAAAACCATTAAAAGGACACAATCATTATGTGCACTTCAAAAATGAAAAACGTAAAATTTATATTTTTATTTGTTAGCGAAATTGGTTAGAAATTTTAATTTACTACTTTTGAAAAAAATCATTACTTATACATGAAGGTAATCAAAGTGACTACTATACATTGGATCTGAACTGTCCCCCAGAGGCCCAAGTGTTGGAGAGTTGAGGTCCCCAAGGAGGCACCAACAGAAAGAGGTAAGCCCTTTAAGAGGTGGGGCCTAGTGGGAGGTCATTGGGAAAGTATATCCTTGAGGTGGACTGTGGGACCCAGGCCCTCTCCTTGCTTTCTTTCCCTTCCCAATCATGAGGTAAGTTGTTCTGCTTTGTTACATGATCTCTGTTATTGTCATCAGGACCCAACTGTGAGCCAAATACCACATCTCCCTTTTTTAAACAAGTTGGTTATCTCAGGTATTTGTTATAGTTATAAAAGGCTAATACTGGTTTCTTTTTCTTTCTTAATCTGCCAAATGGCAAAACTCCATTTAATAAGCAGCTCCTCTATTTAACTCAAGCTAACCTTATACCAAAACCTAACCTTTTAAAACTGATTATTTGAAGCAACTCAATCTGCTAAGAAAATTCTTTTTTTTTTGAAAATTCTTAAGAATAATCAACTATAAACTTCATGTTGCAGAAGAGCTAATAGAGACAATTCTTTTTAGTACCAAAACAATCATAAGAAAAAACGTACCAATTTTGAATGTGAAAGAGCTATATTTCTTTAGTAATAAACCAAACACAAAGATCTGAGCTCATCTGTTCTAGCTGGCAAATCCTCCATAAAAACAAAAGCTCTTAGGCTGGTCCAGAAAGAAAGAATGAACAATCTAAAAAACATCTTTTATTAGCTGAGAAAATTAAAATGATGTATGAAAGTACCAGGAGAGTGTCTTCAATGTGATGTAGACAGCTTTCCAAAGTCCCTTTGGTTTTCTAAAAGCATGAGTCATAGGAAAGAAGAGACAAAGCTGCCTGGCAAAAACATAGCCTTTCCTCCAATTCTAATCCTGCATATTTCTCTCCTTCTCCCCCTTCCCCCTCTTCCTTTCTTTTAGGCTTTGATGGGTAATAGTTAAATAGATTCCAGACAGGCTTAACTGATGTGATATGAACAGCAGGGAGGCAAATTATCTTTTCAGAAATGTCTATTGTTTGGCACTGTAACTCACAGACTCAGGGAGGCATTTTCTGCATTCTAAAAAGGGCTGGGCCCATCGAACATGTGAAGGAGTGAGAAATAAGCTATTAAAATATCTCTGTGCCATGAGCTGCCTAAACTTATTAGCTCACTCACTGCATGGGCAGGATGTGTGGAGCCTGTCCTTCACAAGTGTTCAGGAAGTGGAATCTCCAGGGTGGTAGCCTGAAAGCTCTCTGTGCTCATGGCTGCTAATGTTCTCACAGCTCTCAGCAAACAGGCAGTTTTTCCCTCAGTAATTTCTGACCAAAATCAAAAACAAAACCATAGAAGCTTTTTGGTTCACCTTTTTCTTTTTTAAAAAGTAAGATATGTTGAGCTAGAAAGAGAATAGTTCTACTTCTGTACTCATAAAGAATTGTTTATTATAACCAAATAGACAAAGGCAGAGCTCCTCTCTTCTGCATCTATCTGATCATTCATGAGCCAACAAGGAATGGAGATATTATTTATGCTGGGTACTCAGCACTTGTCTACAATGACAGATGTGGGAATGTTAAAAACCAGGCTAGCAGATAGCTCTAGTCTGCCTACTCGGAGGCTGAGATCTGAGAATCACTGTTCAAAGCCAGCTGGGGTAAACAAATCTGACAGATTCTCATCTAACCAGCAAACCAGAAGTGGAAGTATGGCTCACATGATAGAGTGACAGCCTTGAATGAAAAAGAGCTAGAGCTTGAGGTCCTGAATTCAAGCCCAGTACTTTTTAAGCAACAATAAGCTTTAGATGATTCTCTTAGATGGAAGAGTCATTTACACTAATTCATTGTTTCAAGACACTTTGGCACAAAGATTCTAAAAATTAGCTCTCAGTAGAAAAATCAATCCAACTTTTCTCTTTCTAATAATCTTTGTTTCTTTGGCTATATCTAAGAAATAAATAGCTACAGATATGGATAATGCAGGGCCCTCTTCTAAGTTTCCAGAGCAGGAAAGCTGGTACCCTCCTTTCTCATTCAAGTTTTTATCCTTTACTATTTACAGTTGTGTCCTGTGGTGAATACTTGATGGTACATGTACTTTTACTTCTTATAACAGAAAACTGACCCCAAACTCAGTAAGCGTAGTGACAGAAGGACAGGAGAGGATCTGCCTTTACTATGGAAACCCATGAACACTGCCACAGGGCTATAAATACCTGACAAGGTATTCTCTTTATCTAAATAGAATCCAGCCCTGACTCACTCACTGAATTATGTTATGTATCCTGAGAATTATTTTTCTTATTTATAAAATATAATCACTAGGTTACTACCAAATTCAAATGAGAATTAGACAAGTATTTTGATAGCTTTTAATACTTTTTGGAACCAAGCAGAGTACAACCACATGCACATACAAACATTATTATGATAATGATTAAACACTTGATGGCCTTATGTCTGGGACTGTTTATCTGCATCCTTAATAAGGCCAAGTGTACCTATTAGCTTTCCATCACTGTAGTGAAATACCTGACCCATATGCTTAGGCAGTAAAGGGAAGTTTTATTTTGGTTCACACCTCTGGAAGTTTAAGATTGGGTGGCCTCATTGGGTTGAGATGCTGGATGGAGGCATATCATGGTGGAGTAAATCATTCCCATCTTTGGGCAGGAAGGGGAGAAAGATAAAGAGTTCTGACCCCCTTTTCTTTTTCTTCCTCTGCCCTTGCAATGCTAGGAACTGAATCATATTAAGCATGCATTCTACCAGTGAGCGATATCACAAGTCTCATAATTCTCTTGGCCAGCATGTCCTGAATGAACTAAGGACCTCTTAAAGGTCCACAATATCTCCAAATAGTGCCAATCTGGGGACTAAGCTCCTATAATGCACTTTGGGGGACACTCGTCCAAACCACAGCATGAAGGCCCTTTTCATAGCTGTCTTTGATAGCACAGATATAGTTAAAATACAAGATTTGGCATTTGACAAATTGAGTTCCAACTTTATGACCTTAGAATCCCTGATCTTTAACCAAGGGTTAACACATATCCTTACTTCATAAGGTACAACTCTGGATGGATATGATGATCTAAGAGATGAAGATATATAAATTGCTGTGCACATACTTGTAAATTGCTGAGCACGTAGTGCTTTCACTTGGACAGGGCAGTCAATAGCAGTGGTATTCAAAGAGCCACCAAGCTAAATGTGAGAGCTCTTATGATGGTAACTACCCACAGTGCCAGCACAAATCAGGCAGCAAATGCCTGACTTCCATTAGCCAAAGTGGATGGCACAGGTCATCAAGAGAGTGAAGAGTCCCTTGCTTCCTCACTCCTTTTGAGGCACAATGAAAGGAGGAGCTGAAGTGCAAAGCAAGGAGACCAGAGGGGCTTTTAGCAACATAAAGACTCAAAGCCAACAGACTAAGTGTGTGCTAGTCAGGCTATAACTAGTAGCAGGGGTTCTGATCTATTTATGACATAGGAAGGTCTAGGAAAGAGAAGGGTATGTGTGGTGGTAAGGGGACAGTGACTTAGGGAAGAGTTAATTTTCCCAACAGTGTTCTATCCTTGGACTAGTCTCCAAAAGCTTGGCAAGGCAATTACAATATAATAGAGTTTCTATCTGGGACCTGTTCCATCTCAGTTCCCACCAGCCTCTGGTTATAGTAAACAACTAAGGTAGGTGATGCCTACAGAAGAGGAACTGAACCACTCAAAAAAGAAGCTTCCAAGCACTGCTCCTGGCTCAACTGGGCATGGGGCAAAACCTCAGGAGGACCTAAGTATCTGTGTAGAACATGCCAGTCACTCATGCAAGGCTGGAAATAAAGGAAATGATCAACAAAGATAAAGCATTTGCTTAGAATTGCCAAAAGCTCTCTTTCTCATCATTTCCCACCAGTACGAACCTAAGAGACACGTAGGGCTGAAAGCTCTGGTTGCTGTTCAATATAAATGGAGCCGTCTGTTACTCAGACACTGTGGACAGAGCAGCCTGACAGCAGTCACGTGACAGCAAAGGGCCACTGACTTAATGGAGTATCTTTGAAAAGCAAATATACAATAGTTTTTTTCATGTTGAAAAAATATGGATACAAATAACCACTAATAACTGTGTTTTAGGATGCTGTGTTCAGACAAGCTGAGAAAAAAATGAGAAAGAAAGGGTAAGCCGTTGCCATGGTGATCACAGAATCTGATTATCTCTAAGGTTCTCTGCAACCCTCTGCAACCATAAGAATTTATTAGCACTACTGGCACTAAGTATATTTCTGGGAATGAATAAATACTTATAAAAAAAGACATAACATAATGAAGACCTTGCTTTTAAAAACTGGAGACTTGAAGCCTTTTTAAAAAATCCAACTGAAGCTCAGCCCTCATCAGTTTGTGCAACATATTTAAGTATGACTGAGACTGGTGATGGAGATCATGAGATAATATTATTAACTCAAATGTATTGGAAACTTAATACTTGTCAGGCATTCTCCTAAGTACTTTATATATATTTATTCCCTTTTACAGAGTAGAAAATTGAAATTAAAGCAGGTAAAAACAGCCCAAGGGCCAGCAATGAATCCAACACAGGATGTTTTCCTCTAGCGTTTGAATCTGCTGGTCTACTGAGTACCACAAATAGTGACCCTGCATTTAAATACCCTGCTTTATAAAAATGTGTCCCTCTGAATGCTAGAATTGCACCTGGAGTGGCAGAATGTTCGTGACAGGAATGAAGAATAAGGACAGCAAGTTCTTTTCATCTCATGCTTTTGTTAGGTAGCCTGGCAGTGCTATTTCACTAGAGGAACTCGTTAGCCTCGGCTGGTCAGTTTCCCCAAGAAAGACTCTTCCAATATCCTCACTGAGAGGCATCACCAACCTTCTATTTCCAAATCCAGAGTTCTTCTGGATCAATCGCTACAAAAAGAAAAACAACTGTCTTTTGTTAGGGTTGGAGAGAAGTGATCCAGGAATCACCAGTTCTTATCTAGATTATCTAGACTTCTAAGCCATCCTGTTTCAGCTCCACAAATATCTCTACTTTATCTCAAATATATGAGTCTTTTTGGACTCTTATGGTATGGAAGCTCTCTTTTGGATTTCTTCTCCTGTCAGCTAACATCGTAGCCTTTCTTGTCCTGTTAAGTAAATACATGAATTTTTGTCCACTTGTTTTCTAGCTTCCAATATTTTCCTTCCTATTCTTATTTGTTTAGATTTTTTGTCCCACTTTACCCTTTACTGTCATATTTATGGATGCTTCAGTACAAAGCAAGGATTAGGTACTTATTCAATCTACTTTTATGTTTAAGCAGAAGAATTTACAAGCTATTATGTCTATGGAGCTGTGGCTCAAGTAGTAGAGTATTAGCTTTGAGTGAAAAAAGCTTAGGAACAACACTCAGGATCCAGAGCTGATGTGGGGGGCGGGGAGGGGGGAAGCAAAGAGGGGAAGGAAGAGGAGGAGAGGACTGGAAAGGAGGGTAGAGGGAAGGGAGGGGAGAAGGGGAGGGGGAGGGGGAGAGGAAAGGAAGAGAGGAGGGGAGAGGAAAAAGAGAAGGGAGGTAAGGGGAGAGGAACAAAGAAAAGCCAGCCTGGGCAAGCAAACCCATAAGTCTTATCTCTAATTAACCACTAAAAACAAAAACAAAAAACAGAAATGGGGTTGCTTAAGTGGTAGAGTGGTAGCATTGAGCAAAATAAGTTCAGGAACAACAACAGGCTCTCCTGATTTCAACCTCTAGAATGGTATATGCATACACACAGGCACACATGGACACACACACACACACAATATCTCTCTTTCTCACATACGCATACACATATACACACAGCTAGATAGGATCTTCAAAATTTTTTCCATTATTATTGTACAAGTGATGTACAGAGGGATTACAGTTACATAAGTCAGTTAATGAGTATATTTCTTTTTGGACAGTGTCACTCTTTCCCTTGCTTTTTCCAAGTTTTTCCCTCCCATTTACCACCCTCACAAGCTGTACACACTGTCCAGTGCTATATTTGTTCACCCTTTGTCCTTTTGTGCCTCTCTCTTACTTTTCCCCAAACAGATAAACTTACAAACAAAAGGTACAGAAAAAAAAAAACAGTAACAAAGAGGAAAAAAGAAATAAACCTCTTGCTTCCATTTCTTAAGAGCTAATTTCAATAAGTATCATTTGATATGATCATATGCACATAGCTATTGTGCCTTTGTGATCCTCTCCTAAGAATATCCTCCTTTGTTTTCACTGTGTGAATATCTAGAATACTGTAAAATTTATCTTGTCCAAGTGTCTTTTTTGTCTTTTACCATCCAGTGTGTTTACCTGTAGATTTATAGGCATATTCTAGTTAGGACAAATGAGGGAAACCATGCAACCTATGTTTCTTTGGGTCTGAATTACTTCACTTGATATATTTTTCCAACTCTTTCTATTTCCTTATGAATGGTACAATAATCAGCCCAGTTTAGAATGGCCATTACCAAGAAAACTAACAATAACAGATGCTGGTAGGGTTGTGGCCAAAAGGGAACTCCACTACATTGTTGCTGGGAATGTAAACTTGTTCAACTACTCTGGAAAGCAGTATGGAGTCCCTCAAAAGACTAAACACAGGGCTTCTCTATACCCCAGCAATCCCACTCCTGGGGATTTATCCAACAGAACACAAGCAAGGTCACATTAAAGCTACCAGCACAGCCATGTTCATTGCAACATTGTTTACCAAAGCCAAGATATGGATGGAATCAACCCAGATGCCTCCCAATGGATGAATGAATCAAGAAAATATGGTACATATAGACAATGGAATTGTACCCTTCCATCAGAAAGAATATTATACCATTTGTAGGAAAATAGATAAGATCTTTAATGATACTTCCATCTCTAACATCCTTCAGCAATAGCCAGAACCAAATCACACTTGGAATCCTTTGTTTAAGCTAAAATATTTTATTAAAAGCATTTACACAATGGCAGAAATTATATACAAGACACCTAAAGTTATTTTAAGCCAAAAATCACACCTGTAGTAAGATCCCAGTAAATCCTCTAAGTGTTTAAGAAGATTTACAGGGCATGCTAAACGTAAATGAGAAACATTGTTAAGTTACAATCTCTAAACTGTAATATTATCTCTTTTGGGAAGGTGGAACAAAGGATAAGCATATGTAACAATATGATTCAGAAGGACAAAAGATAGTAAACTCAAGCTTAGTAAGTTAATTCTTAAAAAAGAGGATGGTATATAGTAATTGTATTGCTTATATACATTTATGTAATATTACAACCTTATTTATCTACTTGTTTATTTAAAGACAAGGTCTCACTATGTAGTCCAGGCTGGACTGAAACACTAGATCCTCCTGCCTCTGTTTCCCAAGTCTGGGAATACAAGTGTGAGCCACCATACCGGGCACATTTTCTTCATTCAAAAGCAGTAAAACTTCAGTCATATTCAAGGGATCTTCCTACTCTGATGATCAAAAATAGGAGGTTTATCTATATATGAAGGGCCAAAAAGCTTACCAAAAAGTAAAGAGAAATGCTCCAACATGTGAAAGCAAGACAACAGGATTATCTAACCTAAGAGGAAGGCTAGCAGAGCAAGCCCCAAGATACTCATGCAACTTCTGGTAGCAGGCTGTATAAACATGACAAATTAGGGAGCACAATAATGCCACAGTTTAGTTTCTTGGGGGTGTGTGCATCCCAAGTTTCTTTAGTTTCTTGTGTGTGTGTGTGTGTGTGTGTGTGTGTGTGTGTGTGTGTGTGTGTGCATGCACGTGCATGTGATTTATAAAAGGGAAGGAAGGAAATAAGGACTGAGAGGAAAATAGGGGAAAGAAAATAACTACTTCCTTAGTGTCAACACCAAGTTAAATATTGCCCCCTCTGGAGTTACATATGTGATGCAGAACATTAGAGCAGGACATGGCAGGTGACTGCACTTTTCATTACTTGCAAATGGCATGGGGAGTGGGGTGAGATATTACACACAACCATGTCATTAGATACATTTTATTATGTACCAATTCAAAGGATAAAAATTTGACTCGTGCATTTAGTTCACTCAAAAATCAAGACTGCCATTTGAAACATTTAATAGTCTTTCACTTTCTGGTTACCTATGTTATTTTCTTCAGAGAACTGTCTGCTGCCAAGAAATATGTCATTTTTATTCACCAAATTAATGTGCAGAATTAAGTAGCTCTACACAGAAGCACTTACTGGTCACTCCTAAAATAAATTATATTTCTTGATATGCATTCAATATTCACAAAAGCCTTTGAAAATAAGAATACCAAGGCAAGGGATGTGGCTCAGTGGTAGACCACTTGTCTGGCATACAGGGTCCGGCACCATAAAAGAAAAAAATTAGAAGAGGTGAGATTGACTAGAATACATTCTAAGCATGTGTGAAAATGTAGCAGTGGTAATTAATATAAGCTAAAAAATGTATAGCTAATTGTTAGTGATAACAATGCATGCTTAAAGAAAAAAAGAACAGCAGAGGTAGGCTAACGGCCAACCTCTTGCAAGGGCAGTGTTGTGTGCCTATACTCTTTACTGTAGGCTTGTAGCCCTTGTTGTGTGCCTCTAGACTTTTTTGTGTACCTACAGTCCTTGCTGTGCCAGTAGTCTTTACTGTATGCTTGTAAGACCTTATTGTATGCCTGTAGGTGTTATTGTTCAAGAGGTTGAGGCTGGAGGATCACTTCTGCCCAGGAATCTACAGTAGCTTGGTCAACATAGTGAGACCCTGTCCCTTAAAAAAACAAAAGCGAGGCACTGGTGGCTCACACCTGTAACCTTATCTACTCAAGAAGCTGAGATCTAAGGGTAGTGGTTTGAAGCCAGCCCAGGCAGTAAAGTCCATGAGACTCTTCAATTAATCACCAAAAGACTGGAAGTGAAGCTGTGGTCAAGTGGTAGAGTGCTACTGTTGGGTAAAAAAAACTCAGTGACAGCACCCAGGCCCTGAGTTCAAGCCCCAGCACTAACAAACAAAACAAAAGAACAACAACAAACCCAAAAGGTGAGGAGTGTAGTATTCAGTCAGTATGGATTGGCTCCTATTGTAAATAGTCACCAGAAAACATGACACAACTTCTTAATGCCCATACTTCACATTTGTCTTCAGGCACTCAAAATGCCAATACACACATAATATAGTCAATAATAAAAATTAGTTTCTCATCACTCTTATAACTCATCTGTCCTATTTTCTAAAAGTTATTTTATTTGCTTATTGAAACAATTTTTTATAAGTTAGTTGTATTACCCCCATTTTCCCATTGTGGAGCCTGAACATCAAAAGGGTAAATAACTGTCTCAAGATCACATAGTCAATATGAAACAAGGGAAAAATTCAAATCCCAAGAGTCTGACTCTAATGCTCTTGACCTTGGGACTATACTGCCTGATATTCAAACTGTATGACTTAGAGACAAAGTTTCTATCAACCTTCTGTTGATAGAAGTTGGAAGTCTCAGTCAGGTGGCAACAATAAAGCTGGAGGTTCTATGTCAATTAAGACTACCCTTTGGAAGGGGATATTTGGCAAGAAATCAATTTGTCATTTCAGAAGTTAAAATCATTTGATTTCAATGACACGGAATGGAAGTCAGTGTCTCCCAGTCCCATCTCACAAATAGATGGAATAAGCCACCTCAACCCTGGACTTCCCACTACCAGGTACTAATGACACCCAAAGACCACCATTTCCTAATACATCCTTCAGTAACTATCCTCAGGAAGTCACAGATGGGTTTTCTGTGTATTTGACATATTCCACACATTACAGAATTATGTGTGTTGGTTCCTGACAGATTTCTACATATGGCCTCAACTGCTACCAAATGAAATAACAAGCATCTTATAATTAAGAAGAATAGCTGCAGCATCTCTAAAAATTTAAATCCCAGTAGGTATAACAAAAAGAATGATGAAAATACAATAAGGGCGCAATGGGCAAGAGAAACGACGCAAGCTGCCTCAGTGGCAATACAATCTAAGAAGGAATACTATAGCTTTAGGATGTCTCTTCACATTATTGTTTCATTCTTTTGCTTTCTTCATTTATAAGCAAATGTGTTTAGGATGACTACACAAACTTGGCCCAGAGTTCTTTGACAATTTCATTAGGTATATTAATTGGCATATTTCCTTTTTAGCCAGCCAGCCAAAGTCACTGAACACGCAGTAGGTAAAATAAATAGGCAAGGCAGACAGGCGGAATCTCCCAGATCAGGGAATTAATTACTCTGTGTTACCTGATTTGGGGTATTTGTCTAAGTGATCCTCAAAAAACAAAAACAAAAACAAAAACAAGGAAGTGGCGCTGTAGCTCAAGTGGTAGAGCGCTCGCCTTGAGTTGAAGAGCTGAGGGACAATGCCCAGGCCCAGAGTTCAAGCCCCACGACTGACAAAAAAAAAAAACAAAAAAACTATATAGAGCACTCAGAACCTCGGCGATTTAAAACATTATTGTAAAAAAACAAAAACAAAAACAAAAACTGGCCAGCTATTTTCTCATTTCCTTGGAGCCTCTATGCTGACTCATGTTATTATACCTCCAGAATAAGATATAACATTCTGTAATTCACAGCCTAATGCATTTCTCCACTGATCATCAGAAATACACTGCACAGAACAACTAGACATGCCTCTTATAAAGTTCAAAAATCACAGAAGCCCCCAAGATGATTTCCAAAAGAAATACAAATGAAAGACTAGTGCATTTGACGTACAATCATATCATTTATACACCACTGGCAGGAAGGCAAATAACAAACAAGATACCTAAAACTCTGATCTCCTCCAACCACGGCCTTTTTTTTTCCTTGTCTTTTTTGCAGGGCTGCAGATGGAACCCAGGACATGTACATATGCTCCACCTCTGAGCCATCCACCACCACCCCCAAACTTTCCCAATGAATTTTATTTACACCTGCAATGACGATTAATGGGATTTTTCATAAAACTCCAGGACAGCCCTATTACAAATAGCTTTGCACCTTTGGGAAAAATCTTCTCTTCCTTTTCTGATACACTTTCCATTTCTGTGAAATGAGCAAGTTAGAAGACATGATCTTGAACAGCTTGAACTGATTAAGAATCTACAGTGAGAACCAACTTTGTACGAATTTCAAGAAATGATCTTTCCTGAAATAAATATAATTTTCATGCAAATTTAACCAGAAACAAGTCCAGAGAAGTAAATCATTTGGAGTCTTGTCATCCAGAGTTGGGACTACATTGTTCACCTAATTCCTCAATGATGGAAACTTAAATGTTTCTACTTTGTCACTACTACAAAGCTACAGCTAATTTCCTTGATGTATATATCTATTTCTCCATAGGATTCATTCCCTAAAAAATTACCAGTTTAAGTTCCTATGATTGTTTTTTAATCTTTACCAACAGGATAGGCAAAAAGTATTTCATTATTATTATGTACATATTTATTTAATGGCAAATTTGAAATCTTTAATAGATTTTAGAAATGCCCTTTCTTATTCTACTGCAACATTTGTATTTTGATTAGTAATGATTTAGACCTCATTTTGATTAGTAATGATTTAGACCTCATTTCTCCAATGAGGAACACTATTTTTTCATTTCACATTTTACTTTAAGAAATTGTTACATTTGGCTTTTAAATTTTTCACAGAAAGGTATGTTGTCCTCTATTAATATGATTTTGGACATATGTGTTATGCTTAGAAAGTTTCCATGCTTTAAGATTACAACAAAGTTTCTATATTGTATTTTCACATAGATAAATTAGTGTGTGTGTGTGTGTGTGTGTGTGTGTGTGTGTGTGTGTGTGTGTATGCATGCTGGGGTTGTAACTCAGGGCCTTGAGCTCTCATTCAGTGTTTTGACTCAAAGCTGGTGCTCTACCACTTAACTCACACTTCCAGCCTAGCATTTCTGCTGATTAGAGATCAGAGTATCACAGACTTTTCTCTGCTTGGACTAAACTTTGAAACTTGAGAATAATATGCCTGAGCCACTGGCACCCAGCTGAATTTACTCTGTGTGTGTGTGCGCGCGCGCGCACACACACACGCACACACGCACACACACACGCACACACACACGCACACACGCACACACACGCACACACACACACACACACACACACACACACACACACACACTGTCTTGGGGCTTGAACTCAAGGCCTGGGCACTATCTCTGAGCTTTTGTGCTTAAGAAAGCACTCTCCTACTTGAGCCACAGCTCTCTTCTGAGTTTTTGTAGTTTATTGGAAATAAGTACAGACTTTCCTGTCCAGGAGGCTTTGAACTGCAATCCTTAAATATCAGCCTTCTAAATAGCTAGGATTACAGGTATAAGCCACCAGCACCCAGCTCTAAATTCATTAAAAAAAAATTAATGTTGAGGGGCTAAATCATATGCTATATAATGAAATGTAACATTAGTGCTTAAGGTAAATTTCACTTGGATTATATGGGCAGCACATTCAGAGATTCTCAGGAGTAAGAAACAAATGGTCACTAATGTCTACACAACACAGCTATATCAGAAAAAAACAACAAACAAACAGTGCCTTATAAACTAAGTCTAAAATTAGAATATTTTACTGGTTTAAAAGTTTAATCATAACAGAGTAGGATATTGTTCAGAGAAAAAATTCTCAACAAGTAGGCATTTATAAGGTATAACTATTATTCCAAATAAAATAAAAAGTTCATGCCTCTAAATGAACCCATGTTTTTGAATCTAAAAGGCAATTGTAAAAACTTTATCAGAACTAAAGTTGGATACAATCGTTACTGACAAAAGTTTCTTTTCATATTAATTATCATGAAAACCCAGTTACCAGACATTTTGTTTTGAAACCTATGACAGAGCTGGATCTCTAAATTATTGGCAATAGAATACTTGTAAAGTTATCTCTTACTAGTAGAACAGCTACAAACTACTAACTACTAAAACACTACTTCCACTTTAATTTTTCTTTATACACTTCCATTAATACCAAGAAAACCTCCAAGTGATTTGAAAAATAGCCCCTCTCTTTTTACCTTTCCTATCTATTAGTCCCATAGTCCTCAAATTTATTAAGCTCCAGACTTTTGACCTTTATAACATTTCCAAATTTAAATTTCCTTCTTGAGCTCAACACTAGCTCAAAAAGTAACCTATGTATTAATGAATCTAACTGGATCAATAATCAAGATTCTCGGCCGGGCGCTGGTGGCTCACGCCTGTAATCCTAGCTACTCAGGAGGCTGAGATCTGAGGATCGTGGTTCAAAGCCAGCCCGGGCAGGAGAGACCGTGAGACTCCTATCTCCAATAAACCACCAGAAAACCGGAAGTGGCGCTGTAGCTCAAGTGGTAGAGCGCTCGCCTTGAGCTGAAGAGCTGAGGGACAGTGCCCAGGCCCAGAGTTCAAGCCCCACGACCGACAAAAAAAAAAAAAAAAAAAAAAATAATCAAGATTCTGTTCCATCTATATTTAATACAAATAAGGTACAACATATAAATGAGCATTGTATTAAAAATTGTCAAGATCTTCATAAAAGCCTTAAGAAAAACTCCTAAAGAATTATGCTCTTTTATTTAGTTAATATGGAATAGACAGTTGTTATAAACCAAAGGTTATATATTTAGTTTTGCTATACCTTAACATGCTTTCCACAAACCCTTAAGATTATGACTTTTATGAGTGCAATTTTCCTAGCAGGGAGACCAAATATATAAAATTTCTTTTTATCTGCAACTAATTAAGAGGGTTAATTTAGACTACAGATCAGGTACAATTTAGTCACAACTCCATATAGATATCCAAACAGGAGTTGGGGATCTAGCTCAGTTGAAAAGCATTTGACTAGAAAGAGCAAGGTGCTAACTAAGTTCAATCACTAGCAACAACAAAAACACACTTAAAAAAAATTATTGCTTAGTTTTATAAATGGTGAATTTTAAACAAATTGTTACTTCTATAACTTTATCTACATTTCTCCTTTCCAATCATAGTGTTTGGCACGTAATGGTTTTTAAATTAAATTGATTGCAAACAAATTCTCATTTGGTAGCCATATATTCTCCCTTAGCTTCCTATTTACTATCTTAGGATCAGTCCTAAAAAAAGAATTAACTACCGTAGGAAAACAAGAAAGAGCAGCTTTTCTTTAAGATTTTCAAGCATTACAGGAACAAAAGATCCATGAAAAAAATTTGATTGAGATTTAAACATTTCACCTTAATTCCTAATTATGGGATAACAGAGATGTGAAAAAGACAAAGGTGCCTTTTATTTCACTATTTAACATAATAGAAATATTAAGAAATACTGCAATGATGCTATTGAGCAATTCTCCAGCTTCTTCAAGAATGGGGTCAAAACCAGTGAGGAGAAATGAATAATCAACATTATAGCCGGGCACTGGTGGCTCACGCCTGTAATCCTAGCTACTCAGGAGGCTCAGAGCTGAGGATCTCGGTTCAAAGCCAGCCTGGGCAGGAAAGTCCGTGAAACTCTTATCTCCAATAAACCACCAGAAAACCGGAAGTGGCGTGGCTCAAGTGGTAGAGTGCTAGCCTTGAGCTGAAGAGCTGAGGGACAGCACCCAGGCTCAGAGTTCAAGCCCCTCGACAGATAAAAAAATAAAAATTAAAAAAACCATTATAGAACTTAAAAGGAAATGGGAGGCACAGAAAAAGAAAATGACTTTGGCTTTGAGAACCTCATGTTGACCCTGAAATACCAGATTTAAAAACAACAACAAAAAGATTACAGCAGCAAGCCATCACTTCATCATACACTACTAAGTATTATGAAATTGCCATAGCTTTTGCTTTTCCCCATTAATCTGCAATCTCTTTTTATTTTTCCTGCTTTTTGGTGGTAGATAGTTCAAGATTTGCCCATTGCATGGGCTCTGCTTTTCTCCTGGTGATCTCAATCTTAGTTGTAGTCATAGTTACAAAACTTCACTTCACTTCAATCATACCCTATAATTTCACATTTTGATGAAATACCTTCTCTTCTCCAAACACAATGTATACATTTAACAATGTACTATTTGCTTCTACTGGACTAAGGTCTGGAAGAGAAATTTTAGCATAGACTGAAATTGTGACTGCACCTCCAATCTGATGCCAGTCATGCCTACATGGAACACTTTTTTTCCCAGCAAACTTTTTGCCCACGTTTTCCTGTTGTACAACCTTCTTGAGCCAAGAATGTATTAAAATCAGATGTCTTCCTCCTACAACGGCTCAAATATTTCATCCCTTCATGGAAAATAGGTACTCCAGAATGCTAAACACTAGACTTTGCAGACCCTGATATGTCTTTGAACAGCCTCCATTTTTACATGAGGTCCCAACCTTAATTTCATCACCATCTTCTTTCTTCTTCACTTCCTGATGACAATTTAAGTTTATCAAGTGCTTGTTTTAGGAAGGCAGATTTTTTTTTTTTTTTTTTTGGTCGGTCATGGAGCTTGAACTCTGGGCGTGGGTGCTGTCCCTGTACTCTTCAGCTCAAGGAGAGCGCTCTACCACTTGAACCACAGCGCCACTTCCAGTTTTCTGAGTGGTTTATTGGAGATAAAGAGTCTCACGGACTTTCCTGCCTGGGCTGGCTTTGAACCGCAATCGTCAGATCTCAGCCTGTGCCCGGCTAGGAAGGCAGGTATTTTTAATTCCAAATTTGTCATTGGTTCATCGGGGCTTGGTCTTTTTATTGCTTCTGCTGGCTTGGGGGCTTGAATGATGTGTTCCTGAAACCTGGGTTTCAATTCAGATAGTTCTTTCTTCTTAGTAGTCTTTACTTCAGGCTTGACTGGTTCAGGTGGTTTCTCACTATTATGTCTACCTTTAGTACAGCCCACAATGCTTAAGAAATCAGAAAAATCAGTTGTTCTCTTATAGCAAGACCAACCTTCAGTGCATCATGAAAGACTGGAATACCTGGGTTGTATGTGCAAGCATCGTCCACACTGGCCTCAGGATTGAAGCACTGGCCGCAGCCCCAGTTGTAGCAAAGCAAGGTCATTTTCTTTTTCCTGAGTTCTGGGATGGGCAAAATAAAATGGTGCAACCTCCACTCCCAGGCAGCTAGACTCCGTCTGACCGATAGGGCAGATACCAGCTTCTCTATTTTTTTTTTTTTTGTCAGTCATAGGGCTTGAATTCTGGGCTTGGGCACTGTCCCTCAGCTTTTCAGCTCAAGGCGAGCATTCTACCACTCGAGCCACAGTGCCACTTCCAGTTTTCTGGTGGTTTATTGGAGATAAAAAGTTTCATGGACTTTCCTGCCAGGGCTGGCTTTGAACCGTGATCTTCAGATCTCAGTCTCCTGAGTAGCAAGGATTACAGGTGTGAGCTACCCACACCTGGCTCTAAATTCATATATTTAAATAAAATCATTCTGTGTTTAACATGATATAACATAAAAACACAAGATTAAAAAATCCCTTCCTAATATATGTTCCTTACTTTATATTTCCGTCTTCCAGGAACTGATCTTTATTTTACTAATTTATTTCTACTTCACATTTATAGACCCATAATTTCAAGATAATCACATTTACTTTCCAGGTGCTATGGTCTGAGTGAAACAAGGCTATGTTCAAACTATATATGACAGAGAAATTTTACCACAGCAAAATCAGAAAGTGAAGAGAGCATACCTCCTGTTACAAATCTCTCTCTCTTTCTCTTGCTCTCTCTCTGTCTCTGCCGCTCTCTCTCCCTCTCTCTGTGCTAGAGCTAAAAATCTAAGGCTTCAATCTAGCCACTTAAGTGCTCTACCACTGAGCTACAACTCCACCCCCACTACCCCCCTATTTGTGGAAGTACTGGAGTTTTAACTCGGGCACTTGTGCTTACTAGGCTGGTGATCTACTAGTTAAACCATGCCCCCAGTCCTTTTTACTTTCATTATTTTTGAGATAGCATCTTATTTTTTTGTAGGAGTTGGCTTGGAATAAATTTCTTCTTTATGCTTCCCACACACCTAGGATAAAGTTAACATGCTCCTACTCCTAGCTTTTCATTGGCTTAGACAGTCTTTTCTCCCTAAGCCAGCCTTGAACCCTTGTAAGCTTAGCCTCCCAAGTTGTTAAGATTATAAGTGTGTGTCACCATGTTCAGTATTCAAAAAAAAATTCTTCTTAGTTTTTGCACTAGAAACAATACCAAAGGAAAATGGATATCCATTGAGATAGAAGGTAAAAACCACTATGTAACATGTATCATATGGAAAAGAGTGTGGTCTAATGGTAAAATAGTCAAAACATTATTACAAGTAATCAGATAGTTCAAAATATATGTGGAATGAAGGGCTGTGTTTCCAAGGCAACAAGATGCCAGGTTTCATTTACTTTTGGCAATTTTTAACTAAATCATTTATATTTTAAGTGGCACCTTCATAGGCCTCTGACAATTGTTTCACTGATGCGATAATGCTAACTAGAAATTGATTTTTTAAAGCATAAAACAAAAATTGGTACTGGTAATGTTTACCTATAAGCACAGCTACTCAGGATGCAGAGATGAGGAGGACTGCATTTTGAGGCAGCTCAGGAAGAAGTTAGAGAAACCATAACCTCAATAAATGAACTGGTGCACAGGCCTACACTTTGATGTCAGCTATGCAGTAAGCCATAGGTAAAAGGCCTTGAGTCCTTACTCTATTTATTTTCCCCAGCTGCCCTGAAAAATAACTAAAGCAAAAAGAGGAGAAGGCATGGCTCAAGAGTCTCTCACTAATATGCTCAAACCTGAGTTCAAATTTCAGTTCCATTAAAAAGGTACAACAAAACAAACAACAATGTTGAAAATATGTATGAAAAATACCTTTCAGTAACTGGGATGCTGTACTGCACTTTCATACTGTACTTGGTTTTAAGAGTAGATTAAGAATAGAAGTTTAGCCAGTGTTGATAGCTCATGCCTATAATCCTAGCTACTCCAGAAGCTAAGAACTGAGGGTTGGGGGGTCAAAGCCGGCCCAGGCAGGAAAGTCCATGAGACTCTTATCTCTAATTAATTACCAAAAAGCCAGAAATGGAGTTGTGGCTCAAAGTGATAGAATGTTACTCCTGAGCACAAAAGCTCAGGACAGCACTGGACTCTGAGTTCAAGCCCCAGGACTGACACAAAAATAAAATAAAAATAGGAGTTGAAAAATTATTTTTAAAGTAGTCATGGCTCTGACATTATATTACTAATTGAATACAATGTCTGTGCCATGAAAGAGAATAACGATTAGTCATCTTTCCTGTCAATTTCCTACTACCTTACTTTCTTTCATGGCTGGAAGACAAGCAAAATGGAGATTTTATTTGTAGGACAATCCAGTCTATTTGAAATGGCTGCCATATTGATGAATACAGCAGGTTTCTGAGTCTTGGTCAGGAGCCCCTAAACACTCCCTAGTCAGCGAATTCTAGCACATATGGCCTTGCATACTACACTTCCTAATCTCTACTTGGAAAAAGTGGTATGGCATAATGGTTAAACATGCCTTCGGCTCTCTAACCATCTATGCCCTTGCTAGCTGTGTGTGTTTTCAGGCAAGCTACTTAATGATTCCTGATCCTTGGTTTCCTTACCTATAAAATGAGAAGCAGCATATACATTAAAATGGCTGTCAGTGGACTCAGTAACATGAGATCATGTGGTTAGTACTTGGCAAAGGCTTTGAGTAAAGCCTGTTATCTTGTGGTACTCCCCCACCCACCCATCCACCACATAAACAAACAAAGTCAGAAAGATGGTTCCAAGGCTCAGTAGTAACAGCTCAGCAAACCATAAATAATCAGTATACATTGGGCACTGCTGAATGCTAGTGATACAAAGAAAACACCACAGGGCCACTTCTGGCCTGCTGCTGGACACAGTATTAGAGGATAAATGGGAGTTATATGAAACAACTACACTATAATCAACAGTAATGAACCAACTCCCTATAAAGAATGGGACGATGGAAGAAAAAGATGAGAGGGGTCCTTCTTGTAGATCAAAGGGAGGATGAACACTGTACTTCCAGAATTTTCCCTGGAACAAAGTATAGGTCATTATTTTGTACTGAATAGAATCTCTACTTGATTCGACCATGTTCACTATCTATCCAGATGAAAAGCAATGCAGAAACCAGGTGTTCATGTTCTCTGGCTTCTGATATCTAGGAAAACAAAGTATCTCACCTTGATTATTTTCTAAGGCTTTATCAGTAACAAAATAAACAAGAAAACATGAGAGCATGAAGTCCTCCAGTGGAGGTATTTTTCATTATCAGTGCTTAGTATCTAGCAATGTTGCACAGTAGTAATTCAAAGTGGGTCAGTAACCTAGTCCTAAGACCCGAAGTCATACAATTCTTAAAAAAAAAAATAGGGTAAATCATCTTGACATGGGATTTAGCAATGTCAGAGATGATACTAAAAGTACAAACAAACAAAAGAAAACTGGAATTCATCTAAACGTAAAACTTTTGTGCACTGAAAGATATGAAAAAGGGAAAAAGAACCTATAGAATAAGTGAGACTTAAAAATATTTGCAATTCATGTATCCAATATGGGTTATATTATGCAGAATATATAAAGAATATATAAAGAACTCTTGCAACACAACAACAAAGACAAACAATCTATGAAATAAGCAAAGCACTTTGATATATAGTTCCTCCAAGGCCAAACGAAAAAGAAATACGAAACCTGAACAGACACTCAATATCATCAGTCATCAGGGAAATGCAAATCAAAACCACAATGAGATATAACCTCATAATAACTAGAACAGCTATTATCAAAGACATAAAAATGCTGATGAGGATGTGTTAAACCTGGAAACTTGTATATTGCTGGTAAGAAAGCAATATGGTTCAACTGTTATGAAAAATAATGTGGTAGCTGAACACAGAAATAACATGCAACTCAACAAATCTATCCATAAATATATACCCCTCAAAACTGACCAAGCTAATCAAACAAATACATGTAGATGATTTTTCAGAGCCACACTACTCACAAAAGCTAAGAGATGGAGATAACCATAGTATTCATGAGCAGATAAACTGATAAGCAAATTGTAGTATATATACATAACAGTGGAATATTATTCAGCCACAATAAGGAATGATGTGCTGACTCATGCCACAATGAAGAAGAACCATGCAAACATGCTAAGGAAAAGAATCTAGACACAAGTAGTCACATGCTATACGATTTGATTTACATGAAATGCCTAGAGTAGGTAAATCCATAAAATCAAAAAAGTAGACTAGGAATGTTAAGGGGTGTGAAGAGTAACTGCTATACTTGGTCTTAGCTAAAAGGTAGAGAAGTGATTAGGATTAACTGCCTAACGAGTACCAGGTTTTCTTTTTTTTCTTTTCTTTTCTTTTTTTGGGGGTCCGGTTGTAGGGCTGAACTCTGGGCCTGGGCGCTGTCCCTCAGCTCTTCAGCTCAAGGCTAGCACTCTACCACTTGAGCCACAGCGCCACTTCCGGCTTTTTTCTTTTTGCTTATGTGGTGCTGAAGAATCGAACCCAAGGCCTCAGGCATGCAAGGCAAGCGCTCTACCACTGAGCCACCTTCCGAGCCCCAGTACCAGGTTTTCTTTAGGGTGATGAAAATGTTTTGGAACTAGACAGAGGTAGTTATTACACAAAATCGTGACTATAGGGAGCTGGGAAGGTGGCTCAGAGGTAGAGCTCTTGCCTTGTATGCATGAGGCCCTGGGTTCGATTCCTCAGCACCACATAAGCAAAAAGAAAAAAAGCCGGAAGTGGCGCTGTGGCTCAAGTGGTAGAGAGCTAGCCTTGAGCTGAAGAGCTGAGGGACAGCGCCCAGGCCCAGAGTTCAGCCCTACAACCGGACCCCCCCCAAAAAAAAATTGTGACTATAGTCATTGTGACAGAACCATTCATTTAAAAATGGATAATTCCAATCAGGCATAGTGGTTCATGCCTATATTCATATCTACTCAGAAGGCTAAAATCTGGAGGATCAAGGTTTGAAGCCAGAAGAAGCAGAAAAAGTCCACAAGACTGTATCTCCAAAATAACTAGAAAAGAGCAAGGCTGAATGAACAGCTCAAATGATAGAGCAACAGCTGACTGAGTAAGCAAGCTGAGGACCTGTGAGACCCCGAATTCAAATTGGCATCACAACTAACAATAAAGGTTAATTTTATGTTATGTGAATTTTATTTTAAAAAGTGTGTGTGCAAAAGGTAAAAGTTGAACTGTGCACTGTGCACCCTCTCCTAAAATTATGCTGGTAGACTCAGGAGGTTGAGATCTGAGGTTCACAGTTCAAAGCCAGACCACATAGGAAAGTCTGTGGAATTCTTATCTCCAATTAATCCCAAAAAAGTCAGAAGTGGAGCTCAAATGGTAGAACTAGTCTTGAGCACAAAAGCTCAGGATGGTGCCCAGGCCCTGCATTTAAGTCCTGGGACTCCGAAGTGTGCGCGTGCACGCACGCACGCACACACGCACACACACACACACACACACACACACACACAAATATGCTGATACTCTACCCATGAATGTGGTTCTATTTGGAAATAAGGTCATTTGCAGATATAATCATGTTAGCTTGGACTACTTTTGGGTGTTCTAGTCCAGTAGTCCACTGGTGTCCTTAGAAGAAATAAAATCACAAGTAGAATGTCATGTGATGACAGACAGGGACTGGAGTGATATAGTTAAAAGGAAGGTATGGAACAGATTCTATCTTAGAGACTTTGGAGAGAGCATGGTCCTACTGTCATCTTCATTTTAAACTCCCGGCCAGACTGTGAGAGAATTCATTTCTATTGTTCTAAGTCACCAAGTCTGTTATATTTTGTTATAACAGCTCTAAGAAACTAATATACATGGACAAAACAAGGTAGGTAGGAGGTTCAGAGCAGGAAGTTAAATGAGTCATGTGAAGCAACTAGCCAGTGAGGAAGGCTCAGACACAAGATTCAGTGTACTTCTATGGGAAGAACCAGAGAAAATCATTTTAACTCCAGGATGACAACAAGATTTTATGCAGGAAGAGAGGCAAATACTGTTTGTTGCCTGTAAGTATTTGAAGGTCCTATACCAATGTGAAGTTTTAGGCCACATATGACCAATGTAATCTGAATGAGGACAAATAAATGCCATCACTATGCAAGTTGAATCAGTGCTGCTGGCTGGAATGATGTAGCATCATGTAGTCTGGGCACTATTAAGATCTGGCAGAGTTTGAAAAGGAAAAGAACAAATTCCCAAGGTTTAGTACTGTTTAGTTTGGAGAGGAAATACAATTAATATGAGCAATACTAAATAAGCCAGGAAAGATAATTCCACAAATGTGGGGTTTATATTAGGGATTAGTGATATCTGGCTGGAAAAAAGTAGGTTGAAACAAAATTATATAAACAGTCTGGGCTATCCTTGAAATGTGTAGTATCAAGAATGGGACTGAGTCTTGAGGACTGGGGAGACTGGGTAACCAATCATTTTATCTTCCAATTTCTAGTAAATGGCAGTAGGTCTTCTAATGACTATCATAACATATGAGTCACACAGCTTTATCACCTTAAGAAAGTTTACTTGGACAGATGTCTCACAGAGTTAGAAAATATGTGGATAATGTTGTTCATGTCTGTTTTTCAACTGAGAATCACAAAATCTAAGAAGTTATGAATATAATTATAAAATAAAATCTTTATCTAGTGTCTTAATTCAAACAGGCGCCTGGTTCTTTACCAGCATACATCTTCAAGCATACATCTTCAATACATACAACACTAGTGAAGTTAACTAAGGTAGAAGTACTTTATTTTAAACTCATAACTAATTTACTAAAATGAAAGCAAAACTCTGATAGGAAATTTTTTAAGGATCCCTTTCTTTGAAGAATCTTGTCCTTCTTTGAAGCCAAAGCTGATAAAACATTGAAAGTAAATTGTGAAGAACAATAAAAAAGGATGACAATTAAAAGAGTCTACATCTAGTCATGAAGTTTGTTTCCAAGAATCAAAAAGATAATTGGATAAAAAAAACCATGTATCCACGCTGCCTCTCCATCCTCCTCCTAAGGCCCACACCTTCCCTGCCTGACTATTTCTGAATCTGCTCCAAAAGTAGGATCTGTATCAGTTTCAAGGATCATGAGAAACAGCATAAACCTGTCTGGTAAACAGCAGTCATCTTGAAACCTGGATTTTGAAGGCACATGTTTAATGTGCTTTTTCATGCTCTACCTGTCAGCTCTGGCTCAGTTCCTAGCTGAGAAAAAGGTCAGGGACTACAGGGTGAGCAGCAACATGGATTGATTCAGAGATGTGCTAGTCCTAAGTTTACCAATCTCACCATAAAAAACATGCTTTCCCAAAGTGAGGCTCAGCCAACCGGTGTCCCTTAGTAGCAAGTTGTATGTAGTCTTTCTGGACACTTCTACAAGAGATGGCTGGTTCCCGTATAATTTCCCATCTTTATTCTAAAGATGAGGAAGCTGCGATGAACAAGGCTAAGTAACCTGAGAAGAGTCTGACTGCAATCATTTGGTTGAACCACATGGATCTTCCAGTTCCAGCCCATGTTTAGTGCTAGCCACACTACCTCCACCATTGATTTTCTGCACTTCATTCTGTAACTTATTTGAAGTCTAAAAAATTTTCTCAGTAAATGAGTTCTTGTACTATACAGATAGTCAGGACTTTAACATTAGCTTATAGACTTCAATCATTCCTTCAACAATATTTACTGAAGCTCAGCTATGTTCCAGGCATGTCTAGGTGCTGACAATTCAAAATCAAATGAGATAAAATCATCCTCAAAAAGTACAACTTAAGCCGGCCACCCTTGGCTCATGCCTGTAATCTTAGCTACTCAGATCTGAGGATCTCAGCCTAGGCATGAAAGTCCCTGAGACTCTTATCTCCAACAAAACACTCAGAAAAAACAGAAGTGGCGCTATGGCTCAAGTGGTAGAGCGTTAGCCTTGAGCTGAAGAGCTAAGGGACAGTGTCCAGGTCCAGAGGTCAAGCCCCATGACCAAAAAAAAAAAAAAAAAAAAGCACACCTTAGTTAGTTCTTCAGAAATATATTGTGTCCAAAGTAAGAAATGCTGACAGCCAAAATCAAATTTACTGCTGCCAAATATACAGATATCAGAACAAATGAAAAACAATCTGTACTATCTTACTGTTATAAGATCCTAAAAAATAGTGTGCTCAGATGTCCCTTCCAAATAAATATCCAAGAAACTATGTGGGTCACTACAAAATACTTGGCCAAAAGATCTGAGAGTAAACGCCAAATGATTACTATCTGAAAAGAAAAATAAATCTTAGAAATTAAAAAAAATGAAAGGGAACTTTTTAGAGACATTAAATGCTACTCTCACAGAAGTGCCAACTTCGACAAACATGCACATGAAGATCAGTCTCACAATTTTCCTCCTGATTTCAAATCTCTATTTTGCTCAGAGTTGAAAACTAACTTTGCTTCTGTCGTGGGGAAAGAGGATCCTTAAAAAAAAAAAAAAAAAAAGTAAGCCTCTAATCTCAGATAATTGGGAGAGAGCAGGAAGAAAGAAGTTCAAGAACAGCCCCCACAAAAAGTTAGGGAGACCTCATCAGTAACAAGCTGAGAACAGTGGCATACATTGATAAGGGTAATAGGACAGTGTTCTGAGGCTTCAAGGGCAAAAGGCACCCAAGGCCCTATTTGAAAAATAAAGAATTGGGGAAAATGGTAGAGGTTTGCCTAGCAAGCTTGAAGCTTTGAGTTTAAACCCCAGTACCACCACATGAAAAGCAAAACAACAACAAAACACAAAAAAGCACACCAAAACTGTATATCAACCCCTTAAAATAAAACTTCTAATTAAAGATGATAAGCCATATTTACAAAGCACTCTATCAGAATACAATCAGATTCTCAAAATCATTCTCTTTCTTATAATCTTCTACAAGCCCAGAGGATGAAACAAATTATAGTGATTCTGTAATGATTTCAATTTTACCTGCCTGGACATTTGTGGAGCTGATAAATAATGCTTGCATGAGAACAGGTGACATGGGAAGTAATTGTTCCTTTGGGCTTAAGGGAGGCCCTTGACCTTGAAACAATCTGGAATAAGGCCTCTTGTCAAATTCACTACTTGTTTACCCTTGGAATGTTTCTTCTTCGGTTTAATTCCTTCATCTACCAAAGAACAAAAATAACATCTTCACCTGGAATTTTATAAGTTCTTTTATGAAAATGATAAAATGAAATGACAATGTGTTTGTAGAGGAATACGTATTTACTTGATTATTAGTACTTGATGTTCACCCTGATGACACACAACGTAACTGTAACCGATGGGTGGCCAGGTGAATCTGAGGGGATTTGGACCAACCTCAATCTGAAGGTACAGTGTTGGTGGCACAATCACTTGTACTGGCACCCAGGGAAGCTCATTTCCTAGGCCTGTAGGTAGTCAGCAGTGCAGCTGGCTCGATGGGAAGAAGCAGCTTGGGAGAGAGCATAATATGCATCTGGCTTTCTTGGTTCTCTGACGACATTACTTGCATAGTACAATACAATCCAGGACTGCTGCATGTAAGTCTGGCTTATAAAGATGTTTAAATAGTGCCCTTGAGTATGAAGAGGAACCAAATTTGAATCTAGAAACTAAATCAGGTGCAAGGCTGCATCTTTAAGAAATAAGGTACTTTCTTCCCAATTATCTATCTAGAAGAAACAGCCTTTTCTTATCTGTACAAAGATGTCTTAAAGATTGAAAGGGGTTAACAGATTGAGCAAAGAGGTAGGCAGAACTGTAGACTGGTTCTTATATTAAACCATTTTAGCAAGTTATAATAATTAAAATAGATGATATTGCCTGGAGGGAGACCATGGAACAACAGGAAAATGCATAGACCCAAGTGTAAAGTAAGTACATAAAATAGATGGATTAGTCTGACAATGACATTAGGATAACTGAGTAATCATTTGTTTTATACATGTGTAAGGACATGTAATGTAGGAATCTGCACCCCATACAAATCAAAATAACTGTTTAAATTGTTTACTTATGTGTTAAAAAAAGAAAGCATACATTTACTATGTAAAAATATGGTAAAATTTCTTGGAATGGAAAATGCCATTTCTTAATCTGATACAAAAGTCAAGTGGTAGAGCACTAGACTTGAACAAAAGAAGCGCAGGGACAGCATCCAGGCTTTGAATTCAACCTGAGTTCCAATTCAATCCAAATAGCCTTTATTAACCAATTCACTCATCCCCTCGAATGTATAAAAGAATACAAGTTTCTATACATAGAGGGAGCTATTTCTGGGTTCTCCACTCTATGCCACTGGTCTGTCTGAATCTAAGCAGATGTCTCATTTTTTTATTTATCATTATGTTCTATCAAGTTTTCAATCATTTTATCTCATTCTTTTAGGTCTTAGTTATTCTTAGTCCTATATTAGTTCATTTGAATTTTAGGATTATCTTTCTAAGTTCCACAAAAAATTTTGCAGGGATTTTGGTTGGAATTCTATTGTTTATAGATGGAATTCTGAGATTGACTGTTAAATGGTTAAAACAAAATGTAAAGATACAATAAAGTTTGTGAGAAAGCACACTAAAGAATAGCAATTTTCCCCCTTTTAATTAAAAAAGTAACTACTTTTTTCATAAGAAATAATTCTTAAAATACGGAAAATATTGTATATTTAACCATAACCTTCAAGGCCACAGCAGCCCAGTTTTCTGTGTAACAGTGAGGTACAAAAACCAGCCTTCTTTCTCAGTTTCTCCAGTGGAGAAAGAAAAACAGTTTTAAAAAAAATAGTGGGAATGCTGACAACATTAAATAACTCAAACCATTCAGAATGGCTCTGTGAATCTGAGATATTAAAGCTGGAAGCAGTCATTGACTTTCTACTTCAACTGTTTAAATGTCCTCAGCCTTCAAAACTCACTTGTATTCTATCTCAAATATACTTTTATTGCAGACAGGGAAACATCTTACCAGTTGGTATAGTTTGCCTGGTTGACTCTTTCGACTTCTTTCTGAAGCAAGCAGATGGCTTCCTGCTGCCCCCTTCTGGATGACTGTGGCTGCCATAGCTTAACAACATGGTGGACTGCGTACACTAGTAAGTTGTCTTTTAGGGTCTTTCCTCTCTGGGTATTAAACTCCTATGTCCATAAGCAATTATTTTCCCTATTTCTGAGACCCAGTGACTCATACACCCAGATGCCTTCAGGGTGGGGAATAATGGTCTTAGAAACCTTAAATTCAAATTTGAAATACATTTTCTCTAAAAGATAAAGTATAGAGAAGAAATAGTTCTTGCTTTCCAAGATGTTAAAATCTAATGAAGCCAACATTAAAGCACTAACTTTCCATTTCCCAAGCCTATTTTAAGGACTATGAAACATAATTTCTCTAACTATCCTACCAGCCTAAGACAGAAGCACTATCTGAATGCCTGCCAATGTTGAGGAAGAATCAGCGGAGACTGAGTAATACAGCTACAATATGGCATGTGTGACACTCACATCCTGGCATCTGTGCTGTAATCTCTTCTACACTGCTTCTTGCTTTAAAAAAATAAAAACAAAAACAAAAAGTTTTTTGCCTAGTCAAAAGACAAAAAAAAAAAAAATAAGCATCCCTACATAGCTAAAATATAATGCTACAGGTTGGAGATTACATTTAAATGGTGAGAATGAAAATAAGTTTATGGACATAGCAGAATTTGGGACAGTCCTTAAAACACAAGTTGTATTGCATAGAAGAGAGGTGAGGGAAGATCATAGGCAATGACTAGAAAATAAAATGGCAGATTCAGAGATGAGCATGAAGTAAGAAGGTCAGGTCTGGTGGGTGCCATATTGGCCCATGGTGGATGGTAGAGTAGGGTCTGGCATCCTGTCTTCATGCTGGGGTAAGGACCTTCCCCCCCCCCCCCCCCCCCCCGCCCCATCACCTGCCTCCCAGGCAATAGGCATGCCCGGATCACTGGAGGCAGGGGCAGGCACTTGGCTGAAAGGTTACTGAATCTGTCAGTCCAGTGCCTGGGACTGGGAAATTCCTGAGGATCTGCCCCCTGCACTATTTGGGCCCCAACCAGCCTAGCTGCCACACATCATGCCATGTGTGTGTCTCTGTGATTGTGTCCTGTGTCTGTCTCCTGGCTCATCTCCAGACATCATGGCGTCCCAATTTAGCTCTCCATTGGAGGTGAATTGGCTTGTTGGTATTGCTTTTGTTATTTCTTTCCTCTTTAGCATGTTTCCTAGCTGTGTTATGTGTGTTTGCATACTGCAGGCCTTTGTACTTTGTACTTTGCAGCCTGCAGCCTGTTAACTGTATAATAATGACTCCAATATTCTATATTTTAAAATGTGGTTTCTGGGATGATTTGCCTTACAACAAGCAGCCCAGCTTAGCTGGGATCTGAGAACATTAAGTGTGCTCTAAGTAACTCTTATCACCTGTAGTAACTCAGCAAATGAGGGTTCTATAGTCTGTGCGTATGAGGTACATAGAACTTTCATTAACTATTCAGTATTGTTCCTGTAACATCTATAAGGGCTTTTACCAAGGAAGATAATAACCTACCTGTATGATTTTACCTTTGGGCAGCCTCCATCCCTGAGCTATATAACCTAAATACCAGTGTACAGTGCGTTTTCATGAAGCTGGAGTAGAAAAACCTGATTCTAAGTTCCAGCCCTGTTCATAGCTATTACTCGCTCTGAAATGGTGGTACTATTTGTCTTTAAAACAGCATTGTTATTAAAAAGGACAGAAGGGACATCAAAATATAAAATCGGCCTGTTCAAGACAAGCTTAATGGGAAATATATCACGAAAAGCACCCAAAATTACTAAAAAGTATTCACATCAAATACTTGTAGCTCCTTAACTGTCCTCTTTGTAAACACATAGCAGCTGGAAACACTCAGAAACTTACTTGCCATTGGCCTCAAGAATCAGGATGGGATCAGCAGGAACTTGTGCTAGCAGACTTCTCAAAGCTTCTGTTTATCTACCCAATTCTCCTTTAAATGCTGTACTGTTATCTTCAAACCAAACTGCCTTACATGCAAACCTCTGTTAAATCAGGGTTTGTTTATATAATAAATAAAAGACTACATTTCACATATGTCTTTCTCTCTGCCTATGGCTGTAATTCCTGGTACCTTGATTATGACTTTATAACTATGGAACTAGCCAGTAGGAGAAGTGTTCAGTCAAAGGATTTTACCCTGTTGGAAAAATGTGTTTTTATATAAAATTTTAATGTGGTTTTTTTAGATTTAAGCTAAAAGGATTCTGCAGCTACTAGAAGAGATTTACTTTCACTTTTTCCATTTAAATCCCATTTATACACAATCATTAAAAAATTGTGTTTAAAAAAAATTGTGTTTTGTGGGCCTTTCAGAGACAGATGATAGGAAAATGTCAAATACATATGGCACAATAATTGTTTCCTAGAAAGTAAGTGTGAATACACAACTTCTAGCACCACAAAATTTACAAAAACATATTTACAAACAAGATTGGAGGGCTGGGAATGTGGCTTAGTGGTAGAGTGCTTTCTTAGCATGCATGAAACCCTGGGTTTGATTCCTCAGTACCATATAAACAGAAAAAGCTGGAAGTGGCACTGTGGCTCAGGTGGTAGAGTGCTAGCTATCTAATTTTATATCCATTAGTTTCTCCGTTCTATGCATGGTTAAAGTGGTTGAAGTTTCAGTTTCACTGTTGAAGGGCTAAAGTTTGTGAGAAGAACTTTGTGCTTTCGGTGGTACAGCTGAGCTTCTATCTCAAAGAGACTGCAAAAAGAATTTTAGATGTAGAATGTAGGTGGGAAGGACCTAACACTATCTGTCCTTCCAGAAAGCTGATGTCCACTGTCAACTGAACTATTTCCAAGTGGTAGATCAAAGTGGGGACTAAACCAGTTTAAAAAATCCAGGTCACCTTTTCATTCCATCCTATCTGATGGTCTCTTCAGTACTTTTTTTAAAATTGTTGAATCTCTTTATATGTTTTCTTTAATTCTCTATTTCTTTGTTATGAAGTATGCAAATACCATTGAGTCTGTTTTCTGGTTTATTACTGAGACTGCCTTAGGGAGAAGAACTGGCACATAAAGAGTCATTGGCCTTAGCTGATGAGCCCAAGTCCTGAAGAAGTCAGGCTTTTATCCCAGCTGCTGGAACCTGGACTTGTAACATGGGTTTAAGGAAATTGCTTAGTCTGTCCATACGTCAATGGCACAGGTTTTGAAGGTAGCAGGGCTTCAGAGGTCACGTAGTCTAACATTTCCCAGCTGGTACCAGGACATGAAGGAGACCTAATGGGTATGTTTTGCCAATTCTCTGTCCCAAGTTCTGTAGCTAATTGCTCTCACAGTCCACAAGCATAAAACACAGTTTAGAGAATGTAAAAACCTATATGTGGATAATGAAAAGGCAATACAAGCCCAGTCTCTTGCCTTCTAAGTCTTCCAATTCAATACTTCCAGCAAAACGCTATTTTTTCACTAACTAGGGCTTAGTTTTCACTTCATTTATTTTTATTGTGAAAATACTATACAGAAGGGTTACAATTACATGGGCAAGATAATGAGTACATTTCTTATCAAGCATTGTAGCCTCCTCACTTGTCTCCCCTTCCCATCCCTTCCCATCCTCCCCCACCCCCCACCAAAGTTGTAAAGTTTGTTTTTGACATAAGGACTTGTACATCCCATTGTTGCAATGGGTCCACCTATATCCCTATTTAAACAATTTGTTTTTTTCCCTTCCCTTCCACAAAGTATACCGACTTCACTTCATTTTTTATCCTTGTTTTCAACCTTCCATTAGTCCCAGTGACTGATTTTTTTTCCTCCTGGACACATTTCTCTCTTCATTTCCAATTCCAACTACCACAAGATAACCCTTTTCTCATTGCACACAGAAACAACTAATTCCCTCCAACATTTACCCTTTCAAAGATTTATTTTGTTATTAATTCTCCTGGAATACTTTGGCTATGATGTATTTCTCAGGAATCTACTGGTAACTAATTATCTTGAATATCTCAAAAAAAAATAACCTCAAAACTTAAGTAATATATACCCAACAATATAAAATTTAAAAGGTACAAGAAAGAATTCAGATAAAAGTTTCTTAGCTCTCTCTTTGAAAAGAAACCATGACTAGTTTTTGTGTGAAAGTGCATTATTCTGAGCTATTCTGTGTATGCATGAGATCCATAAACTACATATGGTGATGCATACTTGTAATCTTAGCTGTTCAGGAAAAATAGGAGACTAGTGGTCTCAGGCTAGCCCAGGAAAACAGCCAACTATCCTATCCATAAGATAACTAAAACAAAAAGGGGCTCAGAAGTGGCTCAGGTGGTAGAGTGCCTGCCTTGTAAGAGGCCCTGAATGCAAACTCTAGTCCTAAAAAACAAACAAAGCAATGGAGGACCTAGAACTGCTGGGATTGTAAAATGGTATAAACATGGTCTTAGCAGCAAGGACTGCTGTAGATGGTTAGAACAAGAGCCTCAAGAGGTGCCTAGACATCACATGAGAGGAATAGAAGAATAACTAGGTCAGACCACCAAGAGCAAGTGAAAGAGAATTAAAACTAGGTACACATCTTGAAGGTTCCACTGTATATACCTATGTCTCAGCTCCAGTTTGAAGTAAAAGCACAAAGGTAAGCAAGAAAAATTGAGTCTGAAGTAGCAGAGGTCAAGGGTTCTCATCACCAGGTCATGGCTATACCTCTGACAATCTGCTATTATCTAACACTGAGCTACCCACAACAACCATCTCCCAAGCCTGTGTAAGAATTAGCAAATAACTAGCCAAAGTGAAGCATAAAAAGTATTACTAAAACATGCTCTAGGAGTTGCTTACCTTCCCCTTTCTTAACATTAAAGCAAAAGGGGCCTTGGCAATGTGCTAAAGAAAAACATGTGTGCTGTGACACGCACATCTATGTCCTCAGTCGAGAATGGGTAATCTCCAGTGATAATCCTTTTCAGCAGGCAGAAATGGGCTCTTACAACATAGACCCGGGGTGATATTTTCAACCTCCAAGGAACCATCAGGTATTCTTGCTTGTTGAAAAATGAAGCTATTTTGGTCTTTCTTTTCAGGCTAGCTGCCAACCAGGGACCTGGAGACATACAGGGTGCCATCTGCCATCCCCCAGCTGTTCCTGACCTGCCATCCGTCTCCAACCAAGAATGCCTGTTGTCTGCCAGGTCAACTAAGCAACCTGTGAAGGATGCTGGAGGCCAGGCTACAGCTGGATAAAGTGATAGCAGCACCCAGACTGCCATGCATCTCCACTTCTCTGTGTTAATGGGAGGCAGGCAGGCTGCTCTCCATGACAACATGGAGGACCGCACTGTGAAAACAACACCTTCCCAGGGAGCTTGGCAACCACGTCTTTTTATTGTAGGACAATTCAATATTCACCACACTTTTGCTGGAAACCAAAGGCCTACTTCAAAAACTGTTAAATTCTTTGTAAAGAACACGTTGTATATATTCATTGGAAATTTCTATCACTTATCCTTCAGAAAGACTGTTACTGTTATATTGCAGATTAAATGATCAATTCTGAAGACTGATGCTGACAGTAAGAGGAATGAGTTTAATAATATGCTTCTGTAAACTACTATGGCTCCCAAAATGATTCCAAAGTCAAAGTAAGCCTTTAAAAATGCAATCTGCAGGGGCTAGGAACGTAGCTCAGTGGTAGAGAGCTTGCCTTGCATGCCTGAGGCCCAGGGTTCGATTCCTTAGCACCACATAAGCAAAAAGAAAAAAAGCCGGAAGTGGTGCTGTGGCTCAAGTGGTAGAGCGCTAGCCTAGAGCTGAAGAGCTTAGGGACAGCGCCCAAGCCCAGAGTTCAGGCCCTACAACCGGACCCAAAAAAAAAAAAAAATATGCAATCTGCAGGCATTATCATGGAAGAGGACAGCAAAGGGAAAGGAGGAATCTGTAAGGCTTGAGTTTGCATTCCATTAGCACAGTAATCAACTACTAATCCAGGAACTGTTAAAGCTACTTAAAACTATAAACACTATGGCTTTTACCGAGGCACAATTTCCTAAGAATGTGTACTTTGGTCTCTTGAAAATGGAGTCAGCTCACCTCCAGCTCATTTGTCTGCATGTGGACAAGGCCTGGGGGAGCCGAGCTCATAACTAGGCTGCATGACCCAGGAACTATGTTCTCCACAAAGTCTAGAGGAAGAAGATGCCATCATAGAACTCTAGAGCTGAGGTGGTGCTACCCACAATCTCAAAATGCAGGAAGCTCATGAGCTTGAAGCTAGCCTGGGCTACCTTCTGAGACCTTGCTTAAAAATAAGTCTAACAAAAAGTTACCATAAAATAATATTGACGGGGCTGGGGATTTAGCTCAGTGGAAGAGCACTTGCCTGGCAAGTGAAAGGCCCTGGAGGCATAATGATAATGATAATAATAGTAACAACAACAACAACAATAATATTGACCCAAGACATTCTCCAAAGTAATTCTTTCTCTCTCTCCTCCTTCTCTCTCTCTTTGTGCCAGTACCAGGCTTAGGGTCTTGAGCTTGTGCTTGGCTTTTTAACTAAAAGCCTTGATATACGACTTTTTACTATTTAATTAGAGATGAGTCTCACTGACTTAGTGCCCAGGCTGGTTTTGAACTGCAATTTTCAGATCTCAGCCTCCTGAGTAGCTAGGATTACAGATGTGAGCCACCAGTGCCAGCTCCTAGAGGAATCTTTTGTAGAGAAAAGTCTTAGATGAAGCCGGGCGCCGGTGGCTCACGCCTGTAATCCTAGCTACTCAGGAGGCTGAGATCTGAGAATCGCGGTTCAAAGCCAGCCCGGGCAGAAAAGACCGTGAGACTCCTATCTCCAATAAACCACTAGAAAACCGGAAGTGGCGCTGTAGCTCAAGTGGTAGAGCGCTCGCCTTGAGCTGAAGAGCTGAGGGACAGCGCCCAGGCCCAGAGTTCAAGCCCCATGACCGACAAAAAAAAAAAAAAAAAAAGAAAAGTCTTAGATGATAGTCAAAGAGAAACAGCAACAACCCATAGATTACAGGCACTATGACAGTTCCTTTGCTTTTGTACTTGACCCCTGATCCCTGATACTCTACACTACAAGAGCAATTTCTTTTTTTTTTTTTTCTTTTTGCTTATGTGGTGCTGGGGAATTGAACCCAGGGCCTCATGCATGCAAGGCAAGTGCTCTACCATTGAGCCACCTTCCCAGCCCAAGAGCAATTTCTATTAGAAGTATCAAGGTATAACCTCATGTAAAAGTGTGTAAAGTTATATACCTGCAAGTTTAGTAATTCTAGCACTGTAGATTATATAATAAGAGAAAAATGTAAAAAGTCCTTTAACAGGTCATTGGTTCAAATAATATATTTAAAGCACAAATATGACACAGGTAAAATCTGAGAAAGCTCTTCATATATTGATAATGAAAGGTCTCTAAAACATAAATTTTACAAGGCGTTAAACACTAAATACAATATATACCATCTGTTTATGTCAAAGGAGGATGGAGGTAGGGCTATAGTACAATGACAGCAGCAGTAGTTAGCATCAAGAGGCTCAGGTTCAATCCTCAGCATCCCAAAATAAAAATGGGGGAAAGAAAGTTTTAAATGAAGGTGTGAAATCAGAAAATACACAACCAAATACAACAGAAACTTACTTGTAAAGGTAATACTCTGCATGGTCTATTTCTTCTCGAGATGAAATGTTGTCTACAAACTAAAAGAGAAAAAGAATCCCCTGGTTAATACAAATTAGGGCATATACTTGTCCAAGTTCATACACTGCTCTTTAAAAAGGCAGAACATTCATTTTATTGGACACTCATTTGGTATGGCTCCATCCTGACAATCTCTTCATGCTGACTCTAAGAAAGAATATACAATGGCTTCTCTTTACTATGTGCAAGACAATCTTGGACAGAAAAACTGATTAAAAGCCAAATCTAAACTTTGCTCAGAACAAGCAAAAAGCCTCTTCTATTATGTTTACAATTAGCTGTCATCTATTATCTCTAGACCCTTATCTTTTCTCCTAAGCTCCTAAACTCCAACACCGGGGAACACAAAGCTAAGGGGATAAAGACTCTTAATAGCTAAAGAATACTGCTCAGAACATAAAACTCTAATTTAGAGAACTCCCTTTTAGTCATAAACAACAACAAATTTTCCAAGGATGGATTCTACCCGAAAGTAGAGACTTAGAGGCAAAAGAAAAAAAAGTAGGAGATAATACATGTTGTGAATATAATTAAAACCTCATGAAGACAGAGAAGAGAGGAAAAAGAGTGATTTGCTAAAAAGAACCAAGACTTATAGAATGGATTTATAAATGCATAATGTAGTGCAAACACAGGCCCAGAGCTTTCAAACCAGCTCTCTTGAGAGCTTGTTGTGTGGCAGAAGCAGATGGCTCAACCCTCTGGGACTTAGTTGCTCCATCTGCATAAACATGATAAAGGCTCTCTGTCCCCAAAAGTACGGGGCTCCAGTGACAAAATGAACACAAAATATCCTTAAACCTTGAAGTACTATCTAAACTAATATGGACTACAGCCCACAGAAGGTTTTTCCCATCATGAAAGGGATGAAGCAGTGATGCTTCAGTTCTGCTCCAACGTGCCAATTCTGAATGCAAAAACTGTGTGATGACTAATTGAATTGTTTCCTTACTAAAATAAGAATACCAAGAAGAAAAAACTAGACCTCTTCCTATCGTGCTCTAGATTTAATAGTACCATGAATTTTATGATGCTTTTCATGTCTACAAAAAGCCCCCATAAGATCTCATTTTAACACCACAATCTCCCTAAGGAGATACGATTGCCCTCATATTGGAAAGGAGAAAATAGAGAAAGGCCCTGCAACCCACTACCACAGAGTGAATCCATGATCGAGAGAAGACCAAAGGACCTCTGAATGAGACAATAAAAGAAACTAGTCACAAGTATATGGGTTTGAATCCCAAGCTGTGCAACCTTGGAAAATTACTAACCCATTTATAGCTGACATAACTACAACACTTGCACAGCTGCTGTGAGAATTAGCAGAAACAATGTATACTTAAACATACACACACAGTGGCACAGAAGACATTTTAGTAATGGTTAACACCAATTACTTCCTATTCCTTACTCCCAGCCTGATCCTCTTTCACTCTATGCTTGGCAGTAGTTCTTCCATTCTTTTAAAGACTTTCTTAGCTACCAAAACCACTTCCAACACTAATCACCAAATATCTCTAATGGATATACAGTATTAATTTTATATCAAATATGGCACAGTACTAATTTCAGACTAACATTAGCTTTTATTTTAGCCCAAATCAGTTTCTACTATACCATAAAATATCTACTAGATACAAACACATGCCATATTATGGAAAAAATATTTTGTATGAAGACTATCCTTTCTTAACACAGCCTCATCTAAGTCTTTCCTATTTTCTTTAATCTTTTTTGAATACATAATTCTATTTAAATGTTCTTACCCGTGATATTGTTAAAGAGCTAACAGGAAACTTCCTCTCATATGTTTTGTCCATTAAGGATGCAAGATCAGCTGTGAAGACAAGGAGAAAGAATCTTGTTAAAAACACACAATCCTTAGGAAAAACCTAACAGATACAACTTCTGCCAGATGGCTGCTAACATTATAAAGTCTATAATAAAACAGATGCTCATTCTTGCTCTTTTTTAGAAATTGTTTTTATAAAAATTAAAGAGGTGGAATCTTTAACTTCCATTTCCTGCATAGGGAACAGGAAATGTCTCTTCTCCATTTTTCCTCCCCTTCCTCTCTCATTCTCACCCTATGATCAGAAACTGGCATCTGTATCTATCCTCTGAATCCTATTGCTAGAAGGGACAAAAGGTATTTAAAAAACAAGGTGGCTGCATAGTAGCTCATGCCTATAATCCTAGCTACTTATGAGGTGGAGATCTAAGGATCTTGGGTAAGGAGCCAGCCCAGGCCGACAAACTGGAGACTCTAATCTCAAGAAAGGTTAAGTGGAAGTGTGGCTCAAGTGGTAGAGCAGACTGATGAGTAAACAAAAGGAGTTCAAGAGCTGGTACTGGCATGTGTGACAGTATGCATGCATGCATGCACGCGCACACACACGCATGTGCACACGCACGCGTGTGTACACACACACATCACAAACACCAACATCTGCTCCCTTGCCCTTATCTTCTATGTGTCCCCTTTTCTTTGATCCCCTTAAGAGCAACACTGCTTTGAAGAGTTTTGTTCTTATTGTTGTTATTGTTACTGTTTTTTTGGTTTTATAACAGGCTGTAATATAGGCTGGCTTTAGACTCACAATCTGCCTGCCTCTGCTTCCCAAGTGCAGGGGAATGGCAGGTACACCCAGCAAAAAGTCATCTTTGATACAACTGTTAACTGCTTCCTAGTTCCCAGTCTTCAACTCTAACCAAATTTTGGTTTCTGTTACTCCACTAACACCAATGATCACTTCCACACTGGGAAATTGAATAGCTAATTGTCCACCCTCACCTTACTTTTCCCTTCTATTTGTGGGAGACCATTCCATCCTTCAAGAAGCATTTACTGGGCTGGGAAGGTGGCTTAGTGGTAGAGTGCTTGCCTTGCATGCCTGAGGCCCTGGGTTCAATTCCTCAGCACCACATAAGCAGGGAGAAAAAAAAAAAAACGGAAGTGGCGCTGTGGCTCAAGTGGTAGAGCACTAGCCTTGAGCTGAAGAGCTGAGGGACAGCGCCCAGGCCCAGAGTTCAGGCTCCACGACCGACAAAAAAAAAAAAAAGTATTTATTCTATTTCTCTCTTTCTTATTTTTTTTTTTGGGGGGGGGGGGGTTGCTTGTTTTTTCCGGATTCTTCTTTTTGACCTCTAGATGTTGAAATGGACTACATCTTAGTAACAGACTCTTTCCTATACTATCAGTACTCAGTCTCTAGGTAATTTCTCTATGATCATCACTTGAAGACTATTGGCTCCATGTCTCACTGTGACTTAAACCTTTAACTGCGTTTCAATTATATAGTTGTTTTTTCATTTGGGTGACTAGTAGATCTTTAAGGATTATGTGTCCTTTTAGTTCTTCAACCCTCCACTCTAAACCTGCTTTTCCTGTCTTGGTATAAAGGGGATGAGAAACCACTGGAGGTCAAAAAAGAGATATCACCCTAGACTCCATTCTTTTCTATCCTTTAACCAACTGATCAACAACTCCTATAGGTTCTAGAGTATATAAAACAAATATCATCACTACTACCACCAAGCTCCAATCTCTCATCTCCCCGCTTTACTCAATAACCACCTTACACTATAACCTCTACCAGTAGGCTGAGTAAGGCTTTGAAAAGACAAATCAGATCCTGTGATTCTCTTTCCTTAACCAGCTAATAACTTCTATTATACTTAGAATAAAATCCCAGAGTATTTTCTAGAAATGACAAATGCCTACCAAAGTTAGTCTCTTGATTTTTGATTATCCCCCCACCCCCAGCTTATAATAAAAAGTAAAAATTACGCAGACAAGGGCTGAATCCACTAATATATTCTCAGTCCTTAGAACAGTCCCATGAAAAGTACTCAGAGAATATTTAAGAAATGAATAAAAGGAGAAGGGGAAGAAGGAGACACCAAGATCATCAATGAATGTGTTCACAGATAATCTCTTGCTGTGCATTTAGCTATTTTCTTTTCTCTCTTCCCTAGAGTAATAACCACAGTGACTCAGTAGCAAATAGGGAAAATAACTTCCTAAGCCTTTTAAAACCTGACAAAATACAAACATTAATGGTTTTTCTTATAACTACCTTGAAAGGGCTGAAACCAAATGATTAAAGAATATAAAAAAATAATAATGGCCCTAAACTCTTTTAAAGAAGGCAATCAATGTTGTCAAAGCTACTTGCTCAAACTTGATAGCAAACAGCTCTCTCTGTTCCAAGCCTTTATGATCATCTCCTGGTAGATGGAGGCTCTATGCTGTAATGACAGGCAATACTAAAGAATGACTTCCCTTTGCTTAAAATTTATACCTTAAAAGCATTTTGCAAGCCAGGCGCCAGTAGCTCATGCCTGTAATCCTAGCTACTCAGAAGGCTGAGATCTGATGATCACAGTTCAAAGCCAGCCCGGGCAGGAAAGTCCGTGAGACCCTTATCTCCAATAAACCACTAGAAAACCAGAAGTGGCGTTGTGGCTCAAGGGGTAGAGCACTCGCCTTGAGCTGAAGAGCACAGGGATAGCGCCCAAGCCCAGAGTTCAAGCCCCATGACTGACCAAAAAAAAAAAAGCATTTCAGGTGCTAGTGGCTCACACCTATAATCCTGGCTACTCAGAAGGCTGAAATCTAAGGATTGAGGTTTGAAGCCAGCCCAGGGAGGAAAGGCTGTGAAACTCTCATCTCTAATTAACCACCTAAAAACTGGAAGTAAAGTTGTGGCTCAAAATGGAAGCTTTGAGCCAGAAAGCTCATGAGTTTAAGCCCCATGACCACCACCAACAAAAAAAGCAGTGAGGGAGAGGGGAGGGATAACAAAGAGGGGGAATGAGTATTAATTATGGTAAATGTAGCTTACTTCTATGTACAGAAATGGAACAAGGAAACCTGTTGAAATTGATTTGAGAAGTGTGTAGAGCACCAGAGGCTCACATCTAATCCTAGCTACTCAGGAGGCTAAGATCTGAGGATGGCAGTTCAAAGCCAGCTGCATGAAACTTTTATCTCCAATTAACCACCGAAAAGCTAGAAGTGGAGCTGTGTCTCAAGTGGTAGAGCATTAGCCTCAAGCAAAAAGCTCAGGAACAGTAACCTGGCCTTGAGTTCAAGCTGCAGGACCAACATACACACACACACACACGCACGCACGCACGCACAGAAAAGGGAGTAAGATGGAGGTGAATGAGGGGAGATCACTGTACACACACACACACACACACACACACACACACACACACACACACAGAAAAAGGAGTAAGATGGAGGTGAATGAGGGGCGATCACTGTACATGTGTGGAAATGTCACAGTGAAATGTACAAATAATACTAATGCTAATAAAAAGCATTTCAAAAGCAGGCTACTGGCTGAATAAAAAAGGGCTTCCTGGCCCCCTTCCTCGTGGCTTTCACACAGAACATGGTGTCTATCTATAACAAAACACTGGACTGAGGTGTCCTAACTGACCACCTGAGTGTGGCAACCAGAGTCCACCAGAAGCCGTCACATCATGGAATCTTCAGTCAAGTGGAAGTGGCCAGGCCCCAAAAAGACAACAGCTGCAGAGCCAGTATCTGATGAGAAACATTTGCATACTGCAAGTCAGAGAGCAGTTTACTGCTCAGTATCATGTGACCTCACATTATAGCACTGGCGTGATGAATGAGGCGGAAAACAGCACTGCACGGAGCAGGGAGGGCCGGGACAGCTGCAGCCTGCAGAGGGCTGGCACCCCAGGCTTCTGGAGCGTGGGCTTCCACCATCAAAGTCACACTTCATGTTGGCCCAGTGATGGGCCAGCAGATGCCCAAAGGGAGGTGCCAAAAAGATGGTTTCCAGCAGGCCCTGAACACATACTGCAGTTTATGGATGTGAACAAAGGGAAGACGAAACTGCAATAAGAACTCTTCATTGATCAAAATTAAAGGCTGAACAAAGTAGAGTTAAGTTTGAAGATGAAAGGCAGGCTAGTATGAAATGGCTCTAGCTTGACGACCATATTATCACTGATGATACAAGAACACAGAAGATTTTACTGAGGACTGAGCTAGTGTAAGTAATAGAGTGGGATGGAACTTTAAACTGGTGGGCACTTGAACCTCCCTGAGGGACTTTAAAACTTTAGATTCATAGGCCTCGCATCCAGGAGATACTAAATCTGTGGGTTTGAGGTAAACCAGAAACATCCACATTTTTAAGCAACAGCCCTGGTAAACTCTGGTGCAGCCAGTCAAGCACTATCTACTGTTATGTTTGAGAATTATCATGGCAGGAAGAAATACAAAACAGGTTTTTAGGTATTTGCTTCTAAGCTCAACCTCAAACAGGAATCCTATTTCTGGAACAAGCTCAGCTATCCATCCTTTCAAAAATACTTCCCACAATAAAAATAAAACACTAAGATATTAAACATTTCCCCCCAAACAAGTGGCTGAGTTTTCAATTAGACAGAAGTAAGATTGCTAGGAACCAGAGACCACATGAAAGCACAAACTCTGAGGGCTTTAAGAGAATACTGTGTGTGTGCACCAGCACATGGATATGTACATATATGTGTCAGTAGTGGGGACTGAACTTTTGTGTTCTTGTTTGGCGGTTTTTGTTCAAGACTGGTGTTCTACCATTTGAACCACAGCTCCACTTATGGCTTTTTGCTGGTTATGGAGATAAGTCTCATGGATTTGGCTGCCCAGGCTGACTTCAAACTGAGAGCCTCAGACCTCAGCCTCCTGAATAGCTAAGATTACAAGCATGAGTCATTGGTGCCTGTCTTAAGGGAATATTAATGGTGACTGGCATCCTGAGGATATAAAATCAAGATTTGTGTAAAATAAGGTGATTCAGAGATCCTCAGGTAGAACCAGGCCAACTAGGACTACACCTGTAAAGAAAACAATGCACATTGCGAAGTAAACAGGGGCTATTTCCCCCAAAGACCTATTTTTTTTGCAAGGAGGGGGGAGAGGGGAGGCTGGATGTTAGTAGAGTTTGAACTTTTGCTGACCAGGTAGACATGCCACTTGCCTATTTCTGTGAAAAATGCCACTGGAATTTCAGAAGTGTTGACTATGTCAACCTCACTGAATAGTATGGACATCTCAACAGTACTGACTGTCCTAATCCAGGAACAACAACAAAAAACAAACAGATGAGACTAATAACAATTATACAGATATCTAAATATATCAGTAACTATGAATGACTGAATGACAATCTAAACAGACTACATCTTCTACCAAATGACAATGATTATGTGATTGGCTAATAAAGCAAACATCTAGCTATATAAACCATATACACACAGAAGAGTTTAAAATAAAAGTATATGAACAAGATAAACAGTAGCCAAAAGAAAGCTGGTACAGCTATAATCCAGACTTAATAGTCTCAGTGTTTTTATAGAATGTATCACTACATAATGCTTTTATCAGGAAAGCCATTTTAACCTGTTGAATACTGAAGTTCCAAGCTTCACAATGTTGATAAAACCTTCAGAAAAGAATGGCAGCCTTCTTAGTGACCACAAAATCTACAGTAGATGAACTAGAAAAAAAAGCCTCTTCTAAAAGTAGGTGATCTCAAGGTCAGTGCTATGATGAGGAAGGTCACCAAAAGGGGTTCACATGTAGAGGCTGGTAGCTGTAGTGAGAAATTATTCCAGTTTTAATGACTTCTATGTAACTATACATTACTGTTACCCTATATAGGCAATATTAAGTTCTTTTAGGCTTGGGGACAAATATGTACCATATCTAATTTAGGTAATAAATCATTATAATTCTAGGACTGATCTTGAAAAACTTATGTTGAAAATAGGTCTTTCTTCCATTTTAAAAGAAAAGTAAGAACAGATAACCCATCATGCATAGAAGCAAGGAAAGTAGGAAAAGTTAACCTGGGAACCAGTTTGATGAGAGGTTTGTAGATTTCCTACTACTTATTTTTCTGAACAAGAAGCTTTAAACAAATAGGTTCAATAAAAGATAACTATGACAGTAAGTTGTGTATACATATAACTAGGAAAATGACTCATCTCTAGAACTGTCAATTGATGGTAAATATTAAAAGTCTAATAGATGTCACAGAAATGCAAATACAGTACTGACAGGAAAGCAGACTTCAGAAAATATACATAAGGTCTTCAAAGCAGGATCTGAAAAATTACTCAGTCAAAGCTTTCACAGAAAAAATTGTAAAAGTAAACCTCCACTGAAATAGGAAAGCATCTGTAATACACAGACCTGAACTCAAGCCACCAATGATATACTACTCTTTGGATTGAGGAAGGAAGGAGAAAGGAAGGGAGGAAGGGGGTGGGTGGGGGGGGGGGATGTTCCTTGCTTTGTGATCATTTGCAAACAGAAGTCTCAGAAACACAAATTAATTTCGGCCCATAAATCCAAGGATCAGGATGGGGAAACAGAAGAAAGAACAGAATGACTATGAGCTGATCACTGTTGAAGCCCCAGGCGGTTCAGGGGCCGGGTACACTGGTCCACCTTCTTGTGTGCCTTCCTGTTCCCGTTCCCTTTCTCTTATGGCCCTCAGTGCTGGAGGCACTGGCCAGGCCGCTGGCGTGGAAAGAATGTTCCATCTCCTGCACAGGTTTGCTCACTGTGTGACAATTCGCCGATCACTCACAGATGATGATCGGCGCGTGTTGGTAAGCACAGCAAATGCAAAAAAGCACTTATAGATGAGAAAGCCTACCACTTCAGTGCATGGAGCTCAGGTCCTACAGCCTTCCTGAGAAGGCCACAAGGCAAAACCCGCAGGGCAGATGGCTCCACTCCCACACTGCCCAGCTCCAATGGGGACGGCAGGAATGAAGGCCTCACATCGGCCCTGCTCCCTCCTCCAATCAGCGAGCCCGGCCAGAGCACCTCACGGCCCTTCTGCTCAACGGCGTCCAATCACAGCACTCCACATGCTGATCGCAACTCTGTGCCCCTCACCCAAAGGCTGCACTGCAGCCCGGCGGGTTCCCCCACAGGGGCCGCACTGCCATCTACCGTCCAGTCTAAAGAATGCAGGCGTGTCTGAAGCCCGTCTCAAAACTTCTTCACCTCAAACGTTTTCCATAAGGAAAAAAGAAAAAAAGAAAGGAACACTGGCTTCTAAGTCAGGCCACTGGGCAAGCACGACGGCTGTGCCTGATATACAGGTGCAGACACCAGGGGTGAAAATGGAAAACTGCAGACCTCGGACACAAATGGATGTCTGCCTCCTAGGGCAGATTTCACATCACACTGCCTGTGGAAGGCACAGGCTTGTGGGCATGCAGAGTAAGAAAGGGATTAAGGCGGGGTACTCTAAGAAGAGGGGCCTGAGTGGCAGGGAAGCACTTGGTGATTGGCTGCTACTGCTTCTCCAAGTACCAGTCTTATCGGAGGGGGACACACTCCTGCACGTGGCTTTTGTGTTATAGATAATTATCATTTTTTGGCAAACAGCTTCTGCTTATTCAGGTACCTGTGACAAAGTCCCTAGATTTGTGTTGGGATAACAGAATTGACTACAACTAACCCCAACACCAAACATGGCAGCCTCATGACCCCATCTTTCCTTCCTATCTAGGAAGGTGACAACAATTAGCTTTCTGGAGTTCACCAGGCATTTATGGGTGCTTCCATAAGTACTTGGTTTATAATCCATTTATCGCACATTAGAACCTCTGCTACATCATGATTTGAAGCTATCTTAGTGTCAGCACAAGAACAGTTGCTCCTAGAAAAGAGTAACACGTGCTCTAGAGGGCATTTTAGTATGAGGGGTCTTTTTTGACTGTCACAATGACTGGCATTACTGGCACTTTGGGAACAGAATACAGAGAAGTTGGATAACCTACAATGTTGCAACTTCCATGTATTGAAACAGTTTCTGTTGGAAGGCAGGGCTCATGGTACAGAAGGGGATACAAATAGGCAAGGAAAAATCCTATGGAATGGAATGGATATTATATGATCTTTGAATTTAACTTCAAGAGAATAAATGAAGAATACGTATGCAAAGTATTGATTGTAACAGGCTCTGGGGGATTCATAATGAGAACAAACTACAAGCTCCTTTAGGAGCAGCTAGGAACCCTCATTTTCAGATCCTCCAGCTGTTTCTGCTCTGCTGGGACTGCTCCCTGCCATGCTCTCCTTCCAGAGCACACAGCCTTCTCTGCAATCACATTATCAGTGGAAAAAATGATCACTCTGAAACACAGTACAGTAGCCATTAGTGGGAGGATGATCTCCCACTAATGGGGCAAATCCACAAACAAAGGGAGACTTTATTCTTATCTGACACAAGCCCAAAGAAACAGTGGGAGAAGTCTGGGGGAAAATATTAGATCAACACTGGAACTGATTCAAAAGTGACATCAGTCTCATAAAACTATCACCAGTCTATTAATTTTGCCAATGTCCTACTGATGTTACATGGACTAAAGGACAAGTAGAATCTACTGCTTTCAATATGGATGTTTTTAAAAGGTGCTCATTGAACCAGTGACTTCTTTTAGGCCTTGGGATTTTATACAAAAAGTCTATTATCTGTTTGATAATACACAAACATATAATGATGACCTTTTGCCTGGGAAGATGTTTGCTAACATTTCCTACATAGCTTACATGAGACTCCCCCGTTGATTTCAAACTTATCACTTGATACTAAAAATGAAAAGAGCCAATAGGGTTGAAGACCACAAAAGGAATTAAGGAAATGAACAATCAGAAGTCAGGCAGAGTGACACACTAATCCTAACTATTCTGGAAATTGGGAAGATCGCTGTAATCCTAACTACTCAGAAGACTGGGATTCAAGACTGGCCCATGTAAAGTTTGTAAGAAGTTATCCCTATCAATTAAAAAAAAAAAAAAAAGAGCATGTTGGAACATGCCTGCATTTCAGCTATATAGGAAACTAAGTACCAGGATTATGGTCCAAGCTGGCCAGGCAAAAAGTGAAACCCTATCTGAAAAACAAGCAAAGCAAAAAGTGATGGGAGCATGGCTCAAGTGGTAGAGTACCCGCTTAGCAAGGGCAAGGTACTAAGTTCAAATGCTTGTACTACAAACAAACAAAAAATATAAAGAAAGAAAAAGAGTAAACAGATGAAAAATTAAAAAGGTAAAAAGAACACAGTAAAATAAAAAAAATGTAAAAGGGATCAAAGTGTAAAAGTATACAGAATTCTATAAAACAGACAGGCTACATGAAAACTATATAATCAAAATAGACAAAAGCACAAAAAAGACAAGATATTTATAAAGCTTTACATAATATTTATAAAGCTTTATGTAACTTCAAAGCAAAGTGAAATATTAAAAATGTAGAAGAAACCAGGCACTGATGGCTCACACCTGTAATCCTAGCTACTTAGGTGGCTGAGATCTGAAGATCAGGGTTTGAAGCCAGTCTAAGCACAGAAATCTGAGACTCTTTTTTTTGTTTTTTGGTCCAGTTGTGGGGCCTGAACTCTGGGCCTGGCCGCTGTCCCTCGGCTCTTCAGCTCAAGGCTAGCGCTCTACCACTTGAGCCACAGTGCCACTTCTGGCTTTTTTCTTTTTGCTTATGTGGTGCTGAGGAATCGAACCCAGGGCCTCATGCATGCAAGGCAAGTGCTCTACCACTGAGCCACCTTCCCAGCCCAAATCTGAGACTCTTATCTCTAATAACCAGCAAAAAGCCAGAAGTGTATATATGGCTCAAGTGGTAGAGTGCCAACCTTACTTAGGAAAACCTAAGGGACAGCACTCAGGCCATGAGTTCAATCTCCAGCACACACAAAAAAATACAGCACAGCAAAAAATGATTTTGCCATGTGTAAAAGTCTAATTCTTTTGTGTGTGGGGGGGGGGGGGGGGGATAAGTTCTTTCTTTTATCTTGTAATTGGAAAAAATGTGAATGCTGGATTATATTCTTTTTTTTTTTTTTTTTGGTTGGTTGGTCATGGGCCTGAACTCTGGGCCTGGGCGCTGTCCCTTAGCTCTTCAGCTCAAGGTAAGTGCTCTACCACTTAAGCCACAGCACCACTTCTGGCTTTTTCTGCTTATGTGGTGCTGAGGAATCAAACCCAGGGCCTCATGCATGCAAGGCAAGCACTCTACCACTGAGCCACCTTCCCAGCCCCTGGATTATATTCTTTAAATATAATTTCATTACATGTTTTTCTTACTTTTCTCAGACTTCTTTGAATCCTATGCAAAATCAGAACTATGTAAAGATATGTAGATATAACTAATGACTAAAGTTTAATTTGTCAAGTGAACTGTCACTCTTGATCATAAGAATACTGTTATAGTAATTGCTATAGGATGGAAGAGAAAGCTTGTAGTGTAGTAAATTAGAGATACATAACCTTATAACAAGAAAAGTTTAAATGTAACCCATAATTATTATTATATTTTCTTTTTTTGGGTCCAGTCTTGGGGCCTGAACTCTGGGACTGGGAGCTGTCCCTCAGCTCTTCAGCTCAAGGCTAGAGCTCTACCACGTGATCCACAGCGCCACTTCTGGCTTTTTTATTTTGCTTATGTGGTGCTGAGGAATCGAACCCAGGGCCTTGAGCATGCAAGGCAAGCACTCTACCCCATAATTATTTTTAAGTGAAGTAAAACTAATTGTTATTTAAAAGAAATTATATTTTTTCTATTTTTTCTTTGTAATTCTATTTTTCTCAGTGTAATAAAAAATAACAAGACCAAAATCTCCGAGACATTGCTGTTTGAAATTTCTATTTAAAAAAATCTTAAGCTGTTTTTTTGAATTATCTGAGTGTTTAATATATTACATTTTAGTCACATATTTTTAATCTAGTAAGAGCTTACTGAAGTTATTTTTGAGAACAAGTTTTAATTATTTAGTTCTAAAAATGCTAGGAATTTCTTTTAGTCAAACACAATAGTGTTAATTATAATTTGATTATTTTTCAGTTCTAAAGACTCAGATGAAATGTTAAATACAAAATTCATTTTATATTTATATCAAAGTATAAAATGAAAAAAAATTAGTATTTGAATTAACTGGTATAAATGACTAGCAATTAAAGTCAAATTAATTACCTAAATTGACTTTTCTCATTGTTTATTGTTAAATTTATATTTGTTAAATGCTTATTTTACACATGTAAATATATGTATACATATGCATATATTTTTATGTGTATATATGTAGACATTGTATATAAAATTGTAAGGCTATGAAAATTTCCAAAGATAAATTATGCTATTTCTCCTTTAAAAGCTTATACAGGGCTGGGAAGGTGGCTCAGTGGTAGAGCAGTTGCCTTGCATGCCTTAGTCCCTGGGTTCGATTCCTCAGCACCACATAAGCAAAAAGAAAAAAGCTGGAAGTGGCGCTGTGGCTCTAGTGGTAGAGTGCTAGCCTTGAGCTGAAGAGCTGAGGGACAGCACCCAGGTCCAGAGTTCAGGCCCCATGACCAGACCAAAAAAAAAAAAAAAAAGTGTATACAATTTACATAATTTTCCTAATTTTTTTTTTTTTTTTGTCAGTCATGGGACCTGAACTCAAGGCTAGCGCTCTACTACTTGAGCCACAGCACCGCTTCCAGCCTTTTCTGCTTATGTGGTGCTGAGGAATCGAACCCAGGGCCTCTATGCATGCAAGGCAAGCGCTCTACCACTGAGCCACCTTCCCAGCCCAATTTTCCTCAATTTTGATCCATTTAAGTCATAAGTGGACTCCTAACTGAAGTTATGTATAATGAAATATGGAAACATCAATGTTATCAAGGTATCTGTAAAAGTACATAAAATTAAAAAGTCTAATTCTTTATGAGACTTAGAATATAGTTCTCTCAACTGAATCATCAGAAAGTACTGTTTCTTAATTGCAACATGAGTATTTGATAGGAAACACATGGGCTAGATAGAATACACAATAGGAAGATACCTACCAAGATGACAATGTTCTTTTTCTCTTGCTTCCCATTTGTGGCTGTCTGAGTAGGCTGCAGAAAGCAGGAATCGCTTACCTAAGAGAAAATGGCAAGGATCTCAACAGGTCGAATTCCACAGCAATTTTATTTATTTACTTTAGTAAACATGTTCTCAATCACTAGATTATATATTTTATGTCTTTTGTTGCTGTTGTTATTGTTGTTGTTGTTTTGCTTTTTTCCCCAGGCTTGAACTCAGGGCCTGGATGCTGTTTTTGTGCTTTTCGGATCAAAGCTAGCACTCTAACCCTTGAGCCACAGCTTCACTTTTGGTTTATTTTCTTTGTTATTTTGAGAGAGAGAGAGAGAGAGAGAGAGAGAGAGAGTGTGTGTGTGTGTGTGTGATCTATGGAGATAAGAATCTCATGAACAAACTCGCCTAGTCATTGTGTTTGAATTGTGATCCTCAGATCTCAGCCTCCTGAGTAGCTAGGACTACAGGACTACAGACATGGGCCAAAATTCTGATATTCAGCTTGTGTGCATGGCGTCTCACACCTGTAATCCTAGCTACTCAGGAGGCTGAGACCTGAGGATCCCAGTTTGAAGGAAACCAGAACAGGAAAGTCTTGAGATTTGTTATCTCCAATTAACTATCAAAAAGCTGGAAATAAAGCTGTGGCTGAAGTGGTAAAGCTTCAGTCTTGAGCAAAAAATGCTCAAGGACAGCATCCAGGCCCTGAGTTCAAGCCCCAGAACTGGCATACTAGTGCTCGCGCTTATGTTCGCACGCACGTGCACGCACGCACACACACACAAAATCTACAAATCTAGTATGACACTGTAATCAATACCACACAGTTCACAATTCAGTTTACAACAAAAAGCATTAGATTTCTAACAAGTAGAAAATGTAGATAAACACTACTATATCATAACCCAGATGAGCCCTAGGACACCCCCCACCTCACCCTGCTTTGAGACTGAACTCACAATCTTCTGCTTGCCAACTAGGAACTCTACTACTTGAGCTACACTTCTGGCCCTAGAACTCCTTTCTAGAACACAAAGCACTTGCTGAGCTATTGTCTAACTCATTAACTGACTATTAATATTATTAGACCTGAAAATATCTTCATGTGACTTTTACTAACATATTGACTCCTACTTTACATAAAGCAAAAGAAGTATCTTACTCAGTGACCCAGCCCCCAAGGAGGACAAAGAGAAACTCAAAGAACCAAATCTGTGCCAGCACACAGGAGGGCCTGCTGGATTCCTAGCACCTTGTGCAATGTCTCTTTCTTCATAACTTCAGTACACAGGATAGTACAACACTGACCACTACTATTCTGACCACTTGGGATTTGGGAATGCTGGTAAGTAGCTTGACTTGGAGTGGTTGAAACAGTTGGTCCATTACAGAAAAAGAGGGGAAAACTACTGTGCTTTGTACAAGTTCATATCAAATCAGTATTTGAAACACTTTGATGCTTCTATGCATTGTTAGAATGGAGGTACAGAGCCCCAACAATCAAGGGGAAAGGAAAATTAGTGTAATACAAATGTTACATTAATAATTTTCTGTTTATGGAATAATGACAAGGAAAAAAAAGACTGAACTACAAACTGTGCAGATGCAATTTAAAGAAAAAACATTTTCAATTTGTGGTTGAAGCAGTGAATACAGAACACATATGGAGTACTGAATGTGTGCATACATATTTATGGCACGTAGATAGTCAATAAGTACGTTTCTGGAAAGGAGCTTAATATCATTTGCCAACAAGGAAAAGGAAACCACATGGAGATAGGACATCAGACTCATTATGGTTACTATAATGAAAATGACAACCATTGGTGAGGATGCAGAGAAACTAGACCCTCACACATAGTTGGTGAGAATGGAGAATGATGCACCTGTTTTGGAAAAGTTTGGTAGTTCTTCAAAATAATATGGAGCTACCACAGGATCTGATAATTCTACTCCTAGATATGTATAAGAAAAATGAAAACATGTGCCCTCACAAAGCTGTACACAAATGTTCCTGGCAGTATCACTAATAAAAGGTAGACACAAAAATATCTATCAGTTGATAAACAGATATCGGTAAGTGGTATAGTCTTACAATGGAACACTGTTTAGGAATTTAAAAGATGTCAATCTCAAAAGAAATAAATATTTTAATTCCAAATATATGAAATAAAGAATAGGCAAATGTATAGACAGAAAGTAGATTGTTGTTGGAAGCTGGGTACTGGAGGCTCAGGCCTATAATCCTAGCTACTCGGGGGCCTGAGGTTAAAGGATCTCAGTTGGAAGCCAGCCTGACAAACCTGAGAATTCTAGCAAAAAGCCACTAATGAAGGTGTGGATGCAGTGACAGAGTACTATCTTCAAACAGAGAAAGCGAAGCAAGAGCAGGAGACCCTGAGTTCAAGCCTTAGTACCAGCACACACACACACACACACACACACACACACACACACACACACACACACACACACACACACACACACACACACGTAGGTTGTGGATGCAGTGACAGAGTACTATCTTCAAACAGAGAAAGCGAAGCAAGAGCAGGAGACCCTGAGTTCAAGCCTTAGTACCAGCACACACACACACACACACACACACACACACACACACACACGTAGGTTGTGGATGCAGTGACAGAGTACTATCTTCAAACAGAGAAAGCGAAGCAAGAGCAGGAGACCCTGAGTTCAAGCCTTAGTACCAGCACACACACACACACACACACACACACACACACACACACACACACACACACACACACGTAGGTTGTGGATGCAGTGACAGAGTACTATCTTCAAACAGAGAAAGCGAAGCAAGAGCAGGAGACCCTGAGTTCAAGCCTTAGTACCAGCACACACACACACACACACACACACACACACACACACACACGTAGGTTGTTGGCTGCCTTTGTTGGCTGCCTAGGGCAGGGAGTAGAAACTGGGAAAGACTGGATGACAAAGAAGACTGATAATGGGTATGGGAATTCTTTATAGAATGATAAAAATGTCCTAAGATTGGTTGTGATGGTAGCAAATGTGATTGTGGAAATGGACAAGCTTTAACGTTAAAAAGTAACTTTGAGTCCTTGCCTTGCTAATAATAAATGCTATGGAAAATTGGGCAAATTATACAGTATCCCTCAGTCTCTTTCTTCATAAATTCAGAAAATAATGCCTATCTTAACTTGGTTGTTTGAGCATATATTTAATATCCACTATGAAATGGTGCCCAGTAAGATTCCTTTCTTTAGCCAGTTCACATATATAAATCAATTTGGGAGGTCCATCTCAGCTAATTTTCCTTTCCCCTTGATTGTTGGAGCTCTGTACCTCCATTCTAACAATGCACAGAAGCATCAAAGTGTTTCAAATACTGATCTGACATGAACTTGTACAATGCACAGTAGTTTTCTCCGCTTTTTCTGTAATGGACCAACTGTTTCAACTACTCCAAGTCAAGCTACATGCCAGCATTCCCAAATCCCAAGTGGTCAGGATTTGTGATCAGAATAGTAGTGGGTCAGTGTTGCACTATCCTGTGTACTCACTCTGCTTCCCTTGGACTGCTCCTTTGATCTAGTGTTTGTTCAATGTAACTTTCTATAATGATGACAGCCACATAGGTCTACCGAACATCTAAAATAAAACTAGTTTCACAAAACTGAATTTCTGGGGAGGGGGAAAGGAGAACAACTCACAGAATGGTTTGAACACATAGCTTTGTGCTTGGTAGGCTGATGCACTACCACTTATGCTACACCTCTAGCCACTTTTTAGTGATTATTTTCAAGGATCTCATGACTTTTTCCTCCCAGATTAGCCTCTAACCTTGATCCTTCTCTGTCTTTGGAGTAGCTGTAGCTAAGATTACAGGCATGAGCCACACAGGCATAGGCATGGAACTAAAATTTTAACTTTAAGTTTAAATTTTAAATACAATCAATGCTATTGAATATGCATAGGTTAAACTTGCCAGAAGTCCACCAATTCAAACTAAAATCAAAATTTCCACTCCCTGGTTAGAATGGTTGCCCCAAATAAGTTAAGCAGTCCATGATAGTCTCTGATTAGCTATCCAGGGTCTTTAGTCTGAGAAGCATTTACTAGCAATCTTAATTAGAAAATGCTAACAGTACCTACTATAGATAATACTAAGGCGTTAGGCATTGTGCACACTAATTTGCCAACTACCAGGTAGTATAACCAGTTAATCTTCAGAAAACTTCTAGTGTTTTCAAGTTCATAGTTGATTTTTCTTCCTGAAGAAGTGCAAGAATGTGTGTTGCTTTTCTTTTTTTAATAGAGGCTAAAGGAGTTTGGTTGCTGCAAGCATCGGAAACATCCGTGTAATCGCGTAATTTAATGAAATATCCAGGCACACGACTGAAATCATTAAAAATTTGGCTTTTGTAAACATAACTTTTCCCTAATGTTATCATTACCAGCTCCACTAAAGGTTTGGGTGCGGTGCAATTCAACCCAGACACTATTTTACAAGCAGTAACTATTAGCATTTGCCATTGACAGGTGGAAAATGATGTGAAGAAAGCAAGAAATCGGGGGAGGGAGAGAAGGAAAGGAGGGAGGGGGGAGGTGGTGGGCGGGCAGGGGCGCTGGGAGGCAGGGAGGCCAGGAAGCAGGGGGGAGTTCATCAAGAGTTGTGACCCAAGTCATCAGACAGAATTTGTACTGGAAAATTCTACGCATAAAGATCAGGGTGTAGACGACCAAGTTATGAGCTGGTGGGGAACACGTTAGAAGAGAGAAAAATGTCACACAGCCCCAGGGGTAACAATTCAGGTCTGTCAGGATCACCCAAGACAACCTAACAGGGAAACCCAACCACACTGTACCCCACCCCCAGGAAAGCCCCCGCCTCTGGGCTGCCCCCCGCCTCGGGGCTGGCAGGCATCCGGACCGTGGGGGAGAAGGTGGGTCTCCCTTTTCAGTGGAAACCGACACCCTTTCAAACGGCTTTTCAAGCAACTAAACCCCAGGACCATTTATTCCGTTTCTGAAAGCCCCACCGCTCTTCTCATGCAATTCAACTTTCGTTGGGAGGCCCACGAAGCTTCCCCCTAACTACCAACCTGCCGGGGAGAAGTGAAGAGGGATGGCCATTCTCCGAGCCTGAAGGAAGCCGTGCCGCACCATGGGGGCCGCCATCTTGGCGCGTACCAAGAGCCACGCCGGGCCGGGGGAGTGAAGGTCAGCGGAGGGGGCGGGACGTTCCGGACGCGGACGAATCGCGTTCGGCGCTCCGCGCTGTCAGGGCCTACGCTGCGTCTCTCCTCCCCTACTTTTGCAGTTTGGTGCGGCCTAAGGGAAATATGGCTGCGGCCTTTCGGTGCGTGGAGCGAGCTCTGCTGCAGGCGCCACGAGCTTCGGCTTACTCTGATGTGGTCGGCTCCGGCACCACCTGCGGCCGCTGCCGCCTCCCCTGCCCCGTCGGAGGTACCCGCAGCCTCAGGCCGTGGAGGAGGGAAGGGTGGAGGAGCAGGGGGCGCTCAGCCCGGGCGGGGTCTCTGGAGCAGCGGCGCTCTGGCTCGGAGCGGGCCCGCGTCCTTGGCTGTGCCCGGGGGGCAGCAGTGGTCCCGGGGGGCAGAGCGCCCCCTTCGCGGCGCCCCGAGCCTGGAGCACGCCCGGGGCCGGACCTCGAGGGTTACAGCGCAGCTTCGCGGGGATCGGCTTGGTCTCCCAGAATTCCCCTTCCTTTTGGGTTTGCAATCCATGGAGTAGGCTCCTGGAATTTGGGGTCTCAGCTCAGGGGTCATCATTCTCGGAATCATCCCTTAGCCTCTTTATAAAAATGGTTAGGTTCGAGAAGGTAGTGAAGGATAATAAGAATATTTGTAACCTCGTATCAGGCATCGTTCTAGGGCTTTACAGACATTGTTTAGGTTCCTTCAGACGTCATCATTGGGAGAGTAAAGAAATAAGGTTAAGTCTTCTGCCCAGAGTCACAGACAACTGATTGCTACAGGAAGGATTTGAACTTGGCCTATGGTAGAGAGCAGCACCAGATTACTTCACTGGACTGCCTTTTCATAAATAAATAGCAATTGTCCCCTTAAAGTATGTGTAGTCATGAATGCAGTGCTGGGAAGTGAACTGATGAGCTTATTTCCCCAGTTCTATATATAGACGTAGCAGTTTATTATTGTTTCCCTGCTATTGTACCACACAATTTTAGTGCATGATTTGGCCAAACTTCCATCTGTGCTCATGCACAGCCAAGGATCCTAATGAAAGGATATCATTTCCAAAACTTACTAAGCAGTAATCGGTGATTTCTAATTTTATTTTAAGGATACCAAGTCCAGATCTGAAAGGCCACAACCTCTTCATTTTGTAAATCACAAAATCGAGAGTTCCAACTGACACACAGTAGCTTTTACCCCTGCTGATGCTTCTTAGGTAAACCAAACCTAAATGGGTTTGTTTTGCATTTAAATAAAAGCTATTAGGAGTTTAGTTGTTCCTTTACTGCACTTAAAGCAGAAAGCTTACTTACTAGTCCTTCAAATCCCTGCTTCCTGACTGCCAGTCCTGTACCCTGTAATTTGTAGCTTTCAACCCCCCAAAAAAAACTTGCTGCTAATTTGTATTCTGGTAGTTAGGCCTTCCCCCAGCCCTTCCCCAGGGATAAAATCATGTAACTGATTATATATATTAGGAGAAATAAGGTTAGTTAGAGATGACCAAGCTGTACTCCCATTATTTACTAAGTATAAAACATTCTAAGTTACTTTTCTTCTTTTAATTTTTAGCTAAAAGATACCTACTTACAGATAATATTGTGAAATTAAAAGAATTTCAACAGAAGAAGGTGGTTGTTGCCTATAATCTTCCTGGTACCAAAGGTAACATAACCTTTTTGTTGATATTTTTTCATCATCTGTTATTTGAACTTCCTCTCTCTGTCCCTGTTCTCCAGTGATGACCTGTGTCATAAATAGAATCGGGAACATTTATTTAGTTTCCTATTCTACCTTTCACCCCATATGCTACTACCATAAAGTCTACAGCTCTATTTTAACCCATCTGCTATAGATCTGTGCTGATCAAAACGTGGCTTTTAGATCATCATCATCAGTTGGGAGATGGGTAGAGATGCAATGGAAAGGCCTCAATGATTCACATGAATTGTGTAGTTTAAAAACTCCAGGAAGTAGCACTGTGGCTTAAAGTGGTAGAGCTCTTGCCTTGAAGGAAAAAGCTCAGAGACAGCCCCAGGCCCTGCATTAAAGTCCCATGACCAACAAAAAACAAATGAAACAAACTCCAGATAACTTAAACTTCATTGTAACAAGAAAAACATCTGAAATGAAATCATAGGAAACAAAACAGTGATGTTTGTGATGGTGCATTTTGATAATTTTTACTCTGCTGGAAAATTCCACAGGTTCAGAAATTTGTATGAACTGTGGAATTTACTAGTGTGTTTGAGGAATATGGAGAAAACAAACAGGGAATGTTGAGAATGTGGCCTAGGGATAGAGTACTTGCCTAGCATGCGTGAAGCCCTGGGTTTGATTCCTTAGTATCACATAAACAGAAAAGGTTGGAAGTGGTGCCGTGGCTCAAGTGGTAGAGTGCTAGCCCTGAGCAAATGAAGCTCAGGGACAGTGCCCAGGCCCTGAGTTCAAGCCCCAGGACTGGGAAAAAAAAATAAAATAAAAATAATGTACTTATCCAAGCTGAGTGGTCATTATATTGTTTTCTCTACCTATAGATATGTTTGAATTTTTATTGTAAAATAAAATGAAACCAGTACAACCCAACTACCCTAGGTTCCATTCCCCCTCCCCCCCACTTTTTTGGTCGGCCATGGGGCTTGAACTCAGGGCCTGGGCTGAGTCCCTGAGCTCTTGTTCAAGGCTATCACTCTACCACTTTGAGTCACAGCTCCACTTCCAGTTTTTGAGGAGTTAATTGGAGATAATGTAATAACCCCTGGGGCCACGATAATCAACGAGGCCCCAATAGGCAGCAGGGTCCCGTGGTCTGGCCTGCTGGAAGGGGCAGGGCATCATGAGGCGAGCCTCATGCTCCACAGACCGGGCCACGGGACAGAGCAGGACATTGAGAGGCTGATGTCACTGCCCCATGGGGCGTGCTGGGGACGCAGCCTGCGTGCTTTGAGCGGGGAGCAAGGTTAGGGGGAAAACAGTTCCGAGGGAGGAGTGGGGAGTCTGGAGGAGACCTGGAGTTCTGAGGAGAGGAGAGTAAGAAAAAGACCTAGAGCCTGAGGGAGGAAGGGAGAGTGACAAGAAGAGTAGTAGGAGTGGAGGGAGAGACGGCAGGAGGGGAAAGCCTCCCGGAGCAGAGCAGGGCAGGCCTGTGGAGGTCAGGGCAAACCTTGAGAGGCATTTGGGGCCTCCTTGAGGGGCCATTCAGAACCTCCTCCGGAGGCCATTCAGGGCCTCCTCTGGAGGTCATTTGGGACCTCCCTCTAGAGAGGCCTGTGGAGAGACTCCTCCTAGAGCAGAGCAGGGCAGGCCTGTGGAGAGTGGAGGGGCCTGCAGAGAAGGAGGAAGAGAAGGAAGGGAAAAACCTTCCCCTTTGGAGCTTTGGAGGTCTGAGGTTTGGAGGTTTGCAGACCGACTAATTTGGTGGTTTGTAGACCAACTAATAAAGGTCGGGGTGGGGGTGGAGGTGGGGGTCAGGTTTGGTGGTTGAGGCTGCTCTTGGTTCTGGGTATCTAGCCCAGGACAAGTCTCAGGACCCCTTTCTGGTGTAAATAGTGTAAATAAACTTCGTTTGTTCACCTTTCACTGTGCCTCGATGGATTGTTTCACTCTACAGAGGTCATAAGTTTAAGAGTCTTACAAGGGACTTTTCTGCCTGGGCTGGCTTCAAACCATGATCCTTAGATCTCAGCCTCCTGAGTAGTTAGGAATACAGGTGTGAGCCACCAGCACTGGACTCTTTCCTCTTTTGTAATAGATCTTGTTTGTCCCTGTTGACTTTTGCAGGTACTAACCAGCTCTCCTTAAATGTCAGCACTTGCTTAACACTTCCTGTCTCCATTCTGTCTCTGTCTGTTCTTAAAGAAATCAGTCTTCCCTTATTCCGCTGATCCTAGTGCCATCTATGGGACGCAAAGATGGGAGTGGGGTGGGTATATTTATCTGCTGTTTAATTCAGTCTGCATTTCACTTCTCTTTTAATTTTTCCCTTTCTGTTTTTGAGCTGTGTGAAGTTTACAGGCAGGGCTCCAGGTCACTGTCTAGACACTGTTTCTCCTTTGTCACAAACAAAAACTACCAGTCCTTTAAAGAGCAGCAAACCTATTTAGTGATGGAGTGCTTTCTGTTTAGAGGATTGGTCTTTTTGTCATGTACCATTGAATAGTAAAGATACCAAGAGGATTCAAAAGAGGGAAATTGCCAGGCACCAGTGACTCACACCTGCAATCCTAGCTACTTAGAAGGCTAAGATCTGAGAATCACAGTTCAAAGCCAGCCCAGGCAGGAAAGTCAGTGAGACTTTTATCACCAATAAACCTGGGCTAAACTCTGAAATAGTAGTTCTCAAATTTTAGTATATCAAAGGATCATCCAAGAAATAAAAAAATGCCTTTTCTTATTCTCCTGTTCCTAGAGGCTATGTTTTAGAGAAAACCTTGGGTCATGTAGCCTGTAGCATGTATGCTTTGGGAACCATCTCTGGCCTGAGTGCTCTAGAGGAATCAGCAAATGGGCCCAGAGCTCCTCTCTGTGCACTTGTGGCCTAGATCAGACTTCTTGCAGTCTTACTCTGTCTGGATGATGACCACTATTCTATACTTTCCAGAAACCTATTTTAGAAAACTGGAAGACAAATTGACCCAGAACAAACTCATCTTAAAGGAAGAGTTGCAAACTTTGCTTCATTTGTGTCAGTCCCGGGATGATGTGGAGCTAGCAAAACATGTCATTTACAGGTAAGGCATTTCCTTAGAAGTCTGCCAGCTCTTCTCACTGTTCCTTTCCCAGAGTGGTCTCATCCAAGATTTTAACTATGACTAATACACTGATGACTCCCAGATATCGTGTCCACCTCCCACCTTTAACTCTGGACATTTATACTTACACATTGTGCTAATACTTACTGGGTTCCTACTGCTTACATGACAGGAGTAGAGGATATTGAAAATATATAAACCAGTTGCACAGGGCAGACGTTTGGGAGTCTTCCTGATAACAGAAGAAACTCTATTGTGTTTTACTCTCCCCAGTACCTTTCCCTATCCCCTGTTCAAATCAAGCTTCAGTGTCTTTTCTGTGGACCCCTATAGTGGGTTCCTAATTCTTCTCCTTCCTCAGTCCTTAAGCCCATTATGCCTTTCTGAGCCACTATTAGAGTTCCTGTGTGAGAGAGAAGGTGCTGGAGATCCTAGGGCTTCTTCACCTGTAGTTTTGGAGACTCAGCATTCTATTTTATCCCAGCCTCTCCCTCTTCCTATCATCCTCACCATTCATTAGCCTAGCTCTGGCTGCACTAACCAAAACATGTCTAGAAACTGTCAGACCGTGGAGATACTGCTGACCACAAATGGCCCAGTCTTGACCAGGCCATGTTATTTGGCCAGACCAAAGCCAAGCCTGGGGAGAAGTAGATCCCACCTCTGGATGGATTGTACACATACAGGAAGGGAAGGAACATACACATACAAGAAGGGAAGGAACTAACCACAGCTATCTTTGAGACCCATTTAATGTTTTCATATTTTTCTCATACAAAGGATTTATGCTTTTGATAGGTTTTATTTCACATCTCCAATTATTATTATGTATATTGGTATTTTGTTTTCTAAATTAATATAGGATAAATATTTGTCTTGAATATTTAGGTATTTTAATTAATTGTGCCCTATTGTTGGACATCAGAATTACTATTTTCAGTTTTCACTAATATAAATAATGTCACAATGAGACCATTATGCATAAAATTTATTCTTTGTTTCTGTTTTGTGGTCAGAGAGCATATTAGTCAACTTTTCAAAGTACTTGAGGCAAGCTACTTATGAAGAGAAAATACATATTTAGCTCACAGTTTTGAGGGTTCTAGTGCATGGGACTGACACTGGCTCAGTTCTAGTGAGGATTCTCTTGACTGTATCACATCATGGTAGATGGCAATTATGATAATAACCAATCACATGTTGATACAGGAAGACAGAGATGGTGGAAGCAGGTCCAGGCTTTTATAATAACCCTCTCCTGAGAACTGGTGTAGGACATATGGGAACCAGTATAATCCCTTTCCATTGCAGCAGCATTCTCAGTTGATCTAAGGTCCTCCCAATTTATTCCACTTCTTAAAAGATCCATGTCACCTCTCAGTATAGCTGTTAGTAAACAAGCCAGATCCAAACTATAATAGGACGCAAACTTTTTAAGGCTTGTAAATGTAAAGTCTCAGATTATTTTTACAAAAGGATGATACCGTTTTATAGTCAAGCTATCAAAAAGCAAAACTTTTGTTTCACTTGACAATGACAAATTATTTGAGACCCTCCAGATAATATTCCTCACTTTTCTTTAAGTTGCCCAAAGCTAACAACTGGACTGGAGGTATGGCTCAATTGTAGGGCTATCCTTGAGTAGAAAAAGCCAAATGAAAATGCAAGACCTTTAGTTCGAGCCCTGGTGCCAGCAGTAAAAAAAAAAAATATTTTTCAAAAGTGTATTTAATTTGTTTTGCTAGGTGACTGTAGCTCACACATGCCTTTTGAGCTTAGAAAAGCAAAGATTGCTATATATTAAAAATATGTTATTTGGTTTATTTTTGGGTTTGTTTTTTTTTTGTCAGTTGTGGGACTTGAACTCTGGGCTTGGGCGCTGTCCCTCAGCTCTTCAGCTCAAGACAAGCGCTCTACCGCTTGATCCATAGCGCCACTTCCAGTTTTCTAGTGGTTTATTGGAGATAAGAGTTTCACGGACTTTCCTGCCCAGGCTGGCTATGAACTGTGATCCTCAGATCTCAGCCTCTTCAGTAGCTAGGATTACAGGTGTGAGCCACCGGCGCCCAGCTTGTTATTTGTTTTCTTGTGTGGGCATGAACCCAGTTCCTGGGAGTACAGAGCATCACCCAGCTCCTTCCTTTTATTCTCCTGTGGGGCTGTTCTAAGGAGACCACTATTCCCTAGCTTATTTCTGTACTCAGTCCCAGCCAGTTGTTGCTTAATACAGAAGATGATTACAATGTACATTTTTATTTTATTTCACAGACTGTGTTGGCCTCTAAGAAATGTTTGTTTAGGGCTGGGAAGGTGGCTCCGTAGTAGAGTGCTGGCCTCGCATGCACGAGGCCCTGGGTTTGATTCATCAATACCACATAAACAGAAAAGGCCAGAAGTGGCACTGTGGCTCAAATGGTAAAGCACTTGCCTTGAGCTGAAGAGCTGAAGGACACCGCCCAGGCCCAGTGTTCAGGCCCCACATCCAACAAAAAAAAGAAAAAAAACTTTGTTTAAATGCCTGCTGTATTGACTTCTGCTTCTTCCCTTACAGGTAGAGTCATTCTTTATTCTGTCTCCATCACCAAGCAGAGTGCACAGTATGGTCTGTGTTTCCCTTCTGCCGTGCCACACCTTTGGGCTCATTAAATCACTTTGATTGCCAGGTACCATGCAGAAAACAGAAATATCACTATGGGGGAATATAAATTTGGACCACTTTTTATGAGGCTGTGTTACGAGTTGAATCTTGAGGAATCTGCATTGGAGCTCGTCAAAGATCAGGTTATTGTTCCCTGATTCCCTCTCCTGCCTGTGTGATTTCCTCAAGGGTGCTTTTGGTATATCACAAAAGACATCTTTTCAGTACACATTATACTTGGATTGAGTAGTCAGAGAAAGGCCCCTGAGCTGAATAAATCAGATAATCACTGTATTTTTAGAGGGTTGCTTCAAGCTGGTTTATATGATGAACTTGTAGGTCTCAGGTCAAAGAAGTAGGTGCCTACAGGTATATGTATTGATGTCATGATGTCTGCCCACTGTGGATGTATTGACCTGGGCGTGCATCCTCTCAGGAGTTTTCAAAGGAATATGCTTTAACATAGGCTGTCATTTTATGACTGCTGTTCTGTCCTGCATCTGTGCTCTCTTGTTGTTGAATATTTATTTTTGATCAAAGACTACATTTGTAAACTACTTGCCCATTTTCCAAAATGTTGTTTCATTTGATTTTTTAAAAAATTGCTTTTGTAGCCGGGCATTGGTGGCTCACGCCTGTAATCCTAGCTACTCAGGAGGCTGAGATCTGAGGATCGCGGTTCAAAGCCAGCCCGGGCAGGAGAGACCGTGAGACTCCTATCTCCAATAAACCACCAGAAAACCGGAAGTGGCGCTGTAGCTCAAGTGGTAGAGCACTCGCCTTGAGCTGAAGAGCTGAGGGACAGCGCCCAGGCCCAGAGTTCAAGCCCCACGACCGACAAAAAAAAAAAAAAATTGCTTTTGTAATTATTTATTGAATATCTACTATGTAGTCAGCATTTTGCTTAAGCCCTTGGCATACTTCATTGTTTCCCACAGTGGCTCTGAGGAGGTAGGTAATAGTTGCTATTTCCCTTCTACAGAAGAGGCCACTGGGACCTCAAGGGTATTATACATTCATCCACAGTCAGAAACACTTGTTAAATTTTGAGATAGGTGCTAGACACCATGTACATGTTAGTGCATTTAGGAACCCCGCCATAACGATTTAATTTTTTCTTCTCTTTTCATTTAAACAACCAAATTTTTATTTGGTTGTTTAAAATACAGTACCTTGTGGGAATGTACACTTATACAACCACTTTGGAAAGCAGTCTGGAGGGTCCTTAGAAAGCTAAAGATTGACCTCCCTTACGACCCAGTCATACCACTTCTAGGCATCTACCCTGAACAACAGGAACCAATATACAAGGACACGTGCACCTCCATGTTTATTGCAGCACTGTTCGCAATAGCTAGGATATGGAAACAACCTAGGTGCCCCACCACAGATGAATGGATCCAAAAATTGTGGTATCTATACACAATGGAATATTATGCAGCCATTAGAAATGACAAAATAATGGCATTTGCAGGGAAATGGATGGAGCTAGAAGGAATCATGTTGAGCGAGGTAAGCCAAGAACGAAGAGACAAACGGTACATGGTCTCCCTCATAAGTGGATGCTAAATCCAAAAGGTTAGTGATACGACAAAACTAACAGGACTTAAGAAACAAAGAACTCCCGCTCATCTGGTTGAACCACTACTAAATATCCTCATGCTGCTGATCACAAATATGGTATATAACATGTGAACACTGTTATATATTACAGACTGTGGTAGACAATTTGCTCCAGGGAAGTTAGAATGAACTTGTGACTTTGAAATTATGTAATCATTTAATCACAATCAAAAAAAAAAAAAAAAAAGAACCTCGGGGAAGGGAGGGAGGGAGGGGATGGTAGGGGGAAAACAATGGAGGGGGTAACAATGTTCAAGAGGAAGTGTACTCATAACCTCACTCATGTAACTGTGACCCTCTGTATAGTAGCTTTACAATAAAAAAAAAAAAAAATAAAAAAAATAAAAAAAATAAAAAAAAAAATACAGTACCTTGATATGTGGCCCATTGTGGTCTTGTACTTCAGATTCTCTTGCCTCAGTATCAAGAGTGCTTAGATTACATGTCCTTCTTTAAGACACCCTAGATGACCAAGGTATATTAGTGAGTATATATTAAAGGTAGTTTCAGACTAGTACTAATAATTGATCTTCTTTTCTTAAGCAAGAAATAATGCACTATACTGTCTATGAAAAGTCTGGAGAATAAACTGTTTCGAATTTCTCAAAACTCACTTTTTACTTCATTTGTGTTGTTTGATGTTGTTTTTGTGCTGATACTGGGGCTTGAACTCAGGGCCCAGCGTTGGCTTTGCTTTTTCACTCAAGGCTGGTACTCTACCACTCGAGTTATACCTCCATTTCTAGCTTTTGCTAGTTAATCAGAGATCAGAGTTTCTTAGATTTGTCTTCCTGGGATGACTTTGAACCTCAGTTTTCAGGTCTCAGCCTTCTGAATAGTAGGATTGCAGGTGTGAGCCACTAGTGTTTAACTATTTTTAATAAACTTGCTTTAATGTTGTAATTAAAGAGAAAGAAAAGTTTCATTTTAATAAGCAGACGTCATGAGTATAACAATAAAAACAAATTTAAATAAATATAAGTAAAGTCTTTTTAAACTACTTGGGTATGAGAAGTTCATGTCTAAGTAAACTTTCTAGAGGAATATAATGAACTGAATCAAAAATGAGTGACTTAAGACTATTCCTGCTCCACCAATGACATTCATCTGAAGTCTTACTATATCCCCACTCTCTTCTCTCTCTTTATCCTGTTTTTCTGTTTGTCATAGCCCTACTGGTACTTCAAATTGCATAGCTTTTTTTTTCAACTTGCTTATTTGCCTGTTTGTTGTCTCTCCCACCACAATTTTAGCTCTCCTAGATTATAAATCCAACTAGAGGTTAAAGAAGAGTGTTTGTCTTCTCATTTCTTCATTTTCATCTAGAATAGATTCTCACAAAAGAAGAAATTTGAGCCTTTTAAACTTGAGTCCTTTGAATGACATCTTTGAATATTATGTATCATATTATTATAGCACTCACAGTGCTAGAAGGATGGCTGAAGAAGATATTGGTCCAAGACTACACAATTTGATCTAGAAGAAATTAACAGTTAATAAGTTATATATCTTTTAAAAAATGACTGAGAGCCAGGTGCCAGTGGCTCACACCTGTAATCCTAGCTACTCAGGAGGCTGAGATCATGGTTCAAAGCCAGCCGAGACAGGAAAATCTGTGAGACTTTATCTCCAATTAGCCACCAGAAAGCCAGAAGTGGCACTGTGGCTCAAGTGTTAGCGCACTAGCCTTGAGCTGAAGAGCTGAGGCACCCAGGCCCAGAGTTCAAGCCCCATGACTGACAAAGAAAATGTCTGAGATCTGATGATTGCATTCGAAGCCAGCCTTGGCAGGAAATTCTTTAAGACTCATTATCTCCAGTTAACCAGCATAATGCTGAAAATGGAGTTGTGATTTAAGTGATAGAGTGCCAACCTTGAGGGAAAATGCTAAGGACAGTGTCCAGGCCCTGAGTTTAAATCCCAGTACTAGCCCAATAAACAAATACATTAAGTAATTAAATATTTAAAAATTGTGATGAGAGTAGATTTTAAGTGTTTTACCACAAGGAAGTAGAAGAATATAAAGTAATACACGTAAACTTGACTTAACTATTCCATAATGTCTATCCAAAACTATATGTATGTAATAAATAGATGCAGTCTTTATTGTCATTAAAAATAAATAACAGTTGAAAGAAATCTTGAGTATCAGGTGTTGGCTACAGTAGTTCATACTTGTAATCCTAGCCACTTGTAAAGTAGAAATTAAGATCCATAAGATGGCAGTCAAGACAAGTCAGGGTAAAAATGTTGCAAAGTTCCATCTCAGCCAATAGCTAGAGACATAGTATTGCACTGTCACCTCTGATAGGAAATATGAATAGGAAGATCATGGTCCAGGACAGCCCAGGGATGAAAGTGAGGCTGTATTTCAAAAATAACTAAATCAAAAAGGGCTGGGGATATAGCACAAGTGGTAGAGTGCCAGCCTAGCAATTTACAAGGACCTCAGTTTAAAACTCAGATGATGTGGCTCACACATGTAATTCTGGCTAATCAAGAGGATGAGATCTGAGGATCACAATAGAAAAAAAAACAACAGATCACTTACCATCTAAAAGCTAGAAGTAGAACTATAGCTCAGGTGATAGAGCACAGGCCTTAAGCACAAAAGAACAGTACACAGGCTCTTGATAGAATAACAAAATAGAAATAACAAAAAAAAAAGCTGAGTAGCATTGAGAACCATTGCACATTATTTTCAAAAGTTTGTAACCAGTTCTGTATTACCTGTTTGTGAAAGGAGGAATCCCTCAGCCTAGTTCTCAAATGTATTTATAGTTTCCATTTCATAGTATAGTTGGTTCCCAGGCTTCCGGGCCACTTTCAGGGTTACTTGTTAATTGACTCAGATGCTTATTTTGAGCATAATAGAGCCACATTTAAGGGCTCTTCCCTGTATTTATAAAACAAAGAGATCTCTTGCCTCTTTTTCAGTACATCATTCCCAAAGCATGACAGCCAAGACAGTAGACAGCAGTTGAACTTGTTCAGAAATAAATCCTTGGTAGATCAGATTATAGAGAATTCAGGAGCTAAATTAAAAAGTATTCAACAAAATAAGAGCTGTATAGAAAAGGTACAAGATATTTATATATAACCCTTAACAGTTTCAAATTTTAATCAACCTGTATTTTTTAAAATATATTTTTTATTGTAAAGATACTGTACAGAGGGGTTACAGTTACATGAGCAAGGTAATGAGTCCATTTCCTATCAAGCATTGTTAGCCCCTCCTTTGTTTTTCCCCTACCATCCCTTTCCTTCCCACCTCCCCACCTCCTCCCCGACACAAAGTTGTAAAGTTCATTTTCAACATAGTGTCTTGTACATCTCATTGTTACAATGGGTCTCAACCTGTTTTTTTTTTTCATTAGCATTTGCAGGGTTTCTTCTCAGATTCCACATCTTTCAATATTTTGATGGATATGTTATTTACCAAAGGCAAATATGAAAGTAAGTACTACAATCTTTGGTTGCTGGAAAATTCTGCTGTCTTTGCTGAAATAGGAATTGGAAAAAATGGCCCAGACAGAAATGATCCTTGTATTCTTTATGAGAGGTAAAATTATGGAAACTTTATTCATTAAATTTGAAAATGTTACATTTTATGTCACACCTTAAACTAAACAGCTTCAGATTTTGCTTTTGCTAAAATTTTGTATTTAAAACATTAGGTCTGCAAGGTGCAGGTGGCTCACACTTAGAATCCTAGCTACTCAGGAAGCTGAGATCTGAGGATCGAGGTTTGAAGCCAGCCTGGGCAGGAAAGTCTGTGAGACTTTTATCTACAGTTAACCACCAGAAAACCTGAAGTGTCACTATGACTTGGAGAAATAGCTTTTAGCATGCTAAAATATACTTTTCAGTGCTGGTACTGGCAAGAGTAGAACTGTGGAAGCTAGCTATGCCTGTGTTTTAACACCACTGTGGTCTCTGTTCACAGGTGCACTGGAAGTATTGCTAGAGATGAAAAATCAAGATGTGAAGTTCATCAAAGATACCTATGTGCTTGCATTTGCAATTTGCTACAAACTGGTAAGATTGTTTCTCCTTAACCTTCAGGGCCTTATATATAATGTCTAACAGAGGATTTGTTTTTATCTCTCTGCCCAATTTTGCCCAAGTTCGCTTTCTATATGTTACAAATATTTCCATTTTAAATGTATTTGGTTTTAGAAAGCTCAAGTCTTGTCAGACAGTTTTATCATGGAGGAACTAATGATCATCTTGACCCTTCTCTGATAATCATGTAAATAGTAGCAAGAGACAGTTGTGATGTTTCAGCACTACTCCAGAGTAGTCTTATATGCTAGACTACTAGATTTGTCTTTTCCTGTTCTCACCTCGAGAAATTTTAGAAGCTTCTGGGGCCAAGTTTAGATTACTTTAGCTTCATCTGTGAAGTTTTTCATGATCACTGTAGCTAAGGGCAGCATCATCTCCTCCACTATCCTTTTCCCCTGTTTGTGTCACTTATTGTATTTCTGACTCTGCCTGATACTGTGCTCAGTAGATGGAGATTCCATCTACCTCTTCAGAGCATGAGTCTGTTGGTATCCAACAAGCCTTTAATAATGGTGCATGACATTAAAATGAACCCTTTGAGGCTAAAATCCAGGACTTAAAAATGCTTATGTCATTACCAGGATTACATCTAGCACATAGAAACTATTTCTTTAGTACTCACCAAATGAATAAACGATAACTGAAAAAAATAAAATGACCTAAGTTCAGTATTTATTCATGCCATTTAGACTTTGTATACCTGGATAATGAAACTTTTTTTTAAACTGAAAATAAAGAACCTCAAACAAGAGAATAGAGCAGGGGTCATTGAAGAACTCCTCTAAAAGAATTTGTAAAGGTTCTGCCTGCTTGAGGCCACTGTTGTAGGGAGACCCCCAGGTTACATCACTGCCACCATGTCTGACCAGGAGGCAAACCTTCAACTGAGTATTGGGGACAGACAGAAGAAGAATACATTAAATTCAAAGTCATTGACCACGATTGCAATGAGATTCACTTCAAAGTGAAAATGACAAGACATCTTAAGAAAGTCAAAGAATCTTAGTGTCAAAGACAGGGTTCTCTTTGAAGGCCAGAGAATTTCTAATAATTATACTCCAAAAGAACTGGGAATGGAGAAAGAAGATGTGGTTGAAGTTTATCAGGAACAAACAGAGTCATTCAACAGTTTAGTCTTGTTATTTTCCCTTAATCCTTTTTTTATGTTTAAAAGCAATTCTTTTGTAATGTGGTATTCAAAATGGAACTGAATACTGTCACATCTTTAAAACATCTGTTAATTTGAATTCTAGTACTATTCATTATAGTTGTTTTCATTGTGCTGATTTTTGGTGATCAAACCTCAGCACCCTCTTTTTTAAAAAAATTGCTTTCTCATTTAAAAAAAGACATATATGTGTAGAGAGGCCACATTTTTCAGGACTGCATTTTCAGGTAATACCAACCGATGAGAGTGTTCACAAAGACTTTCCAATTGCTCCTGAAGTTCTAGCATGTGATAGCTTCACTCCTGGACCATGACTTCCAGTGGTAGATACAAGTTTTTCATAGAACCGAACTGCAAGAAAATGAACTTTCCTTGACTTGAAACTACTTTTAAAGACTGTGGGTTTGAACCGAAAGAATATATCAGAATATATAGAATGAAGCTGGCAGATGTGATAAAAGTCATACTTAACTCCAAAGATGGCTTTGCTGAAGAAAAAGCGTTTTAAGATTAAAAAAAAAACTTGTCAGAAGAACCCAAAAAAGTTCTAATTTTCATTAAAAGTTAATGAAGTTGTTCATGTAAAATTGTATACAAAAAACAGAAACAAAACTACTTCCCCTAAGGAGTGCATACAGTCCAACAGAAACCAGACTGGAAACTGAGAAACTTTAATCTCTACTTTTGTAATAACTAGCTTTGAACAACTACTTACCTCACATCAGTTCATCTGGCTTTCTCCTTTTCTTTCATCTTTTCCTTCTCTTTTTTCTTATTTATTTTTGAGATAGAGAGTTGCATTATAGTCCAGGCTGGCCTTGATTTTGAGATGCTTCTGTCTCAGTCTCCCATGTACTGGAATTGCAAGCCTATACCACCAGGCCTAGCCTACCCTTGTCTTATTTGTAAACTGATTTGGAGATAGTTAGATTTTTTTCTTTCCCCTAATGTAAGAGAACATAATAAATATTTTTGGCTTCCAGCCGGGCACCAGTGGCTCACACCTGTAATCCTAGCTACTCAGAAGGCTGAAATATGAGGATCACCGTTCAGAGCCAGCCCAGGCAGAAAAAGTCCATGAGACTCTGATCTCCAATAAAAACCACTAGAAAACCAGAGGTGGTGCTATGGCTCAAGAGGTAGAGTGCTCGCCTTGAACTGAAGAGCGCAGGGACAGCACTCAAGCCCAGATGGTTCAAGCCCCACGACCGGCCAAAACAAAAACAAAAAAAATATTTAGGCTTCAGACCACACAGTTTCTTCCATACATGATTTCTGTCACATATGGTTTTGTTTTAGTAGCCTTTAAAAAAAATGCTGGTGCTAGTGGCTTATACCTACTATCCTAGCTACTCGGGAGACTGAAATAGAGAGAATTGCTTTTTAAAAAAAGAAAAAATGGGGGCTGGGGGTTTAGCCCAGTGGAAGGGCGCCCGCTTGGCGCGCACAAGGCCCTGGGTTCGGTCCTCAGCCCTGGGGAAAAAAAAGAAAGAAAGAAAAAGAAAAAATGTGTTGTTGTTTTTTTTATTATAAAGATGATGTACAGAGGTGAAGAGTACATTTTTTTGTTTTTTTTTTTTACAGTATCACCCCTTCCCTCCCTCTATCCTAGAGAGAATTACTTTTGAAGGTCAGCTCAGGCAATAAAGTTCTCAAGACCCTTTCATAATGAAGAGCTGGACCTGGTACCATGCTCCTGTTATCCTCACTACAAAAGAAAGTCTAAATTTAGGCAGATCACACCCATGTGTGCATCCAGGCCAGGAGAGAGACCTTACCCCCAAAGCAACCAGAGAAAAATGAGGCTAGAGCTGTGGCTCAGCAATAAGACTGCCTGCCTTAGCAAGCACAAGGTTCTGAGTTCACAGCCCCCTCCCCCCCCCCAAGGCTTGCCTGAGGCCCTGGGTTCGATTCCTCAGCACCACATAAGCAAAAAGAAAAAAAACGGAAGTAGCGCTGTGGCTCAAGTGGTAGAACGCTAGCCTTGAGCTGAAGAGCTGAGGGACAGCGCCCAGGCCCAGAGTTCAGGCCCCACGACTGGACCAAAAAAAAAAAAAAAAAAGAATTCAAAACCGTGTCTTAGCTGATGGCTAGATTTGGCCACAGGGCTATGATTTGCTCATCCTGGATTAAAAAATCCTTTCCAATCATACATCATTCTGATTTTGTAAATAGAACACCAAGAAAATGCACAACAGCAGAATGTCAGTTATTCAGCACCATGGGTCCTGCTTTTCTGGCCTACTTAGGGATGCCTCCCCAAGTGTGAGTTGAAGGGAGGAGAATTTAATTCGACTACTTTTCTCCTGGGTCATGCCCAAGACTGGTCAGAAAATGGAGCTGGGTCAGCCCCTACAGATTCCAAGTCATCTCCAGAAACAGCCTCTTATCTGATTCAGTGAACCGTGTGATGAGCCTTATTCAGCTACAGTTGATGTCTTGTTACCATTGATGTCTTGCTGCTTTGTGTGTGTGTGTTTTGCTCAGATTTGCGTGGAGCTTTTTTTTTAAGGCTTTTGTTTTCATGACATTCTCAAATAATTTATGCTCAAATTTGCACTCGTGTTTCCAAATACTAGATTTATCTAGATAGTCTCAGAATGGAGATTCATTGTAAGAAAAAATTCCTGGTGTTATTAAGCATTACTGTATTATTTAGAATAATATACTGCATATATATATATATATATATATATACACATATATACATATATACATATATATATAGTATAACAACTATACTTATACATTATGAGGACTGTGTTTAGAAAATAGCCTGCTAGACACACCGACATTAATGTTTGCTTAGTGAAACTGTTCCATGACAAAAATATTTTTTTTTTTTTTTTTGCCAGTCATGGGGCCTGAATTCTGGGCCTGGGCGCTGTCCCTCAGCTCTTCAGCTCAAGGCTAGTGCTATACCACTGGAGCCATAGCACCACTTCTGGCTTTTTCTGCTTATGTGGTGCTGAGGAATCGAACCCAGGGCCTCATGCATGTGAGGCAAGCACTCTGCCACTGAGCCACCTTCCCAGCCCCGACAGAAATATTTTAAAAAATAAAGATTTAGAGGTTGGAAGTGTGGCTCAGTTATAGAGCACTACCCAGTGAGCAAAAGTGTCAGGTACTGGGTTCAAGTCCTGGTCTCAGACCTGAAAAAAAAAAAAAGGTTAAAAAAAAGAAAGAACGAAAAATACATAGATAACTTGGTATATTTGCAAATAGACTCTGTATGGAGCTTGCTTCTTTTAAATGGTTTAAGGAAATTTTTACACTGGGAAACCTGAAATACTGTTAATAATGTTATTAAACTTGAAGGCTCATGACATTTACTGTTTCCTCGCAGAATAGCCCAGAATCTTTTAAAATCTGCAATACATTAAGAGAAGAAGCCTTAATGAAAGGAGAGGTTCTCACCAGGAGAGCAATGTGCTTCATTGTGGCACTAGCACTGAAACAGGTAAGGTTTTGGGGAACATGTAAGTGAATTGGGAGTAGACATGCTTCACTTTCATTTATTCTTGCTTTTTAATTTACTTTTTTTCCTTCTCATTGTATTGAAAAGAAACGTCCCTCAAAGAGAGCCAGAGGTTGCTATGGCAACCTACACTTCCACCTATGCCCAAAAAGAATTTTACGTATATTTGAGAACCCAACATACATTTCTATTTAGAATGAGTTGACCAAGATCATGTGAAGAGTCAAGGAGAAAAGCTGCACTCTGAAAGTGATTTTGCAAGTAGTTACTGTGTAATATTCTCAGAGAAGTTTGTCTTTTTGTTCTCCAAAGCTGATATGACTGTAAACTTATGCAGACAGCCCATTGCTACAAGGAGGTTTCAGAGTCAGACCCAGCTGTTAAGGTCTAAGTATGGTTTGATTGAAGCTTTGGCATTCACTTAGTTCTCCCACTCACTAAACTCAGTTGGAGGTAGCTGAGGCCCAAAGAAGGGAGACCTCTATGCTATCAGACCTCAGTGAAGGGAGGACAATGAGCTAAAATCCTCAAATACCTCCTCTGTTAGATTGCCTTGAAGCCTACTTCTAAGATGTCCTATTAAAAGGCCTAAAACATAAGAAATGCAAGTTTGCTCTTTAGTGAAAGGAAATGTCATACCAGAAACATTCTAACCAAGCCAGGTTATTTATCCAGCTGGCAAATAGGGCTATAGAGCTCTTACGGCTAATTAGAAATCTTATTCTTATCAGGGTGATAAATTATCATATACTGGTAGGAAAAGTCACCAAAGAAGAAAGATGTTAAGAGGCTACACTTAGCATGCATCCACCCAGCCATGTTCATTTCTCTAACTTCCTGAAATTAATTTCTGCCCAGTAGAATTATTTTGTCCTCATTAATCTGACAGGAGCTGAACAAGATGAATTAATTAAAATCTCTTCTAAGTCATGTGCAACCCATTTCTTTTTGTGTACTTTTGTACTTTTTCCTTTATGAAGTGTAAGAACACAGTTTGGCGCACAGACACATTGTTTCATCTTTGAGAACAATATTATACCCACAGTATCAGTATAACATTTATATAAGGGGCAGTCTTAGTTGAGTTTACTGTTTTTACCCTGAATTCACCCTTGTTAAATACTGGTATTACCACCCTTGGTTTTGTTTCTGTTTTGAGTTGATCAGATTTGAATTTGCTCTATATATACCTTTTCTTACCCTTTTGTTTGTAGTCTTTCTGAATTGTTTTAGGTATACCTTGTACGTTGTCTAAATTTTCAGTTTGCTTTGCAATATAGTGCTGGTTTTTCTTGTTTATACTAATATAATATAAGTATAATCTTAGGTATCATTTTATTTGATGCTTTTTTATCACTTAAAATTTCTTATGTCATTTTTTTTCCCTCTGTGGGTTTTACTTTTTCTCTTGTGGCTACTTAATGACAGACCCTGGGTTGCAATCCCCCTACTTGTGCTACCCTGTATTGCTAGCAGTGATAGACATGTGTCACTCACCTAACCATTGCCTTTTTCCTGTGGCTCTGATACTGGCGTGTATACTACCATGCCAGCCATTGGTTGAGGTGGAATCTTACCAAACCATTTCTGCCCAGGCTGGCCTCAAACTGCAGTACCCCTGTCCCCATCTGTTCCTCTCAAGTAGCTAAGATTACAGGTTTGAGCCACCTTACTGGCTTACATACTTTACTTTTTAATCTTCCCTTGCTTTTGATAGTACTGTCATTTCTTCATTTCCAGATCCATAACATATATACTATTCTGTGATCATATTCCTCACTTTCATTCTAATTCTCTACATGTAGTTATATAGGCTCATTGTTTACTATTAGTTAATCTAGTATTGTTTTCTCCAGTCTTCTCTGTGTTGATTGAACTTTTGCTTCTGGTAAATTCTTCAGAGCAGATAATAATCTGTGTTCTTGATATTTAATATTATTTTGTCTTTCATTTCTGTATTTTATCTAATTTACCAAGCTTAATATTTTGAGATGATTCTTGCTTTCCTTGAGGTTTTGCAAAAATGGTTCTTTTTCTCCTACTTTGGAATATTACTGTGGCTGCCCTGACTTTTCTTCCGCTTCTAATGGATGAAATCTTGTTTATTTTTCTCATTTCTATTTTTTGTATCCATGAAGACTTTTTTTTTTGTATTGGAGTTTTCTCATCTACTAGTTATTCTCTGATTTCTGTTTTATTGTACTTCTTTCCTCCATTTTTATAAGGCATTATCCTTATGGAGTTCATGTACTATTCTTATTTGATTATTCATTATCGAGAAATATAAATTTCTCATAACCAAGTATAGGAAATTCATATGAGGGAGAGAAAGAGAGACAAACCAACAGACAGACACCAAAGACCTGTTCTAGACTATTAGGCATTTTTTGTTTATATAACAACCCCATATACATTGTAGTTTGGCCCACAGTTATGCACAGGTTTGTTTCTCTCTAAGCATAAGAGGGGTTTCATTGAACTGCCTCTTCTCTGTACAGCTGAAGGGAAGTAGTCTGATCTATGAAAACCATTGACCAGTTTCTCTGCTATCACCAGAAACTTCCCCTTCCTGATCCTGAAGTCTCCCAGCACTGTAAGCAGGACCTGGTTTGTGTACTTTAGGGTGTGCCCTCTGAGAACCCTGTTTAACAGCTGTACTTTGTGGAGCATTTTGATGCATGCAGCACTGTCCCCTCAGAACCTTCTCCAGCACTGCACTGTCCTCTTCATAGTGTGGTCCCCTCTGTCTACCTTTGGTTCAGTGCTGTCCCTTCTGCACAGTGCCCCCGTCTACCTGCTCCTAGACAGCATTGTCCCCTCTCACTGTCTTCTCTTGAACTTTCCCAGGCTCCATTGCCAGAGTCTCTGGCAGCATTCCCACCTCTTCTATGATTTGAAGCTTCTCTGTTCTAATTATGTCAAAGACGGGGTTTGCATTCCTGTTTCTCATTCCTGTTTTTCTTAAAAGCTAGTTTTAGTAGGAAGGGAGATTCTAACTTGATGCTTCCATTTTAGAAACTACACTTACTAAGAAAGAATAATATGCCACTGGATGAACCATTTTATGACATTTATTTTTGATTACTAGAACTTTGTTAATTTTAAAACTCTGGAACCCCAAAGTAGGGTGGGAATATTTTGCCTACTTTAAAAATGGTTTTATGATAGAGATGTTCATATGACTTGGAATGTTACCCTTTTTTCTTCCTAGAACCAAGTGGAAAAAGCTATATCCATTTTTTCCAAAATCATGAATGCAGAGAGTATAACCTGCATTAATTTAAATGTAAGTGACTCCTTTATGGTTTAAGTGACTTAAGGTATGGTGAAATGTCTGCTTTCTTTCTTTATATATATATATATATGTTTTTTATTGTAAAAGTACTGTACAGAGGGGTTACAGTTACATGAGTAAGGTAATGAGTACATTTTTTATTGAGCATTGTTACCTCCTCCTTTGTTTTTCCCCTACCATCCCTTCCCATCCCACCCCCCCACCTTCTCTCTCACCCCTCCCCGCCCCCCCCCTCCGCCAAGTTGTAAAGTTCGTTTTCAATATAGTGTTTTATACATCTCATTGTTACAATGGGTTAACCGTATCCTTATTTCAGCATTTTGTTATTTCCCTTCCCCTCCCCAAATTAAAAAAATGTATATACAAGATGCAGGGCACCGGAATCAAACATAGTGAAAATAGGGATTATACCATGGGGGAAGAACATACAAGAAAAAAAAAAAAAAAATCACATAGTGCATTTTAAGTATGTTAAAAACAATAGCAAGAAAGTAAAAACCCTGGTGTCCCTATCTTGGGGTTCATTTCACTTAACATCATCTTATATGGTCATATGTACATAGCTTTTGACCTTTTCTGCTTTTCCTAGTCTTATACTAGTTATTGCAAATAAGGGAAACCATGGGACCTATGTGTGTTTGGGCCTGATTCACTTAATATAATTTTTTCCAGGTCTTTCCATTTCCTAACAAATGGGGCGATGTCATTCTTTCTGATGGAGGCATAGAATTCCGTTGTGTAAATATACCACATTTTTGTGATCCATTCATCTATTGAGGGGTATCTGGGTTGGTTCCATATCTTAGCTATGGTGAATAATGCTGCAATAAACATAGTTGTGCTGGTAGCTTTAGTATAGCCTTGTTTGTTTGGGTAAATGCCCCAAAGTGGAATTGCTGGGTCATAGGGGCGCTGTATTTGGAGTCTTTTGAGGAACCTCCATACTGCCTTCCAAAGTGGTTGAACAAGTTTACACTCCCACCAACAATGCAGTAGGGTTCCCTTTTGGCCACTCCCCTCCAGAATCTGTTGTTATTAGAGGTCTTAATTAGAGCCATTCTAACTGGGGTAAGGTGGAATCTCAATGTTGTTTTGATTTGCATTTCTTTTATGGCTAGAGAAGTTGAACATTTCTTCATGTGTCTATTGACTATTCTTATTTCCTCTTCAGAGAAATTTCTCTTTAAGTCTTTAGCCACTTATTTATCAGGTAGTTTCTTTGAGGATTTGTTGTTGGGGGATTTAGTTTACTTTCTTTTTCGTGTGTGTATAATACTTGATCTCAGTTCATCAGAACAGTCATTAGTGGAGTTCTGCTGAGTGTATGTTCACCCATGAGGAGAGTCAGCACAGAACTACTCCAGCAGCTTAGGATCAGGTGGGAGACATAAGTATGTGTAGGTGTCAGACAGGTTTGAGGTGTGAGGTTATGACTAGGAAGTCTGTGGAGGTAGAGAAGGAGACTAATGGAGGCTGACCCACCAACCTCTCTACCCAGCCTCTATCCTACATGCTACTTGGATCATATCTCTGGTAGCAACTATAATGTCATTTTGATTAATGACCTAGTATATCTTGGTGCATTAGTGTCTGACACCTGGTGAGCACTCAATAGATACTTGTTATTGTCCTTATTCTATTGCCAGTCTACCAGTGCTCAGGACAGCCTATGCTATATACCCTATCTCAAAAAACAAACTAAACAAAAGAAATTTCTTTTTTTTTTTTTTTTTGGGTCCGGTCGTGGGGCCAGCTGGGCCTGGGCGCTGTCCCTCAGCTCTTCAGCTCAAGGCTAGCGCTCTACCACTTGAGCCACAGCGCCACTTCCGGCTTTTTTCTTTTTGCTTATGTGGGGCTGAGGAATCGAACCCAGGGCCTCAGGCATGCAAGGCAAGCGCTCTACCACTGAGCCACCTTCCCAGCCCCAACAAAAGAAATTTCTTTTCCAGGAAACTCTTGCAAATGTCTAATCTCAATTCTTCACATTGCAGTGTAAGTCTATTTCATTATTTTCGTGGATGATGCAAAAGAAATGGTGGCCAGTTATTTAGTAGCTTTCAGGAGCTAGGTCTCCTGTGAGACTTTTGTTGTTGTTGTTGTTTGTTATCAGTACCAGGCTTGAACTCAGAAGCATGGGCTCCCAGCTTTTTTGCTCACAGATGGCACTCTACCACTTGAACCACACCTCCAGTCTTTCATTTCACTGTGGAGTCTCACAGACTTTTCTACCCAGGCTGACTTTGAACAACAACAATCCTCCAAGTCTTAGCTTCCTGAGTAGTTAGGATTACAAGTGTGAACCAGCAGCAACCATTTTTTTGTTGTTTTGTTGGTTTGTTTTTCATGGCTTAGTGGGCCTTGGCTTTTCCAAGGCTGTCATCTACTTGGAACCCTTACATGTGATTAGAACTATGGAGAAACATTAAGCTAACATATAAAGTGACAGGAAAAGTAGACAGCTTGTTAAGTAAATATTAGCAAAAATAAATTAAGTTTTTGTTTTCCTTATCTACTTTAAAAATTAATGCCTTGCACTAAAATCTTTTACCCACTACCATTTGGAATAGAAATTAACCTAATTTTCTCCCACCTTAATTTCTCTTATCTAAATTGTTCCTGCTGCCTATTTGACCCAGAGGGTCTGGTTTCCTATTTTCCAAGCTAATATTTGCTATGTACTATATTAATCTAGCAGATGATTCCATCAAGACCTACACTGACTCTGCTCTGTCAGTCTGAATTTAAACCCATCAATATAAAAAGAACCATAACCTCTTTCACAGGGCTGTTCAACATCAAAAGATTAATTTCTACTTCTGAATATGTCTGAACACAGGATGACTTCCTTCTGATTCTATTTGAAATCTAACCATTCTCTAGAAATCTGGTGTATCATCAAATGGGGATTGGTTTTGGAATTGAAATTACTTTGCTAGGAAATTGAGCGTGATTTTCTTCTTTTTAAATCAGTGCTGCTTTTATCATTTATTTGTTAACTGCTTTTATCATTTATTTGTTAACACTGGTGAATGTCATAGCACCCTTTCTATTCAGTAAGGTCACTTTAAAGTTCTAGCTGATTCTTATGCTGGGAATTGTAAGCTGCACAAGTAGCGAAGAGACAGACTCATTTATCATAGAATCTCTTTGGCTACTCCTCAGCCATATATATTAAGTGAGAAATTGTATTTGGTTGGGAGCAGCATAAACTAAAACAAACAAATGTTTACAACAAAAAAACCCAGTCTGTAGAAATTAGAGGTTTTGGTTTTCTTTTATGTAGAAAAACCAGGTGCATAGTGTGGCATTCTATGAAGTCATCAGGAACCTGGCCTCTCTCTATGCTACTCTGCCATTGTAAACAGGTGACTTCCATCTACTACACCCCTTCCAGCAAGAAATAGGAGTGATTGAAAACAAAAGTTGGTCCCTTTTAAAGATGTTTTTCTACATCTCTTCCAGCAACTTGTTCTTAATACTAATCCCATGGTCATCCCTGAGTGCAAAGCAACCTGAGAAATGAACAGCTTTGGGAGAGTTTGTTCTGTTACCAGAGAAGAAGTGGAGAGTAGATATTGGCTAGAAAATAGTGATCTTTACCACATATGGTATTCTCCTTCAATGAAGCAAACTTCTAGAGGAAATATAAGAAACCAGAAATTGAATTTCCATCCTCTCAGGGCTTCTATTTCTTTGCAGGCCAAAGATATAGTGTAACTATCATCATCTGAGACCTCACAAAATCAGAGGGACAAAAAGATTAAATTCCTTAAATAGTTTTGTTTACCAAAATAACCTTTGTTCCTTGCTAATCCGGTTTCTCTAGGAATGTATATTAAAGCAGTATGTTATACCCTGTTTTAGTTTTTCTTAACTGCATCCTGAAGTTTGAGACAAGTCCATCATTTAAACTTGTCCTTGGCTTTTGGTCAGTAATGAACAGTCTCTTGGGGATTGTTCCTCCTCAGTGTAGCTGAGAGTTGTAAACCTTATTCTTGAAGCTGCTGCTGAATCAGAGATTGTTGCTGTGGCAGGAAGGGAAGCTGAGATAACAAATGAAGTACAGTAACACTGAAATCTTCAAGGGGACAGGTCATTTCAGGCACAGGACCCCAGTGGTCTGTCCTTGTGCATAGCTAGGGGCCCATCCTTCCATTTCCATTGATTGTTGTCAAGGGTTGGCTTCATGCCAAGAACTAGAGACCCAACGCTCAGCCAGGAAGGTTTGTCCTTGTCCTGAAGAGGAAGACTACTGCCAACTAAATTGGGACTCATTTCTATTAATAAAAGTACTGAGAACTGAAGGGTTAGGGATTTCACCCTACTGGCAAGCTAATGAGTTATGGGTGCTGTCTTATGAGTGCTGGTGAAGTACTGCACACACACAGCTAAAGGACAGTTCATCACAGCAATAGCAGTATCCAGAGTGTTGGTGTTTTTACATCAGTTCACTGAGCCCCAGTTCCCATGGCGAGATATGAAGATGAACAGGTCTGTTTGCCTTTTGTACACAAAGAAAGTGTGTTTTAGGAGAAGAACAGTCAGCTTAGGGAGTTAAAAGAAAATATCTCTTATAATAGGCAGTAAGCATGTCTGTTGGTTATACAGACATTCTTTAAAAGATGGTCTGGAATAAAGGCAGTCAAGTGATTGGACTGGCAGGACATGGAGGGATTGAGAGCAGGCATGGTAGACCTGTAATCTCTGCTACTCTAAAAGCAGAGATCAGGTGGACTACAGTTTGGAGTCATCCTGGGCAAAAAAGTTATGATGACCCCCTCTCCCCAGTCTCAACCAACAAGCTGGGCATGGTGGTATGTGTTTTTTTTATCTCACCTACACAAGTAGCTTAGGTAAGGAGATCACCAGCTGTTTATCTTGGGCATAAACAGAAGACCCTATCCAAAACAAAAACAAAAACCATGGATGTATGACAGCATCCTTCCTCATAGTAAGCACAAGGCTCTGAGTTTAAACCTTAATGTATTGCTTAAAAAGAAAGAAAAGATACAGAGAAATTTCAGAGAACCCTGGGATGTTGTGTCCCAACAGAGTGCTTATGCTTTAGATCAGGGCCCTTAGATGAGATTCTTTGTATTGAGACTGCTCAAGATCATTTCATTCTGTTCTTCAGGACCAAAGGTAAACCCTTTGTCCTAGTAGAGTAGTTGTCTAGTAGGTAGTTGTCTTACTAGGCCTCAGCTCTTCCAATGCTGTCATCCACTTCGAAACCTTAAACAGGATTGGTTCACTACTAAGAAACAAGAACCTGGCCTTGTTGTGCTCTGTGTCTTTCCTGTTTATGGTGTGATCCTTCCATTGCTATGTGCTGTGGCATGACCCAGACAAGAGGACCTTACTTAACCCTTGCTGAGTTGATGTCAGCTCCATACCTTGAACCAACCTCCAGAACTGTGAGCAAAAACCAGCCTTTTCTCTTTATAAGAAGTCTGCTCAGGGCTGGGAAGGTGGCTCAGTGGTAGAGTGCTTGCCTTGCTTGCATGCATGAGGCCCCGAGTTCACTTCCTCAGTACCACATAAGCAGAAAAGGCCAGAAGTGGCACTGTGGCTCAAGTAATAGAGCATTAGCCTTGAGCTGAAGAACTCAGGGACAGAGCCTAGGCCCATGACAAAAAAAAAAAAAAGTCTGCTCAACAGACTGTTAAAACATAAACAGCCATAGAATAGCTAGTTCATGATTAAAAAGGAAAGCTTCTTTCAGAAAACCTACCTTTCGTAAGCCTAAAAGCCTTGAAATGTTCATCCCTTTGACTTAGTAATTTTATTTCTGAAAATCAAGTCTTAAATTACCAGACTTCTTTGAAAATATATATATAACAAAAAATAGAATTTTCCCATGATTAGTTCCTATGTATTTGTTAAAAATGAGGTTTTGTTTTTGTAATTTTTTATGCGTATGTATGTGTGTGTGCACTGGTACTGAGGCTTGAATTCAAGGCCTCAAACTCTCACTTGGCTTTTTGTTCAAGGTTGATGCACTACTACTTGAACCATAGCTCCACGAATCTTACAGACTTTTCTTCCCTGGCTGGCTTAGAACTGAGATCATCAGATCTCAGCCTCATGAATACGATTATGAGTATGAGCCACCAGCACCTAAGTTTTTTGTAATGTTTCTAATTGTTGTGAAAGATTATTCATTGAATAACAATTGGCAAAAAGAGCAATCAAGTTTTGAGGAAGCTAATATATTTGAAAGATAGTAAGTCAAATTGTAAACTGGTTAACATTGATTGGCAAATTCTCAGTTACTCTCATTTCCTCTTTTCTGAGGTTCAGATTGTACAGTAAATATTGATAACTAGGGGAGATGTACTCTGTTTTTTCTTGCATTGAATGTGTCAGTCTGAGGGAAAGTAGTTAGTAGCATTCTAAGTGTAAATGGGAGGGTCTCTGTAAGTCTCCTGTCAGCCTCCACTCTGCCTAGGTAGCATGCTAACAACTTCAAATGTATCATTTACACATACCCAATTTTAGGAGACTGACTGTCATGATCCTGAATACAGAGGAAGAAAGGAGGAACTTTTTATCTTTGCTGAATCCCTCCTGTGTGCTAGATTTTCACTTAATGTTCACAGTAACTCAAATGTGGGGTTTGACAATACTTTTCCCATTTTACCAATGAGGAAATAAAATTGAAATTAAGTGCTTGGCCCTGATTCTTTTAGCTGGTAATTGCCAGTAATTGCCAGTGTTGAAATTTCAACCTATATTCCAAAGCCCATGCTCTCTCCATTGTTTCCTGTCTGCAAGTTTTGCAGTTGTGAAATTCGATTTGCCATGGGAAAGCAAGTGTTAGCTAGTGGGCACCCATTCAAAACACTATTTTGGACTGTAAGCTAATGAATTAGGAAATAGCATCAAGGTAGAGTGAATGTCTCTTGTTACAGGCTTATCTAACTAGATATGGTTCCTGTCATTGAAATGCTGGCTCAGTCTTGTTTTTGCTTATTTCTTCTTTTTACTCAGATTGTAATCCATATCCAATCAAATATGTTAGAAGCCTTGATAGAGGTGCTACAGGGTGCTGCAGAAGGAAATTTATCAAGGTTTGTGAAAAGAAACAAGTTCTCAGAGGAAGTGGTAAGTAGGCATGTGCTGCATACATCTCTTAAAAAATGTTCACCAGTGACTTTTCTTTGTGGCCTCCAGGGCTTGAACTCAGGGCCTTGTGCATGCTATGCAGGCACTCTATCATTTGAGCCATATTCTCAGCCCTCTTTTTTCATTTTTTCTTTTCTTTTCTTTTATTGTTGTGAAAATACCGTGTAGAGGGGTTACAATTACATGGGCAAGATAATGTCTTTTTTTCTTTATTGTTTTTTTCAGGTAGGGTCTCACATTTTGCCTGGAGTGGCCTTAGACCACCCTCCTCCTACCTATAGCCTCCCAAACAGGTGGGATCACAGACACTTACCAGCGTACCTGGCTTATGATTAGATGGAATCTTGCTGACTTTTTGCCTGAGTTGGCCTTGAACACAGTCCCCTCCAGGGTACGCCTCCTGAGTAGTGTGAGCCACCATGCCCCTCCTCACCTGGTGTCTTCATTCTGTAACCCACCTCTTTAGAGACATTGTTGACTATGGTACCTTTTTTGTTGCTCCTGTTTTAAGACTTGCATGTGTCTTAAAAAAGACTTCTTTTTTTTTCTTTTTCTTCTTATACAATATCCTCCAAAATGTTTCCAATTTGTTTCCCTGCATTGTTATTATGGTTCTAATCTCTCTTTTTTAGTGGACCACAATTTTATGCCTTTTACCATCTTCCCCTGAAGCCTCCAAAACCTTTTCTCTACTTCTTACTCTCAGTTAATGACCTTGTTTTCCTGTTTAATGGAGAAAATAGATACAGTGAGAAGAAAATGACTACCACATTCAAGCTTCTGGCTCATTTCCCTACATGCACATAGTGTCTGGCAATTATCTGTCAGCCTCTAATTACTCACTAGATCACATCTCCTCTGCCCCTATTCCAGGAAATCAGTCTAAACATGTCTCACTCTTTTGAGCATCATCAATATCTCCTCCCTTGGATCATTTCTATCATCAAATAATACGTTATCGTATCTTTCATCTTAAAAAAAGAAGAAAATGAACCAGATGCTGGTAGCTCATGGCTCTAATCCTAGTTGTTCAGGAGCCTGAGATCTAAGGACCATATTTCCAGTCAGTCCCAGCAAACAAATCTGACAGGCTACTTATTTTCAGTTAACCAGCAAAAAGCCAGAAGTGGAGGTGTGGCTCAAGTGGTAAAGTGCTAACCTTGAGTGATAAAGCTAATTGAGACCAAAAGGCTCTGATTTTTAGCTCGGGTAGTGTCACCATAAAAAACAAAGCAAAACAAAAACCTTCTATCATGCCAATGGAAGCAAAGCATGTGTTTAGCTAGGAAAGTTGAACCTCATAAAACGTCAATTCTTCCCCAGCTAAGGTAATAAAATAAGGATACAGTCCCAATAAAAATACCACTATGTTTTCTTCTGTGTCTTCAATTTAGTTGAAAGAAGAACCAAAAGAGAATAGCTAGGAAGAGCCTGTGAAAAGAGAGAAATAAGAGGTATAAGGTAAAAAAACTATAGTGTGGCTTAACTCGACAGATTAATCTGTGGGACATAAGAGCAAGTCCAGAGATAGACCCAATTGCATGCCCAAATTTAGATGGAATGACCAGCATTTCCGATCAGAACGGACAGATTGGTACTGTGGCTCAAGTGGTAGTGTGCTAGTCTTGCGCTCTGAGTTCAGGGGCAGCACCCAGGCCCTGAGTTCAAGCCCCAGAACCGGCAAAAAAGAAAAATAGACTTGAAGAACTAGATGGTCCCTGTACATTTTGCAAGTTTGTTTCTACTTCTTAAAGGATATGAAGAACAAAGGACTCTTATAGAAACATAATGACTTGCTTTTCTTTTTTTCCAGCTAGCCAGAGTAAGGGAAAAAGTGAAAGATGTACCCACTCTTATGGCCAGATTTGATGAGATTTATGGGAAACTGCACATAAATGGCCAAGTCACCACTTACACCTTGGACGCTCTGCTCTGCCACACCCCCAAAGATAGGACATCCCACACCTTGCTACTAAAAAAGAGGACTATCAGCCATCGAACTCTTCAACCCCTCAACCAGTCCCTGCTGGCTGAGTAACTATTTTCAACCTTCCTCTTGGTTTGAGGAGCCTGAGAGGCAAGGCATCTTACTTCACCAGACATTTTGCTAACACTTGGTCTTCTGCTTAAATTTCAAGTCCATTGAGTGGTGACACATTGATTGAGAGGTTATGCTGCTGTGCCACTGTGAAGCTGCTCTTCAGTATCAAATGCCAATGGAAGAGCAGGGTCCTGTTTCCAGTACAAACCTCAACACCAGAAAAAAAAAAAAAAACCTAAGTATCATTGGGAAGGAATTTCACTGGAAGCCTAGTTGACCCCGACTCATTTTTCAAGGGAGGAATTACTTGAAAAATTAAACTTTGCTGAATTTAGATCTGAAACCCTCTTCTGCCATGATGGGAAATAACTAAGAATTGTTCCACTGTTCACCATCTTTTATCTGTGATCCTAAGCAAGGTACTTCAGCCCTCACTTTTCCATCTACAAAATAATGGTGTCTATGTGCATTTGCATATTGACTTGAAATTGTCATTCAAGGTTCAGTAGGGTTAAACTTTACCCAAAGTCAAGGAAATAAAAAAATATCTGACCAGACTTCTTGAGGTTGTGTTTATTTTCTTAGCATCATAAACAAAATCAGAATTTAACTTTCAGGAATATGTTAGGCCAGACATGTTGCTACATCACTTGGAACATAGGGGCAAGAGGATCACAAGCTCCAGGCCAGCCTGGAAGCTAAGTTTTTGAGATTCTAGTCCTACCCACCAGCTCAAAAAAAAAAAAAAAAAAAAGAAAGAAAGAAAAAGAAAAAAAATGCAAATAACACTTAAGGCATTTTAATAAAAAGTGCTTATGTTTTTACTGCATTTAAAAAAAGGAGAGAAGGTAAACTGTGTTTTTCAAAAGAAATGCCACTATCAAATACCAATGCTTATTAGTCTTCTATGTGGATTATAAATATTTGGTGGTTCATCTTGTTAATGCTTTTCCCTTTGGATGCGATGTTAGTTCTACAACAATTTGAAATACAGTATCTGGTCAGTTTTGCATATCAGGTCACTAGTGTATGGGAAAAGATACACAGCAGCTCCACACCTCCCCCTCCCCCAACTTGGCCTTTTGTTTCTGTAAGCCTGGAGGAGCTCCTTTGTGGCTTCCATGTTAGTGCTCATTACAGAGTAATCTAAGTTCCACTCAACAATAGGCTTAATTGTGGAAATAGGCTAAGCCTTAGCAATTTTTGTTAATAGCTTTATTGAGGATAACACAAAAATTCCACAAACTTTTAACCAATTCATAATAAATATTACTAAGAAGTTATAGAGCAAGTGAATATTTACTTGATACAAACCAGGTGCCAGTGGCTCATATCTGCGAGCTTAGGTACTTAGGAGACTGGTGTGATTCCAAACTAGCACCGGCAGAAAAGACTCCATTGCAGTGCAAGAACCTGGACAGGAAGTGAGATTCTGTCTCAAAAATAACCTGTACAGATAAGAGGCTGGAGGCATAGTTCAGTGGGAGAGTGCCAAGTCTTTTCTTTGAAGTAAATGTTTTGTATCCTTTTGGTTTTTGGTGGGTTTTGTTGTTTTTCAGAGACAGGGTCTACCTATGTAGCCCAAACTGATCTGGGACTCATGATCTTCCACAATTAGCCTCCTAAATGTGTTCACAACCATGCCCAGCCCCTGTTGCATCTTTTCAGTTTTCTGGTTTTTGTGGTACCAGTGCATCTAACCCAGTGCCTTGCACATGTAAGCAAGTGCTCTACCTCTGAGCTACATCTCCAGCCCTGTTTAATTTTTTTCTTATGTCTTAACATCTCAAGATTGTAACAGTATATATACTCACAGAGAACTGGTTAAAATACAGGCTGCTGGGTTCTATCTCCATTTCTAGTACTGTACATCTGAACTAAGGCCCAAGAATTTATGCATTTGAACTAGGACCAATGAGTAGAATTGCTAATGAATAATTAGGGCTCACCTGGGTAATGAAATTCAAGAGAAAAAGCTGTGTATCTTCATATAGATAGGAGGCTCAACTTTCGTACCCATTCTTGGTTATCTCTGGTCTCTGGTGAGGAGATGGAGGAGGAGGGAATCACCTTGTCTGTGGCATCTGCTGGGTGGCAGGGTTGATCCCAGCAGGCTGTGAGAGACTAGTGCTGGCACTCATTTCTGAGGTTTGCAACCTCTGCCATCTGCCCGACACTTAAGTGTCTTACTCTACTCTTGCAACAACCAACATAAAGTCATCCACAGGGTTCTTTGATAAGGAGTCCCAAGGCATTATCACTTAAGGATGATAAAAGTGTTTATGTTGCTTTCAAATACACAATAAATACATGCAAACTAAAAAGACAACATTTAGTAAAAACCATACTTTATAACATTTCTAGCTATAAGTGAGGGAAGGGGTGACATTGTCCAAAGAAAGAGTAAAACAAAAATGTATTCTTTACCTGACTTATATAACGGTAACCATTCTGTACATCAACTTTATAATAACAAAAAAATTTTTAAATTTCCATCTATAAATACGACTTGGAGGAATTAAACTTGGTAGATAAAATAGTCACTAAAAAAGTTACAGTGGGCCAGGCACTGGTGGCTCACACCTATAATCCTAGCTACTCAGGAGGCTGAGATCTGAGGATTGTGGTGCAGTTCACAGCCTGGGCAGGAAACTCCATGAGACTCTTATCTCCAGTAAACCACCAGAAAACTGGAAGTGGTGCTGTGGCTCAAGTGGTAGAGTGCTAGGCTAGCCTTGAGCTGAAGAGCTGAAGGACAGTGCCCAGGCCCAGAGTTCAACCTCACAACCAACAACAACAACAACAACAAAAAAGTTACAGTGGCAAAAGCAATTGGTCAGTAATACTTGATTTACATAAAAACTTTGTCACCAACCAAGTCATTGTAAAATAGATACCAATGCAAATGACTTAAGAAAAAAAAACTATTTCTTTAAAAAGGAAATGGCTCAATTACATTGCATAGAAAATGAGTCAAGGGATTAAGTTGATTTAAATACTATTTGCTCAAAAGGTATCTTCTCAGCAAAGAAGTGATTGTTACTGCAATTCTGGTGCATGTAGTTTTATGCATTTAACATGGAGTCAAAACGAGATCTTTTAAAAATGCCCTTATTCCTCATGGAGCTTGCATTATGCAAGTGCTAGCAACATCAAATGGGGAACTGGGCTGTTAGCCACATGACTACAATTGGGGTAAGTGCTGAGTGCAGGGTACATTCCATCAGTGGCCTTACGTAATAAGTAGTGGGCATTTGCACCCAGCACACTCCCATCCTAGGGACCACAGATTGTGATTGTTTTGACACAGAACGTACATTGCCTCGTGTCACTGCAGAACTTTTTCTACCTGTGTATATCTAGTCTCTCCTGAAGCTGATGTGTTTTCCTTTTCTAGTATATGATCCTCAAATGCCTATGAAGCATAATAAGTAGGGCCTTCATATTTTTTTAAATAAGTGAAGAAATTAATGGCAGGCTTTTGTTCATTGGAATAGTCTACCATGATATACTTCCCAGTTTCTCATACGCTGGTGGTTGTTTCCCCATTCACATAAGACAGAGCCAAGATAAGAAGGAGAAGGGGTTGGTTTGCACAGGAGACCTGGGCCCACCACCATATTCCTGTAGTGGCCCAGAGCCCCTCTCTCTGGCTCTGCTAGACCATGAGGGCTTCCTCAATAGTTTCAAGTACTCAACTAATCTGATAAGTGATTTGGGGAGAGATGGGGAAGCAGGGATTGACCACAAAGGTTCCAAGTGAAACTTTGCAAGCGCTAATGAAAGACAGTTAGATGCCACTTATGCTCCCCAACCCTCTTGCCTGCTGCGGCCTCCAAAGATGGAGGCCTTCAGGGAGGAGCCTGAGAGTCAGGCAGCAGCATCATGGCCATAAAGATGAAGGTGAGGGAAAAAGAAAAAAGTCCCAGAATGAAGGCAAACCACTACTTGCCTGGTTATCACTGGCCTGTTGCTAAAATGCCCCAAAGCTGGCTATTTTAGGAGAAAACATCCTCATTAATCAGACTCCCAAGAGGAATAAGAAGAGGGAAGACAGCTCACAAAGCCTCTTGGTATCATGGGCTGTAAACCAAGTCACATTCTTGACAGCCAAGCAGCAGAACATGCTGGTATAACCCATTGTGCCCCCAGCGGGACACATTCTGTAGGCATGCAAGCCAAGAGGATTATGGTGATCACCAGCTTCATAGCTGGAAATACCATACTAATTGTCAGGTAGCATGATGGGTGTGTTCTAGTTGCAATTGGCAAGATGGTCTCATGCACATCAAGGACAATTCTATTCCAATTGTGCTCACTGAGAGTCAAGGAGAAAACCAAGCAACAAACATGAGGCTTTAGGGCCAGAGGGTTTGTCTCTGTATAAAACTAGAGAGTGAACAAAATACCATTTCCAGTTTGGATTAACAGAGTTGCCTCTGCTGCGTTGGTGACAAGAAGTTCAACAGTAGTAGAGCTACTTAAGTCAGAGTTTATCAAAAGAACACATCTAATAAATAAGACGCCATTTCTCAGGTTTTGTGCACATATCTCACTGAGTTCTCAAGAAAACACCAGGAGGGACTTTGACCCCATTTTATAAATAAGGGGTCTAAACCTTAGAGATGTTAAGACGTTTGCTCCCAGACCCATGCAGACCCCAGGCAAACTCCCAGGTATGTGTGAACTTGTTTGAAGTGCAGGCAGGGCCATCCACCTAAGCCCAGCTGTAAATATCCCATTGTGGGCCCAACCAAAAGGCCCCCACCTTCCTTGACCTAGTGGCTTTTTCATTCACCTCTGCCTCCTTGCTCTTATCTCCTATAAAAACCCAGCTCCTGTCCCAACTCTTAGGTGCAACCTCCAAACTGCAGGAAGGTCTGTGCCCCTCGCTGTTCCTCAATAAGCAGTCCTCCCCTGTTGAGTCCTCCCCTGTTGATCAAGTCGGGCCTATTTCTTTCCCGTTCTCCTCCATTTTCCTAACAGAACAGTGTTTGAAAACAGACAATTGAATGTCAGAGCTTGTGGATCTATTGTCCATTTAAATGGTGCCTCTGTGTGTGTGTGTGTGTGTGTGTGTGTGTGTGTGTGTGTGTGTGTGTGTGAAATATACCCTGGTTATTCTTCAGTTGACGATCTTAGAATATGACAGTAGAGGGCACCCAAAGCCCCTATTTTGTAAAAGGTGCTATTTTTTTTTTTTTTTTTTTTTTTTCAAAAATGTCTTCCATTTTTTGGAATTTCGAGAATAGAGGCCTGCACAGGCTACACAGAAAAGCTGCTCATAGATAGACTTTAGGGGTAATGTAGGAGGTTGCCTTTATTCAGGGTAATAATGAGCTGTTGTTGAGAGGATTTAGGAGAGAGAAAGCAAGGAGGTTGATTCTCTGCAGAAAGAACATGAATGTATATGCGCACACACAAGCCTGGTCGTGCACATGAAACACAACAGATGTTTCATGAGAAAACATTGTAAAAGAGAAAGAAAAAGGATGGTGACTCACCCAAGCTGAAAAGAACTTTTCTTCTAAATTAACAGGACAAAAGAGTCATAATTAACTGTTAACCTTTATTTGCTAACGTGCCATTGAGAATTGAATAAGAATTAGGATCTTAACAATTTTGATTGTCATACCAGATTCATCAAATGACAGGCATGCCAAATATTTCATTTTGCAAGTTTCTTTCCATTTCTATTTTTAACCTTTGAGACAGTGGCACTATGTAGCCCATGTTGGCCTTGAACTTGCCATCTCCTTACCTATCCCTTCCAAGTGTTGGAAATTACAGGTGTACTCCACCATGCCCCACTTAAATTCCCTCCTTCTTAATGGTTCAGAGACTAGAAGATGACATGGGTCTCCAGCATTGGCAGCAAGTGAGGCATATCAGATTCAATTTTGCCTTTTGTCCATATTTCAATAAAACAATGTCTTAGGGTTTGTTTTCTTCTCCCTAAATTCTACTTCCTCTTTCTCCTCTCTCTGTTCTTCTGTGTTTTTTTTTGTCTTCCCCATTATTTTGTTAATGCTTCTCCCTTTGAAAATGAATATATTTTACGTCCCTTTTTTTGGGCTGGTCATGACAGAGGTTAGCTTCCTGTGCTGTCTTCTTCCAAGCACTGACTCAGAGGAGAAGCTGACTGCCAAGAACTTAGGAGAAACCCAAAGTTTGCTTCAGTCCTGGTTTTTTTTCTCCCCCAAGCTCCAAACCTCTTATTCCAAAGACCTGAACAAGTCAAGTTGAGAGAAGCAAGCAACATGTCTGTAAAAGAAGCCTGGCTACTTGGAGCTGTCCAGGACAAACCAGTCTACCTACCAGACACACCTACCATCCCTGTGTCTGTGGACACAGTTACATCCCTGACAGTATAGCATGGGCTGGAATTGCCAGCTCATACATTTTACTGCACTCCAAGGTTCATTTAATAAAGAGCGTTTAGCAAGTATCTATCTATTTACTTACTTATTTGTTTGCTAATTTATTTGCTGGTACCGCAGCTTGAACTCATGGCCTGGATATTGTCCCTTAGATTTTTCACTCAAGGCTGGCACTCTATCATATGAGTCACAGCTCTACTTCCAGCTTTTTTGGTGGTTAACTGGACATAAAAGAGTTTCTCAGATTTGTTTGGCCAGACTAGCTAAAAACTATGATCCTCAGATCTCAGCTTCCTGAGACTACTGGCTCATCACTGCTTTAATTTTTACTTATTCACTTATTTGTTTGTTTGCTTGTTGTACCAGTCACTGGACTTGAACTAAGAGCCTGTGTTTTGTCACTTAGTTTTTTTCACTTAAGGGCTGGTATTCTGCCACTCCAGCCATAGCTCCACTTCCGGCTTTTTGCTGGTTAATTAGATATACAGAACTTTCCTACCTGGGCTAGATTTAAACCTCAATCCTCAAATCTCAGGGCCCTGAGTAGCTACGATTGCAGGCACTCATCTTTATTGGGATTTAGTGATGATAATAGAAATATCTTTTCTTCTTCGCCCTTAGCTATCAAACTTTCCCATCCAAAAAAAAAAGTGCAAAGGAACAAGATCAAGTAACACAAAGTGAGCTTGAGGCTGGATTTGTTCCTGTCAGTTCCAATAGAACCACATGGAGTTACTAAGGACATTTACCCACGGGCAGTAACAACAGCACAGCAGTGAAGCAGTGACTCAGGTTTTGAGAAATTTAACCTGCGTGCAAACACATGACAATGTTTTCCTGGCAACCTGCAGTTTAACAGAATAGGAAATGAAAATCATCATTATCACTATAAGCTTCCTTTTTATGAGTTTCCATTACTGGGAGAGGTACCTCTGCTATTTATTGCCTGTCCCTCCCCCCTTCACTCTTTCCTTCCTTCCTTCCTTCCTTCCTTCCTTTTCTTTCTTTCTTTCTCTTTCTTTCTTTCTTTCTTTCTATTTCTCTCTTTCTTTCTCTCTTTCTTATTTCTCTTTCTTTCTTTCTTTATTTCTCTCTCTTTCTTTCTTCCTTTCTTTCTTTCTTTCTTTCTTTCTTTCTTTCTTCCTTTCTTTCTTCCTCTCTTTGTTTTGTATAACCTTCAAATAAAAAACAGAACATTTCCTCATGATTAAAGGTCTCAGGAGGGGCTGGGAAGGTGGCTCAGTGGTAAAGCACTTGCCTTGCATGCCTGAGGCCCTGGGTTTGATTCCTCAGCACCACATAAGCAAAAAGAAAAAAGCTGGAAGTGGCACTGTGGCTTAAGTGGTAGAGCGCTAACCTTGAGCTGAAGAGCTGAGGGACAGCGCCCAGGCCCAGAGTTCAGGCCCCACGACTAGACCCAAAAATAAATAAATAAATCTCTCAGGAATTGGCTGACCTCCTCTCAGGGGAAAAGGAAGGGGCACCCCTAAATTAGCTGCCCTCTGATCTCTGGAACAAAGAGACAAGAAAGAAAATGATCTAGAAGCACAGAACCATTTTCATGACAATAATTTGCATACCAAATCTATCCAAGCCCTAGAAAGCCTTAAGACTACCATTTGATCAGAGTGTCAGTCACTTGGGCAGCTGTGTTAGGTGTCTCTTAACCAAGAGGGGAAGCCAAGAGCAAGACTGCTCCTTCCTTAAGAAGAGACGGCTTTTGGGCTGGGAAGGTGACTCAGTGGTAGAGTGCTTGCCTTGCATGCATTAGGCCCTGGGTTCGATTCCTCAGCACCACATAAGCAGAAAAAAAAGCCGGAAGTGGCGCTGTGGCTCAAGTGGTAGAGCGCTAGCCTTGAGCTGAAGAGCTGAGGGACAGCGGCCAGGCCCAGAGTTAAGGCCCCACAACCAGACCGGAGGAGGAGGAGGAGGAGGAGGAGGAGGAGGAGGAGGAGGAAGAGGAGGCGGAGGAGGAGGAGGAGGAGGAAGAAGAGGAGGAGAAGCAGAAGGAGGAGGAGGAGCAGAAGAAGGAGCAGAAGAAGCAGAAGAAGCAGCAGAAGAAGCAGCAGAAGCAGAAGAAGCAGCAGAAGCAGAAGCAGAAGAAGCAGAAGCAGAAGCAGCAGAAGAAGAAGAAGCAGAAGCAGAAGAAGCAGAAGCAGAAGCAGAAGAAGCAGAAGAAGCAGAAGCAGAAGAAGCAGAAGCAGAAGAAGCAGAAGCAGAAGAAGCAGAAGCAGAAGAAGAAGCAGAAGCAGAAGAAGCAGAAGCAGAAGAAGCAGAAGCAGAAGAAGCAGAAGCAGAAGAAGCAGCAGAAGCAGAAGCAGCAGAAGCAGCAGCAGAAGCAGAAGCAGCAGCAGCAGCAGCAGCAGAAGCAGCAGCAGAAGCAGCAGCAGAAGCAGAAGCAGAAGAAGCAGAAGCAGAAGGAGAAGCAGAAGCAGCAGCAGAAGCAGAAGCAGAAGCAGCAGCAGAAGCAGCAGCAGCAGAAGCAGCCGCAGCAGAAGCAGCAGCAGAAGCAGAAGCAGAAGCAGAAGAAGCAGCAGCAGCAGAAGCAGCAGCAGAAGCAGCAGCAGAAGCAGAAGCAGAAGGAGAAGGAGAAGGAGAAGGAGAAGAAGAAGAAGAGACAGCTTTTACTAAATCATCCATGCGTACTCTTTGGATTGTGCTTGCCCCTCAGCTTGAGAGGGAAAACCTGGGCCAGACTAGTCCTGCTCTTAATCTTGTTGACCATCAAATCAAGAATAAACTCCAAAGTCCACATGGTACATGATCTTCACCACTGACCTCTCCAGCTGCAGCCCTCATCTATTTTCCTTGCTTGTCTTATTCCTACTACCCAGGCCTTCTGACTGTTCCTGAAAGACCTCAAGTACTTTGGGGTCTTTTCATTCTGGTTCTCCCTCAGAGTTGCCTTCCTGGATGACCCACTCTAAATAACATTATCTCTGTTCCTTCTCCATCATCATGACCTTTGAAAAATAGAACATTTATGAGCCAGATATGATGGTGCACACTTGTAACCCCAGCTACTTGAGAAGTAAAGGCAGGAAAATGGCAATCCATAGCTGATTAGGGAAAAGTTAATACAAAGCTATCTGAAAAACAAACTAAAAGCAAAAGGGCTGTTTGGCTCAAGTAATAGAGTTATTTGTCTTAACTGAAGTGTGAGGCTCTGAGTTCAATACCCACTACTATACTCACAAAAAGGCATTTATTGCTCTAAATTTATATTTTTTGCCAATTAGTTATCATCTCTGGAAAAGAGATTGGCAAAGTGCAATGTAAGGACCAAATCACGCCTGCCTTTGGCATTTTTCATCACAGTTGTAGGGCTGAGTCACTACTGGCAATGTAGAGACTACATCGTCCACAAAGCTGGACATATTTATTATCAGGTCCTCTACCGAACAAGTTGATTAATCTATGGTCCAGAATGGAGGCCCCCTGAGGACAGGACTTTGTCTCTGGTTCACTCCTGTATCTTCCGTTCACAAAATATCGGCTACTATTGAGTAGGTGTTTGACAAATATTTACTAAAAGATTGAACAAGGGGATGAATGAATAAATAATTCAGTGTGTTTGGAAAATGCTTTTCTTAATTCAAAGGCTACTTAGTGAGCCCCAACTTACATCTGCTGTTGGACTGTGAGCAGAAGACATCATGATTATGACAGACCAGCAAATTCAAGGCACTGTGAAGAATCCCACAGTACAGGCAAGTGCCAAGGACTGTGGGAGCTATAAAGACAGAGACTTGCCCCAGGCATGTGCAGATGGTGAACTAAAGGTTGGTTCTCCAAAAGAAGCATGAAGGTTGCTGCAGGCAGAGTAGATGGAACTCTGTCCCAGAGGAGGTCCTATAGTTCTCTGGGGAACAACAGGCCATTTTGGATATGAATAATTGGAAGGAGGCTTGAACAATTTCTTCATAGGATTTCCATATCCACCATCTCCACTCTCAATACCTTTCTGACACTTCTTCTTTTGTTGTCATTTAAAATTTGGAAGATAATAATAATAATTCTTTTCTCCTGAGGCTTTCAGATCCAACACAATGTACACTTTATGCATCTTTTGAATGGACATCTGGGACTCCATAAGATCAAGTTTTCTCAACCTTGGCACTATTGATAATTTGGGCCAAAAGATATTTTGTTGTGGGAGACTCTTTTGTAATGTGGTCTCAGTCTCTGGTCTCTGCCTTCTGGATGCCAGTTATATCCTGTAGTCATGACAACCAACAGTATCTCCAGGCTTTGTTATTTGTCACAGGAGGTGCAATATCATTACCTCAGAGAGAGAGTGTGTCAGCAAAACACATAGGTAACTCACAGTTCAAGCTCTTAACAACTTGTAAATGCTGGCTAGAAGGAGCTTTTGTTTTAATTTTGAGATAGAGTCTTGCTAGCTTTGCCTGGACTAGTCTTGAGCTTGGATCATCCTATCTGTCTCCTGAGTAGCTGGGATTACAAGCATGGACCACTGTGCTTTGGTTAGAGGGAGATATGAAAACCTGAGGTGCTGAGGCCTGTGCATTCCCTACACTTCTTTTGTTCTTGAATAAAATTTGCCTATTCCTCTTCATCTCCCCATGATCACCCAACTATGACAAATATGACGAGCAACCCAAGAAATGGAAGAAAAGACTTTAGTTTCTTCCTCACCTTAGTTGGGTTACCTCACTGGTAGCCTTATACTTCCTGGCATTCATGGGATCTGTATTAATCCGAATTATGCTAATTTAAATATGCACCGAACAGTAAAATACTACTCAAGAATTTACAAAAAGAACTAGCTGAGAAACAATAAGCACATGTTCTCTCTTATATGCAGAAGTTAGATCTAAAATATACTGGAATATGATAAATTGTACAGGATTCTAGACCTCACACACAGGCCAAAAGAGGATACTGTTAGGGAAGAAACACAAAGGCACAATAGCTATGTGCCTCTTTATATTTGTAGAAAGTTTAATATATATGTATATATATATCAAAGCAAATTCTAAGATATGGAAACAAGAGATCTCTTTTTGTTGTTGCAGTTATTGGTTCTATTTTCTTTCCTTTCTGTATGGTTTATCTGTGTGTCCATCCTTGGTGAGGGGAGGCACAGAACTCAAGGGAAAAGGGGTGAAAAGTGCCTCAGTGGAGCTCACTGAACACTGTGAAGAAAGTGGACTCTACAATTTCTGGGTAGAGATGGGAGGGAGGGACTGGGAGACAATGAGGGAAGGGAAGACACTGTACAAAAGGAAATGTACTCATTACCTGACTCAGGTAATTGTAATCCCTGTATATCACCTTTATAGTAACAATAAAGTAAATAAAAAAATAGTTGTTGATCAACACAACAATATGAGTGACTCAGAGGGTGATGCTGAGGGAAAGATGTCATATTGTCTGATTCCATTTACCTGATTTTCCAGAAAAGGTGTGATCATAGGAAAGATAAGGGGCTGGGAGGGAGAGAGGTGGACTTTAAAGAGTGAGTAATGAATGCATCCGGGGTAATAGAAATGTTACATGCCCTTATTTGAATATACATATGCATATGTATGTATGTATGCATGTACATGAATTCACACATATGTTAAAACTCAGAAAATGAACATAAAATTATACACGAAAGCATAGTCTCTGAAGAAGATGATGCACTTTCAATATTCACATGTTTTCCTCTAACCACAAAGTATTTAAAAAGTACACCAGGTAGCCAAAGCTTTTACCATTGGTGGTATTACTTGCACAGAGCTCAGGAGAGGGAAGAAGAGCAACATTCTGGAACTAAATGAAGAGCTGATGCTTCCTTGCTTCAATTCCTCTTTCACATTCCATAGAGCAAGGTGATCTTTGCTTCTCAGTCCCAGGTTACCAAATTTCACCCTGAAATCCTCTCAGCCTTCTTGCCCAGAAGAGGAGGAAAGGTTTCCAGAAATTTGATAGATATTAGAACATATTGGCCAGGGTCAAGAGGCGACCACAAGATCCCAACCTTGTGTCTGATACTCTCAAGCAGGTGAAAAAGGCTCATGGAAGTGTTAGGTGGGGCTTTTCTGAAGGAGCCTGTGGGATTCTCTTTCCAAGGTTCTAGGCAAGAGAAGGAAAAGAGCATCATGAAATAATAGTGGCTTGATTCTAAAGGCAAGTAATATCCTTTATGTAAATAGAACTCTACTTTTTCCATCAGAGCATGGCATTGCCCCATTCATAAGGAAATAGAAAGATTTGGGGAAAAAATTACATTAAGTAAAGTAAGGCAGACCTAAAGAAACATAGGCTGCATGGTTTTCCTCATTTGTAATAATTCAATTGTGACTATAAATCTACAAGTAAGTCCAATGGATAGTAAAAGACAAAAAATTACACTTGGACATGACTAATTAAGCAGGACTCTAAACATTCACACAGTGAGACCAAAGAGGATATTGCTAGGAGAGGATCACAAGGGCTCAATAGCCATGATCACACAAAATGATGCTAATCGAAATGAACTCCAAGAAAATGGAAACAAGAGTTGTTTTTTTTTTAAATTGTACTGTTTGTGGTTCTTTTTTTCTTTGTTAGTCTTCTGCTTTCTCCCCCCTTTTGTCACTGTTTCGTATTTCTGTACCCAATGTCTTGTATGTAAGTTTATCTGATTTGGAGAGGGGAAGGGGAAGCACAGAACCAATTCAGCAGTAATACTCACTAGACACTAGACACTATTGGAAATGAAATATACAACTTGGGGGAGGGTAGGGGCCAGGAGGGGAAAAACTAGGAGAAAATGAAGGAGGGGGAGACACTGTTCAAAAAGAAATGTACTCATTACCTGACTTTTGCAACTATAACCCCTTTGTATATCACCTTTACAATAAAAAAATGAATATAAGGTTAGAAAAAAATCTTATGTGTATTATTTATGTGAATAAGGTCACAGATGTATGTGTACTGTGATTAATCTGAGAGGGGATTTGTCTCTCTCCTTCCATTTCTCATCTTTTATCTACACTGAGGATTGTGAGAATGCTGGAGATATGTAGGAAGGTAGCAGTGACTTCCATGGGGCATGTGCACATATGTGTCAGTTGAGGGTACAACTATCCAGCATTCATGTCCCCTTTTAATTTGAGGAACTACACAATGTGGTTTGCATATACATAAAAATGTTTTCACAGGAAAACATTATTCACTGCTTATGCAATAATAATAATAAATCACAGCATGATCATATCAGAAAAGAATGCTTGGCACCCCACAGAATGAAATACATGGCAATGACAAGAGACATAAAATGTCATCTACTGATGGTTGTCCTGAAAGAGCCTGCTTGTGGTTACTCAAAGCAAGCCATGACATAATTATTGATATTATACTTCTTCCCTATTTTTTTTAATCATCCAGAATCTGAAACAGACAACTGGAGGTCTCTGAGTGTTCATAGGTAGCGAGTACATGGCCACCCTTGGGGAACTGTTGGCTCTTTTCCCTCTCAGGTGAATATCTACTGAAAAGATGAGCTAGATATCTCAGCCCCTCAGTGTCTACACTGTTCAGGAAGAGGGGTTGGCAAAGGCAAGAGGTAGGTGGCAGAGAGTCTAAAGCTCGTGGTTTCACATGGTTTCATGGGAAGGAGAGCTTTGAACTGCTGAGGAGCACATTGCATCATTTATCAAATTTGATCCTTACAACTACCCTTCTCTCCACACCTCTAACGGCAGGAAAGACTTTTCTAGAAGCTGGAGACAGAGCATATGTAGGAAATTGCCAGAAGCCACGCAAAGGCTATCGAGAAAATAGGATGTCTGTAAAACTTGAGTCTCTGGATTTCAGAGCCCCTGGCCCCCTTCAATCAATCACGTGGTAGGTCACATAGACCATAACCTAGAAGGTGAAGATGAGAGCTTCCCTCAGAACTCCCACCACTACCTCAGTATCCCAGGCCTGGAGACAGGGAGCATACATACTTGAGAAAGTGCCTGACCCCCTGAAGAACTATGTCAAACCTCAGCTCTCTAGGAAGACTGTTCTTGCCCACCAAGAACACTAGCTTTACATACAAGGCTGTCTTTGTACATGAAAGTTTTCACATGCCCCAGGGCCTGAATCTTCCTGAAGTGTATCCAGATCCTACAGCTACAGCAGTGCCTGAACAGACCCTGAACTTCATTCCTTAGAAGTTAAAATCAAGGGCTATTTGGACTTAACTAAGTCTTAGGAACAGCCATTTACACTGTGTTCTGTAAAACTGAGGATCATAGGATAATACAATCCTTGCATGTATGGTGATTGTCAAGGTACCTGCCTTATAATTAGCTTGTGATAGACAGTGGCTCTTTGGGTTCACCAGCTTCCAGGGTAGTCTCCAATGTTTTTCATCTCCTGTCACACATACCCTTGAGAGTCCTCTCTATCAAAGAAATGGCATCATAGGATGACTTCTTAGATGAGGTCATAAAAATGACGGAAGCATCTACCTTGCTCTTCTTGGATCATTTAATCTGGGGGGAAAAAGACACTTAAGCATGAAGACCATGATGACACTTCAGCAGCCATATGGAGAAGTGTAGGTAGAGAAGAAACAGGCCCGCTACCAACAGCCAGCAATGAACCACCATGCATGTGAGTGAGCCATCTTGGAGACAAGCCCTCCAGCCCCAGTTGAGCTTTCAGATGATTGTAGCCCTCGTTGACACTTTGACTGCTACCTTTTGTGAAACTCAGGGCCAAGTAAGCTACTCTTAAACTTCTGACCTATGAAAACTCTTTACAAAAGTATTGACTGCTGTTTGAAGGGAACTTGACATAGAGCAATAGATACTAAACAGGTTATTACTGTAATGACTGTGTGGGTATCAATAGATAGCTCATACATGGTCAGTTCTGTGTTTTGAAAAATCTTAATTCACAAGAGGCAAGAGAGTTGGTTTCTCACAGATTAGGGGACAGGTGAGAAGGCGAGAAGATCCTCTTAGTTTTTTGTGCAATAGTAGGTAAACATTCCAAGACTATCAGAAAACACCAAAGTGGATATTCTAACATTAATGTGTCCACATAGTATTACAATTCTGATCTTAACAGCTAATCTTGGAGTACCCTCTCTATCCTCTACCATTAACCAAGTGCCAGGACAATCTCTTGCTTACATTCTTGTTGTATCTGTAGCATTCTAAAATTTGGATGCGAATGGTTTTCTCCAAGTAGCTACTACTGGATCAAGTTGACAGAAACTCTTGCTTCTTCTAGCCAGGCAGCCTTTGGCTGATGGGCACAGATGTATTTGGCTATGAGTTCCCATGTGGTTGTTTTTCTGTAACTCCAAACTCAAGTCCCCTCCCTTCCCCACTATCTCCGTGGAGTCTTGGGACTGCTTCTGGGGCATTCCATTTCCTAACAACTGGCTTCATTCTTGGCTGTCCCTAATTCTCCTACAGCCCCTGATCTGCCCTGTGTCTGTCAAAACTTAGAAGTTTTAGACCCCAGTCCCACCACAATACAATTCTTTCGGATAACCTTGAATTGTCTGATCTTTAAGTGACCCTAGACTTCTAAGACCCCTAGAGACAAATTTCCTAGGCAGAAAGACATGGCTCTTTGTTGTACCCAAAACTATCCATTGACGGTGAGAAATGAGTGTCTCAGTATAAGAACCAATTATGTCCCTCCTTCACCCCAGTGGGCAATTCTCTCTTTCTGAATGGTTGGCATAGACTGAGCCCTCTTTGTTTTGCACCCCAAATTCCTGTCATTTTTGTTGGTTTTTGTTGGTCTTGGGACTTGAACTCTGGGCCTAAGCGCTGTCCCTGAGCTCTTCAGCTCAAGGTGAGCACTCTACCACTTGAGCCATAGCACCACTTCCAGTTTTCTGGTAGTTAATTGGAGATAAGCGTCTCATGGAGTTTCCTGCCCGGGCTGGCTTTGAACCGTGATCCTCAGATCTCAACCTCCTGAGTAGCTAAGACTACACGCGTGAGCCACCAGCGCCCAGCTATTTCCTGTCATTTTTAAATTTGTTTTTTTTTAACCAAGGAGTTAAGACACCAGTAGTTATCAGTTCTATTGTGTCCAGTCTGCACTGAATTTCTAAATTCCTAGTGCTATCAATATATACATGAGACCCCACCATAATCTTCCTGGATATGAACTTGATACCAAATAGGACGATGCACAAAGCTTGCCTGGATTGTCAATTGTGTTTGATGAATGCTATTTCTTTTTCTTTTCTTTTTTTTTTGTCAGTTGTGGGGCCTGAACTCTGGGCTTGAATGCTGTCCCTCAGCTCTTCAGCTCAAAGCTTGAGCCACAGCACCACTTCTGGCTTTTTCTGCTTATGTGGTACTGAGGAATCGAACCCAGGGCCTCATGCATGCAAGGCAAGCACTTTACCACTGAGCCACCTTCCCAGCTCCTGATGAATGCTGTTTCTTACACTGTACTCTACCTGCACTGATCCAGTTGTGATGAGACCAAGTGGGGGACACAATGATCATAATCAGCAGAACATTCTAAGGTATCAGTTTGGAGGAACAGGCAGCATCTCCTCTGCATCCACACCTGACAGCAGAGCCCCCATGGCTTGTCAGCCGGGGTTAGCTTTTACATCTGCACGGTTCCCTGAACATGTTGGGAGGGAGGGGTTGGTGGTTGTTTTTTTGCAAGTCTATGTGTAGAGCCTAGTGGCCTATATTGTCAATGCTGGAGAATGCTGGGAGTTCATGTTAGCACTCTGCAGAGAAAGTACTGGGTATCATGTACCCTTGGAGTCTTTAAATGGAATTTGAAATCTTTAACAATTCACCTCTGCTTTGACACCGATTTTTGCAAATATAGCAGGTGGTTTCGCTGTCACTAAACTCTTAAAAATGTTATGCTTCCTCCTAGCACATTGGCTTACCCGTGAAAGGCGGCCAATTAAGGGTTTTGATTTAGGTTTTATTAATATTTCATGAGGTGAACGGATCACCCACTTGACTTTTGCACAGGAGACTTCTTCCTGTATTTAATCAAAATTGCAAGTTAGTTTTATTACTTCATATATGTCAAGGAAGAAAGATTCCAAAGTTAGCCCGGGACCAGAGGAAGAGCAGATCCACCTGTCACCGTTTCTATTCACAGGGTTCCCAGCCTCATAATCACCGACCTCCTCAGGGTCTTGGGTGAAAGTCTTTCACCTTCAGTTTTCTCACCAATAAAACTGACAAATGAACTCATCTCCAAACTTTATACCTAATCCCTGATGACAGAAAGAGATGTTTCAGTGCCAAGAGCATTTATGCTATTTGCATGCCCAAATGAGATAAATATTCTCACAAGTGCTGTAAAATGCATAGGGAAAAAAATTAAATTTGCTGATTTTCTTTCCCCTACTCTTCCCAAGTGCTGTTGCCATGTTGACAGATAGTTTTACGTTGGAAAATGAGAAGTAGAAGGTGAAGTCCCAGGAACTTCTCCTTTATCTTAATCATCTTTCTTCTCATACTTGGAGTGACAGGAACAGAGAGTAAGAGTGGAAATGATATGATTGATACACATACAGAATCTCATCAGTGGTTGAGACTTTCAGGGGAAATTTAGACCACAGCCTCAGCTTCCCAGAACTTGCTACCCTCTGGAGTAGTTTTGTTTTGAAAAGTCAAGAATGAGCCAGGTGTCAGTGGCTCACGCCTATAATCCTAGCTACTCAGGAAGCTGAGATCAGAAAATCATGGTTCAAAGCCAGCCAGGGCAGAAAAGTTTTTGAGACTTTTATCTCCAAAACCTACTTAAAAAAAAAAGTCAGAAATGGCACTGTGGCTCAAATGATAGAACGCTAGCCTTGAGCACATAGAGGTTCGGGGACAGTGCCCAGGCCCTGACTTCAAGCCCCATGACTGGCAAAAAGAAAGGAACAGAAAGAAAGAGACAAAGAAAGAGAGAAAAAAGAAAGAAAGAAAAAAGAAAGCGAGAGAGAGAGAGAAGGAACAAAAGAAAGAGAAAAAAGAAAGAAAAAGAAAGCAAGAGAGAGAGAAAGAAAGAAAGAACAAAAGAAAGAGAGAAAAAAGAAAGAAAGAAAGAAAGATCAAGAATGCAATCTTTGGAAGTTTCAAGGAAGATTTACTTGATGCTACTTGGCAAAGACCAGTTTCTACAAAAATCCAAGATAATTCCAAGCTTGAGATCATCCCAAAGAAGGGAAGGAAGGACGTGGAAAAGGTTCCTTGGAAAATGAAGCTCCGTTGTGGAACATTCTCTAAGATGACAGGGGCCTCCAGAGCTACTCATGCATAAATCGCCTTGATCTTTTCTTATTCCCAGCCATCTGACAGCCTACCTCCAGACTAATCCCTCTGATCTAAACAGCTGTCCTGGAGACATCATGCCTGGCCTGGCTCGACATCCTGGACTGCCAAAGGCCTTCAGAAATGTCAGCTGTTCCCAAGCTTGGTCTTTGAATTGTGGAAGAATCTGAATCTGGCTGCCTCTGACATCTCATCAAATCTCCTTGCAACCTCAAAGGAATTGCCTGTCAGGTCAATAGTCTCTGAGACTTTCTATTTGCTCATCTCTACCACTTAGCCTGTGGTGGTTTTCTCTCTCTTCAACTATCAACTCCAAGCCATGATACCAAGAGTAGAATTTGAAATTAGGAAGATCTGCCTTCTGTCTTGGCTCTTCCCACTGCCTCTTGGGTATTGCTGTGTTAGTGTCTTGTCTTCTCAGAGATCATGAAAAAGACTGATCTTGGTAGAGGCCTAATAAAGGAAAACCTTTCCTCTATATGGCTGGTGATACATCCCTCAAGCCCCTAAGTTTTGTCACATGGACTATAGAACAGAGTTTACACATGAGAATAAGGTTTGGGTACAGTATTCCAGAGTTTCTATTTATTTAAGATGTCATGAAGGAACAGGCTGGGGCAGGAATGCCGAGATCAGAAGACTTCTCAGCACAGAGCTCAGAGGTCCAGGCACCTGGGGTTGCTCTCTGTTATTGCTACTCTAAAATCTCAGTTCCCAGGGAGGGGAGCCCAGTACAAGTTCTTGGTAAAGAGCCAGCTGGCTCACAGATGGAAATTATAGCATCATCGTGACTCACTGTAAGATAGTTGAAACATATCCTGAATAACATATTTTTGTAAGTCATGAGAAATTTATAAAGGATGCCAATGAATAGATTCAGTTCTACAACACTTGAAGCTTAAGATTAAAAAACAATGTTTTAAACATACATACAGTGCCTCTACTGCTATTAAAGAAATTGTTCTACCTTATACTCCTAATTTGCCAGATCATTTACCATGTGATGGAATCTGTCTTTGGCTATATCAGATTGGTGTAAAGATTAGTTTCCTGGGATGTGGAATTTTCAGTGCAAACATGGTAACAGTCCAGGAGGAGTGGCATGGTGGGCCCACTCTACTAGGTATGCCAGAAGATTAGATTTCCCAAACTCCCTTGCAGTTGAAGAAAATCAGTCAACGGGTTGTGGGTGGATGTGAGAGCCTATGAAATCCCTCTTGACCCTCTCTGCACTCTTCTCTCTGTGTGCCTGAAAACAAACATCTCTGAGCAGGTGCAGCCATTCACTGGAAGAGCCCTCACCCCCTCACCCTCTCTAGAAGCTAAGCCTCACAACCTTTCTCCCATATGATGAGAGTGATGAAAAAGGCTTCAAATTGCACAAAGCCACTGAGAACAATGTGGGGATTGTTTGTCTCTGCAGTGAGCTATACTGAGAAACAGCACTACATCCTCTGTTAGGTAACCTGTGCACCTGTTGCTGTACATTCAGATCTAGCCTATAAATAGTCATACAACCTTGGACCAATCACAAACTATCCAGAGGCTTGATTTCCTTGTACTTTAAATTAAGATTCAATCAATGGTTCCTAAATAGCTTCGGGTCACACTCTCTAGAAAATCTGACAAAGGGCAAAGCTTTAAGGGATTCCATATTTACCTCTAATCTCAAGCTCTTTGCCACTCTCTGAAGCTGTTTCAAGTAAGTCTCCCTGAGTGAGAGATAGGCTACTTTCAACAGGGAAACTGCTGCCCTGGGTGTAAGGAATTTGCTGCCATGCCAGCCACACCCCTCCTGCGGGCATTGGTCTCTAACATCACCATTTCCTTCCTCTTCCTCCCATTTTCTCTTCTCACTCCCTGCTGGACCCTTGCCTAGTCACTCATCTGAATCTGCATTTGCTGAAGTCATTGATGACATTTGTGAACCTACATCTGCTGAACCAACATTCGTCCCTACCAGCACCACAGGACATCCACTCCAGGCCCACATCGGGGCTGGTCTGGAGCATACTTCCTCCCCTTCCCCAACACCCCGCTGCCATGCTGTGTCCTTTGCGTTTTTCAGGATGACTTGGAAATAAGGGACTGCACATGTCACCAAGTCAATTTCCTTCATAGAGTCAGTCCATCTACCTTCCCGCATGTCCTAGTTCTTACATCACAGCTGTCACCAGTTATCATGGTATAGGGGCTGCTCGGGTCTATACTGAGAAACACTGTCACTTTCAAAGTTTAATTGTCAGAGGCCATTCATTTAAAAACTGTCAAATGAGCATAGTGGAGTATACCTGTGATTCCAGCTACTTGCGAGGCAGAGATAGGAAGATCATAGTTTCAGACTAGCTCAGGAAAAGTTAACTTGAGACCCTAGCTGAAAAACAAACTAAAAGCAAAGGACTAGAGACATGGTTCAAGTACCAGAGCCCTGGCCTCACAGATGAGAAGCCCACCTCTGGTGCCACGAAAAGAAAAACCACAAAGTATTCCTAAGTCCTGGGAACGTGAGGAAACAAGCAGAGAAAATGAGAATGGTCCATTCCTCATAAAATTCACAATCTTCTTGTGTCATCTTAGTTTTGCATTCCCAGGGAACACCTGAATAATATTTCCCTACAGAAGCACATTTTTGATGGTAGAAAGAGCTCTGAGCTAGAGTCAGAAAGATCTGAGTGAAATCGTACTTCTCCCACTTACCAGCATGGTTTAAGTAGACAAGTCAATGAATCACTGTGGTCTCCTGGTATGTAATGGTAAATAACTATGGAGTGTAAGTGCAGGATCGTAGAGTAAGGATGAAAGAAAATAATGCATGTAAAATCTCAGCAGAGAACTAGAAAGTTTAAGCATCTAATAAATGTCAGAAGGCATCAACTTATGGAATAACTATAAAATATCGTAGTCTCTGAATGCCCTCCCCGTTTTGAAGGCTAGTCCTGTCTTAAGGCTATGAAAGACACTCAATAACTCAATAACTATCCATTTGAATAGTTAAATAGGATTCATGGCAAGCCCTCATCTTAATCAGTCTTCTATTTTGTTGGTATCAACCATCATGGCTGTTTTTAATTTTTTTTTAAAACTGTGTAATAGAGATAAAGTATATCTTGCAAGAATTCATACTTAATTTGCTATATCCCCATCAAATAATAACTCTTAATTTGGACTTTGACTGAACCTTCAAATATACACATAAATTTTATTATTAAAAACTAAAGCAATTGAAGCTCTGGAAGTATTTATTTGTATTTAACAAGCAATCATCATGACAGTGTACATGGGAAGGATACATTTGTGCCAATGTGACAGCAAGGTTAAAATAGTCTCCTTATTTGAGAGGCCAGATTACCAGTGATTCTGAATTTCTTCTGGTTTCACATGAACGATGACGCCATTGTGAAACACTTGATTTGGGTGCGAGAAACTGCTTCTTCATCTGGCTCTGCTCCCTGTCCCCTCCTCTTTCCCCACAGCAAAAATGGCTTCTATACCCCTCACATGGATGAAATGCTCCAGTAATCTGAACTCTTGTCTCGAATTGTCTGTTTTCTGTATCCTAGCTTCCTTGCTATTGACTGGAAATTATCACTTGTTCAATATTTTTTATTACTTTTTTTATCCCAGTAGTTATACAAAGGAGTTTCAGTTCCACAAGTCAGGTTATTGCTAGGTCTGCTCCCTCCTGGGCAGACCTAACAATTATGAGCATCTTGATCAGTGTTACCTCTTCCATCAATCTACCTAATCCTATGTCTACTCTCAAATTATGTAGCTCAGTTTTTCTATAATGTACACTGAATATAATCACTGCATTTGCTTACCCTACCTCCCTCCACTCATGTGTTCTCCCTTCACCCTCCACTACTTGTTTAATTTTAACTGGAATATAACAGATTCTAGAACTGGGCATTGGTGGCTGATGCCTGTAATCTTAGCTGCTCTAGGAGGCTGAGAGCTGAGGATCAAGGTTTGAAGTCAGCCCAGTAGACAAATCTGTGAGATCTTATCTCCAATCAACCAGCAAAAAGTCAGAATTAGAGATGTGGCTCAAATGGTAAATCAGCAGCCGTGTGCAAAAAGCCAAGCAAGACCATGAGGTCTTGCGTTCAAGCCCCAGTGCTGGTCCCAAAGATTAAGAAAATAAATAGTTAAGTTAACAGATTTTAGACTGTTGGCAAATTGTTGTTCCATGTGAACAGTATGGAATAAAAAATTCCTAGAGTATAAGTAACATTTCCCTTCCACAGGGATGTGTAGATTTGACTGATCAGTGTTTGTCATTTGCTCCACCCACTGGGCAGCCGAACCTACCCACATCAACCCCAAGCATAGGAAGTCAAAGATGGTGATGTCAAATCCTGCTAAGCCAATTCCTGCTCTCAGTGATTAGCAGAGGCTCAGTCACATGACACCAAGCTGTCTTCAATAGGTTGTACCACTGAGGGAAAAGGAGGAAAAATCACTCACAAGTTATTCTTACAAATCTCCTGTGTGAGCATTGGTGCAGGTTGGAGAGTTCTGTTATCAAAGATGTATCAGATTACCCTGAGAGGGTGCTGTGAGTAAAGTGTGTGTGTGTGTGTGTGTGTGTGTGTGTGTGTATTAAAGTACCCACTCTTTTAATAGTCTGTGTATCATCATAGCTAGCTATAAACAAGGCAAGTTCATAGAAATTCCACTGGTGAAAAAGATCAGAGGAAAGTGGCTTTATTTGGTGATATAAGTATAAAACCTCACTACAATAAACTTCATGGAACACTGACATTTCTTGGCAGCAAATAAAGCAGGTTTGAAGTCAATGACTTGGTAAACTCAGTCTACAGAAGCACTGCCTTCAAGGCAGAACTCAGGCCTGTTCCCTACATAGTGAGTTAACTAAATAAATAGTACATTTAGGATTGAATCCAATAAAGAAAAAAGAAAGTTCAGAGCCTGGGCTGCACTCAACCTTTAAACTCACTTCCTTTCTCTTCTCTCAAGGCCCTGTGGCTTGCTAGGTTTTGGTTAAGTGATTAAGATGTTTGAAGTGATAGGAGAGAGAGAGAGATAGAGAGAGAGAGAGAGAGAGAGAGAGAGAGTGTGTGTGTGTGTGTGTGTGTGTGTGCGTGCACGCGCGCGCAGGCACATACACAGGATAGCACTGGGACTTGAATTCAGAGCTTCATGCGATTGCTTGGCTTCCTTGTTCACAACTGGTGCTCTACCATGTGAGTCATACCTCCAGCCCAGCATTTTTGATGGTTAATTGCAGATGGAGATTACAGACTTTTCTGCCCAGGATGGTTCCAAACAACAAACCTCCAGATCTCAGCTTTTGAGTAGCTCAAATTTACAGGCCTGAGCTACTGGTGTTCAGCTTGTGATAGGATTTTTATCTGAATATTTAAAACTCATTGAGTGATATAAACTGTAAATTACTTGAATTTATAGAAAACTGAAGTCTGAAGCACTAAGGAACCCATTCACATTCTCAGGACACTGAGCCGCCTGCCTAATTCTTGGGCTGGTGTCTGCCCTGAGGAGCCAGTGGGTGCCCAGTGTCCTCTGGGGATGGAGAGGATGCTGAGCTAGGGAAGAAGCTTGTTGTGGAGAAAAGAATTCAAGGAAAGGAGACAGGAAAGTGACACAAGCTCAAGGGAAGAGGGAAGCAGAGGGAGGAGGAGGCTGCTCGACCTTACCAGGCCCAGTGGAGATGATGGAAGGTTCAGGAGTGGCAGGGGAACTGTGCAGGGCGAGATCCTGGTGCCAAAGAATAATTTGCTGCCAAAATAAAGTCCAAGGGAGAAGCCACAAAGTATTTCCATAGGAAGGACATTGTGAAACCTGGATTAGGTTCTGTGGTGGGTTTAAACATTGACATGACTCATGGCAGAATGTAAAGGGCATGAGGCAAGCTAGGAGGAGAATGATTTTCCATGTGGTTATTCTGGGATTTAGGTATGCCAGTAATGGTTAACAGAAGGAGATATATGTTCCTTACAGGCAAAATTACAAAGGGGTGTGTGTGTGTGTGTGTGTGTGTGTGTGTGTGTGTGTGTGTGTGTGTGTGTGTGTGTGTGTGTGTGTGTGTGTGTGTGTGTGTGTTACTAGGGTTTGAAATCAGGGCCTTGTGCTCACTAGGCAAGTACTCTACCACTTGAGTTATACCCCAGCTTTTTTTTGGGGGGGGGTCCAGTCGTGGGGCCTGAACTCTGGGCCTGGGCACTGTCCCTCAGCTCTTCAGTTCAAGGCTAGCGCTCTACCACTTGAGCCACAGAGCCACTTCCGGCTTTTCTTTTTTTGCTTATGTGGTGCTGAGGAATCGAACCCAGGGCCTCAGGCATGCAAGGCAAGCGCTCTACCACTGAGCCACCTTCCCAGCCCTGCTTCAGTTATTATTTAGATAAGGTTTCACATTTTCACCTGGGGCTGGCCTGTGATCCTACCTGTGTTTCCTAGTAGCTGGAACCACAGGCCTACGTCACCAAGTTGAAATGGGGTTTTGCTTATTTTTTTTCCTTAACCCTCTATGCTTCTGATCTGGGATGATAGGTGTGAGACACCACACCCAGCTCAGGAGCCAGTAGTGACCTTCCATTTTACTTTTCTCCCAGGTTCTGAGGTAGAGGTTGGGGTATCTTTTCATTTGTCTTCCACTCCCAAATCCACTGTCATAGAGGCAACTCCCAAGCTTCTACAGTAGAGAAGCCAAAGGAGAGCAGCTTGGTAGAAGGGAAGCTAGTGCCCAATCTTGGAGTTGCATCTATGAGGCAGGAAAATCATTTTTGCCTTCTACATGTTATTTTTTTTTTTTTGGGTCCGGTCGTGGGGCCTGAACTCTGGGCCTGGGCGCTGTCCCTCAGCTCTTCAGCTCAAGGCTAGCGCTCTACCACTTGAGCCACAGCGCCACTTCTGGCTTTTCTTTTTTTGCTTATGTGGTGCTGAGGAATCGAACCCAGGGCCTCAGGCATGCAAGGCAAGCACTTTACCACTGAGCCAACTTCCCAGCCCTCCTGCTACGTGTTATAAAGCAAAGGAAATATTTTTTTTAAAAGTTTCCAAAAGATGTTTTCACACTAAATAAAATGAAGAGCGAATCCATCTTCCTCTCAAACATTAGTCCTCTTATTTAATAGGGGTAACTTAGGGAATGATGAAGAGAAAGATGCTCTTGAGGGCAGGCCACAGTTTTGACCCTGTGCTACTCTGCCCTTTCAGTTTCCTTCTTATCAGAAAGATGACAACGCAGCCATCTGTCACAGTGACCTCTTCTGTGGATGATGCAGGGTAAGAACATTCTGGAGAGACAGTCACTGGTGCTTTTAGCTGTACTCTTAAAGGGAAGAAATGAGATTGCCCTTGGAAAGTTCATTCTTTTTTAGTTTTTAATTTTCCCTTAGGGAAGTTAAAGAGTAGGCTATGGTGGCAGTTCAGTCCGGTTGTTGATGTACAACTAACCCCTCTTTCCCAAGCAGACACGGGCCAGCAGGGGTCAGCTGCTAGAAGCTGAAACCACTCTAGGTATTCTAATCAGAATGATATTGAATCCAAGGGATTTGATGTTTTGGACATTGTAGAAGGGTGGAAGACTGGATTTCAAGCCAGGGCTATCAAAATGACTTTTGGAACAGAACCATGGGGTGAGTTTTCAGAGAAGCTGGCACATTAGCCACCATGCAGGGATGGGGAGTTAGGAGCAACCATCAGACTCTAGAACATGGATAGCCAAAGTCATCTCACCACAGCTGTGACCCAGAGGAAAGGCAACCTTTGGGGAGATAATGGTGAGCCCCTGAGCACCAAGTGGAGGGAAATGTCGTTTCCAGTTCCTAGGCCTTGAAAGCAGTAGGAAAATTCCTCTCCACTTCCAGCTGTTCTGCCAACAAATCTTGTTGAGGAGCCCTCATCTGGTAGAACCTAGTTTGCATCTGGAATCCTATCTGCAAAAGAATGTGAAAGTCATTATTTTAAATTTTACAGTAAAGAAAGTGCACACACACAAATACACAAAGAGATTGGAATTGATGCCAGTTCAATCGATGGTTCAGATAGAACTGAGGTGAATTCATTTATAAGATTATTTCTTTGTTGCTTTGTATGTCCCTCCCCCACAGTATAACCCCTGGGAAGGGGAACAAAGGAGGAGGTTACAATGCTTGATAAGAAAGGTACTCATTATCTTGCTCATGTAATTGCAACCCCTCTGTACAGTATTTTCACAATAAAAAAATTGTAAATAAAAAAAAGAACTGAGGTGAATTCATCATAACTGGGAGATAATTCCTCTCCCCTCAAGTTAAAAGAGAAAGATTTCAGAGACACTACTCAGAAAACCAGTGTTCTCTGCAGTATGTATATGTGTGTGTCTGCGTGTGCATGTGCACACAGGCATGTGTGGGTGTATGTTTATGCCAGTACTGAGGCTTGAACTCTGAGCCTGGGCACTGTCCCTAAGCTTTTTTATTCAAGGCTAGCACTCTACTTACTTGAGCCTCAGCTCCACTTCCGGTTTTTAGCTTGTTTATTGCAGAATAGAGTCTCACAAACTTTCCTGCCCAGGCTTGTTTTGAACCATGATCCTCAGATCTCAGCCTCTTGAGTAGCTAGGATTACAGGCATGAGCCACCTGTCCACACACTTCTGGCTTTTTAGTGGTTAATTGGAGATAAGAATCTCATAGGCTGGCTTTGAACCATGATCCCCAGATCTCAGCCTTCTGAGTAGCTAGGATTACAGGCATGAAAACACTAGCAATCCAGCATCCTCTACACTTTGAGAAGTTAGGGAAGGAAGGATTCTGGTTTTTGCTTGAGGAATCTACAAATGAGAGATGGTCCAGTTGCAGGGCATAAACAATCTTAGTGCTGCATTGTGACTGTTTTGTCCTCCCACAGTCCAGGGCTCAAGAAGACCAGAGTAAAAAGAAGCATGAGGGTTTCCAAAGGATTTGATGGCCTACACGTGAAAGAGAGCTGGATGGGCCTGAGTTGTGTCCATGGCAGTGGGTTCAGCCAGAAGAGGCTTAAGGTCAGCCATGGAATTCCTAGGAGCTGGGAAACAAGGCTCCACACGGAGCTAGAAGAGAGCCCAGCATTCATAAGCATTCTCTCTAACAGAAGGGAGCAAGTTTGCTGTCTGCTCCCTCAGCTTCAACACTACAGATGGTGCTGTCTTCTCAATCTCCTCTCTTCCCAGATCTTGTGGGTCAAAACTAGACAAGAGAGGAGGGAGGAAGAGATAGATGCAAGGTGGTGGAATTGAACACTCCAGGCTTAATTGTGTCCTGCAAAAAAAAATGTGTCCTGTATTTGGAGATAAGACTTTCATGGAAATAATGAAGGTCAAATGAGATCATAATGCTTGATGTGATAGGACTAGCATGTAAGTTGGGGTTGTGGAATGAATCCTAGCCTAATTTCATCTATTTCTGGCTATTGTGTCCTTGCTTAAAATATCTGCCAAGGAGAGTTACCATGGTAGGAGATATATTTCATGGGTGAAGGGTCAACAGGTGTGCAGCACAGAGCCCAGTGATCACCTGTGTGGAAACATAGTTGTGTAAATAATATGAAATAATTTCATTCTAATTGCTTGTATGTGTGTGTGCGTGCACACATGTGCGTGGGTGCACAATCCCAAGCACATGTGTACCTCCATGCATGAATACACTTGTCCTGGGGCTTGAACTCAAGGCCCGGGTGCTGTCCCTTAGATTTTTTTGCCTAAGGCTTATGCTCTTCCACTTCAGCCACATCTCTACTTTCAGCTTTTTGCTGGTTAACTGGAGATAAGAGTCTCACAGATTTGTCTGTCCAGGCTGGATTTGAACTTCAATCCTCAGAGCTCAGTCTCCTGAGGAGCCAGGATTACAGGCATACCTAGTAGTGCCTGAATTTATTTTAGAAAAAAAATTATTGCCTCTTCCTACCCATTTGTTATATCTTCACTCTGCCCTTCGCCACAGGCAACCATAATCTAATTTCAGTCTCTATAGATTTTGTATAAATGGAACACAGCATGTAGTATGCTTTTGTACATCTGACTTCTTTCAGTTAACAGAGTATTTGGCCAGTATGGATAATCCTGCAATGAACAATGCATATGAGTCTTGTATAAACGGTTCCTCCCATTTCTCTTACACATAGATACAGCAGAGTAAAGTTGCTGACTTGTATGTAACTTTGTTTGGCTTTTTATGCAACTACCAGTCCACTATGCTAAGTGGCAGTACTATTTTTCATCCCATCAGCAAGCGGGAAGATTCCCATGCTCTGTGTCAAATATGTTATTGTCTGTCATTTGTGTGAGCCAGTGAGTAGGTATGAAAAGGTCATGTTTTGTGGCTTGAATCTGCCTTTTCCTACTGAGTAATGACATGAAGCATCTTTACAAAAGCTTACTAAGCATTTCTATATTTTTGATGAAATATCTATTGTTCTGTGTGTGTGTGTGTGTGTGTGTGTGTGTGTGTTTGTGTGTGTGTGTGTGTGTGTGTGTGTGTCTGTGTGTGTGCTGATACTGATACTTGAGCTTAGGATCTGGGCATTGTCTCTAACCTTTTATATTGAAGGCTAGCATTCTACCACTTCCGCCACACCTCCACTCCTGGCTTTTTTGGTAGTTAATTGGAGATAAGAGTCTCACAGACTTTCCTGTATGGGCTGACTTCAATCTGTGATCCTTAGATCTCAGTCTCCTAAGTAGCTAGGATTACAGGCATGAGCCACCAGTGTTCAACCTGCTGTTCATTTTTTGATTGGGTTGAGTTATGAGTTAGTTCTTTGTAAATTCTGAATATAAGTTCTTTACTAGATACATGATTTGCAAATATTTTCTCCCAATGTATGATTTGTCTCTTCATTTTCTTAGTGGAGGAGGTTCTCTTAAAGAACAAAAGTTTTTGTTTTTGAACAAAAATAATTTATCATCTGCACAGTATCTTTACAATAAATATATATAGTTATAAAAATAATTTATCAATAATTTTATTTTGGTAGGAATAGTAACTGTTATCACTATTAATAAATTATGATTCTAATTTCACTTCATAGAGGACTTGGGCCGAGGGAGAGGAGTGGCAACCCAGCAGAACTACCATAGAGTTTGGGGAAAGTCTAGGATCTGGGAATATTAGGGTAGGTTAAAAGTGCACAGGCAGGGCTGGGAAGGTGACTCAGTGGTAGAGCGCTTGCCTTGCATGCCTGAGGCCCTGGGTTCGATTCCTCAGCACCACATAAGCAAAAAGAAAAAAAGCCGGAAGTGGCACTGTGGCTCAAGTGGTAGAGCGCTAGCCTTGAGCTGAAGAGCTGAAGGACAGTGCCCAGGCCCAGAGTTCAGGCCCCACGACTGGACCAAAAAAAAAAAAAAAAGTGCACAGGCATCAGATCCCAGAAAACAAGAACCTGGCAACATTCTACATTCCTACTAGAAATCTAGAAAATACTGAGAACAAATAACTCTTCAGATGTAGGAAAAGCTTCTAGGGGGAGAAAGAAACCCACTGTGTGTGTGTGTGTGTGTGTGTGTGTGTGTGTGTGTGTGTGTGTGTGTGTGTGTGTAGTATGTGTGTTGGTCTTGTGGCTTGAACTCAGGGCTTGAGTGCTTTCCCTGAGATTTTTTTTTTTTTCTCGGTCGTGGGGCCTGAACTCTGGGCCTGGGCACTGTCCCTCAGCTCTTCAACTCAAGGCTAGCACTCTACCACTTAAGCCACAGTGCCACCTCCGGCTTTTTCTGTGTATGTGGTGCTGAGGAGTTGAACCCAGGGCCTCATGCATGCAAGGTAAGCACTCTACCACTGAGCCACCTTCCCAGCCTCTCTGAGCTTTTTTGCTCACAGCTAGCACTTTACCATTTGAGTGACAGCTCCACTTACGCTTTTTTGATGGTAACTTGGAGATAAAAGTTTCTTTCCTGGACTGGCTTTGAACCACCATCCTCAGATCTCAGTCAGAAGAGTTTCCAGAAAACACTAAAAGGTAGTTCATGGGTTTCCTAAGAGTGAAAGCAGTTTGGATGTAGTAAGAAAGCAAAAGTAAAAGAATCCATACCTTAAGATACGTAGGATCTGCTTCAAATTTTGCATATAAAATATGAATACTCTCATTTATATACGAACCTAGAAAAGTTGATATTTTAGAATGTGCTCGTGGGGATAAGAACATGGTATTAGGCACCGTAATGAAATGCATAAAGACTCTGAGATTTGTAACTAGGTACTAAGAATTGGGAAGGCATCCAAAAAACAGATCACGTAGAGTCTGGGCTTATACCTGAGCTTGGAGGAATACTGTGACCCACATATGTCACCATGCAGTAGATGTCACTGAAAAGAATATTTTCAGAGACTGGCAATTTCCCCTGATTCTGTAGCCTGCAAATCTGATTATTAGCACCCAGCCACTTAATTCTACCAGCCAGACTTATTTGTGGCATACATTAACAGCTGTCACTGAGTTTTAAAATAGATGTTTCAATACTGGAAGGTGATGTATAAAAAATATAACTACTTAAACAACTTAGATATTCATATCCATGACTGGATATTTTCTGCTCTCCTTTACTTGTCTCTACAAAGAGGCTTTTTGCCTGGAATATGGCCCAGTATGGATCATGGATCATGATGGGTCGTTTGCTTTCTGATTTCCTATGGAGACCCTGATATACAACATTTTTATGCTGGGCATGAATAAAAAATCTTGATTCAAGTCACTAACCTGAGGAGCATTAAAGGCTTTAAGAAAATGTGTAGTGTGTGTGTGTGTGTGTGTGTGTGTGTGTGTGTGTGTGTGTGTGTGTGTGTGTGTGTGTGTGTAAGGGAGAGAAGGACAACACAAATAAGTGGGCCTCTATTTGTAGTTAATTGCAGCCCTGCAAGAGGATCCTTTGTGTTGTGGGCACAGGGCTCTTTGTCCTCTGTTCATGAAGTAATGACTGTTTTATTGTGTTGCCAGGCGCTGGAGGTTCATGCTTGTAATCCTAACTACTCAGGAGGCTGAAATATGAGGACCCACGTTGGAAGACAGACTGGGCAAAAAAGTCCATGAGACATGTTTCTCCAATTAACCAACAAAAAGCTGGAAGTAGCAGTGTGGATTAAGTGACAGAGTTCCAACCTTAAGTGAAAAAGCCAAAGGAGAGCATGAGTACCAGCACAAAAGAGAAAGAGAAAGTTTTATTGTGTATTCTAATGATGGTAATACATACAAATTACAAAAACTCTATGCAAGTTATAAAATAACTGTATAAGGTGAAAACTATTTGTAATCCACTAATTAACACTGGCAGGGGGCTGGGAAGGTGGCTCAGTGGTAGAGCGCTTGCCTTGCATGCATGAGGCCCTGGGTTCGATTCCTCAGCACCACATAAGCAAAAAGAAAAAAGCCGAAAGTGGCGCTATGGCTCAAGTGGTAGAGTGCTAGCCTTGAGCTGAAGAGCTGAGTGACAGCGCCCAGGCCCAGAGTTCAGGCCCCACAACCGGATCCAAAAAAAAAAAAATAATAATAATAATTTAACACTGGCAGTTTGAGTATGTCCCTCCAGACTCTCTCCTTTTCTACGTGTGTTATGTGTATGTGTGTTTTCTTTGGAAGGGGAGGTATACTAATTACAATAACAATACACACTGATTCTGAAAACATTCTGCATATATCATTCTGTATAGAGGAAAGCTTGAGAATTATCATCTTCCTTTGAATCAGAAGTTTCTGAAAGGACATTAAAAAAATCTCTTATTTTTAGACAGCATCTCACTGTATAGGCAGTCCAGGCTGGCCTCAAACTCATGGCCTTCTGCTTCACTTCCCAAGTGCTGAAATTACAGGTAAAAGGCACTTCAATGGCTGCTTTTGCTGGGTCCATGAATTGACTAAAAGCAAAAGGAAAGCTTGACATCCCTGCCTCCATTTCTGTATGTGTGCTTGCTCTGAGCTATTCTGGCTTAAGTCACTTTGCATTCACCCTGGCTTATAGAAAGGATAGCACATCTATAAGGAGGAAGAGAAGAAACTTCCCCAAAGGAAGAGAACCACCAAAAGCTCAGGACTGACCTTCCTCCCATGAGACAAGTGATGAATCCATAACAACTTTTGCAGAACCTCTCAGAAAACCAAGTATGAAATAATGCTCAGCGAGGCTACAGCTGGGACTGGGACTGCTTAATCACTGGGCATACCTCCCCCGCTCCCATTCTCAATTTAAACCTATCACTCAGATGTGTACCCCAAGGATGGCCGAAGATGGTCTACAGTACTATCTTTAGTAGCTTTCATGCTATGTAGTAAGTTTCCTTCCTTGGCCCTTCACCATGTGTCTTTGTTTGGTACATTATTAGGGTGAATGACATGTAGAACTCCTAGATTTGGGGGCGTAGGGCTAGAAGATCACTACATGCTCAGCTCAAGTAGTTTAAATATCTTATTTCATAGTGATCTAAACTCTTTCCACATTCAGCCTTCAAAGTGTTAACCTCACGGCACATAGTCATCTACGCAGTCTATAAGCTGCTTTGCATAACACTTGTCTCCTAACTTTAGACACCCACACACTGTTTCTTCTCTCCTTTCTTCAATGAGTCACACTAGTGAAAACCTAGATAATCATAATCTTAGAGGGTGTAAAGGCATTAGGTAAGAATTCTTTCCCTTTCTGAGCAACATAAAGATGTTTTCAAAGAAAAGAAATAATTTTTCATTATAAAAGTTCATTATATAATTACTGTAAGTTTCTAGTAATAGAAACGTAGTTAAAATCAAATATAACCTTTTAGTTTTATTCATTTGTTTGTTTAATTTTTAGAACCTAAGAAAGTTTACCAGTAAAGCAAAGTGAAGCAAAGTTGGGAAGATAGTACACAACCCAGCCATGGGTACAGGCAACACTGATAATAGGTGCAATGAATGTTCAACATCGTGAGTGTTTATGATGAAAAAAGTTAAAGTTGAGGGTTGGCTCAAATTCACATTAACTAAGTGTTTGCCTTTGTTCTTATATTTACTTGGGCTCAGATACTTGAAGATTGACCTCCATGTTAAGGTTTGGCCATTGATGTCTGGGCATCTCTTTGAAGAAAGGTCCGATTTTGCCACATATTCCTTTTAAGACAGATACCCATCCTTGACATAACTAAAACTTTAAAACACACTGTGCCAAAAAGAATCATTTTCCCCTGGGCATGTTTTTCCAGATGAATGGATAACCTAGCTATATTTCCCATCTAAGAGCATTCAATCACTTTCATCAGTAAGCAGATAAAATACAGATTTTTCATTGATTCTTTCTTCTGTTTAACCCATCAATTGAATTTACTCACTTTTTTTGTTCCAGAATTTCCATGTGTTTCTATTTTGTTTCTTTGTTCAGTTTATTTGGAGACTTTCTATTCTTCTATCAAACAAGTGCATAGAATTTTTGTTTGATGTAATATTTAAACTTAACATGTTCTTCCTTAGGTCCCAAATTCCCTTTTATACTTGCTTTCCCCCCCCCCCCTCCAAGTTATGTTGTGTTTACTTGTTTTTGTTTCTTGGTCAGTTGTGGGGCTTGAACTTCAGGTCTGGGCTCTGTTCCTGAACTTTTTTGCTCAGGGCTAGTGCTCTGCCACTTTGGTGGTTAATTGGAGATAAGAGTCTTATGGACCTTTCTGCCTAGGCTGGCTCTAAACCACAATCCTCAGATCTCAGCCTCCTGAATATTATTTTTATTTTATTGTATTTTTTATTTTAAGTGTGCCTGTTTTCTTCTCAGTCTTTATCCTCAAGTCACCCCAATCCCCACTTCTCATGACTCTCTACTGATGAAATATATTATAAAAAGAACTGAGTAGAGAGAGGGAAATCTCTTCAGATATCAAGACTTTTTTTTTAAGTTGGAGGAGAATTAGCCTACATCTTGCCCATTTAAAATAGGCAGAGTGGGGTTACACCTAAACAAAATGGATTCAGGGTTAGAAAGAAACTTAAACATTGATAGCCAAAAGAAAAAAGAGGTCAAAGCAAACAACCATTCAGACAGAAAAACTGTATCATAGAGAATTCAACTTGTTGGAGGGAAACTAAGAAGAAATTCAGTATTACCATTTTAAGAATTGAAACTTCCAGAGAGAAGTAGAGATAGAATGTGGTTCACACGGCATGGAATGAGGAGGGCTTCTGCAGGGTGATGAATGTCTCCTCAGCCAGCGGTAGACATGAGGAGAGCTGGCTTTGGTGGTTGGCATTTGAATTTGAAGCACAACTAAATACAATCTATTTAGTGAAGAGAGAGAAAGGAGTGATGGGAGGGTCCGAAACAGTTGGTTTTTAGAAAAAAAAATATGAGTTGAGGATAGAAAGTTGATGTGAGAAGAAAGACCCGGTGACCCATGGTACATTGTTGTAATTTTAGGATTAAAGATGATGATTATATTTAGAAGGTGTGGCCAAGAACAACTAAGATGTTTACAAAGTAGTCCATATGTTAGTTTATGGCTATTAGAGTCCCAAAACTTTCTAGAAATTTGAAACTGAGATCCTCTCTCTCTCTCTCTCTCTCTCCTCTTAATTAGTCCTTATATTTTTAGAGATCATTGAGTTGGCATTAGAGCGCCAAAGGCAATTTGTATGAGAAAAGAAAAAAAAGTGAGATCTTGCACCAGCTTTCACAGAACTAATTATGGACTGAGCCCACTTAGGAAAGAGAGACAAATCTTTAAGGGGAAGTGGGAAGAAAAATGAGGAACAATACTGCTAGAAAGAGGTAGAGGAGAGATGTTTACTGTTCACTAATTTTGTGCTATCGGTTTCTGAGTGGGGTGTGAAAATTTAATAGAGGATGATTGAACAGGAAGTGGAGAAGTGGAGAAAAAAGAATGAATTGTCCAAAATAGAATTGAGCTATTTTTGTTATTGTTGTTAAGTGATTAGTATTCATTGTGCTAGGTTTCTCCCCATTTTTTTCTCTTTATGTATAGGACCTAGGAGGATTTAAAAAATGGGATAGCTGGAAAAACATTTCCTTGTTATTGTATTTAATTTCTTTCTCCAGTAAAATATGTTGCATCATTGGGTAGAAATGTGGCTTTGAGAAGTCAACAACCAGCACCTGCCCTCGCTGTGGGTAGAGAGATGCTCAGCTGAGGAGAAAGGAAGACGGCAGAGCAAGTCTCTCCCAGAGGGCAGATGGAAGACAGCAAGAACAGAAGGAATAGCAGGAAATATCAGGCCAAAACTGAATGCTTCCACCTCTAGTCCTCAGTGGCTTGTTCGTAGCCAGACTGTCAAAATGGCAAAGTCTAATTGAGCTCTTCAGCATAAACCACAGGCTTATTAGCTGCATTTTTTTTATATTTATTTTATTTTATTTTACAGATAGTCTTGTCATGTAGCACTGACTGGCCTGGAACGCCTGGGCTCCCATGATCCTCCTGGGGAGCTCCCTCAGCAGGCTGCCTATCAGCTGTATTTGAAAAGATCAAAAGGCCTACTTGCATTTCAGCCTGTAAATATCAAGTGTCCTTGTTAAGGTTAGAATTCTTCTGACAGTAAGGAACAGCCTGGTCCCATGCTAGTACAGGAGGAAGCCCTGTTCTACCACCAAACTCCAGGGTAATCTGATTGCTGGGCTATGGAGAGGTTGAGAACCAAGGTAGTTTGTAGCTGGGGCTACATTCTTACTTCTGCCCTCCATTTTCTTGTCTCTTCCACAACTTCCTTTCTACCCTTTCCCTCTTCTTCCTTTCTTGGCTACTTCCTTCTTTTTTTTCTGTCTCTTCTTTTTTCTGTCTTTTCTTCTTGATTTATAGTATCTTCTTTTGAATACCCATCTTCATTCCCTCTTTTGTTGGTACTTGTTGGACAGTTCCCTCTCCTTCTCTTATTCTGCCTAGATCCTCTCTGCTTGCTGAGAGTCTTCTCAGGTACAGCTTCTTCTCTTGATGCCCAAGGCTAGAAGTGAGCTCTATGGAGCTTTCCTCTTTGTACTATAATTGTCTAACTTCTGCAAGCCCCTGGAAGACAGAGTCTGTACATTTTCCCTCAGTCCTTTGTACTGACATGCTCTAGTATAGTGCAGTACTCCCTCTGACCAGGAATTCATTAAATGCATTCATTTTTTGAATGAATGAGTAACAGAGTAATTGAATCTATCATTCCAGTTTCTGGAATGTATTGGTTTGCCATTTACCCTTTTCTTGCTATTGTCTGCATCAGATTAGCTCAGGTCTAGAATTTGAGTTTAGTATTCTGTCGTGCATATTATTGCAGGGCTGGAACTAAATATATCATCCCACAGAAAAGCTCCTGAGTCATTTCTCATCCTGGATCACTGACTGCGACTCCCATGGCTGATGGATCCCTGTTCGCTAAGAAACAACACAGCTCCAGAGAAGATGGCTTGTCATGTTGGCTTTGTCCACATCCAAGAGTAGAGCTGTGCTTTGGATGTCAGGTGATTCAACTGATCTGTGTTCCTACTGAAAACCTTCACGCTCAACAGCAGAAATTCACAACGTGAAGGCAATCAGTGGCTTGTGATTCAGGGTGCTGTGATCTTCAAAAAATTCCAGGAGGCAGATATCTTTTCACAAGATTCTAAACTCTTGCTTTGGGTCTTCTGCTAGACTTCAGAAATTGATTTTTTTTTTTTTTTTTTGGTCAGTCATGAGGCTTGAACTCTGGACCTGGGGCACTGTTCCTAAGCTAAGTCAGATCAAGGTGAGTGCTCTACTACTTGAGCCACAACACCACTTCCAGTTTTCTGGTAGTTAACTGGAGATTAACTGGAGAGTCTCACAGACTGTCCTGCCTGGGCTCTTTGAACTGTGATCCTCAGATCTCAGCCTTCTGAGTAGCTAAGATTATAGGCACGAACCACCAGTGCCTGGCTAGAAATTGATTTTTAATAATTTTGATTTGACTTAATCTTGATCTATGAACACCACACATTAGCCATGCCTAAAATGTAACAATGTTCGATTTCACTGTTACAGCATGTTTCTCCAAGAGTTCATTACCACCCACACCAACCTGGGCTAGGCTTACCTGCAAAAGGAGAGTAAAAGTGGTTTTGAGTCCTGACATATCTCAGTCTAGTACAGATAATCTCACTCAAGCTCTTTTCCACAAGCCCCAAATCCAATTTCTTATTCCCAATGGGGCTTATAAGAAATTCTTGGGATTCCAACATTGGGAAAAATCATGTTCTATTTCTAACTGGAAGTAGAAGAGATAATCTCCATTTCTTTGTTAAGAAGATTACCTCCACAGTTCATAAAGACATTGTTGCCCAACCTCATAGGTCCAAACATCTTCAAGTACAAGAATTTCATGTCTAGTGTTTGAACTCTGTATCCTAACTTGAGAAGTAGTTTCTACCTTGGCTAATTTCAGTGTCCCTGTCCTTCCTTCCTTCCTTCCTTCCTTCCTTCCTTCCTTCCTTCCTTCCTTCCTTCCTTCCTTCCTTCCTTCCTTCCTTCCTCCCTCCCTCCCTCCCTCCCTTCCTCCCTCCCTCCCTCCCTCTCTCCCTTCCTTCATTCCTTCCATCCTTCCTTCCTTCGTTCCTTCCTTCCTTCCATCTTTCCTTCCTTTGTTCCTTTCTTTTTCTTTCTTTCTTGTTAGCACTGGGAATTTGAATTCAGGGCCTTATACTTGCTAAGCAAGAACTCCAATATTCTACCCTTCAAATCACATCCCCTGGCTCCTTTTGCTTTAGTTATTTTTCAAATAGGGCTTTGTGGGTTTTTTCCCTAGCCAGCCTAAAACTATGGTTGTCTTATATATGCTTCCCATGTTGCCGGGATTACAGGTATACCACCACACACATTCCAACAGAGATTGTTTCTCTCAAACATTCTTTACTCAAAATAAATAAATACAAAAAAAAAATCCATGGAGTCCTGAAGGGACTTGTGCTCAGGAGGAGTTTCTAAGAAGCAAATAAGGTTCTAGAGAGGGAAGGTCAGAGAGAGAGAGAGTCAGGTCAATCATGATTAAACATTGAGCCTCCCAAACAGGTAATTGCATGGAATTTTTACATCTAGGATAGGGAGAAGAGGATGGTCACTAAATATTTTGTTTTGTTCATTTCAATCCTAGCATTTAGTTCATAGAGCAGAAACTGAAGAAGTAACTTGGAGGAAGTTACTTCCTTTGGTAGTATAAATAACCCAATGGTAACATGTTGGCCAAAGGCCATCACCATTTGTGCAGGTCTTAGCCAAGATTTGTTCTTTCCTGGGTTAGGAGTTTTCCAGAACCATGTTTAGGAGCAACTTCATGCTTCCCTTATTAAGGCACAAGATATAAAAGAAGGAAAGGAAAGGGGCGGGGTAGTCTGTCAACATGATCACTAAATATTCCATTCCAGAATGCCAACTGGCACTTGGTCAGCCATTCAGAGTTGAAAGGCCACAAGACACCTGGATCAGGTGTATCCTTTCTTCAGTTAATAGTTCAGAAGCACATATTCAAATGATACCAAGTGCCTCCCAAATTCCCATGCAAATCACCTATCAGGTATCAGCCAGTGCTAAGAATAGTTTTCTAGGCAAAAATATCTGTCCCACTTTCTTATCTTAGATGCTTGAAATACCACCATTAAAGATTTCTATCTTTGTATTAAAGAGATGACTAAACAAACCTGAGACTTGGGACCTGTTCTGTTGCTATAGCAAGTCATTTAACCCCTTCAGTTTTTTTCTCATCAATAAAATCTAACCAATAATACCATCTTTTAGGTTGGTTTCAGAACTAAGCAAGATAACTTTGGTATGTGTGGAAATTGTCTTAGATATTTGTTAAAAATATTTGTTCTTAAGTCTCTTTCTGAAGACATATATATCAGCTTATCTTATAAGTATTAATAAAAAAACTGCATACAAAAGCAATTGCTCTTAGCTGGTATTAGTGGCTCACTCTTGTAATCCTAGATACTCATGAGGCTTGAAATCTAAGGATCATATTTTTAAGCCAGACCAGTCAGGAAACTATGAGACCGTGATCTCCAACTTACTAGCAAAAAGCTAAAATTGGAGGTGTGCTTAAGTGGTAGAGTGCCAGTCTTGGAGGTGAAAAATCCAAGTGAGAGCACAAGGCCCTGAGTTCAAGCCCCAGTGCAGGCACACACACACACACACACACACACACACACACAATTTATTGTTCAAAAATTCAGAGGTTCAAAGGAGCCCAGGTAACAATTCTCCCTCCCACCATTACCTTCCCTAACTAGCCACCCCCTCTCTCCATAGGCTACTAAGGTTACTACTTCAGCATACATCTTTCTAGAGGTCGTCTAGACATTTAAACAATGTTACGCAGATTTCAGCATGCTATAGAATTTTCTTCGCTTTATTTCTTAAGCTTACTATGTATTATCTCTCAAACCATTAGATTGAAATACTCGATATAAAAGTATGAGATAATTATCCATGTGCCTTCCAAAAGAGTGTTGCCAGAATAAAAGAACATTCTCATGTAATTTGCTCTTGTAGGAAGTAGTGCTGCCTTTATAAGCTGCACCATGTCTGATTCTGCCATCTCATAGTGGTTTCCTTGCTGTTCAAAAGTTGCAGATGAATAGATGTCCGTGAGGCTGGACAAGGGAGATGGTCATGTACCAGCATCCCCCTTTCTTACCAGGAGTTGTTATGGTTTAGTGAGACTCACAGAAGATGTATAGATGCCTTCTCCTTGTTAACAACACTCAAGAGTCAAGTGCACTTCTATTAGTTAACGAATCCTGTCTTTCCACCAGAGGAGCTATCTAGGATGCCAAATTACTATCTAGAGGGTACTTAGTAAAAGTGGGCAGACCTGAGACATTGGTTGGTAATGTCCCTAGCCTTTGTCATTGAGTTACTCTTTATCTTTTGGCAAGGAAACTCAGTCTAGCTTTTTTTTCTGGTATAATTATGACTTAGTGCATGTTATATACCAAGTACTGCACTACTATTATTACATTCAATGCTTACACAATGGGATATACCTTATTTATGATACAGATGAAGAAACTGAGGTTAAAAAGATTTAAACAACTTGCCAAAGCTCCCATGCAACTCATCAGTTCACTCCACTGCCTGTTTATAATCTTAGACAAATCTTTCCACTCCTTCATTTACTTTTCATACAAGCTAAAGAACCCTGAGAGTCACAGTTTGCTTTGTTATACCTCAGTTCTGATTGCTCACTATGGCTCTTTAGCAACCATTTTCCACCACCCTCTAACATCTTGTAGCTCTTCAGATGTGCCTACTCCACAGGGGAAGGAAGGAAAGAATACAATGAAGATGCCTTTATAGAGAGATATAGCAAACCTTTCCTAAGGATGACAGGAAATGGTTTAAAAAATAGCTAATGTTTATTAACACTTTACCTACAATGCTTGGTGTTTTTATTTTATTATTTTTATCAACATGAACTCAGGGCATAGGCACTGTCTGTTAGCTTTTTATGCTTAAGACTAGCGTTCTACCACCTGAGCTATAGCACCACTTTTGGCTTTTTTGGTAGTTGATTGGAGATAAGTTTCATAGACTTTCCTGCCCAGGCTTGCTTTGAACCATGATCCTCAGACTTCAGCCTTCTGAGTAGCTAGGATTATAGACATGAGCCACTAGTGCCTGGTTATTTTTATTTTTCATTACACTTATTTAATTCTCTTAACAATCCTCTGAAAGAGGAAGTATTATAGAGATAACCTTCTGCTGCTGATGGCCATAGGGCGCTTGTGTAACTGACCTCCATGGTATACAATGTGAACTAAGCATCGCCGTTGGGTATTTTCCTTACTTCAGTTCAGAGGATGACAAGTGTGAATTCTGTGGTATCTTCCAAGATAACTATGTCATTATAGCTAATGCTTGACAATGTGACAGCTAAGGTAACTTCTATAAAGAAAGAATAAAACACAAAACTATTCAAAGACACCACTGAGATTCTTTGAAATTGTAACTCATTACATTTCAGGACATGGATTCCATTCCTGGATTCTTTCTTCCCTCTCTGCACTGACCAGCCAGTTTTTGTCCTTTCAATGGGCAAAGCCCTACTTCAGGGCTAGTCATAGACTGTCTTCCCCAAACCAGTCAGTTTTCTCTTTAAACTGTAATAGCTGTCACAAAGGAAACTAGTCTGGGTGAGTCAAGACCTGTCATTGCCACAAGAAAAATAACCCAACCCAGAGCTCGTTATATCTGATTTCCCAGTGTCTTTAAAAGAAAGTCAGAAGTGGCATGATGTCATTCATCCTAAAGGAGTTCCCTTTGGAAAGGGGATTTCACAGCAGCACAAAAATGAGCAAGATACATAAAATTCTATGCCCCACATGGGTGGGTCAGTGGGAGAGAGGACTCCAGGAGACTTTGTAGAATGGGCTAGTCTGAAAGGGGGCGTGGAGAACAGGGAAAGGGAAAACGGAATGGCTTATCCTAGAAAAAGACTTGAAGTCTGTTTTCCAGTTAAGTGTCAGGGAAGAGAGTACAGAGAATAGAAGCCTCTGGCAGCATTGTCTCTTTCTTAAGAACTCGCCTCCATTCCTATGGGCGGGCCCCACATGCTAGTCTGATGCACATAAACCTATTCTCACGTGAACCTAGTCAGCACAGCTGATCTGAAGGGGCCAATCAGGTTTGTCTATGCAGAATTTGGAAGTTTAATGTGCTTTTGAATAAAGTTATGGTTTGATCCGTTGCTAATACTAATGTCTGAACCTGTCCTGGGTTCCTTCATCCCTCATCCTGGTTGTCCAGCTCTTTGCTTCCTTCCTTCTTTTCTTAACATATTTAACTTGAAGTTCTGGTTTCTAGAATTTGAGATTAACAGAGCCTTATCCAAGACACCACGAGTCAGGCAAACACCTCTTCAGAATTCAATGGTATCTTCTTAATTTCAACAGAAGGAAACAATTTCTTCTAAGTAAGATTAACAGGTCAATTAGTTGGAAATTAAGGATCTGTTGAAGAGTGAAACAACCTAAGAATGGTAACCAAAAAAAGTGGATTTCTTCTTCCTCTTCTTCACCCATGAAAAGTTTAAGTCAGGTAATGCAATGAGGGTCCAGAGAAGCTGGGTCCACTGGAATGACTTCTAGAATATACTATTGACTATAAAACCAAACTGATTGCGTGTGGGTAGGGTCCAGGAATCTATGTTGTAAACATGCTTCCTCATTAAGTTCTATATTCTTCTTTAGGTTATTGTACATAAATATAAAAATAACCTTGGGAGGGTCAGTTCCAGGTCTTCTAAGAGATTTACAACCATTGGCTCACCATATTGGCTTTCTGGGGCTGCCTAAATAACCAGATGATGTAAAAGAGCAGAAATGTATTCTCATAGTTTTAGGCAAGGGTGGGAACCATTTTTCTGCCAATGGCCATTTTGACATTTACAACATCATTTGAAAGTATGTATTTATTACATTCTACTTTGAAAAAAAAAAAAACTCCTACTAGATTTATTTAATTTTGAGTCCAGCCCTCATAGGGCCAAAGCAAATGATTTTACAGGCCTTACTACTCGCCAGCTCAATGTACCACACCCTGCTCTAGAGGCTGGAAGTCTGAAACCCAGGTGGGGGCAGCATGTGCTCCCTCTGAAGGATCCAAGGTAGAATCCTTCCTTGCCTCTTGTAGCTTCTGCTGACAAGCCTTAACTTGTGGCTGAGCCACTCCAATCTCTGCTTCTGTTATCCCTGGCCTCTTCCCTATATGTGTAAGTCTCTATTTCTCTCTTCCTACAAAGATCCCGTCATTGTCAAGTGCCTATAATCCTAGCTACCCAGGAGCTTGAGATCTGGAAGATCAGTTTGAAACCAACCTAGGCAGAAAAGTCCTCTAGATTTCCTCTCCAAAATAACTACCCAAAAACTGGGCTGGGGACTTGTCTCAAGTGGTAGAGCGCAAGACAAGTAAGCAAGCTGAGCAAGCATGAGGCCCTGAGTTCAAGCCATGATTACAGCAAAAACAAAAAAACAACCCAAAATTCATTGGATTAAAGCTCATTTTAACCCTGCATGAGTCATCTGAACTTCATCCATCTGGAAAGACCCTATCTTAGTAAGGTTACAATATCACAGATGGGGCATAAAACTTGAACATTTCTATTTGGGGGGAGGGGTGTGCATAATTCAATCCACAGTTCTTGCTGTTGGACACTTTTTCTCAAAAGATCATGTTATAATGAACAATACTTTCCTTAAGTCTTTGATGTCCCCATCCTGAGCTGTTTCTCTATGAGATTACAAGGCGAGACTGATGTCTCACACTGAGCGAGTACCTATTAGTCTAGCCAGGGAAACAGGACACTCTCTTAAGGTTTTATAACCACGCAGAAATAATTTTAAAAGTTGATTATACAGGTGCTAGAAGTCGCTGTGGAGCCATCAGAGGAGGTGTCCCACCTCAAAATTTAGGAGCAAAGCCACTTTCACCCCTCTGAGCATTGTGGGTGGTGGGATCTGATGGGACAGGGCCATGGCCAGCCTTGTGGGCAAGAGCTGGATCCCTAGCACTGACTTTCAGAGGTGTCACCTGAGCTAGAAAGTAGACTCATTCCCTTTCTTCCCCTAACTCCTCAGCCTCCCAGTGGCACTATAACAGCCTTTCCCCTTGAATTACAAAGGCCACGCACTCATTGCGAAAATTTGGCAACTAGAAAAACCAACAGAAATATATGTACATCCCATTTAACCTTCCCATTCAGAGACAATGACTATTAGTGTTATGTGTGTATGAGTGTGTGCATGCACACATGCACAGATGTATATGTGTGTGTGTATTTCTTCTGTATAGTTGTGCCATTCTTTATTTGTATTTGGTATCTTCACTATTTTGTTTGTATCAGATAAGATCTCACCATACAGCCCAGGCTGACCTCAAACTCATGATCCTCCTGTCTCCGCCTCCCAAATGCTGAGATTATAGGCACTCAACACCACCCCTACAAGTTCCCTTCCATTTGAATCTTACATATACCGAGGAAAAGTTTTTTAAAAATTGGCTTTGATACTAAACTGTTTGATGGCTGCTTAGCATTAGATCGTATGGACAGGTTGAAATTTTATCTTGTCTTTTAATATTACATTTCTCAAATGTCTAAGCTGAAAGAAGATAGTTTTAGATAGTGCTCACTGCTAGGAGTATGAAGCTTGATAAGAAGGTTAAGAAACCACTGTAGATTGGTCAGGGAAGGCCACGAATGGCAAAGCTTTAAACATATTCTGCAGTCATTTGTTTCAGCGTTGTTACTTGATGAGACAGGTGCTGCTATTTCATCCACTTTCCAGGTGGAGAAACTGAAGCACCAGTAGCATTGTACTTGCCTAAAGTCATGCCATGTGACTAAGTCAAGATTTGAAGGACAGAGCCACCATCCTCTCCCCAGAAGTACTGTAAATAACTGCCAGAGTCTTCCTGCGGGCAGATAGCTCCACTGGGTTCACACCAGCCCTTACAACTTTGTTCAAACATCTGTCCAAACATAAGTACATGTTGCTGCTGTTTATCCCTGTGTACTCAACACCATAGTATACACATCTATTTGAGGTTCTCATTTTACTCAAATATAATATTATCCAATATAGTATTTTATATTGACACAAAAATCTGGTTTTTATTGGAGAGAAAGAAACTTTAATATGGATATTTAAGACAAACCAGAAACTCAGACAAATGTGCTGCAAGCAGGCATTACCCACTCAGACCCCAGTCTCAGACTCTGCAGGGCTTCTGTTCCTTGCCCTGGGCCCTTTGGAGCACATCTGTGTGGAAATCTGAGAAGACCGGCAGGCCTGCCAAGCCCCCCACTCTCCGTGGTGGGTGTTTAGTGAGTGGAGCGACTGAGTGCAATTCTGCTTTTGGTGCCTTTCACATGTGAAATGAGAGTCATTCACAGCTGTCCTTTCTATTTCTGAAAGTTGGAATTTCTTCTGGACTTCAGATTTGTGCTCTGAAGTCAAACTTGTATCACTGGTAAAATACATAGAGTGATACAAAACTCAAAGGTCCTCCAAGGAATTCCACAGACTTTGCCTTGTGATTCCCCATCTCAGTGACTCAGCTTTTGCTGGATGGCGTGCGTGCAGAAAACCTTTTCCTCTCAGCTTCATATACCAAGCCTAGCTCAGTTCAACAGGCTCATAGGAGTTATATGTATGCAGTCAGCCCTCTATATTTTTGGATCCCACATGTATGAATTCAATTGGATAGAAAATATTGGAGTAAATTATGTACTAAACATGTAGGGACTTCTCTTTGTTTTCATTCTCTCTCTGTCTCTGTCTATCTACCTCTCTCTCTCTCTCTCTCTCTCTCTCCCTCTACCCTCCCCCTTTCTCTCCCCCCCTTCTGTCTGGAAGCTTGTATTGAGTCTGGGTGCTATTCCTGAGCTTTTTCCACTCAAGGCTAGTGCTCTACAACTTGAGCCATAGCTCTACTTCAGGCTTTTTGGTGGTCAATTGGAAGAGTCTCACAGACTTTCCTGCCTTGGCTTTCTTTGGGTGATACTAGGTATTATCTTCCATCTAATGATTGTAAGGTATATTAAGTAGGTAGGTTTCATTAGGTAGATAATGAAGAAGAGAACACCACACGCTATTCAGGCAGGAAAAGAAGCTTATTTATTGAACTAGGCCGGGCACTGGTGGCTCACGCCTGTAATCCTAGCTACTCAGGAGGCTGAGATCTGAGATCATGGCTCAAAGCCAGCTTGGGTGGGAAAGTCCGTGAGACTCTTATCTCTGATAAATCACTCAGAAAACCAGAAGTGGTGCTGTGGCTCAAGTGGTAGAGAGCTGGCCTTGAGCTGAAGAGCTGAGGGACTGTGCCCATGCCCAGAGTTCAAGCCCCATGACCAACCAAAAAAAAAAAAAAGTTTATTTACTGAACTGCTGCTTTGCTGTGCATGGTGGAAAGGCATGGTCAAAAGGGGAGACCCCACCCCCAGATCAGGACTTATGTAGGCCAGGGACAGTAAGAGGTGTGACCAGGTGGGGGAAAGGTGTGGCCACATTGGATCTGGATGAGACCTCAGGGCCTGGGACCTTCCTAGGATCAGATGGGAGGCATGACCAGAGGTAGCCCAGGATGTAACCTAAAAGGAGGGAGAGGTGACTATTTCCAGGTGAGTCACCTAGGTAACAGATACTGGACAGACACTTAGCCAAGAAGTAGGGAGGTGTCTGCACAGGACCTGCATGGCCCTGGCAGACCTTACAAGGATGACTTGAAGCCATCCTTATAATAGACACTGATAAATACTATAGTTTTATATTTGGGACAGGAATATAATGTCTATGGATATCAAGTAATGATTTTGTGTATGTATGTATATGTGTATGTGTGTGTGTATATGTATGTATGTATATGTGTATGTGTGTGTATGTATATGTATGTATGTATATGTGTATGTGTGTGTGTGTTTGTATAAAAGAGAACGAATGTCTGAATGTTCTCTTTACCTATTGCTATCCTGATATAAACTGGAAAATAAAGTAGGATATAATTTTCTCATAGAATGCTATAAGAAAATCACTGCCCCTTGGTAATGTGCTCAGTAACAAACACTTGTCTCAAGATCTAAAATTCCTTTCTGGGGGGGTAGTAGGGAGGCAACTTTCCAAAGTCTGGGCCTAAACAGATTGCAAACTAAGCAATCCATTAATACCTGGAGGAATTAAACCAAAAGACCAATCCACCTTCGGCACATAAAAGCTCTAAGAGCCTTCAGAAAGGAAATAGCAGAAGTGGGGCTCCTGTCCATGCAGGTCCATTAACCACAGCGCTGCACAAGCGGGCTCTCTCTGCCCTCAGGCTCCCTCAGGGCTTGGTATCAGAGGCTGACAAATCAAAGGCACAGGCTGCCTTCAGTTCCTGTTATTGGACTTGACTTGTATTTCACTTCCCCACATTGCTGAAGTGATGATAGAAAGGGCCCATCATCACCATAAAGGCTCAGAAGCATTTTTCAACTTTGTAGAACCTTTGAAATAATAGTAGACACTTGTTTTTCAAAAGGGAGGGGCAAGCTCACCACCATGCTTGTTCATATGGTCAGAAAAAGCTATGTGTTAGGAAGGACGGAAAAAAGAGAAAGGCTCTGTGTTCAGTGTAGGAAAAACATATTTTGAGTGTTAGGTCCAAACCAAGAAGGGCTGGCCTTTGTACCATGAATTCTATATTTATGATTTGTAGCTTTACTGAAGAAATACCAGTGTTTTCCCTTGATATTTGCCCTAAATGATACAGCATATCAACTATTTACAAAACTCTGTTAGGGAAAAGGATGGATTTCGAAAAGGCGGGGAGAATGAAAGCAAAGATACCAGCCTCGACAGACCAGAGCAACTTTAAGGGAAAGCTGAGGAGGGATGCCATCCTGACCTGAAGAGAGTCAGGAGAAACAAGGCATAACGGGGGCAGAAGAGGAGGGATCTAAGTAGAGTCTTAGGTGGGGCAGAATCAAAGGTAGCTAGAGAGCTACAAGGAGTTCTGAGATGTGCCTTGAGAGTTTGCAGTAATAACTTGAAATGGCCTGGTTCCCAGAATCTACTGAGTAGATTAATTGCTTGGCCAGGTGTGGCCTGCCGGGAGGAACTCAGATGCCAGACAGGGATAGGGGTAGGGAAGTGGGCTTTCACATTTACATTAAGATTCAGGGCTGGAGAAAGGGCTAGAGAATTTTGGGAAGGTGTCCAAGGGGGGAGGTTAGCCAGTGGTCCATGCCACCAGGAGCAACATTGAGTTATGAGAACAGATCAATTTCCCATCAATGTCTATTGCATTCAATTTTATAGGTTAGCCACAGGTGTTAAAAGTATTCGAGAGGATGTACACAGGTTATGTGCAATAGCTACATCATTTTATGTAAGGAACTCGAGTGTTCATTGTTATCAGTATTCTCAGACATTGATGGTCCGAGGCATTATTGCATTTCCTAGGGAACCCGTGGGACTACCGCTGGACCAAACCAAACAAAACAGAACAAAAAAACAGAATCAAAATAGAGAACTGGGGCCACTCTTCTATGGGAATGGACAAGCAAGGAAGGATTATTTGTACTTCAAACATACTGAGCTGTTCTGGGCTCCAGTTTCTATGGGATTAAATTCATCTTCCTCAAATGATCTAGTAATTGTGGCTTAAGAGTATATCTTTTTTCCTTTCCTCCCTCCATTTTTAAGCTAAATTGGTTAATGGGAAACCCCAGCAATCAATGCCTACGTTCAGAGGCCCTGCCCCCAGCTCCACTGGGGGTGTCAGCACCTTTCCATGCCCTCTCACCTCAGTAGCCTTGTAATTGTCACAGACTCCCAGAAGGGGGATATGGCTCATTTTCCTTGCTCTACCTTCTTGAACAGCACTGTTAGCCTGACCCCCACATACTAGACATTAAGACATTAAGACAGAAACAGAAGAACATATTAGATTAGGCAAGTCATTTATTTACAAATCAAGTTCTGATCCTGGCTCAGGCTTTGTTCTAGGTGTTGGTGCAGCAGTAAACAGAACACAAGCTGCTCCAGAGGCTGATGACCTAGTCAGGAGAGACAGACAATAAAGAAAAAAGTAAATGTATGGTATGTTGGATGGCAATAAGGACTGTGGTAAGTGGGGATGACAATGTGATATTTTATTATATTTTATTTTTTATTTTATTTTTTTTTTGGGGGGGGGGTCCAGTCGTGGGGCCTGAACTCTAGGCCTGGGCGCTGTCCCTCAGCTCTTCAGCTCAAGGCTAGCACTCTATCACTTGAGCCACAGCGCCACTTCCGGCTTTTTTCTTTTTGCTTATGTGGTGCTGAGGAATCAAACCCAGGGCCTCAGGCATGCAAGGCAAACGCTCTACCACTGAGCCACCTTCCCAGCCCCACAATGTGATATTTTAAATAGGATAGAACAGAGAACCAAAGAAAGCAAGAACATAAGCCATTAAACACTTGGGTAAAGAATATTCTAGGAAGAGGACATAGTAGGTGCAAAGGCTTGTTCCAGAAACAGTGAGGAGCATAGGGAGGCTGGGATGTGGTGAGCATGGGAGGCTTGTACAGGAGCTCTATCTGACCTGGCTTCAACCCAGGAGGTGGAGGTGATAGTGGTGGTGATGGTGAAGACATGGGAAGATTTATGTTATATTTTGAGGACAAGGCTTTTGTGGTTTGCCAGGGATATAAGAAGAATGGAGGACCAGTAGGTTGGAGGTAGGAGGAAATCAAGAATTAAAATATATATTTATTAGTTTGTGTTAGTTTTTAAAAAGAGGTAGCCGAGTAAGAACAGCATCACGCACGTGGTATTCAGGTAAGGGGCAGGTTTATTCATCGTTCCAGCTGACATCAGGCCATCTTGGTCCTCCATGTGGTGGGGAAAACCTGGGAAAGAGAGCTGGGAGAGCTGGGAAAGAGAGAGAGCTGGGAAAGAAAAGGGAAGGAAAGAGCTGAGAGAGAGCTAGAGGGGAGAGAGAGAGAGAGAGAGAGAGAGAGAGAGAGAGAGAGAGAGAGAGAGAGAGAGAGCAGAGAGAGCAGAGAGGCAGAGAGAGGGCATCTGGGCCTGGGCTAGGCCTTATTGAGGGTACGGGTGGAGAAAGGTGTGGCCACATCAAATTCAGATGTGACCTCTTCCAGGTGTCCCAGTTGCCTAGGTAACTCAGGTACTGGGTGGAGACTTTGCTGCAAGGAGGGTGGAGTCTGCTAGCCATCCAGGAGTGGACCTTACAGTTTGAAATCTCATGTACATTTTCAATTGGACCAGTCAAGAAAGCAGTTGACCCTGGAGGTCTGAAATTTGGAGAAGATACTAGTTTTGAACTTCTATGGGAACACATATAGATAGGATTGAGAGTAGACAGAAGGAGTGACAAAGACTGAGCTCCAGGATCCCAACAATAGAAGGTCAGCAAGGCAAGAAGGGATGGGCAGACGAATTTGAAAGGGAGTATAGGAGAGAGGAATAGAAGGAAGGGGGGACTGCAAAGCAAGGGCATATTTCCAGAAGGTGATTGATACTCACTCTGTCCAAAGCTGAGAAGAATCTACAATGATGCCAGAGGATAAAGTAACACTGAGGTAATGGTGAAATGTACAGCAAGATTGTGGGTGGAGTACGGAGGAGGCTCAAGGGACAATGGAGGGAAGTTTTAGACATGAGGAAAAGCTTTGCTGTTCTCATAGCAAAGCTCCCTTCCTAAAACTTTGCTCACTTGGCCAGAAAGTAAAGCAGAAGCTGGCAGAGACATGGGGCCAAGGGAGTGCTTCTTCATGGAAACCAAGTGCTGGTTTTTCTCTTGTTTAGTATTCATTTACTTATTTGTCACATAAGGAAGACAGATTGGTTGGAGCCACATTAAAAAACAGGGATTAAAACACATTTTCAGAAAACAGGAAGAAGAAATTTCCTGAAGAAACTCTAATCCTACCATGAAGACCTATAGCCTCTATAAGCATGTCGTGACTTCTCTCTCTGCTGTGCAAGCTGTTAAGTAACCTACTTTTGAAAAGTATAATTTGAATATCTTTTCATGTCAATGTGCATTTGCATCATCTTTATTAAATGGCTCACACTCCATTTATTTGAATATTCTTAGATTCACTTAGCTAGCCTCTTATTGTTACACATTTATATTGTTTTCTTCCTTTCCCTATTAAAGGGTTTCTTTGTATATACATCTTTGTGTACCTGTTCAGTGAAGTCCTTAGAGCAAACTTACTTAAGAAATAGAGCAGGGCTGTATGAACATTTACAAATGCTGTTTAGTATATGGTAGACCATTTTGATTGTATCTGTATCTTATTTACTAAGACCCTAAATTGCAGGCTGTAAGGTACATTCTCTAGGATCACTATAAAATGGAAATTAAGTCTCAAAATTTTAAATGCAGAAATTAAACCAAAGGTAAAGATCACAAGGTTTTAAGTAGCAGTATCTCCCAAGCCCTACCCTTTCCTGGTATCTGATAAGAAACTTGTCCCCTAGGCTGGATGCTGGTAGCTCCACCTATAATCCCAGCTGTTTAGGGGAGTGAGATGTGAGAATCACAGTTTGAAACCCACCTGGGCAGAAAAGCCTGCAGACTCTTTTCTCCAATTAACCAGAAAAAAGTCAAAGTAGAGGTGTGGCTCAAGTGGTAGAAAGCTAGAGCGAGAAAAGACAAGTGAGAGCATAAAGTCCCTGAGTTCAAGACCCAGTGCTGGAACAAAACAAAGAAAAAGAAAAAGAAAGAAAGGACAAAAGATAACAAAAAGAGAGGAAGAAAGAAAAAAGAAAGATCCTCCTCCTCCTCTTCAAAACATGAGTTTCTCCATGTAGAAGCAGCTCTAATTTTTTTTTTTTAACTTAAAGAAGGCCTTTGAAGCTTTCTCTCTCTTCCCTCTAACCCTGCTCAGGGTGTGTGTGTGTGTGTGTGCGTGCATGCATGTGTGTGTGTGTGTGATATGTGGAGATGTCTCTGTGTGCGTTTTCACTGATGTGTGTAAAATGGCATTTCTTTCTTGAGAAAAGTCTAGAGTCAGAAGAACAAAACAAAACGGCCACACTCATGAGAACTTCTTTTCATACATATAAATTCACTCCACACTCAAACCAGCTCACATCTGCATTGAAAGCTGAAATTGATGTGGGCTAAGAAAAATGACATGCAATAAGGGGTACAGGAAGATGTGTGTATGTGTGTGTGTATTTGTGTGAATGAAGCTGGCTTCATTAGGAGGAGATCAGGCTTGGGGCAAATCCACATACTAAAAGCTGCATTCTTAGGATCTAAATGTCCCTTCCCCACAAGAGATCGGTGTCTGGAAGACCTTGCAAATGGTCACTTTATCTCAGACTGGAAATATGGAATTGGCTCATTCTATCACAGTGTGATTCTAATGAAGTTTAAGGTATTTACTTATCCTTTTATGGTGGAGCAAGGATTTGAACACAAGACCTTACACTTGCCAGGTAAGTGCTCTACCACTTATGCCACACCTCCAGTCCAAAGTTCTTCTTTATCTTAAATTGAAAAATGTCTAAATTCCATGTTCACCTTAGTTTTTCTCTTTAGGAATATTGTGGCAGAAGAGCTGTCCTGTGTCCAGTTGTTAGCCTCCACTTCCTGGCTCTAAGTCCTCCATTTCCGCAGGTGGGATTGCCTCCTTCACTGCAGGCCAGGGAGGGACCCAGATAAAAGGATTCCTGAATTCCAGCCTCTTCCAAATCAAGCGGTATTATGGGGGTCCTAGTTCTCCTCCACAATCTAATATTGGTTATGAAACACTGTCTCATTTGTTTTATAGAAGTATGGGCCTTGGTCCACTTGATTTCATGGTACCCTAATGGGTCATGTCCTGGTGCTTCAAAAACCATTCCTGTTTATGCCACCCCTTAGTCCTAAGGCATAATTCAGGTGTTTGCCTTGGGTAATAAGAACCTCAAAAGCCATTGTTATCTGTCTACTAAATTTTGCTTTTCCTGTACAAGTTAGTCATTCCTGCTAAATGTAATGGAAGCGACGTTGTCATTTGTGCGTGCTCTGGCAATGTGATAAGAGCATCTGGAGCTGCCATTCTGTTTGATTGTGCCATCATCATGATAGGAGAGATGATTTCCTTGCAGGTGCCCTGGGATGGGTTTCGGGAAGGGAATGAAATGCTTGTTTGCCCTGGAAAGATCTGTCTCTCGCAGCTGATGTGGTTCTAGGCAGGGAGGAACAGATGTCTGATCTGCTCTGTGGGGATGCAGGAGAAGAAGACAATGAAAGGGTGCAGACATGGGAGCCCTGGGATTATGATCTCACATTCGTGTGAAGGCCAGGTCTGAGATGTTGGAGGGAAATGACCATGGCTGGTGAGTCATCTGTGTGTCAGGCCATACCCTGGGCCTGCTGTCCATACAATGTGCTTTGAATTCTTATTTTGCATCAGGTTTTTTATAAGTGTTGACATTCCAATATGGCAATATTTCGAGGAAGCCAAGAGATACGAGGAAACAAGACTTACAGAAGGCACATCCTTGACCCAGGGTTTCATAGTTAGTGCAACATAGAGCCAGGGTCAGAGCCAATCTGTGCTTGTCATTCACCAACAACTATCATTTGCCTTATCTCTAGATTGCAGGTGGAAAGCCAGTTCAGAAAGAATAAGTCGGTGTGTGTTCAAAGTTCCATAGCTAAGAAGGGGAAGAGCGAGGGTCCATCCCCAAGTTGCCTGTCTTCAGACCTAAGACAAGCTCTTCCCCTAGAACCATTCACTTCCATGGCTTCTTGGGTCCACAGTGATCTGGGAGAATTTAAAGAGAAATGTAATGTTTTCCTCAGGAATGCAAATTTGAGTATGGTTCAGGTGAAAGATTCCAGAACAGCTATAGAGAAACATATAGAGTTAATACTCTATGTTTTCTTGAGTGGAGGGCAAGGAGGGAGCATATTGGTTATAACGTACCTTTACTCAAATAACTATGCCAGCTTGTGAACCTTCCTAAGCTCTCTAAGGATCAAAATTAAAAGTGTGAGAGAATTGAAATCTTCTAAGTTGAATGTACATGTCAGACTTGACTTTTACCATCCCTTCCTGAACCATGCACCTTATCAGAGGCCAAGAGCAATGTATACTCCATTGCTTGGATACGTAGAAAGAAACTGCTTATGGGGAGGAGACATATAATAGGGTCTTTGCGAACTTATTAGTCAATCCTTTCTCTGCAATTACTCGTCAAGTCTCAGAAAAGGAATTTGTGACTGGGAACTAGTGGCTTACTTCTGTTATCCTAGCTATTCAGGAGGCTGAGATTTGAGGATTGCAGCTCAGATTCATCCCAAGCAGACAAATCTGTGAGGTGGTTAGTTCCAATTAATCAGCAAGAAGCCAGAAGTAGAGCTATAGTTCAAGTGGTAGAGAGCCACGCTTGAGCAAAAAGGTAAAGGAGAGCACCTAGTATTGAATTCAAGCCCCAGGACTGGCACAAAAAATAAAAATAAGCCGGGCGCTGGTGGCTCACGCCTGTAATCCTAGCTACTCAGGAGGCTGAGATCTGAGGATCACGGTTCAAAGCCAGCCTGGGCAGGAGAGACCGTGAGACTCCTATCTCCAATAAAACACCAGAAAACCGGAAGTGGCGCTGTAGCTCAAGTGGTAGAGCGCTCGCCTTGAGCTGAAGAGCTGAGGGACAGCGCCCAGGCCCAGAGTTCAAGCCCCACGACCGACAAAAAAAAAAAATAAATAAAAAATAAAAAAATAAAAATAAGAGGAATCAAAAGGCAATTACTAACACTGGAGAAGACATTTACAATGAGTTGACATGGGCAACCTCTACTGATACAACTAGAGACATTTAAATAATCATAGTAGTTGTTAATATTATAGTTAATATTATATATTATATATATTATATATAATATTATAGTTAATCTATAAGAGTAGAATTCTAGAATCATTACAGGAACTTAATATTATACTCATAACTTGGGAACTTTCCATATAGCTGATGCATTGTTTATTTGGATATCCATACGAATGGTAGTTGTACAGAATGGTCTAATGGCTTCACCTAACTATCAGGATTTAGGACAGTAGCTATCTATGTCCACCATGTTCATTCTGGTATCCCCAGAAGCTCCTTAGCACAGTGTCTGTCACTGCAAAAACCGTACATCCAATGAGTGAGCAAAGTTGCTGCTCCTCTTGTTCTGTTATCAAATGAAAAAGTCAGTTGTGGGGCTTGAATTAAGAATCTGGGTGCTGTCCCTGAGCCTCTTTGTACTCAAGGCTAGCACTCTACCACTTGAGCCACAGCTCCATTCCTGTTCTGGTTTTTCAGTGGTTAGAGATAAGAGTCTCACAGGGACTTTTCCGCCCAGGTTGGAACTGTAACCACAATCCTCAGATTTCAACCCCTTGAGTAGCTAGGATAACAGGCGTGAGCCACCACCAGTGCCCAGCTAGAATTAATGGCAGGGTTTTTTTGTTGTTGTTGTTGTTGTTTTAATGTGATACTGAGGATTTGAACCCAGGACCTCATGCATGGTAGGCAAGCAGTCTACCACATCAAGTTTTGATGAAAGAACGTCAGTGCCTATTTTAACTATGTATAGTTTTATTCTCATGTTGGCTCTTAGTCTTTAAACAAGCAAACAGATAAAAGCCCACTGCATTTTATTTTCATCTGTTTGCTATCTCTCTGACATTTTTGGAGTTTAAAATGTGCAAGCTTAGATGAAGGAATAGATAGTTTCTGAAAGTTGAACCCTAGCTGGATGCATGTTAGGGTGCTTTGGTACGAACCACATCTCCATCCCCGTCGACCAATGTGGGAGAGCTGTGCTTACCACCTGCACAGCCCAGCCCTACCCCAGTCTCATCCATACAAGTCCAGTGAGATCAGCGAGGACACCGGGAGTTTGCAGTAGCCGTTAAGTTACCCTGCAACAGGCAACTAATAGGATCCAGGGAAAACTGGGTCAAGGGCCAAAAAAGAATATAGAGTGGTAAAATTGATTGGAAGTAGGGTCCTTGTCGTTAGAAGCATCCAGAATACAAAACAATAACATAGTAATAGGAATAAAAACCACGTAGCTGGACATAGCTGACTCACACTGTAATCCTAGCTACTCTAAAGAGGCTGAGATCTGGAAGATGAAGATTTCAAGTCAGCCTGGGCAGAAAAGTCTGTGAGGCTGCATGTCAAATTAATCAGCAAAACGCCAGACCAGAAGCAAGGCTCAGGTGGTCAAGCACCAATCATGAGGAAGTCAACCAAGCAAAGGTGATGCCGTGGGGTTCAAGTCCTGGTACTGGCAAAAACTAAAAAAAAAAAAACTTTTGCAAATCATTAGATATCTAGTTGCTATCACAAGGCAGCAGCTCATCTTCTATTTTCAATTTTCATATTTATGGGAAAAAGCAGAGATTATAAAATTAACTATGGAGCTCAGCATGAACAGCAGAACATGTAAAGGAGTTTCACTACTTCAATTAAAAATTGGGGGAAAGGAAAGGAGGGAGTTACATTATCCAAAAAGAAATGCACTCAGTGAGATACCCCTCTGATACCATTAGGATGACACGTATTAAAAAATGGAAGTTAACAACTTTTGATGAGGCTGTGGAGGAAGCAGACCCTTGTGCACTGCTGGAGAAGTGTGAAATGATGCTAGTTATATAGAAAACAGTGTGCAGAACCTGGAGCTATTGAACACAGACCCCAGGATTCAGCAATCCCACTTGTAGGCACATCCTTAACAATGATAGAACTGAACACTGGAACCCAGATGCTATCCACAAGAGTCAAAAGGTAGATACAACCCAGGTGTCATACATCAACAGCTGAATGGATATATAGGTAATGGACTTTATTCTTCCACAAAGGAAGACATGTCACATGGTTGCAACATGGACAGACTTTGGAGATATTATGTTCAGTCATATAAGCCAGCCTCAAGGACATACGGTAGGATTCCTCATAAATAAGGTAAGTATCTAGGGAAGTCAAGTTCAGGGTCAGAAAGTAGCATAGGGTTATTAGGGGCTGAAGGGAAAAGGGAATTAGTGTTTCATGGGTTCAGAGCATCTGTTTAGATCATGAAAAAATTCTGGAAATGACTAGAGGTGACTGCTGTACAACATTGTGAATGTCATTCATGCCACTGACTTTTGCTGTAAAGTGGTTAAAATGGTATGTGATATGCATAAGTGTTGTATGTAATAAATGCATGTGTATTATGCATAACATATAATATGTAATGTAATATTGAATTTTACTCTAAAATGGCATGTTATGTGTTAACTGTTATACATTATATGTTATATGTACTATAAAATTGATTGCACATACAATGTAACATATATTATCATATACAATATATCATAATATACAGTATAGATACATATATACATGTTATATATCAATCATGTTATATGTAATAAAATACATTGTAAAACTTAACATGCTATATGTATATATATGCTACATGCATGTGATACTTGTGTTATATGCAATTAAAATATATTACATACATAATGTAATATATTACACATATACCACAAAATATACATTTACATGTATGCATGCCATATGTTAATTGCATGTTGTGTATCTTTTACGACAACAAAACACATTGTAAAACCATGCATTTACTAATTAGTCCCAAGGTTGCCCAACCATTGCTACCAGCTGCTGGAGACTTGATATCAAATCCAGGCAAACCATTTACCCACATTCCCTGGTGGCTCAGTTGATCCAGAATGACTTTTGCCTGTTGAGGTGGGAGCTACCACAGAGCTATAGACACACTGCTCAGCTCCCACCTGCAGAGCAGGACCAGACTTGGGGAGCCTGGCTATGATGTCATTGCATCGATCTTCCCTGTGGGGCTGGGTAGAGGATGGCACCACAGCATCTCTAGCTGGTGAGCCCACTGGAACTGTCCCTCACAACATCAGGCTCAAGTTCCTTTTCCTGGCTTCCTGAAGTTATGCTTATCTTTTCATTAATTAGTTCCTAACTTGTTGTAAGCTCCTTGGTTAACCCTCAGATTTTGACCATCTCTCATTTTGGCCAGTTCAATAGGTTTCTGTATGGAGGAGGGGTTGCTGGAACCCTTAAACTATTCTGGAAACCCCGCCTCACCCTCAGACGCTTTCCCATGAACTATAATGGAAATATGCATATTTTTGAACATCAACATTTTTCATAGGGCGCTGAAGGTAAGTTATATCTCAATCTTTCATTTGTGTATTATTTATCCTGGTAGTCTTGGGCCTTGAACTCAGGAGGGCCTCAAGCTTGCTAGGCAGGCAGCCTACTACTTGAGCTATGCCCCTGTCCATTTTTACTTTTAGATTTTTTTTTTAAATCTAGGCTGTAGAATTTTTGCTCAAGACTGGCCTCAGATCACAATCCTCCTACCTCTGCCTCTCACAGATCTGGAATTTAGAGATATGAACCACTGCACCCAGCTTGTTAGTAGAGATGAAGTCTCATTAACCTTTTGTTCAGGCTGGCCTCAAATCTTGATCCTCCTTATCTCCACCTCTGCATTAGCTGGGACTCAGGTATTAGCTATCACACTCTGCTACATATGTCAATCTGACACTCATCTGCCAGAGAAGCAGAGAGGTAGGGGAGAGAGAGAGGTTACACGTCATCTCTAGTTTACCCAAAACCTTGTGTAGATAAAGAAGTGGTGGTGGCCAAATGCTTAGTCCAGAGAGCTAACCGTTGGAATTCAACAAAGCATTTGAATAGAAAAACCTGGAAAGGAAAGTATAGCATCACTGTGGGAAAGTAAGGAAATGAACACTGTGGAAATATTCAGAGCTTTTGGAAATAAAAGCCCTTCAAAAGTCCATAAAATTATATCTCTTCAGATAGGGGCTTAGAGTGTCTTCAGAGGGATTAGCCCTGTCAGCAGGGCTGGCTTCAGAAAGATATACTGGACATGCGTTTATTGAGTGTCCTCTAGGAGGTGACATTATAATAATCTGCTTCTAAAGTTCTGCATAATGTTGCCCTTTTTTGCTGGAGATTTCATATTTTTCTTTTCTTTCTCTTTCCTTTCCTCCTTCCTTCCTTTCTTTCCTCCTTTCGTTCCTTCTATCTTTCCCTCCCTCTCTCTCTCTCTCTCTTTCTTTCTTCCTTTCCTTCTTTTTTGATTGTTGAACAGCAATGAAAAGGCAGTTCATCTCAGGCTATAGGTTCCGTTCTGCAAAAGCTCAGGTCAGGGTTGCTGTGTTACTTTGGCTTGAAGTGTTTTTCCTTCCCTAGATTTCCTACAGATTGCAAAGAAAAACTGTCCTTCAAGAATCGTAAATGACACAGCCATCATCTGTGCAAGTATAGAATGATTAATAGGCATTACCTCATCTCCCACTCTCCCCTCCACCCCCAAGTCTGGATCTCACTTTCCTTTTGATCACTTTCTAGATGGAGAAACAAAATCATTTGCCAGCATGCTTAATATGATGAATTGCTACCCTGGAAGCAATAGCCGTGTGATTCTTTTATACGCTTCTTAATGCAAATGCATCTCTCCATTTTCCTTCCGAAGACCATTTGTTTATTAAGATCCACTCTGAGAAGAGACTCACACTGCATATTCAAGCATCAGTTAAAGACTCCAGTATGATGCCAAGTATCTGAATGACCTTCCCTTTCATGTCATCACTGTAGCGTGTGGAGGGGGTGGGCAGAGGGGGTGTTTCTGGGGCTTAAACTCAGGGACTGAGCACTGTTCCTTAGCTTTCCCGCTCAAGGCTGGCACTCTAGCTTTTTGTTGGTTAACTGGAAATAAGTCTCACAGACTTTCTTGCCCAGCTGTCTTCAAACCATGAGCCTCAGATTTTAGCCTCCTGAGTAGCTAGAGTTACAAATGTGAGCCAACAGTGCCTGGTACCACTATGATTTTTGCAAGTTCCCCAAGCCTTCACACTTTCTCACCCCCACCCCTCCCGCCTTGCCCAAGGGTGTCTGCATATCAAGGACTTTTGTTCCTCCAAGGGATTGTTTGGGTCAAGCTCAGAGTGTTCTTGTGTTTCTTTGATCATTGGATAACGATGGAGGGTGGAGGTCACAGGAAGCTCGCCTTAGAGATGAAGGGCGAATGGAGGTCTTTGATTCAAAGCCTGTGGCTCCTTCACTTTCTCTGACACAGAAATCGATTCATCCCCCACTTCCTACAGCAAATCACTTTGGTACAACCTGACAAAGCAGCAGACACAGGCGGGCTTTTCCCATATCACACTACAGACAAAGCCACCCTCCCTCTCCCAGAACAGAAGGAGCAGTGGACCTTCTACTTCCCGTCCATTTGTTTGAAAGATCAAGAGAACACAGTTCCATTTTTCAACAACCAAAAAAAATAATAAAATAAAATAAGAAGGAAAATAATTAAAAGAGCCAACCTCCTCTTAAATTTTTTTTCCCCTCCCTTAATATATTGTTGCATCCAGGGAAGAGGAAACAGAGTGCGGCTGATACTGCGTCCCCAGGGAGCTCGGAAGGGTCACTCCCCAGCTACCACAGGAGCATGTCTCCCTCCCTTTGCACACGGAGTTGGTGATCAGTGTGGAAGTCTCTCTTGGCCCTGCTTGATGTGCAAAGGAGAAAGAAAAGAAAAAAACAAAAACATGCCACTGTGTTTAGGCTGTGTGTACGGTATGTACCTGGTGTCACTGAGCAGAGGGTTATTTTTTGACTTTGGAAATCTGAGAAAGATTTGAAAAATCATTAGCTTGCTCCTGCTGGTCTCCACTGTCTGGCTAGGAACTGTATGTTCCTGAAAGCCAAGTCAAATTCCTCCATGTTTTTTTTTTTTTTTTTTTTAATTCTTCTTAAAGTGAATTCACTGATGACTTGGGCCAGCCAATAAGGGATTTGAAATATAACATCTTGCTTACGTACAGGTGTTAAGTAAGGTTGTGCACTAGATCTACTTTTCCTGGTGAATGGGCCAACACCCTTTGGGAACTACACATTTAAAAATGGCAATATACTTGGACTACATTGTGTGTGTGTGTGTGTGTGTGTGTGTGTGTTAGAATAGATGAGTTCTCCATTGGCAAGGCATGTTCATTATCTTGAGTGGATTTTACTGGCTGGATCAGAGGTGCCCTAAGGGTCTGTGGAGATCGGGGTCTCTAGTCTTGAGGTTTGGACTCTTTCCATGGGTTTTCTGATTTTCTAACTGTGTTCATTTGTCCTCTCTTCTGCCAGATCTTCCCAGCATCTGGGAAACTCTTGCCTTCTTTGGTCTTGGTCAATTGTAGCTGAGAGCAACCAGATGGGCTTACATCAACAAAGTGCATTACTCAGTAAGGGTGCGCTCTTGCCAATCAAAAAAAGAACATGGGAACTGGGCGCGCTAAAAAAAAACCTAGCCGATCCCTTTGGACTGTGTGAGATGAATTTTACATCAAATGGCATTTTATTCTGTACTGCACTTTATCTTATTATTAAATTTGCCTTGAGTGTGGGAAGTCAACTGGATCTGCGGTGCTTGTTGTTACTGCACTTGTTCTTTTTGCAGTACGGAGGTGTGCACTTGCTAGGCAGGCATTCTACTGAGGAGCCATAGCCCCAAGCTCTTTGGCTCTTTGCTCTGTGTGTGTGTGTGTGTGTTTTGGTTATCCCTGGGGCTTGAACTCAGGGCTTTTGTGCTCAAGGCTAATGCTCTACCACTTGGGTTACAGTTCCACTTCTGATTTTTTGGTGATTCACTGGAAAGTCTGACAGACTTCCCTGTCCATACTAGCTTCAAACTGCAATCCTCAGATCTCAAGCCTCCTGAGCTGGTGGATGAGCCACCAGCTCCTGGCTGGTGTTGATCCTTAATAAATACTTTGCATGTTTGCTGAGTGTCTCCCAGATAAATGACCAAACCACAGTGGGCTATGTGCTTTACAGCAAGGGAGAAACTCACTAACTAGAGGATTCAGGGCAAGCTGCTTGTTCTCCTGAACTTGTTTCCTCATTAGCAAAAGAGAGATGTGTGCCTTGCAGGGATGGGAAGCATCAGTGACACCAAGCACTTATGCACACCTGGCAGAGTGCTCAGCATGGAGGGGCTGTATCCTGTACATTATAGTTTTGCTGAAGTTTTCAAGAGCAGCTGCTCCTTGAAATAATGCAAAGTTCTCCCACACTAACATAGCTTTGTGAGCTTTTGGATCAAGAGGGAGAACTGGGTGTTCAGATATCTGGTCCAAAATGCTCGTGCCTGAATCTTACACAACTGTGAAATAGATACCTAGGGAGTGGCTGTGAAGTGTGCTACATTATTCAACCCACACAAGCAGCCAGTGAGGAAAGTGCAATGTCTAGTCCTGTTTTACAGATGAGGAAACTGAGCAGTCTAGGAACTGCTCTTGAACTTCAGTGGAAATTGGCGCTCTTACCTCCATTTGCCTGGGACTTCCTTCTAGAAAAAACTTTTCTGAATAGTAAAGAGAAAGAGGATGGGTAAGAGGACACCTGGTCTACAAGTGGGTCAAGCTTCATCCATCCTTTGTGAAGCCTGGACTGAGAAGCCACCCTGGGACAGACAGCAGCATAAGAGCAGGAGCGGATGCTCACAATGGCAGTCTTGTTGTCAATCTTTAAGTATTTGCAAATATCCACTCAGTGTTTTCAATATGCCTTTATTTGCTTAAATTAACAGGATATATGTTTTATTTCCAGGTACACTGCCTTTTCACTCAATCCAAAAGCTATATATACAATTTGAATTGCTATTCATTTTAGAGTTTTCGTTTTAAAATACCCAGGCAGAGTTCTGTACAAAACCAACATGTGGTGTAACGTCCAAATATGTGAAGGATTTGAAGTGCTAGCACTGTTACATTTTGTTCCAGCAAAGCAGAGGAAGATCATCATTCAAAACACAACGTTAATATTTTATCAAATGCCTTCAGGGCTTAATAAATATAGTATGCACATTAAGCTTTCTCACACAGATAGTCCAGCTACTTTTATTGGCTTGTAAAAAGGTCAGTTTCAGCCTCATAACTGGGGCAGAGCCAAGTTTTTAAAAAGAGAACTAAAAGAGGAATGGAAAGGCAGCAAGAGGGGGTAATCGTAGGCTCCCTAATACAAAGGATAAAAGAAATATATGCCCCTTTCTATTCATTGGTTGGTCAAAAGCACAGAAAGCATTTGATGGTGATTGACTTTCAGGTAGTGAAGATCATGACCTTGGACTGCTGATAATCTTAGAGGACTTTATTCCTTTGTCCTCTGATGGCCCCACCAGCCCTTCTTCAGGTTTGCATTCTGGTCCACCCATTTCAGCCCAAACCTGGAAAGCCCTTCCCTCAACTCTGTGCTCCTCTCCAGGGAGGCACCGTAATGCATCACTCAACCTTAAATTAAGGGGATGCTACTTGTAATGAGCCTGGGGGCCACTGATAGAAACCCAGGTCATCCAAGGAAAACCAGGATATTAGAGAAAAGCAAGGTGTCAACCGTGGTTCTCAGCTCAACATGTCATCCAGTAGGCTAGAACTCACAGTCTCTTATAACCAGTGTCAAAAACTACGAATAGGCCTTGGAACACACCCCATGCTGGAATTTTACTTTTTCCTATACTTCTTTTTCCCTCCAAATGAAGATTTACGTAGAATACTGTCCTACAATACACAGCAAGCCCAGCTGCTCCGAGTGATATGGACATGGGCACAGATGTGGGCTTTCTGCTCCCCCCAGTGGCTCTGCAGTGGCCCACCACAGATCTCTGCTCCTCTGGGAAACTCCACACACAACTTGAAAGCCACCATTGCACATCACATTCCTTCCTCTACATTAACTGGTCCTTCAAGCATTCCTACAGGGTTGTTTTGCTTGGAAAGGGCTAGAGTTTGTTACTCTAGATTTTCCTGCCTTCTCTTCCAGCTGGACATAGCCAGAAGCAATTGGAAGTACGCAGCACATGTTGTTAGATACTGCACACAGTAGATCCTCAATGAGTGGCTGCCCAATGGATGCAGACGTGGAACATGAGCTTAGGAGAAGAGTGTCACGGAGCCCTGGGGCAGCTTCCTGGGCAATTTCATCAAAGGCACTAATGTGTTGTATATTCACAGTGTGTGGAAGGAACTTGCTCACCTGAGGGCCTGGAACCATTCTCAGCTCAGGGCTGTGCTTGTCACCATAGAAACCCACAGGATTCCCTCTACAGGGGCTGCTTTCACCTCCAGATATATGCGGCAGTAGGAAACCCAAGCAGCTTTAGCACATTGCAGTGGTAGTGAGGCTCAAGGGAGAAATTTTAGAAAGGGAGTAGGAGAACCCAGCAGAGATGACCAAAGCAGAAAGGTAAATGAGGAAGACAAGTCTCCCAGAAAGCACCTGGATAGACAGGGCAAGCCAGCCTCTCAGGAAATGCCCTGGGGAGTCTGCGAAGAGAGAAGTCAAAGTAATCAGCAATGCCCAGCTCTGTCCTCCTGAGGCTCCTACAGAATTTGGGGAAGGCCTGGTCAGCATGGAATCTGAAGCTGAAACAGAAATGAGTGGTGGAGGGGGTTCTGGGAGATTCAGAAATGGATGAGGGCTAGTGGTGTCCAGAGACCAATGAATCTTCCTCAGTTGTGCCTACACAAAAGACTCCAGGGGCAATTTTGAATGTTCGAGGCTCTACTCTCTGATCAATTAAAGCAGAATATCAGGGCTGAGGCCTTGGGTACTTGTTTTTCTTTATTAACGGCATTAGGGTTTTAAACTCAGATGTCAGGCTTGTTAGACTGGTGCTATACTACTTGAGCCATGTCTTCTGGCTTGATTTTGATAGTTATTTTGAAGATGGAGTCTTTTTGCTTTTCTGCCCAACTGGCCTTGAACCTGGATCCTCTAGATCTCAACCTGCTCAGTTGTTAAGATTACATACATAAACCACCAACTACATTTGGTATTTTTTCCAGAAACCTCCTTAGGGGAGTCTCAAGGGTAGTCAGCAGTCCGAACTGGGTGCCGTTGGGTCATGCCTGTAATCCTAGCTACTCAGGAGGCTGAGATCTGAGGATCACAGTTCAAAGCCAGCCCAGGTAGAAAAAGTCTGTGAGACTCTTATCTACAATAAACCACCAGAAAACTGGAAGTGGTGCTGTGGCTCAAGTGGTAGCGCGCTTACCTTGAACTGAAGAGCTAAGGGACAGCGCCCAGGCCCAGCGTTCAAGCCCCACAATGGACAGAAAAAAAAAAAAGGAATACAGTCCGAGCCTGGTGTTGGTGGTTCATATCTATAATCCTAGATATTCAGGAGGCTGAGATCAAGGGACAGAAATTTGAAGCCAGCCCAGGAAGGAAAGTCCACAAGATTTTTTGTTGTTGTTGGTCATGGGTCTTGAACTTTGGACCTGGGCAGTGTCCCTGAGCTCTTCAGCTCAAGGTTAGTGCTCTGCCACTTGAGCCACAGAGCCACTTCCAGTTTTCTGGTTAATTGGAAATAAGAGTCTTATGGACTTTCCTACCTGGGCTGGCTTTGAACCGTGATCCTCAGATCTCAGCCTCCTGAATAGGTAGGATTACAGGCATGAGTCATCAGCACCTAGCCCATGAGACTCTTTATTTCCAATTAGCTACCCCTCAAAAGCTGTAAGTGGAGGTGTGGCTCAAGTGGTAGAATGCTAGCCTTGAGCAAAAAATAAAAAAAAAACAAATATAAGAGATAGCATCCAGGCCCTGAGTTCAAGCCCCACGACTTGCACAAAAAGGAGTATCCTGCCGGGCACTGGTGGCTCATGCCTGTAATATTAAGCTACTCAGGAGATTGAGATCTGAGGATCAAGACTTCAAAGCCAGCCCAGGCAGGAAAGTCCATGAGACTCTTATCTCTAATAAACCACTAGAAAACTGGAAGTGGCATTTGGCTCAAGTGGTAGAGTGCTGGCCTTGAGCTGAAGAGCTGAGGGACAGCGCCCAAGCCCCAGAGTTCAAGCCCCACTGACCGACAAAAAGGAGTATCCTTTCCCATAATTCCTTATCCTGCAGTATTTCTGGTATTTTACTATTTACTGAAGGCTATTTCTATATACAGCTACTAATATTTTCTTCTATCTAGACCAAAAATACTGTAACTTCCACAAATTCAACTAAACAGTTATTAATAAGGTCACACGTCAAACACCAGTTTTTGTGGCTAGAAGAAAATTTACTATATGTTGAGTGTTAGTCAAAAGAAAACTTCTAACAGCACCTCAGAATCAGCTTACAATTAACTAGATAGCTAGAAGAATATGCGTAGTTATTACATGGCTGCTGTATAAAACATCCTTGAAGACCCTGTGTGTGTTCAAAGTATGCAGGGCTGTAGATGCATTTACATTACCTGCTCATTTAGTCTGAGCCATTTGTAAAGATTGACGCCACTCTCCAATCCCCAGCAAATGACTATTCATGCAGAAAGCTGTATTTGAATGACCTAGTTCTCATTTTCCAAAGGTAATTTGAAAACTCTCCATTTTAGATACCCAAAAGCACTGCTTGTTTTTCCATTTTTCTCTCCAGTAATTCTTTAAAACTCTCATCTCGGTGCTTGAAGTATAAGTAATCAGAAAAAGAGGGGCCCCGCCGGGTGCTTTGGAAAAATGCAAGGCGCTCATCCTTGTGGGCACAGTCTCTCTCTTGGCTGCCCTCGGTGCCCTCAAGGTCCTTGCTCCTCTCCTCCTGTTCTTTGGGCCCATCCTCCTCTTCCTTGCAGGCTTCTCCTGGCCCCTGGAGACCCTGCTCAGGCTTGGTAGATAGATCCTGGGGTGCACAGAGCTGCTGGGTCTCTGGGGGCACACCAGGGCTGATAGGTTCCACCTCACAGCAGTTGTCACCATCATCATCTTCCTCTTCCTCGTGGCAAGGGCTGCCCTGAGCACTCTCTTCATCCGAATTGAACAAGGGCCTCTTCACCCCACGCTTCTGGGACAAGTCAAAAGGCTCCTCCTGCTCCAGATCCCTCAGGACACCCGCTGTCTGTGCCAGGGAGATTCTTCCCCTTCCCAAACCTGTGAGAGCAGAGAAAATTCAGCACCCAGGAAAAGTAGCAGCAGGCCAGAGAGGGCTGGGGACCAGTCAGTGGACAATACACTTGCTCATTGTTGTGTGTGTGTGTGTGTGCCAATGTTGGAGCTTGGACTGTCCCTTAGCTTTTTCAACCAAAGCTGGCACTCTATCACTTGAGACACTTCCACTTCAGCTTTTTGCCAGTTAACTGAAGATAAAAGTCTCATAACTTTTCTGCATGGGCTATGTTTCAACTGCCATCTTCGGATCTCAGCCACCAGAGCAGCTAGGATTATAGTAGGCGTGATCCACCAGTGCCAAGATCCCATTGTCTATTTTAAAATGGGTGACTGCCAGTACAGACATCCAGGGCAGGTTTATTGCAGGCAAGCCCTAAATTTGTATAATCCCCTAAGGTGAACGTGGCCATTTTCACAAAGCTTTAAAAATGAAGTTGGCCTGGCAATGACCTTACTGGAACTCTCAAAAATGAAAAGTATCAGGAGGCAGGAGCACAGAATGTGAGGCTGCTGCTCACCATGGTTTGATTACAGCAAAAATGGGAAGGCACTTTTGGTATTTAAGCTGTGGCTCAACACATAATGGTCCATACATAAAATGACATATGTGTAGGTGACAAAGTGATTTACTTTATAAGCAGCAACCATAAACCAATGGCCCTATACTTTTGCCTGCAGTGAGCAGGGGGTCTATTCAGAAATCCTTGAATTCATCAGGGAGCCAATGGCTCATGCTTATCATCCTAGCTACTCAGGAGGATGAGATCTGAGGACTATAGTTCAAACACAGCCTGGGCAGAAAAGTCCATAAGACTCTTACCTCCACTAAACTATGCAGAAAAAGCCGGAAGCAGTGCTGTGGCTCAAGTGGTAGAGCATTAGCCCTGAGCACAAAGAGGATCAGGGACAGCATCCAAGTCCTGAGGCTCAAGCCCCAGGATCAGCAAAAAAAAAAGAAAAAAGAAAGAAAGAAATTTTTGAATTCTGCCTTCAAACTTGCTATCTGACCTCAGGCAGTTTATATAACCCATCTCTTGGTCTCTTATATAAGACAAGAATAAATGTCTCTAGTGGATTTGCAGAAGTGAGCAATGACGCCCCTAAATCTTTTGTCCTGCCCTTGATTATTCTCATGGCCAAAAAGTGGTTCATATTATTTTGTAAATAACCTATGTTACCAGTTTCACTCCTGCACAGACCAAGAGGGTAACAACAGGCCTCAGTCCCTGGGCTCAGCTCACTGTGTTGGAGAGAGCTGCATTTATTGCCTGTTTATCACAGCAAGGGTTGATTAGATGTCTAATCCAGTGAGTTTGGAACACGAACTCATAGCTGCCAAGGGCTGGGGGTTTGAAGAAAGGAGGCCACAGTTTTTCATTAGTTCAGTTAAGACTCAGTGGGGGAGACATAAAACTCTTCTGTGTAGGGGGCAATCGGGAGGAAAACTGTCCTTAAGTGAACCAGGAGAGGAGACTTAGCCTACTAGAAACTTACTTCTGAGTGTTAAAAAGCAGAGCTGCAGAGCCAGGCCCGATGGCTCACATTTTAATACTAGCTACTCACTGAGGAGGCTGAGAACTGAGGCTCATGGTTCGAAGCCACCCCAAGCAAGAAAGTCTGTGAGACTTGTATCTCCAAAATAAACTACTCTCTCCCCCCAAAAAGTCAGAAATGGAACTCTAGCTCAAGTGGTAGAGCACTAGCCTTGAGCAAGATAGAAGCTCAGGGACAGCACTCAGGCACTGAGTTCAAGCCGTAGTACTGGCACAAAAATAAGAAGAAAACTCAGAACTGCGGCTAGGTGCCAGTAATCCTAGCTACTTGGAAGCCTGACATCGTGGTTTGAAGCTGGCCTGTGCAGAAAAGTCTGTAAGACTCCATCTCAAAATTAATCAGCAAAATGCCCAACTAGGTGCATAGGACAAGTGGTAGAGTACCAGCTGGGAGAAGCAAGTTAAGCAAGACTGTGAGGCCCAAAGTTCCATCCACTGTAGTGGCCCCAACTCCCACCTCCTGCTGAAAATGAACTCTTGCTTTTATAAAGTTAAAGAAAAGTTGGACATGGTGTTGCACTTCTGTGATCAGAGCATCTAGAGGCAGGAGGACTCTGAGTTACAGACCAGCCTGGGCTATTTAGCAAGACCTCACCTCAAATTAATTAATTAATCTTTAATCAACCCATTCATTGGAAAGAAAAATCACATGCCCTCTATTACCAACATGCAACCAATAAAGATTGAGTAGAAAGGTCTGGGTTTATATCCTGACTCTGTCCATTTTCTGTTGAGAAATATTAGAAGCCTGTTTCCTCATCTATCAATTAGATTGTTTATCCGGTCCAGAGTTGTATAAGACTTAAGAAGCTAAGGCACCGACAGAAGCAGTGTCTGGACCAAAGAAACCAATGATGGTGCCAGCATCATGATAATGCTCCAAATGTACTATCTAAGATTTTCTTTTACTTATATCCTTTTGATCTTAGACACCTTTGGTGTCTGGTCTTGCTCTTTTGTTGTGGTCTTAAAAATTGCATTCCTCCCCCGCTTTGGTGTGCCAGTATAGGGCTTGAACTGAGGGCCTCATGCTCTCCCAGTCTTTTTGCTTAAGGCTTATTGCTCTACCACTTGAACTACACCTCCACTCCTGACTTTTTTTGCTGTTGGTTAATGAAAGATAAGAGTCTCGTGGACTTTTCTGCCTGGGCTAACTTTGAACCTTGATCCTCAGGTCTTACCCTCCTGAGGAGTTAGTATTGTACATGTGGTGCCTAGCCACCCCCTCCCCTTCATTTTGTACATAAATGATTCCCCAAATAATGCTCGTAACAGTGAATTTCCAGATGTGTATCCCACTGGCACTGCAGGCAGGGTGTTTCAGTTGTGCGTCATACCTTGAGAGTGGAGGCCACGCTCCATCACTCCATGTTTGACCTTCATATGGCGAGTCAGGTTTCCCTTCAGGGTGAACTTGCTCGGGCAGTAGAGGCACTTGAAGGGTTTGCTGTCCGAGTGTAGGTGCATATGGCCCATCAGGTTGTGCATCCGGTTAAATTCCTTCCCACACAGCTGTTGGGGACGAGGGAGGAGAACTCAGTGGTCCTACCAGAGAGAAGCCACATCCGGGCCCACAGCGGGGATGGACATGGGGCCACATCTGATTCTACTCTGCTTGGATCTTGGCTCTTTAAACTGCTTCCAAAGAAAATCTCCTGGAAGTCAGGGAGGGGCTGGTTCTCCCAGCCTCAGAGGTGAGCAGGGAGGGACATGATCCAGGGATCTTTAAACTCAAAACAAAAACAGCACAGCTTTGAAAGCTCTTGTGACTGAGCTGTTCAAAAAAAAAGCGGCTGCCAAAGTGTATCTCTTTAATAATAAAAATACAATGACAAGCTTAATATTTATGATGCTCTTCATCTGAAAGATGATGGGCTAGGGTATGTCTTAAATGGTAGAGTGCTTGGGTTACCAGACCCTGCCTCAAATTAATTTATTTATCTTTAATTCAATCATTCACTGGAAAGAAAAATCACAAGCCCTTTATAAGCAATGTGCAAAGATTGACTAGGAAAGTCTAGGTTCAAATCCTGACTCTGCTCCTTTTCTATTGAGAAACATTAGAAGCCTCAGCACCTCAGTTTCCCCACAGGGTATGGCTCAAGTGATAGAAGCCTTGAGCTCAAACCCCAGCACGGCCAAAAAAGAGTAATAAAGAAGGTACTGTTCTATGTCAGCCACGGAGAATCTTAATTCTTACATCAATTCTATTATATGGTCTGTCATCTAATTTTATACATTGGCAAACTTAGGGCTTAACTTACTTGGCCAAGGCTCCCAGTTATTAGAAACTGTAGTTGGGATAAGATATTCAGAGCACTGGATGCCAGAGACCACAGGACCAACCACCATCCATATTGAGTTCTCCCAACCTAGCCCTCCGCTACATTGCATGTAGCCCTGTTTCTCATTTTCACTTTGCTAATTGTTGGGATGGATTTCCAAGTCCAAGGAACAAAGAGACAGCTAAGAAAGAAGTATGTCTTTTCTCTGGAAAGAGATTGGAAGGAGTGAGAATACGATTTCAAAGTAAACATATTGTATTCATTTAATCATTTCTGTTCTATCAACATGCTCACACATGATAGGTCTACAGTGCTTCTCACACTCCTTCCTCAGGAGCAGAAAGCATAGAATAGATGCTCTGGGATGCTTTGTTCCCACACCACAGTTCAGTAGGATTTGAAAGCTCTAGCCCTTACATAGCTGCTATGATCGGCAATGAAGGATTTTGTTTGTGCTTAGTGTGTTAATGGCAGAGATTTCTCTTTCTCCCAATCCCAGAGGCCAGCAGCGATAAGTGGTAAGAGACCTCACACAAGACAAGAAGTATGGTATTCCCTAGGCTTTCATCAGTTTTCTGTCTCACTGAGAGACACTTTCCGGGACAGTGATGGGAATTCTAGATTGAATTTATTTTGCTGGAGCAGGGTTTGAACTCGGGATCTTGTGTTTGCTTGTTTGGTTTCCTTGATCAGCTAGTGCTCTATCACTTGATCCATGCCCTTCCCCGGCCCAGCCTGCCTATTATCCTGGTTATTTTGTTGAAAAAGTCTCTTGAATTTTTCTACCCAGGCTGGTTTTGAACCTTAATCTTCCAGGCCTCAAGCTCCTTGAATAGCTAGGATTTTAGGTGTGAACCACCAGCATCAAACTTTAGATGGAATTTTTATTAATGAAAGCAACATTTTCTTCAGGGAAATGAGAGCTGAGCTGGCCTTGGAAAGACAGGTAGATCTAAGGAAGATGACCTAGGGAAATTAGCTGAAAGAATACTGGGTGGGGTTGGATGGGAGAGGGTTGAACATAATAATTATCACAGAATAAATGATTGGCTCTGTAGTTTTTCAATGATTCATATTTAGGGATTCTAAGTATTTTTCCCCTTTGCTTCCTTACTAGTGAGAATGAATTTGGCATCCTAAATGGGTTCTATGCTTAGAATATCTGTACCTCACATGCATTTGAAAATGATAACTGAAGTCTTAGTTCCATGGTAGACTGCTTCCTACAAGTACATATGCATTCCATCCCTGGTACCCTCCCCCTTCCTTTCACCAAAATGGTGACCTAAGACAACAAAATGATTGAAGAGTTGATCCTACTCCAACTTTCACAAGAGAAGTGGCATGTGGGATGATGGACCCTTATTTTTCTCTATCCTCATTTCAAAGAAATTACTAAGATACCAATCTGTGGCTCAGCAGCATACATGAGGAAATGTTCTTGTGAAGTTGTATGTATTAGCTTGGTCTACCTATTTCTCTTTTATGGCTATGGACTAAAAGCTTTGAGTCTAGAGATGGTGCGTTAAGTATTTCCAGTCATTGGTCAATTTTATGAACAGTCTTATTTGGCTTTCGCGATGGCTCCTGGCTATGTGAAGGTCTGCTGCTGCTGCTGCATGACCAGCCCTGCAGCCAATACTGAAGAAGTATTCTCACCCAGCGACTGCTGCATTCACCATGGCTCTGCCTGCCCTTCTGACATATCATGTTCAATGCAAGGTAGGACCTCAATAAAAATCTGTTGAGGGAGGAAGGAGGGACACAGGGCAGTAGAAGAATTAATAGAAGAATAAAGCCCCAGGTGGTACAGCACAGAGAGGAAAAGTGAAGCTGAAAGCTGGAAGATTTATGATGCTACTGCACTCATGGTCCTGAAGGCTATACAAACATCACTGAAAACACAAGACTGGGTGCCTTTTGCCCTTGACTCCTAGGATGGGAGAAACTCTTTATTATTGAGATGTTTGAAGCTGGGCTGGTATAAAAGGGTTTTGTAAAGAAGATGTAATTCAACATTACCTTTAAGAATCTGTAGCATGTCCTTGTTTTTGTCATTGCCTATTTCCAGGCACTGAAGTCAATCTTTTGCCATAGGAAGGTGACTACTGCTGCTGGGTTAACAATGAACTGCTCACTGCTGACATGTTTACTGGGACTTGGGGTCGAGGTGGACCCTGCAATTCTCCTGCCCCTAACTCCATACATGTAGATATGCTCATCACAATGGCGACCCCTGGACGTCATCTAAGGTCTTCCTAGCCTCAGACAAGCAATCTTTTACTTCCCTCTCTCATAGCCCAGTTTTTTTTCTAGTGACTTCCTGGATAAGTTCCTTCAGTACTGAACTTCTTGGGACATTTTAGTGGTACATGGGTACACTAGCATATTAAAAATGATTTTGTCACACCTATGTCATCTAAGAAGGCCCACTGTAGGACATGTTGACAACTATCTTTCTGGATTCTCATGCTGTTGGTAATTGATAATACTTGGATATTACATCTATTTGCATAATATATGGTACCTTCATGGGCAGGCTAATGGAGAGTTTCTTCAGGGCAAAGTGGAGATGTGTCAACTCTGAAAGGTGTTTAGATTCCCAAATGGTGTCCCAGGTAGTCTCTAATGCAAGGGCCACCTCTAGCTTCCAACCTCACTATCAAACACAGGTGTGTACACATGGTACACATGAGCATCTAAGCATATGGTTGGGATAACAAATAAAGAGGTCAGGAAAATACCATTTTTTTCTGTTTCATAAAATTCTACAAAGCAGCCATTGTCAGTTCTTTTTTCTCATGAAACCTGTATGATTTAGTGTGCTAACTAAGATCCTTACTGGCAGAGGGAAGGAGTGAATTGATTCGGGAATTGAGCTACTTGGGCTCCTTTCACATCTCAAAGACAAGTACTTAGCTGCTTCTTCCCAGCCTTTGGCCTTCCCCCAAACCCTTTGTTCTTATCCAGTCAGGACACTTGGACTTCTTCACCTCAGATTTTTCTCCAGAGATTGAGTGTGTGTGTGTGTGTGTGTGTGTGTGTGTGTGCGTACCACACCTTTACTTCTAGCTTTTTGCTGGTTAATTGGAGATAAAAGTCTATCCAATTTATGTGCCAAGACTGGCTTCAAAGAACAGTCCTCAGATTTCAGCCTCCCGAGTAGGTAGGATTAAAAGTGTCAGCCACTGGCACATGGTTATATAGAGAATTTTGTTTTTTAACTAATTTGTTTTGTCAGTTGTAGGGCTTGAACTCAGGGCCTGGACACTGTCCTGAGCATTTAAGCTCAAAGATATCTTTGAACCACAGTGCCACTTCTAGTTTTCTGGTAGTTTAATTGGAGATAAGAGTATCATGGGGGCTGGGAAGGTGGCTCAGTGGTAGAGCGCTTGCCTTGCATGCATGAGGCCCTGGGTTCGATTCCTCAGCACCACATAAGCAAAAAGAAAAAAGTGGCGCTGTGTCTCAAGTGGTAGAGCGCTCGTGGTAGAGCGCTCGCCTTGAGCTGAAGAGCTGAGGGACAGCGCCCAGGCCCAGAGCTCAAGCCCCGTGACTGGATCCCCCCACCCCCCAAAAAAAGAGTCTCATGGCCTTTTAAATAGAGATTTTTTTCTAACATCTCTGTAACCAAGAGAAGGCTTTTTTGTATTGTTAGCAAAGAGGGAGGGAAGGGTCTGGGGCCAGCTAATGATGGCATCCTGAGGCAAAGTTTGAGCTCTAAACAAAATCACAGTGTCTGGAGGGGTCAGACAGGAAGGAAGAAGAAAAGCTGGGAGGGAGCATCAATTATCTAGTTTCTTCTCTGGGAAAAAGAAACTTTTAAGTTAAAACTGCCTTGTGAGATATAACGCCAAGATCTGGCTTAAACCAGGACTTGGTGGAATTCTGTCCTATCAAGGGTCTGCAAAGTTTATCTAAGGTAGGTGTTATGCAAGAAGCTAATGGTGTGTTGGGGATTCACTTTCATCTTTTAGAAGGTCACTTCAGCCAGGTTCCCTCTGCTTGAGCTCTACTTAGCAGCACCATACCTCTGAAAGTAAACTCCAGCTTGAGCCAGGCACCAGAGGTTCATATCTGTAATCATAGTGACTGAGTTCTAAGGATGGAGGCTCAAAGCCAGCTTGGGCAGGAAAAAAAAGTTGGAAGTGAAACTATAGCTCAAGTGGCAGAACGCCAGCCTTGAGTAAGAAAGCTAGAGGACAGCACCCAGGCTCTGAGTTCAAGCCACAGTACTGGCACAAACAATAACAAAAAAATGGAAACAAGTACTTTTAACAGTCCTTCTAAAATGATTTGCATGGGCCACTGGATTCAGAGAGGTAGCAGTGAGTCAGATAGAGAACTTGCTTCATTCTCTCTTCTGTAATGTGTCATTAATAACTAAAGTTTCTTATGAAGATGTTGAAGGATCCAATGACATAACTTAAGGAAACAGTAAAAAAAAACCCTCGCTAAATATTAGCTCTTATTACTATTACTATACAGTAGACTCTTTTTAACATTTCAGAAATAGAAAGATCTTTGAAGATGAGGTCCTTTTAAAAGCTAATTATTTGAAGGAAAACATCAAAGGAAGGAAGGACCCAAAGATGGAATCCTGTGTGAACACCAGCCAGGCAAGCACTGAGGGGGCCTAACAGGAACACAAGCAGTTGTGCACACCCACCTTACTATGTAGATAGTAAGCAGAGATTCATCCTATACTGCAGACTTTGGGAGAGCCTGCCATCTGGCTCCACAGTCCTCAGCCTGTCCTTGACACAGCTGGCAGATGCTCTGCTTGCTCCAGGCCTCCTTGCTCTAGTCTCTTGGTGCTCTTTCTCTCCCAGATCCCAGGCCTAGGGGCACCTCTGGCAATCACTTCCCATGAGTCCTTGCAACAAGGCTGACAGCCAGCAGCTGCCCCAAAGAGGTGGGCAGAGACAGGATGATGGCAGCAGCACTTGGCTCGGGCTAGAGGCCCAAAGGGCCACAAAGCATCACGACCTCTCTGCAGTCGCCTGAGGTGAGCTTCAGAGCTGAGATGCCCCAGGAAGCCCCTGCCTTCCTATTTGGAGAGAAAAGGTCAAAGAGCTTTAGCTTGCCATCCAGAAGAATGGCCTCCACTGAACTGCCCTTCCCTTCCATTCTTTTCCTTGCTCCCCACTCTTCTTTAGTAAGATGGGTGTTCCTTTCCTCAAAGGGACAGGGAGGGAGGGAGGGAGGGAGAGGGAGAGAGAGACTGTAAACTGTCCAAAAGGACCGTGAGAAAACAGGAAGCTTTGAAAAGTACAAGAGAAAGCAAGATGAAATCTATTTGCAGGAGGGCCCCTGGGGACATGTGAGGCATTGTTAAGCAGGCAGTTCATGCAGCTATATCCTTCCTTCTGCTGAGGACACTTTGCTGCCAAAAGGCTCCTATCTGGTCACTGCCTTAACCCTCTCCATGCCAGCCTGAAAACTCTGGCCCCAAGAACTGGGCTCTACAAAATATCCCAGGTAATGTCTCTCCTTTTTTTTGAGCATCAAAGAACTTGAGAGGGAAACAGAGGCAACTGGGCAGAGGAAGTGAAGACCCTTTTCCGGGAGACCTCACCCCTCTTCTGCTTTCAGCCCTCTGCCCCATGCTGCCGATGACCTGGTGATTCATCACTTAGGCAGCTCCCGGTTTCACCCATCTCCAAAGAGAATTTGTCCCGGAAATTCTGGATGGCTGCTTTTCCTGGACAGGTTTTCTAAAGGCGGCAGCTGGTTCTTTGCTATTATGGAGTGCAGCCACTACAAGGACAGTATCCAAATCAACCGCTGCGTGCTTACGCAGAATCTGGGAAGCACATTTCTGAAACAGGGCTTAAGTGTATGAGCGCAGGTCTCTGGACTAACTCCAGTTGGCTCTGAGCAAGGAGTCCAGAAGTTTAACTATCCTTCACAAAAGAGTCCAGAAAAGCAGTAATTTATATATACATATATGAGAGAGGTGTGGAGGGGAGATATGCTGGAAACCTTTCCTTTCCTCTTAATTTTCCATCCTATTGTCAATGTCTAATTGTGCAGTTCACGAACATTCTTCTCTCTAAAGACAGCTGCGTCCACTGATCACAGAGCCAGAAACATTTTATGCTTCAAGAGAAGGAAGGATTTATGTCAGAAAGAAATTTTAATGGTGAGAATCCCAAGAAGCTAGAGTCTGTTGCTAAATAATCTTTTTTTTTTTTTCCTGGTTGTCGGGTGGAACAGAGTTAACTGCACCACAGTGGGCTGCAACAACACCTGCTTCTCTCTCCCACCCATGTCAATTATGGGAAGAGAATAATTTCCCAGTTACCATGATCAAACTTGGGATTAGTTGTCTGGGCCTGTTCTCCAACATCAACATTGTGGCCAGCCAGCCATTTGTCTCAGTTGGCTTTGGATTGCCTAGCAATGAGCAAAAGGCCTCCTTCTTTCCCAACTCCCTATCCCCTATAATCTCCATCCAGGGCCTCATTTCTAAGAATCCAGCACAACATGGATGCGAGCAAAGCCCACAGAACACTTTCTAAAAGGTCTAGCTTTACAAACACAAAGAGCTGGCTGTATTAACTCTAAACTCAAACATACTCTGAAAGTCTTTTGAAATGAACAAAGAGAAAGGGACATAAAGGATACCAAGTAAAGTGACATTATGAATAGAGATTAGAAGAGGGAGAAGGAGAGGAGAGATCTGATGGTAAAGGTGGAGACACTTCTGGTTCTTTCCAGAAGGCTCTTGATCAAGGTGACAACCCACTGTTGTTTCAGAGATGTCTATAAAGGGAGCAGGGATACCTAAGTCTGACAAAATTCCCTTTAAGGTCCAGTTCTTTTGGTTTAATAGTACTCTAGTCTAATAATACTCTCTAGGCAGTCTCTTCACCTATAATGTGGCCTCTTGAGAGAACAGAGCCCCCAGAAGTGACCTTTGCAGATGACTAGTCTAATTCCTGTGCCAGGCCCATCTATTATTGTGAAGTATAAACTATGCATCATTCAAAGATGACATTCTACTTTATACATACTCTTTGTAAGACCTGGTGATGTAAACTACACAGCCAGAGCCTAATCAGCTTTTAGAAAAGAGGTAAATCAAGTTTCTGAGCCATAAAGTTGTGCTTGGACCATGTATAGTGTCCTGTCATTGGGTGGAGGAGAGCTTGTCTGTGAGGGGAGCATGGGGTATCCCGCTACTGGGCTCACAGCATCACTGTGCTCAGGATGCCTCATTCTGTGCAGCTTTTATGCACCACTGCTAGAGAGTCCTCTCTAGATCTTCAAGTCAAAGAAATTGTCCAGATCCTTGAGGGTAGAGAAGTAGAAATGTCCCAGTGCTCTCAAATCTTACATAGCCAGGATTGGCTCTACATGTACCTCAATTTCAGAGGTATTTTCTGCCTGGTTATATCACCACTGCTGGACCAGAAGGGGTGAAGCAGAAGCACAATCCAGTTGGACTGGAAAGATCGGGGTGGGGGGGAAGCTTGTTATTGGTTTTAGGAGAAAAACTAGATAATGAACTCTTTCATATTTTCCCAACTTTACTCCACTATTTAATAATTAAGAAAATTTTAAAAAATACAGTCTATGCTTGAAGTCTCAAAGCAAATGCAACAAGGGAATGAAGACTAGCACAGAGACCCTGTTCACACCTCCATTGTAGCAGATAGTAACGCTTTGCAGGAGGTGGCAGCTGTTATGGGTGAAGCACTGTGGGGCTCAGTGGAGTGGGAAGAAAATCAAGCAAGGGCCTTCAGGCAGAGAGAAAAGCATCTCTATGGAGTCCTACAGCGTCACCTGTGCAATACAGCCCTCACTGCTTCAAAGCAGTGATTTCAGCCAGTGCCCTGATTTTACTATCTGGAATTATTTATTACTACTACTACTACTACTACTATCATCATCATCAATGTTGGTCCTGAGGCTTGAACTTAGGGCCCAGGCCCTGTCCCTTAGCTTCTTCATTTAGCTTCTTCATTCAAGTCTTGCGCTCTACCACTTGGGCCACAGCTCCACTTCTTTTTCTTTTCCTTTTTAGTGATTAATAAGAGATAAAAGGTTTATAGACTTTCCTGCCCAGCCTGGTTTTGAACCTCAATCCTTAGATTTCAGCCTGCTAAGAAGCAAGGTTACAGGACTGAGCTACTAGAGCTAGGCTTAGAATTCTTCATAATGTTTGAACAAGGGGCTTTGCATTTGTACTTTGCACTGGGCCCTGAATATTCTGCAGCCCGTCCTGCATGCTACTTCCTTCTCCTTTAGCTGAATCAAAATGGACAGAACTTGACTGTCAAATCACTGGGAACTTGGAGGAAAGGAGGGGAAACAGAAGTGGGTGGCAGGAAGAGGGCTGGAGAGAGAAGATTCCCTCTCCCACCCCTGGACAATACCCACATGGTCTAGGGAAGCTCTGGTGCCTGACCCCTCACCCTGTCCAGGAGTTGCCAACACAGGAAAGAAGTCAACTTCACAGGGGGTTCCTTAAAGTGGGAGCCTTACTGCAGAGAAATGGAAGCAATATCAGTTTCTGGAAGTAGGGAACTCCACTTCAGGAAGATAGGTCCACAGAGTGTCATCTGCACCCTATCAGATGGAGGAAAGAGGAAATCTTCCATTTCAAACAGAAGAGCTCTACTGTTGTGTGTGATTTCCTCTTCCCCCCTCCCCCCTCCAGCCCTCTGTTCATGACCGGGATGACACCTGATGGAACAATCCTTAAACTAGCCAATTTGGATCAAGACTCCTGCTCATTTCAGAAGTAGAGACGAAAAGAGCCCTGGAGGTGGAACAACCTTGGGAGGTCTTGCGTGTTACAAATTTCTAGCTCATGTATTTCTTGGCTTAAGAAATAAAAAGCCAACCAAGGTAATCTGACACGAATATGAACAAAGATGCTCACTGCCTGTGACTATCTTTAGATGGTTATGCTCAGTTATTTATTAGTCAAAACAAGCATTTCCGAGGTCTTTGCAAGAACTAACTTTGGAGTCCCCTTCTTCTCTTCTAGATTTATTTATTTATTTATTCAGGTGCTCTAACACTTGGGCCATGCCTCCCGTCTTCTATATTTAAGTACATTTTAAATTGGCACATAAGACTTCTACGTATTTATGGGGTACAATGTGACACTTGGATTCATATACTCAGCATGTATAGAAGTAGTATTCTCATCACCTCAAACTTCTTTAATTTCTTAGTGTTGAGAACATTTAAAAATGCTTCCTCTAAAGGCTGGGATGTAGCTCAGTGGCAAAGCACTTGCCTAGCAAATGCAACATCCTGGGTTCGATTCCCAGTACCAAAAAAGAAAAGAAAAAACATGCTTCCTCTAGCTATCTTGAAATATAAATTCTTACTATTTAATACTTGGCCGTGCTGTAGAATACTAGGACTTTTTCCTCCTGTCTACCTGTAATATTGCAATCCTCATCGACCTCTCCACTTCTTCCTCCTGCTCCCAGCCACTATTCTATACTTCTGTGAGGTCAACCTATTTAGCTTCTGCTTACAAGTGAGTGCATGCAGTATTTGTCTTCCCATGCCTAGCTTGTTTCATTTAACATAATGTCCTTCAGGCTTATCTATATTGTCACAAATGACAGGATTTCCTTTCTTTAGTGCTAAATAGCCTTGCACTGTATACACATACCTTATTATCCATCCATCTTTCCATCCATCCATCCATTAATCCATCCTCTGATGGACACATGCACTAATTCCATACCTTGACTACTGTGAATAGTGCAGTAACTATCATAAGGTCTAGCAATCTGCCATTGACCAAATATCTAAAGAGAAGGGAAAGAGCATGCTACACACGCTTTCATCTTCTCTAGGAGGCCTGTCTTCAAATGATGAGGTTCAGCCCAAGGGTCAGACAGGTAAAGGGACAGAGCTGTACTAAAAATTTCTCTGAATCTTTTCTAGGTTCCCCTCACTGGATTGTATGGGGTAGAGTGACACATCTGGTTTCTTCATTGTACAATAGAAATGTACCACATACCAACCCATCCTCCTGTAAGTCCTACCCTAGGATCTTTCCTCCACTGATAAAAGAAAACAACCAGGGCAGGTTCTTTAGGGACCAGTCAAGAGCTGGTACGTGCACAGGTGTGGTGAAAGAGGAATAGATGTAACTTGAGATTGGCCACAGGCCCACAGTGAGCCTCTGACTAAACAGAGCAGAAGGGTCCCTGGAGACTCTTGCCCATTGGGCACTTGCTCTGCCCTCCGAGTCACCCCTCTGTGCCCACCTTGCACTTGAAGGGCTTCACATCTGAGTGGACGATCATATGAGCCTTGAGGGTCTGCTTCTGCACGAAGCTCTTGTAGCACAGGTGGCACTGGTAGGCACGGATATTGGTATGGATCAGCACGTGTCTCTTCATGTTGGCCAGCAGGGTGAACTCCCGCCCACAGATCCCACATTTGTGCTCTTTCACACCCTAGGGAGGCAAAGTTCAAAGCAATGTATGGTTAATGGGAATGGCTTTCATGACAAAAAGCAAGAGTTGAAGTTCAAAGACAAGCTCTAAATGGCATGTTAGCTTTGTTAAGTTATTACTTCCTTGAAAAGTGCTGATTGCATAAATCCATTTTCTAAATTTTTGAGTACTAGCTGGGTGCCAGTAGTTCACACCTACAATCCTAGCTACTCAGGAGGCTGAAGTTTGTGGTTTAAAACTAACCTGGACAGAAAAGTCTGTGAGACTCATATCTCTAATTAACTAGCAAAAGCTGGAAGTGGAGATGTGGCTCAAGTGGTAGAGTGCCGGCCTTGAGGGGAAAGCTAAAGGACAGTGCCCAGGCCTGAGTTCAAACTCCAATACCTTCCAAAAAGAAAAAGAAAAAACAAAGAGAAAAAGAGAAAGAAAGAGAAGAGAGAGAAAGAAGAAACAAAAGAAAGAATAATTAAAAAAAGAAAGAAAGAAAAACAAACAAAAAAACCCTAAGCACCTTACACTAGCCAGACCATTAATGCGGAAAACTGTTGTTTTTGTTATTATTAATGTTGACAGAGTTCATTCTAAAATAACAGTTTGAGTAGATTAATAGGATTTTGGTAAGAGCACTGTAGATAATAAAGTGAAATGAGTCTGTAATCTAGCTTTCAAGGGAACAAAAAACTAAAACCTAACCTGACATTATTATTTCCCATAGGAAAGCCAGGTCCTCTGGTCTAGAAAAGTCTCACAAAGGGACTAGAACATCCCAAAAAGAGTTATTTATCTTTCTGTCAATCAACTACAACCCAATCGACCCTTTCCAGCTTCCCCGGAGCTCCTCCAAGCCATGCTGACCTTGTGTGACATGCTTTTGGAGTCTCCAGAATCCAGTTATTTCTGATGAAGAAACTTGTCAAGGGACAGCTTTCTGAATCAGAAACAGCACAGAAATTTTGCTTGTTTCCTTGCTATGTGTAACGTGTTTGAAAATGTGAATGTTCTTGCCCTCAGTGAAGAACATTCAAGGAGACCAACAGTCAGAGCAGAGTATTAACTAATCTTGACTAGCTGTCACTTCCTGAAACACTCTTTAAGAGATCCAGAATGCCCTTTGCTTTTTCACTTCCTTCCTCCTTCCATCCCTCCCACTACCCCTCCCTCTCTCCTCCTTCCCTTCCCTTTCCCTTCTTTTAAGATGGAGATTTCACTATGGTAACCAAACTGATCTCAAATTCATAGACTCAAGTAATCCCCCTGCCTCAGTCTCCCAAGTAGCTGGGAATACAGGTGTGTTCTGCCATGCCAACTTGTTTTCAAGACAGGATCTCATTAATTTTTCCCTGTACTATCCCCAAACTTCAAACCTCCTATTACCACCTCCTGAGTAACTGGACTAGGGCTATGTCTTTCCACACCCATCTTGTTGTTTGCAGAATTCTTTAGGAAGAAGGCAAGAGAATAGCAGCCGGGAGACAAAACCCTGGAGCATAAAGGAAGCTACTCTGTCTCTGATTCTATATGGGAAACATGGGTAGGGGGAAGGGATAGAGCAGGGCAAGTCTTGTGTTTAAGACTGAAGGGCTGCTGTTGGTGTCTGAGAGTTGTTGAAAATTAAAGAATATAAGGAGAAGCAAAGCAGCTGCTATACAGTGAGCATTCAATAAATACAACTTCTCACGGCTTGCTGACACCTTCAATTAAAATGCATTTTGTTCCCTGAATCAAATAAAACCTGTTTCAGATACCAGCTGTTTCTCTCATTGGGGCTTCATTTACTAATGCACCCGGACTCCTTTCTACATGTACAGGAGCCCATGAAATAAGCGGCTAGTCCCCTTTGTGTCTGAGTCCAAGACCATGTCCTTTCCTGATGGCTCCTGCTCCCATGATACCTACAGGTGCCTTTTGACAAGGTGCCTTAGACAAACAGAACTCACAAGGCAGCCTCACTTTTTCTCTCTACTGTGCAATCCTTTTTTTTGGGGGGGGGGGGTCCAGTCGTGGGGCCTGGGCGCTGTCCCTCAGATCTTCAGCTCAAGGCTAGCGCTCTACCACTTGAGCCACAGTGCCACTTCCGGCTTTTTTTTTTGCTTATGTGGTGCTGAGGAATCGAACCCAGGGCCTCATGCATGCAAGGCAAGCGCTCTACCACTGAGCCACCTTCCCAGCCTCCCCTCTTTTTTTTTTATCCTAACTTGACAAATGAAACTCAGGAAAGCCCCACAGCGGGGAGAGGCATTATCTCCACTGGGTGAGGTCCTAGGCTGATGTACTGGAACTGAAGAATGTTTTAGACACTTTTTCTACAAGTCTTTCCTGTCAAGAAAACCACTGAAGCCAAAGGTGAAAGCAGAGGTGGGGGGGGCTACTTCCTCCTTGGCAGGTCAAAGAAGACACAGGTCAGATCAGCAAGGGGCTGATGTCATGGATACCAACCAGAGCCTTATTTGGTTCAGCCTGAAGGCCTCTAGGCTGGTGGTTACAAACTAGATTGAATTCAGAATACGGTCCTGCTGGGCCTGTGTTTCTCCCTGATGACCTAAGCCAAGGAAGGCAAAATGGTTCTCCTAATATAACCCCATAGGCCAATGACCAAGCAGGCGGTGTCTCAACCCCAGAGAGGCACAGGCCCAGCAGGACTGGACCAAGATCTGTGTTCCTCACAGCCACCTGAATGGGAAGTAGGCTCACAATGGAGTAAGCAAGCAAACCAAAAGGCTGCTGCTGCTGCGGGCTTCAATAGAAAAAGAGTGAATTCTCTAGAAGTCTCACTGGTGTGTCCCAGGCAAGGAGGTAATCTAGGTAGGGTCTGTTGACACACTCACTGCTCCCCTGAATGAAGTTTCTAGAAACCAAATTCCAGGGATTCTTGGGGAACTAGGCAGCAACAGCTACAACTACCAGCTGTTTCCTTCATCCTTCCTCACTCTCCTCTCCAAATGCCTGCATTGTTCATTTTCAGGCCCACTTGAGACTCTAAGAAAGCTGTTGGGGGGAAGGCCTTGATTGATGTCTGTGGTCTTGCTGCTGGGTCTGTTTGAAGGTGGAGAAGGGAGCGCCTGGGAGCTCAGGTGATGTGAGCCTCTTGCCTAGGATCGTACAGCAAAGCAGCCAAGGACCGGCTCATTGCCCCTGCCCTGCCCAGGCCCAGCTCATCTGCCCCAGCTTCCAGGCCCAGCTCAACCCCCTCCCCACTCTGAGCCCAATTCATGCCCTCTACTTCCTTCTTCCAGGCCCAGTTCATCTCCCCTCCTCGCTTATACTCCGCCCCCCTCCAGGTCCAGTTCCTCCCCCTCCCCCCATTTTAGGCCCAGCTCATCCCCCATCCCCCTCCGGGCCCAGCACCCAGCCCTGCCTGCGTGGGGAGCCCCACAGTACCTTGTGAGTGAGCGAGTGCTGCTTGAGGTGGTGCGGCTGCACGAACTCCATGCCGCACTCCGAGCAGATGTAGGGCCGGATGTCCTTGTGCTTCATCATGTGGTTCTGCAGCTGGCTCGGGTACTGGAAGGTCTTGTCGCACTCGGAGCAGTGGTACTGGATGGGGCCCCGGTGGGTGGTGAGATGCCTCTTGAGCTGGGCCAGCGTGGGGAAGTCAAGGCCGCACTCCACGCAGATGTTCTCGCGCCCGCCCGCGTGCTTGGCCTCGTGGGCCTTGAGCTCGCTCGGGTAGGCGAAGCCGCGGCCGCACACGCGGCAGTTGTGCGGCTTCACCTCGCTGTGCTGCATCATGTGGCGCTTCAGGTGGCTGGTCTGCGTGAAGGCCTTGTGGCACACCTGGCACTTGTGGGGCCGCGTGCCCTGGTGCGTGAGCATGTGCGTGTGCAGGTGGCTGAGCTGCTTGAAGAGCTTGCCGCAGCGCGCGCAGGCGTGCGGCTTGATGCCGCTGTGGCCCAGGATGTGCGTCACCAGGTTGTACTTGGACGTGTAGGACTTCTCGCAGGTCGGGCACTGCCAGCGCTTCTGCGGGCCGCCCACGTCTACCAGGTAGCTGTCGTCGATCTGCACGTTCACGTCCACGCGCTGCGCCCTGGGCGCGGCCTCCTCACCCTCGCGGGGCTCGGCCTTGCGGGGCAGCGCCGCGGCGGCAGCGGCGGCGGCGGCCTCGGCGGGGGCGGGGGCCGGCTTGGGCAGGAAGGCGTGCCGGCCGAAGGGGAAGGGCGAGGCCGCCGGCACCAGCAGGGGGAACACCAGGCCCGCGGGCATCTTGGGGTAGTAGGGGTAGGGCGTGGGCAGGAAGGCGGGGGGCGCCGGCTGGGCCCACACGGCGCTGGGCTTGAGCGGCTCCCGCTTGATGGCTTTGCCCTCCAGGTGCTCCAGGGTGCGGCAGAACTGGAAGCCCACGTGGCACAAGTCGATCATCTGAGAGTCGCGCTTGGGGTGCGAGGCCCGGGGCGCCGGCGGCGGCGGAGGCGGAGGCGGGAAGAGCATCGGGAGGCTGGGGGGGCCGTGGCTCTGGGCGCCCTCGGGCGTGAGGGCGAGCGTGGCTTCCTCCGCCGGCTGGGCGGAAGGCATCTTGGTGGGCATGCTCTTCCGCTTCCGGGAGCCACTGCCTTCGAAGACCCCCGGGAACTCGTCCAGGTCCCCGGCTGCCGGAAGCTCATACCGAAACTGGGAGAATGGGCCCCGGAGAGCTTCTGGGAAGGGGTGTCTGGGGGGCGCCTTCCCCCGGGAAAGGGCCGGCTGGAGGCTGTGGGGGAAGCGGGGCGCGCCCTCCGCACCCAAGCTGAAGTCCTCATCCTTGACCAGCTTCAGGGCCTTCTGCATCCTGGGCGAGTTCCCTTTGAAGAGAAGGACACATCACTGGATGGGTTTTCTTTGTTTTGCTGTGTTTTCCGTTTTCTTTTCCCTTAGGGTTTTGTTTTGTTTGCCTACGTAGATACTCATTTATGAAGAGTAATACTTGCCTCAATCTAGGGTCTTAAAAAAATCCCTGTTGATGCAGCACTGGATAAGGACGGGGCTCCATCAGATTGAGCTCAGGGTGAGTAAATCCAGTTACAGACACATGGGCTGGGGACTGGAGGTGTTTGAGAAGAACTCGTAACAATTCTTAAAGATTCTGGAAGGGATGTGGCCAAAAGGGAACCCTACTGCATTGTTGGTGGGAGTGTAAACTTGTTCAACCACTTTGGAAGGCAGTATGGAGGTTCTTCAAAAGACTCCACATAGAACTCCCCTATGATCCAGCAATCCCACTTTGGGGCATTTACCCAAACAAGGCCATACTAAAGCTACCAGCACAACTATGTTTATCGCAGCATTATTTACAATAGCAAAGATATGGAACCAGCCCAGATGCCCCTCAGTATACAAATGGATCACAAAAATGTGATATATATATATATATATATATATATATAAATTCTATGCCTCCATCAGAAAGAATGACACCACCCCATTTCTTAGGAAATGGTTGCAAAGACTTGGAAAAAATTATATTAAGTAAGCCAGGCCCAAAGACACCTAGGTCCCATGGTTTCCCTTATTTGCAATAACTAGTGTAAGTCTAGGACAAGCAGAAAAGGTCAAAAGCTATGTACATATGACCAGATAAGATGATTCTAAGCAAAATGAACCCCAAGATAGAAACATAAGAGGTTTTATCTTTCTTGCTGTTGTTTTTAATGTATATATAATGTACTATGTGATTTTTTTGTTTCTTTTGTATGTTCTTCCCCCATGGTATAACCCCTGTTTTCACTGTATTTGATTCTGGTGCCCTGCATCTTTTATATACATTTTTCTAATTTGGGGAGGAGAAGGGGAAGGATATAGGTTGACCCATTATAACAATGAGATGTACAAGACACTATGTTAAAAACGAACTTAACAACTGATAGGGGGAGATTGGGGAGGTGGAGAGGGTAGGGATGGTAGGGGAAAAACAAAGGAAGAGGTAACAATGCTCAATAGGAAATGCACTCATTACCTTACTCATGTAATTGTAACCCCTCTGTACAGTATCTTCACTAAAAACTTTAAAATTTTTAAAAAGAATTCTTGCCATCCTTGTTTGGGTTTACAGTGAGAATGTCAAGGCCCAGAGAGAGGCAATGACTTGCTCAAGTCACACAGATATTCATGACAGAGTCACCAACACTGGAACATATTGGTGTCATAGCATTTCAATTTGAGGTGCAGGTACTAACGGTGACTTAAATGTGTGTGTGTGCTGTGTGTGTGTTTTAGGATGCTTTCTTCCATAACAAAGCGGGTATTCACTGATACTCTTATGTTGCACTCAGATTTCTTATTTCTGACTCAGCAAGGTATTCGGCTGAGAAGGATTGAGTGGGCGAGATCCACATAATTAAGTATAAAGTATACTGACAACTCGAGGTTATAAGGCCATTTTGGCAACTTACTTGTTTTGATATTCAAGGAGAAGCATATCAGTGGTTATAAATCTCTAAACCTGCAGCTTAGTCTCTCACAGCCTTTGGTTGTTCCTGTGATGTTCACCATATCTTCTAGTAGGCCAGTTACTATTTCTTGGTGACCATATGAGGCATGGCCGAGAGAGCTGGTGGGGCAGAAGTCTAGACCAGAGACTGTGCCCCTCTTAATTTTCTTCCTTACATGGATCGTTGATGGGATGAGTCAATGATTGGTTCCACCTTCCTAGCAAAGGGTCTTTCTTTCTGTCCAAGTTTTCTGACTTTGATGGGCTCTCTTTGTCATTAGATACCCCCGAGGAAATAGCTGGCCCAATCAGATCTAGACTAGAGCCACTGGAGATAGGGCTAGGATGGCTCTGCTCCTGAAAATGGCTACAAACAGGTGCTTTAGGGTGAAGACCCTGGGTTGAGGGGACCAAAAGCTTCCAGGACTTTCTATAGCCATTGGTAAGATAGATGGAGTTTTCACAAGTGTCCAACTAATCCCTAACTGCATGGACATTTTCGAAGAGGTTTTGAGTAAAATTAAAACAAAAATAGATCCTTTTATATTTGATGACCAAGTTCACACATTAATGACCCAAATAAGCCCTTATAAGGTGAACATTTGGTATTATTTAAAGCTGTTGAGTGCAATTATCAGAGAACTTAAAAAATGACTATTAGAATTTGCTTTGTGCGGGGCTGGGAAGGTGGCTCAGTGGTAGAGTTCATGCCTTGCATGCCAGAGGCCCTGGGTTCGGTTCCTCAACACCATATAAGCAAAAAGAAAAAAGCCAGAAGTGGCACTGTGGCTCAAGTGGTAGAGCACTAACCTTGAGCTGAAGAGCTGAGGGATAGCGCCCAGGCCCAGAGTTCAGGCCCCATGACTGGACCCAAAAAAAAAAAAAGAATTTGCTTTGTGCTTATCTGAGATGGAATGTGTCTCTACCTAGCTTGTCATTCTTTCCTTGGGCTGAGGGTTTAGTTATTAAGAGTGAGAGCTTGTGTGTCGAGTAAACGCAGGGCTTTCTTCTTCCTAAAATTCCAAATTGTGAGTTTTTACAGCTATGAGCTCAGGCAATTATAGGAAGTGATGATGGCAGTAAGAGGAGGAAATGCCTTGGTTTATGAGATTGGGGGATATTAAGACGGAAGTTGAGGTATTGCTATTGTCAGAAAACACAAGTAGGATAGGGAAAGCAAAGGCCTTTTGATGGTTCCCTCGTGTTTATTAGGTGGTCTTTTGGCTTGTAGTTGAGCATATTCTGGTCTTGAGACTCACTCGGAGTTATAGGAGGTGTGGATCTGGTCCAAGATTTTGCTGCATCTATTAAAAATAACTGGCTTTCAGACAAGGCTAAATGTGTCCTATTGAATTGAAAGGAAAATGGTGGATCCTTTTTCTGGGATTTCATCTCAGAGTCCCGTTGGTTTTGCAACCCCCTAAAAGATAGGTTTCTTTTGTTTGTTTGTTTGTTTAAAGCCTGCTCTGATTGGAAAGGGTCCTTCCAAACTGTGCCTGTCAGTCACAGCAGGATGAGCCCCAAATCAAACTGATCCTCTGTTTTATTCATGACTAATGATGTGTAATATTTTTAAGTCATGTGTTGTAGCTTATACTGGAAAACTACCTACTTAGTAGGAAATAGTAGCCCTAATTTTGAAGCTGAAGGTATTTTGGTTTATGCTCAATAGTATTGCCTTGTTTAACTTATCTGTTTTTAGTTTGACATTATCCACTAATTGATTCCTATTTGTGACACTCATAAAAAAGCTAATATCAAAAAATGTTTATTTTTAGTGTTTTCATTTTTATATTATCAGCATTAACCTAGTAAATCAAAGAAACATTTTTTTAAATTGTGAAAATACCGTACAGAGGGGTTACAATTACATGAGCAAGATAATGAGTAAATTTCTTATCAAGCATTGTTGCCTCCTCCTTTGTTTCCCTTCCCATCTGTCCCCCCCCCCCCCCTCCCCGGCCCAAGTTGTAAAGTTCATTGTAAAGTTCGTTTTTCGACATAACAACTTGTACATCTCGTTGCAATGGGTCCACCTGTATCCCTATTTAAACGATTTGTTTTTTCGTTTTTTCCCTTCCCCTCCACAAATTATACCAATATCAAATACAGTGAAAGCAGGGGTCATACAAAGAAATCATCTTATAACTATGTTAGAAACAATCGCATGAAAGAAAAAAACATAAAGAAACATTTTGAACAGAAAGGATGTGAGGTTTTAAAACACAAATGGTACAATTTTAGGTTTCCAAATGTAGAGACGTACACATACACACACACATTCTAATTTCTTGTTTCTTTAAGGTTTTAAAATGAATGCACCCCAGTTTGTGCTGTGTATATGATTATCTCATCTCTGAAATAACATCCTAGAGTAAAATCAGCAACCCAGGAAGCTTAAAGAAGCATGGTATTCATGCATGGACCTCTGTACAGATCTTTAGAACAGCAGTTCCCTTACGGAAGAGCATCTCAGGGAGCATTGCCAACCCTACAGAGTGTGGTCAAGGAGAACTTGCTATTTCCCCCTTGGCCTTCTTGGAGAGCAGTCAACTGTGGCTTGGGCTAGCTATTAATGTCCCTGTCTTTGAGCTCAGGAGAAGCCCTAAGGGGGAAAGAAGAGCAACAACAAGAAAAGCCAGAAAAAAAACCTATACTAGGGATGGGGAGCTAGAAGCAGAGCTCAAGGCAATTTATCTTCTAATCAGTCAAGTTACAATTCTTCAAAATGTTAATAGATTCTTAGAAAATTTCAGTGTGTACCAACTACATGTCCCAACTTCTGTTTCCAAAAATAGCCTCCCCTCCCCCCACACATCCAGGACACCAGTAGGATTCTTTGACAAGAGGCAGTAAAAACTTGGAGCTAGTGATCTGGTTGGAAGAACTGTGCCTTCAGGAAAGGACCTGGAGGTAGATGGGGACAGCTCAAGCCTTTCCTGAGAGGCCATCTCTGGCGGTGCCCAAAGCTCCTGGAAAAAGACCCAGCAGGTTATAAGACAGTGTCCCACCAGGGTATGTGGAAACAATACACAGAAAAAAGAACTGAAATGTTAGAAGTAGAAAGCTGAGGGAGAGTGGGAAGAGCATCAGTTTGGAGATTGGGATCTGGTCTTTAACTCTGGCTTTGTCTAATCAGTGTGTTACAGACTTAAAATAGTGTTGTGAGTCATTGTATTAAAACACTGGACAAGCCGGGTGCTGGTGGCTCATACCTGTAATCCTAGCTACTCAGGAGGCTGAGATCTGAGGATCGCAATTCAAAGCCAGCCTGGGCAGAAAAATCCGTGACTCTTATCTCCAATAAACCACCAGAAAACCAGAAGTGGCACTGTGACTCAAGTGGTAGAATGCTAGCCTTGAGCTCAAGAGCTGAGGGACAGCGCCCAGGCCCAGAGTTCAAGCCCCACAACCGACCAAAAAAAAAAAAATAAAAAACACTGGACAGTGGGTGCCCTTGGAGGGCAAGACAGTAGAAAGGACCTTTGGCCTGGTTGACATCATCTCTGTTTTCCAAATATGAACTTGGTTACTACTGATTGACATCTGAGCTGCTGCTTTGCAAGTTCAAAACCAAGACTACTCATTTACCCTGAATTACGCTTGTCCCAGCAGTGTGAGAGAGGCTAATAAAGTTCTGTTGGCCAATAAGCTTTCTAGTTTAAGAATCCCCCACCCCCTTCCTTCCTTTCCATGATCAAGATTCTTACAATGGCTTCTTTCCTTATGATGAAAGAGTCTCCCTACCTACATTGCCAACAGACTGCTTTGAGGAGTAGGGAGAGGGATCCATCACTCTTGTGAGCTATTTTTAGCCTCTGTGTGAAAAGTTAAAGAATTGTCCTACAGATCTATGTGAAATCCAAAGCTGTAGATACTGAGACAGTGCTAAGTTAACATTAAACAGACTAAATTGTAAGAGCTGGGACTAGGTCTGGTCATTTATGTTGTGTCTCCAGATCTTAACCCGAAAGAGGTGGTTTAAGGCAGATGACTCAACTGCTCTGCAATGAAAGAAGAAATGAATTGTTCTTGTTTGTAAGGTTCCTATATGAAGCCTTTAAATGTATCATTTTATATGACATTATTTAGATCATGGGTGACTTTTGGTATGATGCTAATCAGATCATTAGCACCCTTATGAGTTCTAGTTGTTGTGGATACTCTGTACAAATGTGTTGTCCAAGCTTTGTGTGACCAGGACACAGTTCTCTCAAAGACTCTTAGATTCAATGTACTAGATCCTAGATACTGAAATTCTGGGGAGCCATTCTCAAAGTAACACACAGTTTTGCCATCAAGCAAATTCCTGGGAAATCCAGAGGGAGTAGAAGGGAGAGAGAAAGACTCCTGCACTGACAATGAAACATGCAAACCAAGGCTGGGTGGTCACCTTATACTCTTCTACCCCAAGGATGTTAGTCTACCCTTAGTATTTGACAAAGAAGAGGAGACTTTAAAATAACCATATATTTTCATCGCTATAATCAGGGAATGTTCTAAGACTTCTGGCTTTCTATGTAATATACCCAATCACTGAACACAATGGGCTATAAATCAGGAAGCAGATAGTTAGAGGAAGAAAATACTGGGTTTTGATCTTTGTTAAAGGAGCCTGGGACTTTTCCATAGCAGATTCTGTTATCTTCTATAACAGATCATGTCCATGAGAGCTGGTTATGAGGAAATAGGGAATGAGTGAATTTTTACAACCCAAACAAAAAAAATTTTCAACCATAAAGAACTACAGAAATGCCTACCTAGGATGAAACTATACTTAGTCTAGGGGGGAAATGCTTCTAATAATGCCCTTTAATTAGGAATTCACCTACTGCACCAAAAAAATAAATATTCCCCAAGATAAAATTACTGGTATTTTGTGGTTCTCCTTTGACTGCTAGGTCATTCCAGTAAATGCAGTTAAAAGAGTCATGGTGAGTCAGCATGCCAACAACACTGATTTCTTCTCATTCTGAGCTTCACCAAAGATATCCATTCTCATCAGGAAGATAGAAACAACAACCTTCACTCCATGAAGCTGTCCAATGCTTCAGAGGAAATGCTGCATTTTCAGAGGCCCCGCTTCCCTTTTCCCATGAATGTGGATGCTCATTTACATGGCTCTCCCTGGAGCTCTGGGCTTGACAGAGATGGAAGCAGGGAGGAGGTAAGGCTGAGGAAAAGTGAGAATAAGAAGCCATGCTAGGGCACAGCAGGAAGGCAGGACACGGTGCTATAGACTGACTTATCTAGAACAGGGCCTTCAAAAATGCTTTTGCTATAAGCACAGACGCCTCACTTGGAATGGCTATTCACTAAAAGTGGGAGAACATCTTGGCATCCCTGTCTCCATTTTAGATCTAGTTTTGCTTAGAGCTGTTCTCTCTTCATCTGATGTGGAATCTGGAAAGGACAGGACTGACTGATAACATCTTCAGGGAAACTATCCCCATGGAAGAAGAGTCTTCCCTCAGATGAGGTCCCACACACATACCACTAGGAAACAATGACTTGCTTGTGACTAGATTGCTTCCCTCAAATGATGACAGCTATAACAACTTGCTAAATAAAGACAAACAAGACCATTCTTTGGCCAGAATTGTCTTAATAAGTATACATACCTTTTACCCCCTGCCCAGATTCTTTCTCTATTTCAACCTAAAGCTTATGTTTGTACTCAAAGATGACTGGAGTTCTTGTTTTGCCTCTCCCTGCAGTATATTGCGCTATGTAATAATAAATCTCTTTTCTCTGTCCTCCATCATTGCTGGACCTGTGGCTGGACATGTGGAATCCCTGGAGCTGGGCCTGTGGTATAGAAGAAGTCAAGTTACACCTCCTCTCCCTGTTCATAAACAGAGCCTTTTACAAAGCTCCTTTGGAGTGGAATGATTCCTCTGGTTCTTTCTGCACTTGTGATACAGTTGGTTCAAATGACCCAACATAGTTGTCTTAAATGTATGTAGTTGGACTCCTGGGTTTTTAATCATAGGCATTTGGCAGAAATGATTTGGCCCTGCACCCTTGAGATTGGCAGGGATAGTAGGGTCTATACCTAGGCAAATGGTGTAACATAGTCTCAAAGAAGTGAATATTCTGCCTAGTCACTTTCTGGGTCAATGGTAGAGCCAAGAGGAGTTGATTAGTTGCCTGGTACAGACCCTGTGGCCTTTCCACGTGCCCTTCTGGTCCCCTACTTATTCAAAAACCTCAATTCCCCTTTTGCATTATGAAAAGTAATCCAGCTGTGGGCTGAGCTTGTAGGTATCCAGGCTTGTTTCTACATGAAATAGTCATCTGAACATATGAGTTTCTAAATAACACCTGTACATAACACGAAGACAAACTAAGTTTTTTGTTATTTCAGATATTAGAATGAGCACAGGCATAGGTAATTCTATACACTTTTAAAGAAGTTGTTAATACAGATTTTTTTGAAAGTTCTTAATAAAACCCAACATTCAGCTACTAACTGGTCGAGTTTAACATAGATATGAGTTTCATTTAGGAAAGATAAGCTTTTAAGGACTGTCTACCCAGGCCTACTTTCTGAAAAGCAGGAGTGACTGCAGTGGTTGGGTACCGGCAGCAGGGGTGAGTTGAGGTTATCAGTGTGCTCAGGCCCATTTAAAGGAAGGAAATGATTGGAGATTAACTTAGCATTCTTGTCCTCTGCCCTCAGTACTAATGCATCTCTTGTTCATGGAGCTATAACTGGAATGATAGAATTTGTCCCCAACTTTCTTTGGAAAAAATGTCCTTAGCATATGTGCTAGCATTATTTTTATGCTCAAAATGAAATAAATTAGATATATTTATTCATAGCTGAGCAGAAATACACATGCATGTTAGAAAGCTTCATTTCATCCATCCCTGGGAATATTGTAGAGAGGACTAAAAATATGAACCTCTGAGACTCGCCCCCCCTCCTCCCAAATGAATCAGTATGATCATTTGTAGAAGGTTTATCTGAAGTTTATAGAAGTTTATCTGAAAGAAATGTAGCAGTATTATTTGGGGAAGACATGATGGAATGTTTTGTATTTTGTTTGTGGTGGTGGTGATGATGGTGGTGGTTATATAATTCTGTCAAAGCATATTAAACTCAATAAGTTTAAAATTAGTTTTAAAATATAAAAGAAATGCATTAAAATAAAACTCCATGAATATTATTAAAAAGGGGACTGTGTAGCAGGGGATCCACAGAGGAAGGGAAACAGGAGTGAGGGAAATAGAGTATATTAATTACAACATCAAATGCTATTTGAAAAGGGAGAGGGGCGAGCTTGTTCAGAATTCACTATGTTTATATGGAATTACCACATTTACCCTTGCATTATTAATTATGCTAATTCAAAAATAAAATAATTTTCATAAACAAGTGAGGATATTTGTGAAATGTTCTATATCAATAAAGATGGCAAAGATCCCTCAGTCAGTTTATAACTGTAGAATGGGTCCAATAATTTGCATATAGTATATAAAGTCAGAGATGAAGTGGATTGCAAGAATTCAATTATCTTAAACCACTGTTCGATCCAAAGGGAAAGCTTAACTATATTTTGTATCAATGTTGGGTATGTGCATGTATATCTATGTATGTGTGTATGTGTGTACATGTGTGTGTTCTATTCATCAAGAATATTCTAGGGCAGGGATTGTGTTATCCATCAATGTCTTCTAATCTTCAGCCCTGATTACACATGCAGTAAACAATCTTCAATAATTGCTCCAGGATTCTTTTAGATGTAAAGTAGTCTGCCGTAGGTGGACAAAATCACTTTGTAAATCAATAGTATTGATATTCAGGTCCACATATTACTCCTGTACATTTTTCCTCTGAGCCTTATTAACTGAGTTATCTTATAAAAATGGAATTCTTTTATGAATTTCTTAACCCAAGGGCCAAATGCTGAATCATGCAGCCTACCTAATCAGCCAACTGCTCTATTTCTTTAATGCCTTGCAGTGGATATAGTAACTAGAGTGCTGCTGGGGAAGAAGTAGAAAGCTCCTCGCCCACTGGGCACTTCATGGGGACTTGGAGGTGAAACCTTCCTTCTCACCATAGCTGGAGGTAAGTTTCTAACTTCTCTAGAGTTTGATGTTCTATTTACTGGCAGGGCCCTATGCTGTTAGTTCTCCATCTCTAGGTGTGGGAGTCCACATTGCTAATATAGTCTGATTATAAAGTTGGAAATTTGCTTGGTGCTTTATACATGGCTGGGGACCAATAATTACTTGGGAATTTACTTGATAATATCATGGTCTAGCTTGTTCTTGTTCCCTGATACCAAGCAAGAACTTTGGTATTCTCTGAAAGAAGGGCTAATGGATTGACTTGTCCTGTCTCAGTCCATTCAAGCTAACCACAGGTAAGTTGACTGCTAGGAAAGGCTCCAGTGAGGAAAAGTGGGTAATCCACAAGAAAGCAGTGACTTAGGGTAGTGCTCCTGGGAAGTGCCCAAGGTGACAGTAGTCAAATACCATTGATCTTCTGAGGAAGAGTGTCACCACAGAGTAGAACATGGCCACATTCCAGCACACTGTCGTGGGAGGACAGGCACCACCACACTGTCTTATTAGGCAATAGCAATAGATTCTCTCAGGACATGTCATGAAAGTACCCAGAGAGTCTAACCTTGAAGAGCCTCCCCACAAGCATCTACCCAGGAATCTCTTTTGTGCCTGCCCTTTGCTGGCTGATGGAAGACTATCTCATCAGGCAAACATGAGGCTCAACAAACTCAGACAATTAGGGCTAGGTGTGGAAGAAAATGTAGGAGCTATAGTAGAAGATGTGAACTCGTAGTTTGATTTCATAGGTGCAACAGAATAAGAAGCAGAGCTACATTTCTTTAACATAAACTCATTTCTTTCATATATTCTTTTTGTTTTGTTTTTCATCCAAGTGTGGTGGTACATACCAGTAATTCTAGCCACTTGACAAAAGAAAGCTGGAGAATCTTCAGATTAGCCAAGGAAAACTTTTTTTTCAAGTGAGGGGCATTAGGGGCAGAGCTTAAGTGTAGAGTGGCAGGTTCACACCTCAGCATTTGAAAATGAATTTTCTTTTTTATCATCAAAACTTCAGAACAACATGGAAAGGGTGTGTGCATACCTGGGGATGCCCGAGAAGAAAAGAAAACTCCTCCTCCTTACCCAGCATCCCAACCTGGCTATTAGTGTTTTCTACATAGCATAGGAAGACTTGCGTGACTTGTAAATGGGGCTGACCTTGGATTAACCGTATCCAGAAAGCCATTTGTGCATAAGGAAAAATATACTTTTTTTAAAGAAAAATTTTTACCTAGGACTCCTTGGCATAGGCTAAAATTTTCTTAATAGAGACCTAGAAACACAACAAATCAAATAAGGGTTGGACAAATGCGATTGCATGAAATTGCAGAGCTTCTGCATGGCAAAGGACATAGCTAGCAAGATCAATAGAAAACCCATGGATTGGGAGAAGATCTTCACTAGCCATACAACGGACAAGGGTCTCATATCTAAAATATACCTGGAACTCAAAAAATTAAATCCCCCAACAACAAATCCTCAAAGAAACAGCAGCCCAATAAATAAGCGGGCTAAAGACTTCACGAGAAACTTCTCTGAAGAGGAAAGAAGGATGGCCAATAGACATATGAAGAAATGCTCAACTTCTCTAGCCATAAAAGAAATGCAAATCAAAATAACATTGAGATACCACCTCACCCCAGTTAGAATGGCTATAATCAAGAACTCTAATAACAACAGATGCTGGAGGGGATGTGGACAGAAGGGAACCCTACTGCATTGTTGGTGGGAGTGTAAACTTGTTCACCCACTTTGGAAAGTAGTATGGAGGTTCCTCAAAAGACTCCACATAGAGTTCCCCTATGACCCAGCAATCCCACTTTTGGGCATTTACCCAAACAAGACCATACTGAAGCTACCAGCACAACTCTGTTTATTGCAGCATTATTTACCATAGCTAAGATATGGAACCAACCCAAATGCCCCTCAGTAGATGAATGGATCAAGAAAATGTGATATATATACACAATGGAATTCTATGCCTCCATCAGAAAGAATGACATTGCCCCATTTGTTAGGAAATGGAAAGACTTGGGAAAAATTATATTAAGTGAAGTAAGCCAGGCCCAAAGAAATATAGATCCCATGGTTTCCCTTATTTGCAATAACTAGTATATGTCTGAGACAAGCAGAAAAGGTCAGATAAGTTGATGTTAGGTGAAATGAACCCCAAGATAAGTATTCAAATGTTTTTGCTTTCATGCAGTTGTTTCTAACATATTTATAAGATGATTTCTTTGTTGCTTTGTATGTCCCTCTCCCACAGAATAACCCCTGCTTTCACTGTATTTGGTGTTGGTATAATTTGTGGAGGGGAAGGGAAAAAACAAATTGTTTAAATAGGGATACAGGTGGACCCATTGCAACAATGAGATGTACAAAATGTCGAAAAACGAACTTTACAACTTTGGGATGGGGTGGCGCAGGGGAGATGGGAAGAGATGGGAAGGGGAAACAAAGGAGGAGGCAACAATGCTTGATACGAAATGCACTCATTATCTTGCCCATGTAATTGTAACCCCTCTGTATGGTATTTTCACAATAAAAAATAAAGAAAAACTTTTTACTACACCCAACCTTTCCTTGGAAGTTCAGATAAAGCTAGTCTAGTGTGAAGATTCCCAGTAATGACAGAATTACATACTGCAAAGATGACTGATTTATTTTCTCCATTCCATCCACCCTGGAGATACTCTTTGGCTCCTTTCCCAAGCTGAGAAGGAGGTCTGAGGTACTAAGGGTGAAATCCTGGGATCTTTGACAATGTCATGTCTTTCCCCAGGGGCCCTAATGTAGTTGAGATGCTTTCAAACTCCTTGAAGGCAATATAACTTGTGGGGGAGGGGAAAAACTGGAAGAAATGGTGGGAGGGGATGACACTGTTCCAAAAGAAATGTACTCATTTCCTGACTTATATAACTGCAACCCCTTTACAATAAAAATTAAAATTAAAAAAAGAAAAACTCCTAAAAAAATAAAGTTTCAATCTGTGATACTGCAAAACCATAAAATGCCAAAGTGCAAAGTGCAAAGTGGGCTGTTACCCTTCCTTAGACAGTCAGTCCCTTCCTCCACTCAGTTCCCGCTGTCTGCACGCACAGAGCTCTGAGGGAGCTTCCTCCTAGGGCCCTGCAGAAAGCCACCTCCAGCCATGCTGGGTCTCCTCAAGGCATGGATTTTTTCCAAACCTTTTCTGCCTTGGCACTGTGTCTTGTGCCATGACTAGTGCTTCATAAGCCTTGTTTCTTCATTTTCAAATTGCAATCGTTCTCTATTCTTAAAACATTTTATTCTGTTCTTTTGTAATACAGCTACCAAAAAAAAAAAGTGACCTGTGGGATTTCTTCCTTTTTACTCTTCCCTTTTTGCTGTCATTCTAACAAATAGGCAGGAGGCTTTCTTTGTTTAGGATTAGCCATAAAAAGGAATGCAATTTCTTTTCAGACCTGATTCTTTTTCAGTAGAGATGTATTCTGGAGGTTTTTTCTAATGGCCTGCTGTGTCTATCATAGCTAGAGAATGTCCCCTCCCAAAAGATGATCACCATTCAAAGAAGAAACACATTCTATTCGAATCCTCTGACTTTGAACTTGCTTGACTCATCCTTTTCTATCCCTCTGAAGCTTTTTATGTGAAAATGCAATGATACTCCAGGATTTGTTATTGCTTATAACATGCCTCTTATTCTTGACATTTTCTTTATCAACTTCTTGATAATAAATTCTCATCTATGCTATAAATTTATTTTATCAATAGAATAACAACAGCAACAACAAATAAAGATCAACATCCCAACACCTTCCACTTTGGCTCTTCATTGCTGGCAGTTATCACAAAATCTTCTGATTGCCCCTTAGAAATGTATTGTCCTCCTTTCCTTCCATCATCTACATCACTTCCTGCAGTTTCCATCCATCCACATGGGTACCCTTCCCCTCCTTCCACCTCCTGGCATAGCAATGCCAGATCCATCTTTAAAATACCATCACTTTTCCTATGGTGTATAGAGATTGTTAAACAGTGCATAAAGCTTGCTATCTGCGGCTCCAATATCCATTTCCCCTTTTTCTTCAGAAACAAGACCCTGATTTTGCTTGTGGTGACCATGTGCCCAGGAAAAAACATTTTTCTTCTCAGACATCATTTCAGTTGAAGGTTACCTTGTGCCACAATCTGGCGAACGACGTGCATAAGACTGCTAAGGATTTCTGAGAAAGCCTTCCCATTCCTCATGCAGGGACCACCACTTTATCCTTCCCCATCTTGTATATTTCTGCCTGGCAAGTGGAGATGATTCAGGAGATAGAACAATCATGTTGAAACACAAAGCACTGTGTTCAATGGCAGTGCTACTCACCAGGTAAGGAGATGAGTAAAGAACTGGCTATGTGGGATTCCGACACCCACTTGATGCTGGTCTTTTTGCTACTTGGTAAGATGAATCCTTACTCCATTAAACAAACTAAGCTCAGATTCTTACCTAGACAAGGGCAAGTTAAATGCTTGATAATCCAATCTATTCCCCTTCTCTCTAAAATCCTCTCAATGCAGTCACTTTACTTTCCTACATCCAGTAAACCAATCTCTACCTCCAGACTGGTTGATATTAATAAATATTCTTTTCCTTGATCCATTCTATTCTTCTGAATTGAAGTTCAGCTTTTCCCCATAATCCTTTGCTCCCTACTCTTTTTTTCCTGGTACTTGGAACTCAGTGCCTGGGCACTATCTCTGAGCCTTCTCAATTCAAGGCTAGCACTTCATGACTTAAGCCACAACTCTACTACCAGATTTTTGCTGGTTAATTGGAGATAAATCTCATAGACTTTCTTGCCCAGGCTAGCTTTGACCCACAGTCTTTAGATCTCATACTTCTGAATAGCTAGGATGATAGGCCTGAGCCACTAGCACACCTAGCTTTTTCCCTATTTACCCAATTATCTCATACTTCTTTCAAATTCTATTACATCACTCTCTGGACCCCAACTTTAGATTAAATACACAGGATCTCCTATGCTTAAGTTTTGTTTCCTCAGACATTGCTTAAACTCTCTGTGGCCTGAATCCCTACTTTTCTATCTCCCATTGCACCCTGCATTGTACTGATCACATTCAATGGCTAGGCATTGCTTGGTTGTGATTCTGTTGCTCTGCATGGCTATATCTTTTTGTTTTAAAGAAAAAACCACTTTTGTCTATGGTTTTAAGAATACATAAGAATTTAGATTGTATCTCCAGCTGGTAAATTATTATCATTTGTTGCAGTTCAGAATTTACCGTATGGAGAAATTTGCAACAGTAAACATTATTATTGTGGGCTAAGTATTGCAATCTAAGTATTGCAAATTCTGTTGAATTTGCAAATTGTTTATAGAGCATTTGTTGGTATTGGGGACCAGTCTGCAACCCTTTAATCTAGGCTTTGGCATCAAGATGATGTAGATCAGTATGGTGGTGCACTGATTTTGCAGCAGTATAGACTCAGTTAAAAGGCTCAGAGCTGTCTAATGCTAAGCTAATATAGAGCAGAGTGTAGAGTGTCCTGTCCCTCTGCTGATTGCAAAGACAGAAAGGAGAGGAAATAGTGGACAATGAGCTGCTGATTAAACCTCTGAGGATTTAGCCACTCTTCAATTAAATTGAAATGATCAGAATAAATATCATGGCTATTTATTTATCTATCATTTGACTTGCCACATTAGACCAGAAAAGTTCCATGCAACCAGCCATCAGGCTTGTGTTGACTGTTATACCTCCCATAAGAGAGTCTGGCACATAGTAGCACTCAATAAATCATTTAGGGAGTTTTCAATATACAATGTGAGATTCTTGTCCTAAAAATTGCAATGCCTGGGCTCATCCATAGACCTCACACCTCTGAACTAGGGTTGAGGCATTAATATTTTAAAGGAGCTCTGTAGGTGACTCAAGATCACTCAGGGCTGGGAATTACTAAAGGGAGTTGCTCAATATACCCTGGCTGAAGGTGATATAATGGAGTATTTGCAACAGGGAAATGTGAGCAGAGAGTCAGCAGAGGCAGCTTTCTGATGGAAGCAGCCCTGTGACTTCCAGTCATTTCTCTACACCTCCCATCTAGGCCATTAAGGACATGGCATAAGGGTGCGAAGATTATTGTTCTTCATTCCAAGGTTGAATTGATGGAGCTTAACTCATGGCAATGGCCATGAGCAGGTCCTGAGCAGGTCAGGCTAAACCTAGTGGCAGGGGTAGGTCACAAAGCTACTGCCTATATGCACACATCTTGAGCTGGAGACCACTCCTCATCTCTTCACCTCCCTGCAGTATTCCCTCTTGCCATGGCCCTGCCCAGCCGCCTAGTAAGAAGTTGTGTTGGCAGTTTGGCCCCACAGGGATGGGTTTATTAATCTGCAAAGCTTGATGATGAGGAAGAAGGGCAGGAGAAGGTTTCTGTCTGCATGACTATGATACTTCTGAAAGGCTGGGCTGTGGGATTTTTTGTTTTTTCACTTCTCTCTTGGAAATCACCTCCATCTGTTGATGAACTTCCGGGTAAGACATCTTCCTTACACTGGGAAAGCATCTCCCATCATATAGAAGAAGCAAGAGGAGGCTGCCAGTTTTTCAGCTTCCCTTCGTGGCTTTCAATACCATTTCTCAAAAGGTTAATTTTCTTTACTCTTTTTCTTTCCCTTTTCTAACAACAAACAAGTAAATGCAAAATTTTCCCTTATAGTTTGATTGACGGTTCACACTTTTTTGGGAATATGTAGTTCATATTTTTAGAAAGAAGCAGCTGGTACTCCTGACATTTAATTCCAACAAAATGCCTCACTCAATTTCCCCCTCCAGATAGGCCATGCAGATACTGGAAACTAGTCAGTGACATAGAGCCAAACCTCCACATGACTTGTGGAGGAATGGTAGCGTATGCTTTTGATGTTCTAGAAGTGGGGCAAATAGCATTGAAATGGCTGATCTTATGAAAATACATTTGCAGCAGAGAAGATTGGTTGTTTTACCTGTAGCTATTTGCAACCTTCAAAACTTAGGGAAGCACAGAAACGGTGGGATAAAGGGTGAGCCAATTCAGTAGTTATACTCACAAGACACTATTTTGGAAATTAACTATACAATCTGGGGAGAAGGGGGATCAGGAGGTGAAAAACTGGGAGAAAATGAGGGAGGAGGTGACACTGTCCAAAAGGAAATATACCATTACCTGATTTATGTAACTGTAACCCCTGTGTATATCACCTTTGCAATAAATTAAAAATAAATAAATAAATAAAACTTAGGCCAGGAGGGTTTGTTGTCAACCACTGATATTACTAATAATCATGATTGTTATTGCTAGCCAATAATTTGTCACATGCAAAGCTTTCTCATTGATTACCTTGTCTAATAAGTATTATTATTTTCCTTACTAAATTTATTTAGGTAATTCTAGAAAGATTCTTTTCTTTTTTTTTTTTAATTGTGAAAATACTGCACAGAGGAGTTACAATTACATGTGCAAGATAATGAGTACATTTCTTATCAAGAGATTCTTTTCTTTTTTGTGCTGGTACTGGAGCTTGAACTCAGGGTCTTGCATTCTTGCTTAGTTTTGTTGCCTAAGGCTGGCACACTATCACTTAAGCCCACCTTTGCCTCTGGCTTTTTGCTCTTTAATTGGAGATAAGAGTTTCTTGAATTTGTCTAACTGGGCTGGCTTTGAACCTCAATCCTCAGATCTCAGCCTCCTGAATAGATAGGATTTACAAGGATGAGCCACCATGCCTAGCTTGAAGGAGTTTTTTGTTGTTGTTTTAAAGACAGACTTAGTCTATGTAATTAGGCCTTGAACTTGCCATAGTTCCACCTGGGTCTCTCAAGTGATAGGATTATGGGTGTGTTATATCATTCCTGGCCCATCTCTACCTTATTAGATAAAAAAATTTACATACTGAATATAAACAACTTCTCTAAGGTCACATGGTAAGTAAATAGTACTTGGAATGAAAGCACCAGGTACCCACTCATGAAAGCAGTGATGCAGAACTTTCATCTTCCTGCACTCCTGTCACTGCAAAGGTCTGGCTTGCCCCCTAGAGATCCTGGCCACGGAATAATTCAGATTAAGTTTGTGAGAAATTGCTGCCCTCCCCCCCACCCCCCCCCCCCCCCCCGAGTCCCTTAAAAAGTAGCCCATAGTCCAGGAGCCCAAAGTCAGGAAAAGGTTGCAGAATCATCATTCAATTTGTAGTTACACAAATGACAATATAAACATGTAAGTCATCATCACTACTACCACTCCCTTCCTCTTGTCTCCTACTTCAACTCTGCTGGTTTCAAAACAGCTTTTCCTCCTTGAGATGAATGTATATCCAACTCTTTCTACCAGACCTAACTAACCCCTGCCTGGTGGTTTCAACACTTGTAGAGCAAAATGTTCTGGCTTCATTCAAAGTCTCAGGTGCCAACTCATTGGAGGACAGGGCTTAGAGTGTCTTAGCTTTAAACCCAGGATCTATAAGAAAAATTGGCGAATGTAGACTAGTGAATAGCTTGATTATATAAGAAAAATATCATATATATCTTAAAGTAAGTGACAGATAGAAAAAAACACAACACAACACATACAGCCATGCATGATATAAGGATATTTAGGTTAATCAGGCCACACGTATGACATCTGTCCCATTAGCTGATGGTCCCTAGTGGAGTTGTAGTCTCCCAGGTTGGTATAGGTACATTCAATGACACACATGCAATGACAGTTCCTTTATCACATCACAGGTACATGGTGAGTGAGAATAATTAATGTTATTCAGTATCCTAGAGCTTGTATAAATCAATTGCAAAAGTGACTAAACTGGAAAACTGGACAAAAACCCTCAAATGGTAAAAGACAACAGAAACAGGATACATTAAAACATTCTGGACCAGTTTTAAGTAAAATCAGATACCCATTATTACAGAACCACTACTCAAGGGAATGTTTAGACAAAAATATACAGGGATGGAGCTGGGAAGGTGGCTCAGTGGTAGAGTGCTTGCCTTGCATGCCTGAGGCCCTGGGTTCGATTCCTTAGCACCACATAAGCAAAAAGAAAAAAGCCAGAAGTGGCGCTGTGGCTCAAGTGGTAGAGCGCTAGCCTTGAGCTGAAGAGCTGAGGGACAGCGCCCAGGCCCAGAGTTCAGGCCCCACGAATGGACCCCCCCAAAAAAATACATATGTATACACACACACACACACACACACACACACACACACACACGGATTATCTGGGTGCTGGTAGCTCACACCTATAATCCTAGCTATTTAGGAGACTGAGATCTGAGGGTTGTGGTTCAAAATGAGCCTGAGCAGGAGAGTCCATATAACACTTACCTCCAATTAACCACCAAAAATCTGGAAGTGGAGCTGTGGTGTGCTAGCCTTGAGCAGAAAGCTCAAGAATAGTGCCCAGGCCCTGAGTTCTAGCCCCAGGACCAGCATATAACACACACACACACACACACACACACACACACACACACACAAAATTATATCGTGTGTGTGTGTGTGTGAGCGTGTATGTTCTAGAGTATAAGTATGTGTGATCTCTCTGTAAAAACATTACACCAGCCTAAGACAGCTTGGCTGAATTGAAGGTAGAATATGAAAAACACCTATAACTTAAGAAACAATGAACACACATATAGCCAAGCTTTCAACTCGGAGAGTTGGAATAAAGGGAGAAAAACGAAGAAGACACAAACAGACTCACAGAATTGTGCAGAAGCATCTGGAATGAGGCATATGAGGCTCAAGCTGATCTAAAACAAAATCACCAAAAGAAAATTCCATTCATGAAATGACATTTCCATTGTAAATGACATTTCATGAGTAGAGAGTAAAACCAAAGTGTGAAGGCCATTTTCCAAATCAATGCAAGAGTGAGCCGACACTGCTGGATGTAAATGGATTAAGAATTATGTGACACATTGATGAGGTAATGAGACTGACCCAGAACAGGACTAAGTTGAATGAGTGACTACATAAGAAAGTGCCTTTCTACTCAAACTGAGCAGAACAAATTTAGTTCAGATTTTTTTTTTTTGGTCCGGTCACGGGGCCTGATCTCTGTGCCTGGGCGCTGTCCCTCAGCTCTTCAGCCCAAGGCTAGCGCTCTACCACTTGAGCCACAGCACCACTTCCGGCTTTTTTCTTTTTGCTTATGTGGTGCTGAGGAATCGAACCCAGGGCCTCAGGCATGCAAGGCAAGCGCTCTACCACTGAGCCACCTTCCCAGCCCCCAGATTTTTATAATTGTACATGTTTTCTAAAACTATTGGGTTTTCAGAGTAGGTAGCTAGTCTGTAGAAATTAATGGAAAATTCATCATGATAATAGGATATGCCTGCCTTTGAGTTTAGTAAGGATTAAGCCACCTTTTAAGAATATCCCTTGGTCTGGCTTAGCTTAGAACAAATGAGTCCTGGGCTGATTTATGTCTGTGAACTTCCAGTGAAGGAATGCATGGGATTCAGAAAGGAATGAGAACCATATTTAGGCACCCTAAAACTGACAAGAGACTCAGCTTCCTGGGTATGAGAGGGCTGTCAGCAGAGAGTATGATTTAAAACCCACAGTGCATCATGGTAAGCAAAAGAACAAGAAGAAAGACATAAATGCAGCGAAGATAAGTTATTGATAAGGACAAATGAAAGCACAAAATGTCTTGGCACCAGCATTAGATTAAGGGCAATGATTCTCCATAATTTATTTTTAGTGATCTTTAAAGTAATGTAAATTCATAACCATTGTAAAACTTAATAGTGAACTATCTAAAGAAGAAAATTAAAATAATCAATAATTCACAAGTGTAGCTGTGTTGGTATTTTGGTTTATTTCTTTTGAGTTTCCTAGGCAGGAGTTTGTTTTCTTCTATAGAACTGGTTATATCTTTTTTGCAGTATACAAATACCACTGCAGTAGACAAATTGCTCATAAATCCTTGCTGAGTATCATTTTCTCAGATTAAATTCTCTAGAAATAGAATTATGGAGTGAAAGTATATGAGTTTTCATGCTTTAATATATACTAACAAATTGTTTTTTTTTTTAAAGAAAGACCAACATAATTTATACCCAAATTACTCATTTCTTTAAGTGGGTCTTTTTATCTTTGGATTCTTTCATCTTACACTTGCGATCAAGTAAGCTCTTAAACTTGACCCAACATTGTAATTGGAATTCTTTTTTAAAAAACCTCTAGGCTTATTGGGAAAATTATTTCATGATGTTGTGAAAACTTACACTGAAAAAATTCTCAACCCTTTCAAAAACTTTCATACTCATTATTTTTTGTTCCTACAATACCCTCTGAAATGAAAAGAAATGACAGAGTTTAGAGCAAAAGAAAAGGTTCCACTGTAATTTGTTCAAAATTAATGGGTGTTTCCATCCAACAGAGGCAGAGGGAAGATAGGAGAGTTTTAAAGTTCTAGAACCCATGTGTCTATAATCACAACTCATTTTTGACCTTTCCGCTAGATGACTGACGTTGACTCTGGCTTTGTCCCTATAAAGCTGTGTACCATTCTCATTACTCCACTGGAAAGTTCACCATCAGATTTTTCCCTCTCTTGTGAGAGTAAGAAACTAACTGGAAATCTGGGTTCATAAGCAGAGAAGGAACAATCTTGAAATGAGTGCTGTATCATGATGCAGATGATGACCCAGAACAGATCCCCTATATTATGAATATGCAGGCCACAATGAGCCACTGAAGTTGAGAGAGTGAACTTGGTAAACCAAACTGGTCAAGGGAAATTTAGGAAGATCAAGGACCAAGTTTACTAGATTCTGTTAACCACAAGGATTTCCAGATATTGGATTTGCTGAGACATGGTGGAGGTTGAGGGTGGAGGTGGGAGTGAACTACTCTTTTTTTTTTTTTTTTATAATTCCCACCTGCTCATCTGACTCACACAATGTAAATGAGTTCTTTCGACAGGTAAGGGGAAAGACCAAAGCAAACTATCTATTTTCCTTCTATCTCCCTCACTGCCCCACCAAAAGAACTGAACATTTAATATTGTATGTTATCATCTGGCTAGTGAATGATAGAATTATACCACAATGCTTACAAGTTCAGATATCATACTGCTGATGTTTGACAGTCAATTTGTGTGAACTGTAATCAGCCAGTTGCCCCATTCTCCTCTGGAGTCAAATTTCTCTTATTTAGAAACATCATCATAGTTTTTCCATTCTGTGTGTGTGTGTGTGTGTGTGTGTGTGTGTGTGTGTGTGCACGCAATTTTAAATTCTGAGAAACTATTTCTTAAAATGCCTGACATTTAAGAAAACCTGGCACTGTATTGTTACCACTGAAGCCAAGTATCCTGTGTGTAGAAAGAAGCACGGTTTAGCATGTCATGTGCCAGATTTTCCTTAAAGTTAACATTTATGCCATATGTTAGTACCCCAAACTCAGCACTCTCTCGGCTGAAATGCAAAAGGAAAGCACACTCAGACTGTGTCCTGTTCTCTTTCTTTATAAATACTATTTTAACAACACTAACAGCAATCTTGTTTCAGAAGTAAAATGAGTGTGTTCTGCAATCCTTGGTGGGAGCTCAAGCAGTCTGTGGCATGGAAGTTAGATATGAACTTATCAGGCAAAGGTACCTGAAAGGTACCACCTGGGAAGGTCCTGTGTTCTTGACTTACTATGCAGCTATTCACCACACCTTGGGGAATAACTTGGAGATGGATTTCAGCATCCTCACCCCATCATGATGTCTGAGAAATCCAGGTAGACAGAAACACACAGTTCTTCACTGAAGTTAGTGTCAGAATCATGCCAGAAATTCAGACAACTCCCTCAGCTCTTCGGGCTTACAAGTGACTTATATATATGCCCTTTTGTGAGTCTCTGATGCCGGTCTCCTAGCCTTTGAGTCCCTTGCCCCACCTAGCTCCACAGCACATTGCTTTTAAAATACAAAGAAGGGGCATTCTTTAGACCTGAGGGTCAAATGGCTGTACCTTGTTGTGTTTGCAACAGGTTTAGTCTACGTCAATGACATATTGCCACGCTCCCTGTACACCTGTGTGGTCCTGGAAGTCTGAGACTCTCCTTGAATCTCAGCAGTGTAACCTTTCACTTATAAATGTTGATTGCAAACTAGAGCAAAGGGAAGGATGAGAGAGCAAAGTGATGCTATCATTAAGACTAAGTGTCTAATACCCCAGAAACACTTCAAGTATGGTCAGGATTTTGCACCTGGAGCTTCAGTCAGTAGCAGTACTAATAGTAGTAAGTAAGAATTGTGTGTTCCTGATGCTCAAGAGTATGTGTGTGGGGGAGAGGTTCATTTGTTCTTTCATCGTACTTTCATGTGATCTTTAAGGGGAACATTTGAAATCCAATAAGTAAGTAGAATCTAAGAGAGTCTGAAGATTCTACTTTTAAAAACCCCTTTTTATTACAGAAAACCTCAAATGATGAAAGTAGAGTGATGTCACACATACCCATATCTCATGCCTTATTTTAATTCATGACCAATTTCGTAGCAGTCTTATCTACCCACTCGCTTACCTCCCAATTGAAATGATTTGGAACTTGATCCACAATATCATATTATTTCATCTATAAATATAGATAGCCCTTGGCATTCACATACAATGTGTGCTCAAATCCCTTATATAAAGTGGCTTAGGATTTAGGTATAGCCTGCACACATTCCCCCATATACTTGAAGCCAACTCTAGATGACTTGTAATATCTAACCCAATGTAAGGGCTACATAAATAGTTGCTAGATCGTATTGCTTAGAGAATAATGGCAAGAAAATGTCTGAACATGTTCAGTATAGATGCAATTTCAAAGGAAATGATTTTCAATCTCAAGTTTGTTGAATCTGTGGAGACAGAACCACAAATACACAGGGTTGACAGAAAACAGCTAAAATACTACAATACAACAAAAACATCAATAGTTTCATTAATTATTTAAATATCTAATCACTACTGAAATTTCCCTTTAGGAACTCAACCTTTTTTTTTTTAACTTTGGAATGGAAAACACTCTTGGAATTCTGTCAGCTGACTTTTGAACTAACTAATCTCCTACCTTTCCAAAAATCACTTAGAAGCATGTGTCTCTTCAGTGAGCTTGTCAACAGGCGAGTATGACCACACCATTCATTTGCCCAGAGGCCTCCAATAGCTTCTTGTTAATCTTAGGATAAAGTTCAAAATCCAAAGAAGGCCCACGAGTTTCACCTGGGCTGAGCCCCATCCACTCCTCATCCTCAAAACCCTCAAGATTCACTCATGTCCTGTCACGTGCCATGTTCCCTTCCTTTGGAACCATCACATGTACTGTACCCACTGCCTGCAATGCTCTTCACCTCCTTCCCCTCCTTTTCCCAGGCTTCTGTCCTACAGCTCAAGCATGCCTCCCTTAGGACCTCCTAGCCAGGACAGACCCACCAATTCTGACAGCATGGTGGTTTTTTTTAGCATGTATCTGAGTATTCACTTTGTTCCTAATTCCCTCAGGAGACTACTTGGTGAAGACCTGGGTCCTGGTAGTTCAGAGTCACTTTGTGCCAGTGTACTAACCTTCCTTGAATAGGAAGAGACAAAGGAAGAATAAGAAGCTTACCTGCTGTCCCTCTCTCTCTTCTTCCTTTGTTCCCCTTGAATAGAGAGGAGTCAGCCCTCCCCACCATTCACAGCTCATTAACCTGTTCCCAGGAGACATCTGAGAACTCTCCTATAGGGATTAGCAAATTCTGTGGGCTGTACTTCCAATGTCTACCCAGAGTCCAACCACTGCCCACCACATCGACTGCCCCAATGCTGCTCAAACCATAGCAGCTTCTCTCCAGGAGTATTGCAACTGCCTCTTAATTCCTCTCCTGCCTTTCACATTTGAACTCCCATTGCTCTACTCAACTCATCAGTCAAAGCTGATTCTAAGGTGGAAGTCAGGCCTCCTTATGGTCTCCTATTCAAAATTCTCCCAAGACTTTGTACCCACTTCAGAATAGAAGCCCAAGTCCTCACTGTGGCCTACAAGGTGCATAGCCCACCACACTCACCTTTCTTATTCCATTCTAATTCTACTGGCTTCTGGTTGCTTAACAGATCGATTCCTGCCTCAGGGACTTTACACTGGCTGCTCTTTCTACCTGGATGGCTCTTCCTCCGTGCCTTCATGACTCTCTCATTCTTTTTTTTTTTTTTTCTCAACAATCAACTTTTCAGTAAGGGCACCTTAACCTCATCCTCAAGCATTCCTTATTCTCACTCTTTCCCTGCTTTTCATTTATTGGTATCTTCTAACTTACTGCGTATTTTATGCATTGACTTTCTACTAGAATGTAAGCTTTCAGAGTATAAGAATGCTGTCTTTTGTCTAAAACAGTGCATGGGAACAGGCAACTGCCTAACAGGTGTGCAATGAGAAACTGAGGCTCAGCCTAAGCTCCGGAGAAACATTAGCTATCCAGCTTCAACATTTGGAACTGCCTTGTGTCACCCAGGGGACCCAGTGGGCTCCAGCTCAGAGACACTTCAGAAAACTTGGAGCTTCCCTAAACAGACTGGCTGCCCAGTCTCCCAGCTGCAGCCTGACAATGGTCTGTGAAGCCCAAGGTAGCACTTTGGTCTCAGAGTGCGTCTAAATGGCTCCTCTCCACATCCTCCCTTCTGTCCCCTCCTCTACTCCACAGCACACAACCTCTTCTTCCCAAGGACACAACTCAGGTTATTTCTACAGCGGAGATTCTAATCCAAAACACTAGCCAACATATCGTGTAGTTCCATGTACACAGGAAAAGACAAGAGGCCTCTGAGCAATTTCCTGGCCCTATATTTTTCCATTCCAGTAAATAAGGCCTTCTTTAGAATCTCTCTATGACCCAAGCCAGTGTCTTCATGAGGCCTGCCATTTGCTACCATTTGGCCTATTTCTTTCTTCCTTTATTTTTCCTTTCTTAGGGACCCACAACTGGGTCCCTGCTGTCAGGAGATGTTGATAACCAGTAACCAGTTCTACCAAGTTGGCTACTGGTTAAGGCACATAAAGTGCTACTGGAGAGTTTCCTTCCTAGATAGGCATTTATATTTAATAATGCATAATACCTAAATTGCACTCCTCACCTTCAAAGATTTTTGCAAACATCATGCTTCATTAGGCCTGGCAGCGCTAGAGTTATGGGATTGGATACAAGCAAGGTTAAACCATTTGCTTCCGGCTACAGCTTTGCTTCCAACAAAGTATTTTGTAGTTTTTTAATGTGTAAAGAAAATATAAGTAATAAAAATATAGCTCCTTAACAACTGTAAATTAGTTTCACGATGTTTCCATGTGCTTTCTAGGGGACCACTTTTTGAGGCACTTCTGGGCTGACTGGCTCTTCTATATCTCCTGAGATCATTTTTATCGTTTTCTATTCTCTCCTTTTTCACCCTCCCTCCTTCTTCTCTTTCTTCTTTCCTCTTCCTCTTCCCCCTCCTTCTCCTCACCCCCCCAACTTGATTTTTCCCCCTTCTTCTAGGTACTTTAGGCTGTAGTGAGTACAAAGAGCATTCATCATACACTTCCAACATGACAAAGGCAATCCTTGTCTTTCTCTACAGAAACTCACTTTCAGATAATAACCATGCTAGGATTAAAGGATGGACTAAAGTCCCATGGGTGGTAGAAACTATAGAAAAACTCTTTGTGTCACTGGGTGCTCATGCCTGTAATCCTAACTACTTGGGAAGTAGAGATCTGAGTATGTGCTTCAAAGCCAGCCTGGGCCAGAAAGTCTGTGAGACTCTTAACTCCAATTAGCCAGCAAAAAGCTGGAAGTAATGCTGTGGCTCAAATGGTAGGGCACCAGCTTTGAGAAAAAAAAAAAGCTAAAGGACAATGTCAAAGCTCTGAGTTCAAGCCCCAGTACACACCTATTTCTCTCTCTCTCTCTCTCCTTCTCGCTGTCTCATACACACACATACACATACACACAAAGTCAATGTGTCTTATGGGCTATCAATTTTATATAATGCTGAGTAATTTAAAGCATTGTAGATGTAAACAGTAAGGGCTATGTCATGGAGAAGAAAGCAAAGCCAGCATATGCTTAAGTCAAAGTCCACCTGCACAGATTACTTCAGCTTTCTTCTTGAGATTTTTCTCTTCCTAGGAGTACTTTGATTAGAAAAATTTGAAAAGAACTAACATAACAGAGTATATTCTCTAAGCTCCAGGAAAGTGAAATTCTGGGGTTGGTACTCTGAAGGCTAGTAGAATCAGTCTTGCTGTTTTACTGGTTTTTGGCAAGCTTTTATTTCTTTTTTTTTTCCCTATAGATTACTTTTACTGAAAATAATAAGGAATCATGAACCTCTTCCCTCTGGATCCCGGGCGTCCACCAATCAGCAGCCTCACTGATCTGAGAATAGAGTGGCTCTTCTCTCATTATGAGATAAATGAAATCAATCAGCAAGGAAACGAATAAGATTTAATTAATTAACTAATTAATTTGGTCATGGGGCTTGAACTCTGGTCCTGGGCGCTGTCCCTTAGCTCTTCGGCTCAAGGTGAACGCTCTACCACTTGAGCCACAACACCACTTCCGGTTTTCTGGTGGTTAATTGGAGATAAGAGTCTCACAGACTTTCCTGCCCAGGCTGGCTTTGAACTACAATCCTCAGATCTCAGCCTCCTGAGTAGCTAGGATTACAGGCATGAGCCACTGGTGCCTGGGCTCACTTAATGATTTCATGCTAAATGTGTTGAAGCCCTTGATAGAGAACTGAAATAGTTAAAATGAAAGATTGCAACAGTGTGTATTTGGCTTTAACCTAACCTTACCCAAGTGTGTGTGCCTATTCCTTCAGGCCCAAGCAATAGCATTTGGGAAGGAAGTCAGGCAACATGTCTGCAACATGTATGCTCATGGAATGCATCCACTATCAGAGAGCAAAGTGCTCAGGAAACATCACAAAATCTGGCTGTGAGAACCAGCTCCTCCACTTTCCTGAGTTCCAGTTCCCTTATCTACAAAACAAGGATAGTAACACTTTGTTCATCAAATATTTATAGCTCTCTTATGTGACTAGACTGCATGCCCTTATTCCCTTTAAAAGTGGGCATGGCCATGGGACTTGTTTTGGTCAATAAGATGTAAGTGCAAATGACATGTATCACTGTTTTGTGAACTATCTGAGTAGTCCACACTACTCTGCCATAAGAATCTGAAACCTTTCAGATGATAGTTGTCCTGTTGGTCTGGGGCCAAAGTTTAAGCAGATCAGGGTCAAAGCCACAGTGGATCTATACAATGGATACATAATCATGTGAGGAATAAATTCTCTTTCTTTTTTCTTTTTCAAGCCATGGAGAATTGGGTCTTGTTTGTTTCTGAAGCATAGCCTCATCTGTCCTAATATATCACTTCACAGATCCCAATGAAGACTAAAAGGAAGCCATTGATAGTTAATATGCACAGCATAGGGCAAGAACAGACACACCCTTGCCTATATTTACCAGCTGTGAGGTATACTACTGTTCAGCATACTTTCGATTTGGGAAGAATGAAAATGAATTTTAAGACCTTTTGAAGTGTTTCTTAATACTAAAAAAAAAAAATGGGAGAGTACCTGTATAGAACAGAGTTGGGAATTCCCATGCTGGGAAGAGAACTTTCTCTCTGAAATTTACAAAAGGTGCTGAGGGTCTTATTAAGGGAATCAATCAGAAAGTAAAATCTATGAACTCTGGAAGTCTCCAGCCATGGAGAAGGTTCTACAAGGCAGCATCATGCGTCTCCAGTGATCTGGGATCTGGATGCAGGTGTCTTAGGTGCTCATGGCTCTGACTCTACCCCAATGAGTCATCTATTTTAGAGACAGCTGGAGCCCTCGATCGGCTTAATATCTGTATTTCTTACACTTCTGCAAGAGTAATGGAGACCATCAGATGTCACATTTTAGGTTCCTCTCTGGAATGTCAATAGGGCCAGTGGGATTGCTTTGGCTAAATCACTTAGAGTGACTCATCGAACATCTTAATCCATTAGGCCATCAAACTATGTAATACTTTTTAAAAGTTTTAAAATCTACTTCAGAGAAAAAAAGTTCCCACCTAAAATTACTCTAGAAAGCCATATCTGAGTTGAAGTCAAAGGGTTAATCATAATCAGTTCAGGAGGTGCTCATTAGCACGAAGAACCTCCAAATGGCTGAAAGTTTTGGGGGAGAAAAGAGGAATGGAATATAGATGGGCCAATGCTGGAGAAGCCTCTACCTTTAAAGGTGGTTTTGGAAACAAGAGGCAAGCAGAACCACTCTTGATGGGAGAGGACACTTGTAGACACAGGAGTTGACAAAGGAGAGCAGTCATCCAAAAGACGTGTGCTAAGAATCTGAGCTGGGTGTGGAGGGCCAGTGGTGAGGAAGCAGTCATGCGCTTGACTGTCACACAGGGGAGAAGGTGGTGGTGGTGGTGGTGGTAGATGGCTTTGCAATATGCCATTAACACTGTGGTATGAATCACAGAACTTTGTCATCCCTGCCTATCACTAATCACTAGATACCACTAGTGCCCCTGGTCATTGTAATAACCAAAAAGCTCTGGGTGATCCTGAACTGCCCCAGTTGAGGACCGGTGGCCTTGCTGTAGTTGATAGAACAGAGTTCACAGATGACCAAAAAGGATGCCACTGATGGGAGGAGGAGCCAAAGTGATGCTGGCTTTGAGAACTTCTTTGCTGTCTGTATCTTCCCCTAATCTGTAGACTTAAAGTCCAAAGGAGGGAGGTCCAGGTATAGGTGCTCAAATGATATGGAATTCAACTGGATGCTTTGTGGGTTGAATACAATCATTTGAAAATGGAGGATAAAGTTCCAAGGCATGGAGTTTGTTTAGAAACCATTTTCAGATATTCTTTGTTTGTAATTGACCTAGTAAATATTATTGGATTCCTGTAAACTGTCTGCCGCCAATAGAAAAGGGGGGGTTAAATGACTAAAGATACATCATCTTAGAATTCATGTTGTCTGGCTATCCAGGGATCTGGCACACCAAACTGAACCTCTTTTCTTCACTTTTAGGTTGAATGTGATTACTGGGGAGAAGAGGAAAGATGATGAAAGGGACATTCCTATTACATGTTTGGAGCACAAAGTGTTGATAAAGCCAAAGTTCTGTTTTGTTTAAGTGTGTTACATCATAGGGACTGAGAAATATAGAAGGGACATAACCTTAGAAGTTAGGTAGCTCCTGAGTTCAACTCTCTCTCCTTACCAACTATAGCAAGTTTCTTAATCACCGGACCTCAGTTTTCTCATCTGGAAAAATAATAATCTTGCAAGATTATTATGCTATTTCATAAGTGAAATAAATAGAGTTTCTGAGCTAGGCCCTGGTGGCTCATACCTGTAATCCTAGCTACTCAGGAAGCTGAGATCTGAGGATCTCGGTTCGAAGCCAGCATGGGCAGGAGAGTCCATGAGACTCTTATCTTGAATGAATCACAGAAAAAGCCAGAGGTGGTGCTGTAGCTGGAGTGGTAGAGCACTAGCCTTGAGCAAAAAAGAGCTTAGGGACAGTGTCCAGCCCAGAGTTCAAGGCCCAGGATGGGCAAAGAAAAGTTTCTGGTACTAAACAAAAAGAGGCACTCAATAAATAGCAATTACCTTTGTATTTGGTCCCCTGGAACAATAGTAAGAAGGTATCCTCAGGGCCTAGCAAAGGGAAGAGGAGGAGGAAGAGGAGGAACTGAGACAAGATTAGAAGTGAAGGTCTGGGAAAATAATAGAGTAAATCAATAACTGTCATTCCAAGTTTCTTGGTTTTTCACTCCCAGCTCCTTTACATAGGCTTTCTGATGGAGAGCCCTCATTGTGGCTGTGGCCCTGAAAATGGACCACAAAGAGGCAAGTTCTGCTCTTCATCAGCCAAAGCTGTGGGGTGGTAAGGGGAAGGAATGCTCTGGGCCAAACCCAATGGCCAGGAACAACTTAGAGAGTATGCAGAGGGATGTGACCTGCAGTGGACACACAAAGCCTGAGGCCTGGATACCTTATATCTAAATATTCACGGAGCTAACACTTGGATTTGTCTCAGGTGATCTCTGGGGATCTCATGACAAATCCATGTGAATGGAAGTAACAGGGAAGCCAATCAGTCTGTATTTGGTACTGCCATTAATTTTCTGGAAACTTCTAGATGGCTCAAACTGGATCTTATTCACTGTAGGGGCCATAGGGCAAGCACAGAACCTACCCCACATGGGGCAGCCAAAGAACACTAGCCATAATGATGACTGCCTGAACCAAGGAAAAGTAGTGGGTGTTGAGAAGCCGACTCTTCATTGACCTACTTGTCTCAGACTGTGTCCAAAAAAGTCTGTATCACCCTGCACTAACTTCAGGGAAGTTCATCTTTTGAAGTCTAGCAGCAGATTCTTCTCTCATACATTCAAAACTTCAAACTACATGTCATCCATGAATGTGTTCTATTTTTATGTCTTTTGGGGCCGATTTAAGAAATAAATTTAGTCATTTAAACAGCCTCACTTTGCAATCACCATGATTCCAAGATCAACTGCATCTGTGAGGTGGTCGATGTCATAAAGCTACAGAACTATCCTCAGGATGATCTGAAAGTGAAATTTTCAACTGGCTGAGCATTGAGTTGGCCATTTCAACTTCCTTCTGACCCTCTGATAATTGTGGCCCTCAGCATTTTGGTTTGTGGCAAAACAGCCTTCTCTGCTGCTTTCAGAGAGGCCAGTGGCCTTATTTCCCCTTATGATTGGTGATGAGGGGTAAGGAACAGGCCTTCCATGAGCTCCAAGCCCATGCTCTGCCCACTAGTCCAGAAAGGCAAGTGTCAATGCATGTCACACAGAAGCAATGGACTCGCAAAGTCTACTGAACTCAAAGACCAGAAATACCTTCATCTTTCCAGAGTGGGTTCACTCCAGCCAACTGTCTCCAACTTGGTATCTACAGAGAGTCCACTTCCTCACTGGCTGCCTGTGACCCAGAGATGGGAACATCTGGAAGGACCTTTGCCTCCTCTCTACATTTTCAGTTACTCATTACTTCAACCCCACTTCCACGATGTGACCCACACAGTGGCAAGCGGCGCCTAACAGAGTGCTTGCTGAGTGTTGACTATGGAACATGGAACGTGGGAAAGAGGTCACATGCCAACACTCAGGTGACAGTCACAGCACCCCCTGAGGGAGCCAATGAGCAAAGAACACGGAGGCTGAGCAAGCTGCCCACTGCCATAGAGACAGTCAGAAAAGGAACCAGATGTTATTTTGGAGATGGTTATTAAAAAGTAATTAAATAGCAACAATGAATACTTCCAGATTTTCTAGAGTTTGATTGAATACACAAACTAAAAACTGGAGCAATTGAAGAATGGGAAAGCTTGTTGCCAACCAGAAAGCCTATTCCATTCAAAATGCCCCCTGCAATTAGTGAAAGTTCCTAGACTTCTCTGCTCTAGTACCCTCTTAATTTATTTGAAAAACACACCTATTTTAATCGGTTGCTGGTGGCTCACATCTGTAATCCTTGCTACTCAGGAGCCTAAGACCATGGGATCATAGCTCAAAGTCAGCCCAGGCAGGAAAGTTCATGAGACTCATCTCCAATTAACCACCAAAAAGCCAGAAGTGGCTGAAGTGGTAGAGTACCAGCCCTTGAGCCAAAATTCTAAGGGACAGCACCTAGGCCCTGAGTTCAAACCTCAGTATACACACACACACACGCCTATTCTGGAATATATAAATTGTACACACACACACACACACACACACACACACACACACACACACACACACACACACACACACACACACACACACACACACACATATATGCTTGTGACTTTGTGGTGGTTAATTGGAGATAAGAGTCTCACGAGCTTTCTTGTCTGGGCTGGCTTTGAATACAGTCCTTAGATGTCAGCTTCCTGAGTAGCTAGTATTATAGACTGTTTTTGTTTCTTGATCAGGAAGAAGTTGGTTGGTTCTGAAAGTCAACCACTTGTTTGATTCTAAAAGCAAAAAGCCATCAAAATTAAAAATGAAATAAAACAAAATAAAAAGGATATGTTAGTGGGATGTGTTTAGGCTCACAGAGGTTGTAAAGTCATATACAGAATGAAATTGTCTTCAACATGATCCAGTGTTGTGCAGCTCTTTTTCCTAAAGACTAGGCTCTCTGTTCATTCTCCAATATTCCCATGGGGATCTAGGGCCCATACTGAAGCCTGGAGATAAGAAGCACTCTGTCCTTGAAGGCCTGGCTCCACCAGAGATGTGTATGTGGGTGGTTAACAGCACTGGATGTCAAGAGGGCTGTGGACCACAGTGGAAATATACCCACTGTGTGCAGGATTCTGCACAAAAATGATGCTTGGGACGGTCTCTTCCACCGCCTCTCCACAGGCTGGATAGGGGAGACTGGATAATCTAAGAGGCCTCCAGGGCTTGGTGCAGCTCCTCCACCTACAAAGTCCAGTCCCAGCAGGTCCCTGCAGGTCCTAGCAGGGCCCAACAGGCACATCAGGAACATCATAGTGTAGTGTTGTGCTTCTTAGCACTCAAAACGTGTTCATTTTAGAGCTAGGTGCTGGTGGCTCACACCTATAATCCTAGCTACTCAGGAGGCTGAGCTCTGAGGATTACAGTTCAACAGTCCATACTGCAAAGTCCATGAAACTCTTATCTCCTATTAACCACCAGAAAACCAGAAGCAGAGCTGTGGCTCAAAGTGATAGAGTGCTAGTCTTGAGCAAAAAGAGCTCCGGGACTAAGTCTAGGCCTCAAGTCCAAGCACCACAACCACCACCACCACCAACAACAACAAAGGTGTTCATTTTTTTAAGGATAATGATGGATAACTCCTCTTCGTGCTTTTTGTTCTGAGAAAGCTCTCTGGGTGTGGCCGTGGAGAACAAAGTGCTTCAGATAAACAGTCAACAAGAACCAAGGTGTTCTTACACTTAGGGTGGCACAGGTAGGTAGCTGTCCCACAGAGCAGCAGGCTTTGGAACCCAGCCTTCCTGTGGAAGGGGGCCAGAGCCTCAGCTGAGGGGGAGAAGCCACCCTCTCTATCCACACAGAGGTGTCGTTGGGTCTGGGCTGCAACAACCAGCAGCAATTCCCGTCCTCTCCCTCTCTCCCTTCCGCCCGGTTTCCTTTCCCCACCCCTCCAACAATAGTCCTCTCTTGATTTCTGTTCAAGAGGGAACGGTGAGTCCCCAGTGCAGAGGAAACTCTAAGGATTCTTTCCGCCCTGGGAGGAGGAGCTGTGTGTTCTGGCATAACCCCCTCCCCGCTTGGCGGAGACACTAGGGACCAGGTCCTCCCTCCTTCCCCAGGGAGGGGTACAGATAGTAAGATTCTCACCCCTTCCCCATTCTAGAAGCATTTTAAGAAAGAAACTGGCAGAGCTCTGCTCTCTCTCTCTCAATTTTGGATTTTTTTTATATTGCCAAGGATGGAATCCAGTACTATAATTGTGTGTTTGTGTGTGTGTGTGTGTGTGTGTGTGTACACCAGCCAGTCCCTGGGTTTGAATGAGGACGTAGGCACTATCCCTAAGCTTGCCTTTCTCTTTCTTCTTTCTTTCTTTCTTTCTTTCTTTCTTTCTTTCTTTCTTTCTTTCTTTCTTTCTTTCTTTCTTTCTTTCTTTCTTTCTTTCTTTCTCTCTTCCTTCCTTCTTTCTTTTCTCTCTCTCCCCGCCTCTCTCTTTCCTTCTTTCATTAGTGTTCTACTACTTGATCCACAGGCCCACTTTGGCTTTTTGGTGACTAATTGGAGATAAGACTGTCACAGACTTTCATGCCCAGGCTGACTTTGAACGATGAGCCTCAGATTTCAGCCTCTCTAGTAGTTAGGATTACAGGCATATGCCATCAGCCAGTGTTATAATTCTTAAATGTTATTTTTTAACTGTGGAAAAACTGAACTCCTTTTTAGGATTTGTCCCTCAAATACTCATCCCCTCCCCTCCCTGGGGATTCCCCTGCTCTGAGCCACTAACTGGGGTCACAGGCTGAGCCTGAGTTTCCTCCCCACATTCCTTCCATCTGGTGGGGGGCAGGGGAGGGAGGAAAGAGCTGGAGTCCACCCTAGGAGACTGATCATTGGTATTGGGATATTGAGGTCCCTTGGTATGGAGTTTACCCATTGAGTGTGACCTCATGAATATGCCTAATGCTGCTCAAGGATCAATAGAATAGGACTGTTACAGCGATGCCTTTGTTAATAGAGTGCTATTGTCTTAAGCAAGGTTAAAGTTAACTCTGTGGAGTGGGGCCTTATATTCCAGGGTCTGTCTATGTACAATAGTTCAAAACCCTGAGAAGGTTTCACTGCTCCAACTTGAATGTAAGACTGAACCATGAAGTGATCTTGTTTCTGTTCAGTAGCCCTGGGATGGGAAGCTAAGTTTCTGCATTTCAAACAAGCTTCCAGGAGATTTGTGCTACTGCTCTGTGTGTGTGCTGCACACGGTCCCAGAGGGAATGTTAATATTTAAAACCTTAGTAGCCTCAGATGAGCCTTACTCCTCAACAGAAACCAAATTGCTGCTACCCACTATTTTGTCCACCTTCATTGCCTTTAATTAAATAAAGGAAAGGGTACCATGCGCAACAAGGGTTTCGCATTCCTCTTCCTGAATCCACCCCCATGGTGTTTTGAAAACTTGCTCCAAGTACTATCCCTTTAATCTGGATGCACAGCCTTGCCTACAACAAACCAAAGAGCGCTGTGTGTAAATCCTGGCTCACAGTGCTCTTATTCTCTCTCCTTCTCCCCTTTCCCTCTCCCTCCTCTCTTCCCCTCACATGTACCAGAACTCAGGGCCTGGGTGCTGTTCCTTAGCTTTTTCACAAAAGCTGAAGCTGGTGCTCTACCACTGGAGCCACTACTTCACTTTTTTGTGGTTAGAGATAAGAAATTTTCCTGCACAGGTTGGCCTTGAACCCTCTGTTCCTCAGAGTTTAGTCTCCTGAGTATCTAGTATTACAAGCATGAACCATTGGCATCCAGCTATTAAAGAAAATATTTCTTATTCTTGCATCTCCATATCATTGTTTTATGTAGATGGACTTGGATTTGGACAGTCACTGAGGACAGTTGTCACTGGGCTAGCTGTTTCTGAGCGTGCACGTCACAAATTTGTGGTCTCTGTTCCTGCCATGTGAACACTTCCATTTCATTAAACATCCAAACTCTTCATCAAGTGATTAAGGTAGACAATAAATCAGGAAAATCAGAGTCACTTTGGCTATAAGGTTTGTGTTACTCTTCTTCACTTAAGTAGACAGCTTTTTAATACCATTGTCTGTCTTTTAGTCTTGCCACCACTAAGGGAAAAGAACCTAATTTTTGAGACAGGCTCAAGCACAGCACACACGCATTGTAAAACAGGTTACAGAAACAACACTTTATGAGATCAAAACTATGAATGCTTCTTAAAAAGAATAGAACACATAGACAAGAGAAAAGGATATATGCTCACTTGAAGGTGCAAATTATGTAGACACACATAAATTCAAAAGTGCTATTCATGCAGAATTGCAATATCTATAGATCTAAGTAATTGATCTTTTTATGTGTTCTATAGTTGTCCCTCAGTGTCTATGTTGAATTGCCTCCAAGATCCTACAGACACTGAAATTCATGGATGCTCAAGTCTGTCGCATAAAATGCAATGGCATTTGCAGATATATACACATATATATGTATATGTATATATACACATATATATGTATTGTACATATATGTCTAGATAATTTACAATACCTAACATAACACTCTTGCTGTATACTGTATCGTTTAGAGAATAATTGCAAGAAAAAAAGTCTATGCATTCATCACAAAGGCAATTATTTCCAAATAATTTCGGTCTGTGGCTGGTTCAGTCCCTAGATACAGAGCCCAAGTAAGAGGAGAGGCTTGGATTTGTGGTTGTGGTAAGCCAGAGTGCTTCACGGACCAGGACATGCTGATTCCATACACTGCGAGCTTCTGGAATAACAACTGGTGTATTCAAAACTAACTTCTAAAGAGAACATCCAGAAAGAGGGAACAACTTACACTAAGTAAAAGGAAAGAGATGTACATATCACGATGTGGAAGAAATAGTTGTATTGTCAAAGCTTATAGAATTCACAAACTTTATAGACCATGATGATGACAATTTGCCTTGTGAAGGTTAAATTGTGTTTGTGACTTTAACTATCACTGTCCCACAATACTGTGAAATTTGTGAAATTTATGTTATCATTTAATCCCAATTAAAAACTATATTTAAAAAGAGAGAGAGAGAAAACATCCAGTGCTACCTATAAATGCCATTGAAACCAGGGCGCTTAGGGCATGCATTTATAGTTCACATCAATGCTTTCCTAAAGAAGAACAGCCAGACTGCTCCCTACCCCTGTCCATTTGAGAGAATCACAGATGTCAGCATGGGTCCTCCAGATTCTCCAGAAGAGGGAAAGGCAGGAGGAGAGAGAGAACAGGCTCCAGACGAATTCTGAAACACTCACACACACATCGTCTTGACAACCACTGATGGAATCGTTTCAGAAAGAAAACTGAGGCCCAAACAAGTAAAGAAATCCCTCAAGTCACCAGGTGGGGTCAGGACCGCAGAGCTCTGGCTCCTGACCTGTTCTTCAGGCACCAACCCGCCCTTTGCATGTTGGCACTGAGCGACCTCACTCCATTTTTTTTTCTCTTCCTAAGGTAAGTGGTCAAATGAGTCTATTGAGTCAGAAACTTTTATTCTAACAAGAACCTCAAATGTTAGAGTTGGTCTTGGTCCATTTATGGTCATATTTGCTGGAGCTTTAGGAAAGTGGGGGAAAGTTTAAGAGCTAAATAAAAGCATTACTCTTTCTTGTTTGATGAGCTAACAGGTATGTAGGTTTTCAAGTTTGTAATGGGGAAAAAAAAGGCATTGGATTGACTGGGACACCCCTGGAAATGACATGATGTCCTGTTGGTAGGGACTAGTGAGTGGCTCCCTGCTGGAATGGTTGAGAAGAGGTCACTCTGAGTGGGCTCGGCCCAGGGTGATCAAAGGTCACCAGCAACAGAGAGCTCCCGATCCTGGGGAAAGTAGGCAAAAGAGGTTATGAAGTGTCTACAGCATGTGTACATATGACCATATAAAATAATATTTATCGAAAAGAACTCCAGGAAATGGAAACAAGAGGTCTTTTTTTCCTTTGTTGCTGTTTTTATTTTCATTTCCTTTTGTCTTGTTTTTTCTTTCATCTGGCTTTGAGAGGGTAAAGCGGGGCACAGAAATGATGAGACAAATGTGAACAAATGTTGAAAATGAACTATACAACTTGTGAGTAGGGACAGGAGGGAAAAACTGGGAGAGAGTGAGGGAAGGGACGGCATTGTCCAAAAAGAAATGTACTCTTTATTTAATGTATGAAACTGTAACCCCTCTGCACATCAACTTTACAATAGCAATAAACATTTAAAAAAAAAAGAAATGTCTACAGCATTATTTAGGAAATGTCTACAGCATTATTTAGGTCTCTCAATACATTTGTTTGTTTCCTGCGGTGAGCTCTGATGAATATAACTAGCCTGCAATACAACAAACACCGGCATTTCTACCCTAAACAGAGACGAACATCAATGCAGTAAACTCCCCTAGCTTTTATTTTATACAGGGATTTGAGATTCAGAGTATGTTTATTCAACCTCTAAAACTATGAGAATAATCTTTTTCTCCCCACAACCTGGGTATGAGCAAGAGTAATGATACAAGTTACAAAGGACATAGTATATCTTCTCGATTTGCAAAAACACAGTATTCTGAAGTGTTAACATATGACTCTTAAAATAATAGCTGAGCTGGGTACTGGTGGCTCACACCTGTAATCCTAGCTGCTCAAGAGGCTGAGATCTGAGGATCATGGTTCAAAGCCAGCTCAGGCAGGAACGTCCATGGGATTCTTATCTCCAATTAACCATCAGAAATGGAATGATGGCTCAAAATGGTAGAGCTCTAGCCTTGAGCAAAAAAGCTCAAGAATAATCCCCAGACCCTGAGTTCAAGCTCCATAACTGACAAAAAAAATCACAACTGACACCAATTGACTCCTACCTTTTCTAACCCTCAGCATAACGCATACAGAAACCCTGAGACTCAGAGAGGTTAGAGACCTGGCATGGAGCCCACAGTTGGTAAGCAACAAAGCTGAATTCAAGCCCAGGTTGTGTACTGACCGACTGCACTTTTTGGTGCTCTGCTGGCTCTCATTCACAGACAGCACCCAGTCCTGCAGGGAATGTATGCTGACATGATTTATGCTATCCATTGTGGGGTTGGAGGGTGTTAGATCAGTGAAGGAGCAAGTCTTTAGTCTGTAAGAGGATGTGAGAGACCCTGGGTTCAAACCCTAGTAACCCCAAAACACACACAAGCAATTGGCATTTTAGTTGTGGCAGAAAATAAAATAATGAAATCTTATGTAAGTTAAGTTCTGGATTTTTCCAAACTGGAATTCCCCTAGTGATACCACAAAGGATCCTCAAGAAGAATCATAAAGAAGGTTTCCACAAATGCAGTAATGACTTAGACTGAAGTAGCTGAGGATGGTTTTTGTGTTCAGTAGTTGGACCCTCTAGCCCCAACAGATAGTTCCTTGGCAATTACTTCACAGTATAAATAAAAATATTGAACACACACACAAACACACACACACTCACACTTTAAAAAAAAAAAGGAAAATAGCACATTCTTCTCAGTCTTGAGCCACAATGAAGACACATGCTCCGTCCTCATTGTCTTCCCACCTTTTGTCTTATTGTCTTTAAGCACAATGAGTCTGCATTATCTGTCATATATTATCCTGCATTTGATGTTTGCATTCAACGTGTGAAGCTAGAAAGCATTCTGTGCTGTTGTTTTAATTGGGCACAACATTAAACCATTATCAAGGAGAAATGAAACTGAAAGGAGAAAGGCAGATCACAGCCCTGTGATACTTACTGATAAATAATGTAAAATACCCAAAACATTCGATATGTTGGAAGTAGCTGAAGCAGGGGTAAGAGCTGCTAAAACCACTCACGATGGGCAAGAGAATCATTCTATCTGCCTCTTTGAGTAGTCAAACGCTAAGCACATCCTTCTTGATGTTGTTTATATTATTTATGGCGATACTAAGAAAAAGTCTTTTGAAGACAGAAAGGAGAAGAAAAAAGGGGTCTGACTAATGGAACAAAATCTCCACTAATGGTCCCTTTTTAGAGTATGGTCTCAGCCTCATGAAGATGACAGTTCGGTTTGAAATAAACACTAATTTGATTGTGGTTTAGAATAATCTGGCTAAATTAATTTCTTTTTACAAATGTGGGTCTGTTTATTTTTATTATGTTCTTCCCTTTACCGGGGAACTTTAACCACTAAATTTCATTAAAACGAATATTTAAAAGAGTATGCATGTCCACTTTCTTTCACCCATTCAGCACTCCGATGAATTAATTATTACTGTTAGTAAACACACTGGTCTTTCGGAGTGACCTTGCTGACCTATTTTTGGCATGATTCTGGCTCCCTGATGGTTTGTCATGAGAGAGTTCTTGGGGATATTGTCCTCTCTGACAAACTCAATGGAAGCAAGACATTGAAACCCTGGTTGTACATAGTTTTCTACATCTATTTGGTGCTTGGAAAACCAGGCACTGGGTGGAGGTTTTCCAGTTGCATCTGTGCCTTAGGATTTTTACTCGTACTGACACTGGTGATCAATCTTAACCCTCCCATTCCAGTTGCCTGTTGTTCTCCAAAACTGAAGCCCTTAAATCCTTGCCTTCCTTTTATGAGGCAAGTGAGACACCTTCCAGGGACAAGAAATCCACTCAAGCCACAGGTGGCACCTGACCACAGAAACCTTCCCATCACTCGGTACTATTTTAAAGTGACATCTCCTCATTTTCTCCCTCCTATTTTGGCGATGCATTTAGAAATGAACTCTTAGAATTGTACTCTTTTAAGAGAGTGGAGTAAGGTGCCGAATGGAAAGAAAAAGAATAAGAGAACATTTTAATCCAGACAATATATAACAAAACCCTCAGAACAAAGCTCAGCGCTTATCATAACCCTAAGAAGCATAGCACTGAGAAAGACAGAGACCTTCAGTGGCATCCATCATACACTTCAACAGCTTGTAGTGAACCCCAACACCCTGTGCCAAAATTCAGACTTAACACAATGTCCTCTTCAGCCTAATGCAATTGTGGTGGTGTTTCGTTTTTTTTCCCAGTTCGCCCAGCCTCTGCCCTGCAAAGCATCAGAATTCTTTTTGGAAAAAAAAAAAAAAGTGCAAGTTTAAATTCTAGGCCGTCCATAAGACACACCTCTAATTAAGGTGTTTTCTGTGGAAGCTTCCATCCCAGAGACACTAAAATGCAAATAGAAAGGATTGTGTGGGTCACTTACCAGCTCCTAGGGGCTGAGTGGTTGCAGGAGCCCCACCGCTTTACCTGGTCCCTGGCTCTCTCTGTCTCTCTCTTTCTCCCTCTCTCTCCCTCTTTCTCTCCTGTACAGATTGCAGGGAACTTAGAGAACTCTCAGGGACAGTGTTTGAAATGACTTAAGAAGGAGAACAGGAACAATACTTCGTTCTCTTTTTCTCAGATGAGTACCTTCGGGAAGAAGGAAGGAAGGGAGGGGAGAGGGAGGAAGTCAACAACCCTTTGCTTTCCTGAAAAAAAATAAGGAAACAGAAGATAGACATCTCATTTTCTCTTAAACAAAATGTTGGAAGGGGCAAAAAAAAAAAAAAAAAAGTCTTTGAAAAAAAAAGGAATTCTTCAAATATGCTCTCTGCCCTGGGAGCTTTCAGAAGATGAAACTGCCTCACTGGCCTGGCTTGTCCAAGCAAATGGCGCTCCAGAAAGTCAGGCTCCTGAGCTTGAAGCCTGGGGTATCTGTCTTGCAGAACCTACACAGCCCAAAGGGAACAAATCGTGTCTTGTTGGCTCTGAGTGGGGAAAGGTTGGTCCTTTGCGTGAACTGAGGCAAACCTGCAGCCTGGGAGCTGGCGTCAAGCCTGGCCAGACAGACCTTTCACCTTCCCCCAGGCCTTTTGAATCTCTACATTGCTACAATTCCTCAGCCCGTGAGTGCAAATTTCTGCACTGCTCCCTGAATCTTTTTGTAGTGGACCAAATCCGGCTTCCATTTTTGCTGATGGACCTAAAAGGAAAAGAAGTCACTTAGCACAGCTCTACAGCACATAGTAGCTCAGAACTGTTGTTTATACAATCCTCTCCTTCATATTCCTAAGGTTTTTTAGATGTAGCTACCTCTGGGGAACTAGAAGGTGATTTATAATTTGGTTGCAGAATGCTACGAAGCATCATGGGTGTATAGGCCATTGTTTTTGAAAATGGATGGGGAGGGTGAAGAAAAAGAATAAAATAAGGGGGAACATCGTTTACCAAGGAAGGGAGCTGGGAGTTCAGGGGTAGGCAGGAGGTCTGCATGAGGGGGTTTACATTTAAGAATAGACTGGGCTGTATTTTCTATCCTCATTCATCTAGTGAATATCATTGTTACCACAAAAAGGAACCAGCAATTACATTGTCCTTTGTGGCAGGAAAAAAAAAAAAGCCGAAAGCTGCTTCCTCATTTTACCTAATTGTGAAGAAAATAGAGTAGCGAGTTCTACCTGATTGAGTTCTAGCAGAGGATGACAGAGGCGCTGCCCATGAGGAACTTCACTTGGGTACTAGGATTTATCACATGGAGAGTTTCTTCCAATGTTTTATCCTGCCTATGTGTCCATTTGTCTGTCTGCTGTCTGTCTGTCTGACTGGGCAGGAGCATAAGTATCAGGGAGAGTATGTGATAGTATTCAGTAGGTTGTCATAAGCCAGAGCATTCACCATGACCCCAGAATTGGCACAGCCCATAGACTCCTGCCATGGGTGACACAACCCCAACGACAAATGAGAGCATCAGTGACCAGCAAAAGTCTCTACGCTTTGTAGTTTCTCACGTTCATCTGCCTCGCCGTGTAATTCCAGGACTCTTGCCCTCTGCTGGCCTTTCTCTGTATAGCCTACCTCTGCAGGAATGGGAGGTAGGAGGTATGTGAAAATGAAAACCCCAGGAAAGAAAGGAACTGAGACTTTCTAACAGGCAGTGACAGAGGAAAAACCTCAGAGAAACGTTGAGGTGTTACAGCATGCTGCAGAAACTTCCAGAAAAAAAAAAGTGTATCATGTAAGTGAGGTGAGGTGAGGTGAGGGAGGAGTCACAGGAGAGGAGAGGCATCAGTCAGAGGACAGAAGGAAGGGACAGGAAGGGACAAGGAAGCTCAGGCCACACACAGCCTTTGCAGGAATGAAAGCTTCTCCCACCACCTGAAGAGCCAGCCCCACCACACCCTTTCCCATGTTGTTCTTCCTCCTGCAGCCTCAGGCCAGGCCAGGCTGAGCCCCAGGAGTCCAGGCAGAAGCCAAAGGCTTTCCCTTTCAAGTCTGCAGAATGTGGGGACTGTCACGTTGGGCCTACTTGTTTTCTCCCAGCCAGCTGACCCTTCCCCCAGCCCCCCAAACACAGGCTGGCCAGCTACACCCCTTCCTGTAACCCTGCCTGCCAGAGCCACACACAGGCTTCTCCCTTTCTCCCTGCACTGCCAATCACATGAAGAGTCTGCCCTGAGCCTTGTCCCTTTGCTGTCCACTTTGCTCTCCCATTAGGTGTGGAGAAAGAGATTTGTAGCCAGGCCACTGAAGCTCCTGGCTGCTCTGGATGCTGCTGAAAGCAAAGGGGGTGGTGTGTGGTGTGGTGTGGTATGGTGTGTGTGTGTGTGTGTGTGTGTGTGTGTGTGTGTGTGTAAAGCCAGTGAGAAGCCACCTGTGTGCCCGTGGACGTGGAGGTGGTCCTGAGCCCCTTGGTAAGTCCTATGTATGGCTCCTCATAGAAAACACTGGAATATGAGAGAAGGCTGTAGTTCTCTATGACCGGATCAAAGGACAAGGGGAAAACCCAGTCAAAACAATGGCGTCAAATACTAAGAACCAGCATCCCAGAGATACAAGCTCTGCTTAACGTACTTTTCACCTCCAATGTACCCAATTTGTATGTCATCAGTTCTGGCAATCTGAACTCTGGAACCATCTTTCACTTCAGTACTAACTTGGAGGTGGGAGATGGGGGAAGGATTAATATAGAACATATGTTATATTTCAGAAATGTGCCCCAAAAGTATGTGTGTAAGTCAGTGAAACTTTCAAATGAACACTGGAATAAGACCAAAACCAAAGACATTTGTGGCCCTTCTGACACTTCCTGTCCTCAGGGGCACTATCCTGACTTCTAACACACCTCACGTGAACGAGAAGTGTGGACTCCTGAGGTTCCATGAAAGTGGAATCAGCTTGTGTTTTCTGATTTGGGGTTCCTTTGGCCTGATCTTGTTTTGCAAGATTCATCCCATTGCTGAGCCGGGCTGTGGTTTATTCATCTCAGACTAATAACTGGATAGTATTCCACTGTGAATCCACCCTAGTGTCTGTGTCTTCTTTGCTCAACATGGATGTTTGAGCTGCTTCTACTTGGGGATGGCCGGTCTTCTGTAGGGACCACTGAGGGACTCAGCTTTCTCTGGAAAGAGAGTCCCCTCCAGGGACTCACCACCTTTTCGTTTGATTTCCTTTGGCATCCACTTTCTCTCAGTAGGGAACCTTGGCATTGGAGGGGCGTTGTTTTTGTTTTTGTTTTGTATTGTTGTCAATTCAAATGTCTTTGCCTTGAAGACACAGTCCTGTCTGGGAGATGCTGTCAGACTTCCTAATGAGCCAGAATTCACCATTAGGGGCACTCTTGTTACTTCTGGAAGCAACCTGCTCTGTGAGTCCCACTGCCTGACTCCTCCATCTCCCCTCCCCAGTCTTTCCTGCTGCTCAGGACATCACAGGCACAGGTGAAGTTCTGTTATATTAATGTTCAAGAGAGTGGCCAAGTCCTCAGCCCTAAACTGCTCTGAAGCTTCCTTTGTTTCTTGGATTTACTGTCTTCATCTTGCCAAAGTCCAATATTTCCCAAATCCCAACTCTTAAAAACATGAGACTAGCCAGGTGCCAGTGGCTTACACCTGTAATCCTAGCTACTCAGAAGGCTAAAATATGAGGATCGTGGTTCAAAGCCAGCCCAGGAAGGAAAGTCCATGAGACTCTAATCTCCAATAAACCATCTGAAAACTGGAAGTGGTGCTGTGGCTCAAGTGGTAGAGCACTAACCTTGAGCTAAAGAGCTGAGGGACAAAGCCCAGGCCCAGAGTTCAAGCCCCAGGACCACCACTACCAACAACAAAAATAAAAAAGCACCATGAGAATATTTATTTTTTTCCTTTTTAGTTTTTTTAAGTATGAAAAGTTAAAATGATAGATCCATATCAACAAGTTATGGGGTGGGGGAGGAAGGCTATTGTAAGCACCCAACTTCCTCATTGGACAAGCAGGGTTAACACCATATTTATACATAACTACCTTACTGTGGGCCAGGCACTGTTGTAAACATTTCTCATGTCATGATTTTCCTGATGGTCACAAAAGATAGTGAAATAGGTGCCGTTGACACTGTCTACCAACCCCTCCTCCCTTTTATAGATGAGGAAACTGAATCACAGAGATGATACACTACCTTCTAGGTCATAAAATAAGGTAGGGTATCTAACCCAGGGAATTCTAGCTCAGAACTCTAATATTTAACCATGGAACACACTAAACCTGCCTTGCCTCCAAAACAAATAATGACTGACACATAATAAAACCCAATGAGATCTCTAAAACTGGAGACCATTATGTTTTATAATGTAAAGACAAAACCATAGGGCCAAGAGGCTCACTGGGTAATCACTTAGTGAGCCTGTTGATGGACTAGGGGCTCCTTGCTATGTGTAGTTAACATGATTCTGGATATTTTGCCAGGTAGAGAAGAGATAGCACTAAGAAAATCAAACAAATAATATTTGAATGCCTAAGCAGTTACCACAAAAACCCGTGTGCAGAAGAGGAAGTCCACGGTTCAGAGAGCATGCAGCAAGGTACCAAACCTGGATAAAGGAGCTGCGTCTATGTCATAGAACAAGAAGTAATGCTCTTATTTTTACACATTAAAGTGAATGTGTTTAGCAACCTCCTTCTTAACAAAGTTGGCCAATTGTTCTACATAGTTTTTTTTTATGGATCCAACATCTTTTCTTTGGTAGTTACAGACTTAGGACTCATATTTATGACTCTCTAGGAAGACAGCACTGAGCCTTGGTCTGAGCTGGGTAATCTATAGTCTTCTAGGGTTGTGTTTCAGAGCTTAGTGTTCCATGACCCTCCAAGGTGGCTGGTTGTGAGCAGAGTACGCCATGGATCTCTAGGGTAGTTGGTTCTGGAATGAGTGCTCCACGGACCTCAGGGTAGCTGGTTCTGGACTGGGTGATCCACCATCTTCTGAGATGCTTCTGCATATGGCTCTATGCTCTAGAGTTAATATTTTCCGCAGAACATGCACCAAATCTTTCAAGTCCTATTGCTTCATACTCAGATCTCCACAAAAGTGAGAGCTAGGTTGCTGCTACTCTAAGAAAACCCACAATGTGCATCATTTCTCAATCTTCTCAATCTCTTTTCTTCAACCACATTACCATGTCATTTGATCTAGATTTATTTAGAGCTACACCCAAACGTTTAAATTATCCAAGCAGGTAGTATAAAAGTGTTAGACAAATGGCCATGTATAACACAAGAGAGCCAGGTGAGAAGCAAGGAAAACTGAAGAATTATGAACCATCCACAATGGATTTTGACCATGTGAGAACATAGGTCTAATGTGACAAGATTTTCTTATTTAAAAAATGTAAGACTTAAATCTGAATTTTTATGCAAATATCCTAGCTCAAAATTTTTAAGACAGAAAATAGACTGATTTGAGAAGATATCAAGGAATTGTTAATTTTGTTGGATATGGCAGTTCTCTTTAAGAATATGTGCTGAAGTGGCATCAGAGAAAGTGATACTATATCTGTGATCTGTTCTAAAATTCTTGAAGGAAAAAAAAAAGAATCATAAATGGGAGGGGAACCTAAGGTGATGGTCTTGAAATAAATCCACAACTTCTTTGGCAGTCCTTCAATTAAAAAATGACATCTAATTCCCCAGCCTTTCACTGTGGACTGAATTTAGTAGCTGCTCTTAAGGAAGAGCATAAGGCAGAAGTGACAATGAGTGGCCTAATAGGCAAGTCATAAAAGGCACTGAGACTTCTTCCCCATTTGTAGTTTCATGGGTTGCTTGTTCTGGGGACATTATCTACTTATAGGCAGACTCAACTAAGCTACAGAGAAGAACACATATAGAGAAAGGGGGGGCCTGGGGCTGGGAAGGTGGCTCAGTGGTAGAGCGCTTGCCTTCCATGCCTGAGGCCCTGGGTTCGATTCCTCAGCACCACATAAGCAAAAAGAAAAAAGCCAGAAGTGGCACTGTGGCTCAAATGGTAGAGCACTAGCCTTGAGCTGAAGAGCTGAGGGACAGCGCCCAGTCCCAGAGCTCAGGCCCCACGACCGGACCCCCCCCCAAAAAAAAAAATAAAAGAGAAAGGGGGCCTCCTGCTGACAGCTGAATGAGTGCACCATCTTGGTGCTGGGTCATGCAACCCAGTCAAAACTTTCAGATGATGGCAATCCCTGCCATAGTCTGACCGTACCCCCGTGAGAGATCCTGAGCCCAATTGCCCAGCCACGCTGCTCTTAAATTTCTGATCACAAAAACTATGAGATTATGTATTGATTTGTTTTAGTCTATGTTTGGTTGCCCTGGAAGACTACTGAGCTGGGAAAATTTATGAAGGGAAGATTTCTTTTTTTTTTTTTTTAGCTCCTAGTGCTGGAGGCTGGGAGTCCAAGACTGGGCAGCTGCATTTGGCCAGAACATTGTACTACATTATCCCATAATGGAAAAGTAGAAGGGGGGTGGGCACTCATGGGGGAGACAGTACAGCTCACAGGTATGTCCTCACTAAAGTGGGGCAACCGTTATCATCACAACCATTCTCGTGGTAGCTTGTCTAGTCCTGTGAGAATAGCATTAATTCATTCATGAAGGCTAAAGCCCCATGATTTAATCATCTTTTATTCTTGGGGCAGTAATGGGGTCTAGGCTCAGGGCCCTGGGCTTGCCAGGCAGGTGCTCTACCACTTGAGACATGCCTCAGCCCTTCTTGTTTTATTATTTTTCAATAGGATTTTACTTTTTTCCCTGGGCTAGCCTGAACCCTTCTCTTCCCATTTATGCTTTCCAAACAGTTTCAATGACTCGCACGTGCCACCACATCCAGCTTTTCATTGGTTGAGATGGAGTTTTGTAAACTTCTGGCTCAGGCTGGCCTCTAGCTTCCTGAGTAGCTAGGATTAAAGATTTGACCCACTGCCCAACTCTTAATCACCTCATTGAAGTTCCACTGGTTCACAGTGTTGCCACCTTGAGGGCTAGTTTCCTAATACAGGAATTCTGGAGGACATATTCAAATGACAACATTGTGGATTTACTTAGCTATTTAATATTTAGTAAGATTTGTTATGCAGAAAAATAAAAATATATTTAGCATCTGGGAAGCATCTAGTTGGCAACTTTTGGGTTTAATTTATTATTGTTATCTTTAGTTGTACAGATAATTTGAATTTAATATATCAATTTATGAGTACAGTGCATCTTGATCAGTATCACCCCTTTTGGCTTTAACTTTTCAGACCACAAATCTCATGATAAGACAATTCATAGCCTTCAACACTAGAGTTGGAAAGAAACCATAGCTGTTAACTATTATGTCCACATTCCCCCACCTCATTCCAAGGGCATCAGTTTCACAATATTCACACATTTTCCACCCTCCCTATCAAATATAGGATAACAATTGACTGTGACAGTGACTCTTGTTAACAAATGAAAATCTTCTACTTGTATAACTAAATACGCTAATAAAAAGGATGATGATCCTTGGTAGACTGTGAATTATCAGGGTTTAGCTCCCCATCCAAGCCATCAACTTGTTCCTTCATTTTTTCTCCATAGCTGCCAATGATGGAAGTGGTACCATCTAGACAAGTTCCTTTTAGGAGTGTTGATAGATTGTTCCTTTGATTTGGATCAGGAGGTCAGCAGCTAATTTACTTTATGTAGTGACAAGATCTATTGTGTGTTAAGTTCTTAATGAGTAGGTGTTACTGCTCAGAAATTTACGTGTTGGAAAGTTGTTACCTGTCTTTTTTTTTTTAAGACAACCCTTTTACCTCCCACCCCCTCAAAAGAAATCTTCCTTGGAAACTAATACAAACAATAAGATACATGTTTCATGAGAGAAGACTGGCCCATTGTCTTGTGCCCAGTATCTGGAAGTCACCTGGCAGGTAGAAGTTGCTCCATATGCAATTGTGGAATGAATGATTGAATTAAAGAGGAGATCCAAGAAAAGAGTTCTGTCCTTTGGGCATTTTCCCTGTCCCTCCTTTTCCTCCATCCCACTCCTGAGATGTGCTCATCACAGAGGTACCTGGGAAGCAGGCTGGGCCTCTCAGAGTGGGAAGAGAACATTGAGACCAGATATGAGCATATCTTCCCACAGACCCTGCTCCTTCCACTTACTGACCACAAGGCCCTGGCAGAAGGCTCCATGATTCTTTTTCAGTCCGGATTTCTCCTTCGGTACCACTTTCTCTTTCTGCAAAAGATGGGAGCTTCCAGTTTTAATATCAGAGATTCATGAGTCTGGTCCCAGCTTCTCCTTCTTTGAACACCCATCCCTAGGAGGCAAGTTTGCACTTGCTCAGATTTTTGAAGCTAGCAAACTGGAGACCTCAGAGAGGTGTGGCTAGAGTCACACAGCTTGACAGGTGCCTGCTGTGACTGATGCTCACAGCAGCTGGGAGTGAATGGGAGGCAGCCTGAGCAAAAAAGCAAGCCAAAATAATAAGAATGAGAAAAGTGAAAAATATGATGAAGGAGGAAGAGCAGGAGGGAGGGGCAGAGAAGGAGGAGGAGGAAAAGTCTGGCATGGCAGGGCTCTGGAATACTCCTCTTGCATCTCCATCCAGTCCTCAGATGACCCCTTTCCTGCCTCCTCCAAAAGAGAAGTTAAAAGCTTTCTTTAGGAACAGAGTCGTTTGCTCAGATGGCTGCTGTTTACCTTTGATAGGACAGCCATTGGTGCTGAATTCAAACACAGGAAAAGACCTCTGGTTACAGGAAGTGCTGCAGACAGGCTGCAGGGCTGGCACCATGCCACTAGGGTGCGCTTTTCCCTGGGGTGTTCAGCGCTGGGATCTGACACCAGACCCTTATCTCGCTATCAGGTGCCCAGCCTTGACTATTTTCTTCCATCAGGAATAGTACTACTAAAATATCAGGATGGTGAAGGGTGGCCAAGGATGGGAGAGCAAAAAATACATGACAAGCCAAATCACCAAACCTCTCTATAATACCTTCTATGAAATGAGGAGATGACATTCATCCAAACTGGGTCACAGGAAAGCTGATTCTACTGCTGTGATCTCCAGAACTCTGTGGTTCCTTGGTGAAAGGAAGGGACGCTGTCTGCTGTCTTCCATTCCTTAGACTGGCTCATGTGACCGCCCTGTCCCGGAAGACTGTGCCAAACTGTGAAGAAAGGAAAAGGGGCAGAAAGGAATGCTGTGGATCCGTCAAAAGTCTTCCGAGATCTCTCCCATCTCCCCCAAACTTCTTTCCTCTAATTCCATTTCAAAAATTCCCCAGGCTCTAACTAGACTTTCAGACATTTTCACATTTTTCTTGAGGACCTTGCTTCTCTTTCTCTGGCGTTTGTTTTTTGTGTTTTGTTGTGGCTGTTGTTTGTTTTGCTTTGTTTTGTTTTGTTTGAATTGGAGACTAGCCTGGCAAAGGTAGTGAGATCCTACCTCAAAAGCAAAACTAAAAGTCCTGGGGTCATAGTTCAAGTGAGAGAATGTCCTGAAAGGTCTTGGGTTTAATGTCTAGTACTGAAGAAAAAAAGAAAAATCACTACTACCAACAACGAAATAGACAGATGCATAAATTCAGCTGAACTTTGGCCAAATTCCTAGTATCAAGGGGCAAAGAATCCTCTCCCAAGGTGAGGGTTCTAATGAGTTGACATTTCAAACTGGAATCCCGAACCACTGTCGCTTCAGATATGGTGAATCAGAATTAAACTATTCACTGCAGAGGATTTCTATTTGGATTTATGTCATCGGGGTGTTCCTCACGACTATAAGGCTTTAATTTGGTTTGGAATGGAAGGTTTGGCAGAAGAAAATGAGAATCCTCTCTGAAGATGATGCCATCATAATAGGCCTCAAATTATTTTCACAAATACATTTTTAAAATACAATGTCCAATACATTGTCAGAAATAACCAGTCATACATGAAAACAAAACACAGAAACAACAGACAATACAAATAGACCCTGAGGTACTGAAAATAAGGTCTGTTGGAATTCTTAGTCACACACTCTAAGACAATGTTTTGGGACATGAGAGCTGAGAATAACTGATAGATAAAGAACATCAAAGATTCAAGTAACTTAATGAATCCTACAAATGTAAAAAACAGTATCATAGCGAAGCCATAAGAAACTAAAAAAAGCTGAACTCTGGGTTTTGTGTACTATGGACAGCCATAGAGAAAAGACATACCACTATCTTCAAAGAAGCACAATTAATTTAAGAACTGGGAGTCACAAGACAGTATGATGTCATCATAGTAAAAGAAAACAATTAATTACCCAACATGTTATTGCCATATAAAGATAGATAAATAGATAAAGATAGATACACACATACATATATACAGAGACAGACAGATAGATAGATATACACACACAGAGAGACAGAGAGAGACAGAAAGATAGACAGAGAGGGAGAAGAGAGAGAGTGGCGTTGGGAAATTCTAAAACTTGTATTTAAGAAAGAAGTAAAATGATCCAGAAGGAAAGTCTAAGATGCAGAAAGGAATGAAGACCAAAGGGAAGGTGGGGTACAATAAATTATCATGTGGAATTTAAAGCGTCTATAGAATTGTTAATTGTTAAATAGCAAGTTACTTGAAATAATAGTGAGTGCCATAAAAATATTTTGTTTCTCAGTTATATAAGTCACTGCTAAAGATTAAAATTCATGTAAATGTAAATATAAATAAAATGTAAATGTAAATAATATTTATTAATAATAGCTGCTAAAAATAAAATAGCAAAAAATAACGATAACTTTAGGTCAGCCACTCTAAAAATATAATGTTCCCAAATAATAAACCCTCTAACGTAGTTGAGAGGGAAAAATAATAGTTAGGAAATAGTTTCTAAAAGAAAGTTCGGAAAAAATAGGAAAAGAATCATGGAAGAGGCAGGACATAACTTGAATCATCAAATAATAAGAGATACTGAATCCTAAATTGATCAGAAATTATATTAAATGCAAATGGACTAACCTTACTATTGATTAATGAATGCACTGTAGAGGGATGTGAGGGAATAGAAAATTCTCTGGACTCCTGGTTAGCAGGCCTGAATTCTAGTCCTAGTTAGTCATCAGCAAACTAGAGGTTCTGAGCATACAGCTGGACTTCAATATACACAGAAAGTGAGGGCATCCAGTTGGATAAAGAATGAGCTACACCTAGTTCTTTTATACTTACCAATTGCTTTTATGACCTCATTCCATGGGTCTGGGGTCTTTAGTCTCCTACTGCTTAAAGGCTGTCACATTCCTGTGAGGGAGCGCCCTCTGCTGTAATCAAGTGGGATTATCTCAAGCTTCCGCCCTCTTGCTGGGCAAAGATTTCTGAGCCTATGGAAATGGAAGTGTGTGAGAGGTGGCCTGGAGGAGCTCTGGGAAGATATCTTCATTCTAATAAGAGAGATAAGAAAAGGCACAAGCCCTTCCTTACCAGCTTTCTCGGGTCATTGAAAATATTTGCATATGGACTGGGAAGGTGGCTCAGTGGTAGAGCGCTTGCCTTGCATGCTCGAGGCCCTGGGTTCGATTCCTCAGCACCACATAAGCAAAAAGAAAAAAGCTGGAAGTGGGGCTGTGGCTAAAGTGGTAGAGCGCTAGCCTTGAGCTGAAGAGCTGAGGGAAACGCCCAGGCCCAGAGTTCAGGCCCCATGACCGGACCCCCCAAAAAAATATTTACATATGATACATATATTTGATGAAGGGCCCCAAAATTTAAAGATGTTTTGCATTCAATAAAAGAAGGCAATTAAAATGGGCTGATTTAAGCTATCACATCATTAAATGAGCTATACTCACGGCCAATATAGCACATGAAAAGATGCTCCATACCGGGGAAAGGAATTGAAGACACAGTGAGATGAATCTACACACCCACTGGAATGGTGAAAGTACTTAAAATACTAGGTAGGCACTGGCAAGGAGACAGGGAAACTAAAACTCTTACAGAATTCCTATTCAGTGATATAAAAGGCCTAGGAGGTAAGGACACTTGCTGCCTCTGTTTTAGTTGGACAGAAATGGAAAGGTGAGATCTGGGCAGGCGCCTACATAGCATATTAACACCAGTGAAGCTGAAGTCACCACCTTGCAGGATTTCTTTGAGGCTGACAACAGAATTGAGTGAGCACAATGGTTCCTGAATACTAAATTGTCCTTTGGGTCCAGCTCCAATTTTACATACTGCACTCCAAGTAATAAGATCTTTATGGGATTAAATTGATCTGGAAAAGGCTTGAGCTCCACAACATGCCAGCCTCATTGGGCATGCAAATCCTTTGCCCTGGATTTCCTCAGCTGTGATATGGAAATCTAATCCTTGCCTTCTCTACCTCAAGAGTTGGCTGTGAGGATGAATTGGACACAGCATTTCAAAGCGCTCTGTAAACTATACATTCCTAAAGAGTTACAAGTCATTCATAAAAGGAAGCTTGGTGGAGGAATCATCTACAAATGTTTTCTTTTATTCAGTCTCACATTGAAAGAATCTTTAGGTACTGAGTTTACCTTAACAGATTGCACAGAAGGGAATCAACCAGCTAGTCCAGCCAGTCCTCTTTCCCTCTTTCCTTTCTTTCTTTTTTCTCCTTCCTTCCTTCCTTCCTTCCTTCCTTCCTTCCTTCCTTCCTTCCTTCCTTCCTTCCTTCCTTCCTTTCTTTCTTTCTTTCTTTCTTTCTTTCTTTCTTTCTTTCTTTCTTTCTTTCCTTTCTTCCTTCCTCCCTCCTTCCCTTCCTCCCTTCCTCCCTCTTTCTCCTTCCCTTCCTTTTCCTCCCTCCCTCCCTCCCTCCCTTCCTTCCTTCCTTCCTTCCTCCCTCCCTCCCTTCTTCCCTTCCTCTCTCTTTTTCCTTCCCTCCCTCCCTCTCTCCCCCCTCCCTCTCTCTCCCTCCTCCCTCCTTCCCTTCCTTCCTTCCTTCCTCCCATCCTTCCTTCCTTTCTTCCCCCTTCCCTCCTTCCCTCCTTCCTTCCTTTCCTTCCTTTTTTCTTTTTCTTTCTCTTTCTCTCTCTGTTCTTTCTTCTTTTTGAGGTATTAGGGATTGAACTCAGGGCCTCATGTTTACTAGGTAAGTGGCCTACCCCTTGAGTTTCCAAGCCTCTAGTTCTTTTGCTTTTAGTTTGTTTTTCAGAAAGGAGCTTCTACCATGATTCTCCTAACTCTGCCTCCTGAGAAGCTAGCTTACCACCATGCTTGGCCAGCTATTTTAGATTAATTTTTACTCTGTGTTTAGTGCTAGTTTATGGTAATTACAGGAAGATACTTCCATTCTAGCCTGTGAGCTTACAGACTAGTCAAAGGAAAATCAGATAGATAATGCATGAAGCAATTTATAAACAGAGACTAAGAAGCTCCATTGGGAAGAATATCTAAGGGGTAACAAAATCCTCTGGGATGAAAAATGTTTTTAGAAAACTCAAGAAAATATCAAAGAAAAGAGCACTTGACATGCGAAAAGATAGACAAGATACACAAAACTAATATTAATGTAATATGACTTTGCCAGGTGTTGGTGGCTCATGCCTGTAATCCTAGCTATTCAGGAGACTGAGATCTGAGAATTGTAATTCAAAGCCAGCCTGGGCTGGCTTCCAGAAAACTGGAAGTAGCACTGTGGCTCCAAAAAGCTCAGGGCCAGGGCCCAGGCTCTGAATTCAAGCCCATGGCTGACAAGAAAGAATGAGAGAAAGAGTCGGGCGCTGGTGGCTCACGCCTGTAATCCTAGCTACTCAGGAGGCTGAGATCTGAGGATCTGAGCCAGCCCGGGCAGGAGAGACCGTGAGACTCCTATCTCCAATAAACCACCAGAAACCGGAAGTGGCGCTGTAGCTCAAGTGGTAGAGCGCTCGCCTTGAGCTGAAGAGCTGAGGGACAGTGCCCAGGCCCAGAGTTCAAGCCCCATGACGGACCAAAAAAAAAAAAAAAGAATGAGAGAAAGAGAGAGAGAAAGAAAAAGAGAAAGAAAGGAAGAAAGGAAAAAAGAAGAAAGGAAGGAATAGAGAAAAAATGAAATAGGACTTTGACACAATCTACAAGAAACCAAACAGTGATACTCACTAGATACTATGTTGGAAATGAACTTTACAACCTGGGGAAAAGGGAGGGATGGGAGGTGAAAAAGTGGGAGAAAATGAAGGAGGGGAGACACTGTTCAAAAAGAAATGTGCTCACTGCCTCACCTGTGTAACTGCAACCCCTCTGTACAGCGCCTTTACGATAAAATTTAAATTAAAAAAAACCCCAATTTCAATCATCCTTCAGCTGAGAACACCCAGATCCAAAGATGCTCAGGTCCCTTGAATAAAATGATGTAGTATTTGCCTATAATCTACATGCTTCTTCCCACCTGTTTTCTACCATTTCTGGATCACTTGCCTTCTCTAATACCATGTCAAGTTTATGTGTGTAGTTGTTGTACTGTATCACTTAGGGAAAACTGGCAAGAAAGAAGTCTGTACATGTTCAGTACAGACACAATTTTTGTTGTTGTTATTGTTAATATTTCAGAGGTGAAATCTGCAGATATAGCAAAGCAAAGCACACCAGCCAAGGAAGCATGAGGTGGAAGAGTTTTGTTTTGTTTTTGTTTTGGTTCCGGTCATGGAGCCTGAACTCTGGGCCTGGGCGCTATCCCTTGGCTCTTCAGCTCAAGGGTAGCACTCTACCACTTGAGCCACAGAGCCACTTCCGGCTTTTTTCTTTTTGCTTATGTGGTGCTGAGGAATGGAACCCAGGGCCTCAGGCATGCAAGGCAAGCACTCTACCACTGAGCCACCTTCCCAGCCCCAAGGTGGAAGAGTTTTGCACATGCCAGGAACACAAGATGTGAGGTGGCACTGGTGTCTGCCTTGTCTCTCATTGTCTAAGTCAGCTGTCTGCAAGCTAGACACGCAGGCCTCCCTCGGATGAAATTAGCCATGTCCTCCACAGGTGAAAATGCAACCTCTCTTCAAGAACACAGACTTCATTATTGTTTTTAGTTCTATGGGCAACTAGAATGGCAAATTTCCTTTATATTCTTATTTACAGAAAACAGTCAAGCACCCAGAAGGAATGAGATTAAAAGACAACTATTTTAAATAATTTTCTCAATGAAGAACTACAAAAGATTTGCTTTTGAGACCAGCCCTTGCTCACGAGAGCACAGTGAAGGAGGAAAAATGTTGGCGACTGAGTTAGGGCCTTTTAAATGAGTGTCTTAATGTTTATCTTGACACGTGGGGACTACTAGTTATCCTTATAAACACATTAAAATGTAAAAACATTTTTTAAAGCCAACATGGTGAAGTTAAAATATTTGAAAATTAAATTATTTAAAAGCTTAAGAATAAATATGAACTATATTATACCAATATAACCCGTATTCAGCACACACGTCATGTTTGATGCAGATAGAGTCAGTGTGGGTCAACCTTCTTTGTTTTTTTATCTTTTGAGCAAAGGTCTGTTTATGTATGTATCTGACATTGGGCTTTCCAGAAACAGGATCAAAGGCAGGGGTTGGAAGTCCTTAGAGAGGTAAAGGAAGGATGATAAGGATGCAGAGTAAAAGGACACACGGAAGATGTTACAAAACCATCGTGTTGTACCAATGAGATGGAATGCCACTGGGGAAACTCAGAGACTGACACAAAGCACCCTCCCCAGAACCATCCACCTGCAGGTAAATGAACTCTGTGTTTATACTCCATCAGATTCCAAGCAAAAACAGATGGAGAAGAAGGCAGTTGAGACTCCAAGGGACAAACAGGCTAAAAACAGATAGGACAGGCCCTTCCTGGGAATACCTTTTCTTTGCTTAGTTTTCCATGAGCAGAAAGAAAAAAAAAGAAGAGGATCATCTTCTACAGAAAAGGCAGAATTTTGTTTGATTTTTTGTCTGTTGTGGGACTTGAATTCATGGCCTGAGCACTGTCCATGAGCTTTTGTGCTCAAAGATAAGCACTCTACCACTTGAACCATAGCTCCACTTCCAGGGTTTGTTTTTTGTTTTTGTAGTTATTTAGAGGAGATAAGAGTCTCACAAGCCAGGCACCTATCTACTGAGGAAGCCGAGATCTGAGGATCATGGTTCAAAGCCAGCCTAGACAGGAAAGAAACTCTTTTTTTTTAATTAAATTAAATTAAATTTTTTTTTGCCAGTCTTGGGCTTGAACTCAGGGCCTGGGCACTGTCCCTCAGCTTCTTTTGCTCAAGGCTAGTGCTCTACCACTTGAGCCACAATGCCACTTCCAGCTTTTTCTGTGTATGTGGTACTGAGAAATTGAACCCAGGGCTTCATGCATGTGAGGCAAGCACTCTACCACTGAGCCACATTCCCAGTCCAGGAAAGAAACTCTTATCTCTAATTAATCACAGAAAAAGTTGGAAGTGGCACTGTGGCTCAAGAGGTAGAGTACTTACCTTGAGCAAAAAGGAACTCAGGGACAGTGCCCAGGCCTAGAGTTCGAGCTCCAGGACCTGCAGACAAAAACAAAAACAAAAAAACAAAACAAACACACGAACAAAAAAGAGTCTCACAGACTTTCCTGTCCAGGCTGGCTTCAAACCCATCCTCATATCTCAGCCTCCTGAGTAGCTAGGATTGCAGGACTGAGCCACCAGCACCCAGCTAGAATTTTTTTTTAAAAATTTTTTTAAAGAAAATAATGATCAGAACAATTAAGGAGAAATTTAAAATAATAGTTACTTATCTAATTAAAATGAAAATTTAAATCTCTTCATTGCCAACTGAGATGGAAATGGTTCTACTGGAACCAACCACTGCAAAGGATGTAATTTCTCACTCAATTGATAGACAATATGGGTGAATGTCACACTTGATGTCAAGTGGCATACTTAATTAATTAAAAATAGAATATATGACTGTGTGATTCCATTTTTTTTTTTTTTTTGGTCGATCGTGGGGCTTGAACTCTGGGCCTGGGCACTGTCCCTCAGCTCTTCAGCTCAAGGCGAGTGCTCTACCACTTGAGCTACAGCGCCACTTCCGGTTTTCTGGTGGTTTATTGGAGATAGGAGTCTCACAGTCTCTCCTGCCCGGGCTGGCTTTGAACCACGATCCTCAGATCTCAGCCTCCTGAGTAGCTAGGATTACAGGCGTGAGCCACCAGCGCCCGGCTGATTCCATTTTTAAAAATAAATATCAGGTCACAACTAGGCAAAATAAGTTAGCTTGGCTAGAAGTCAAGCAGGTCATGATTTTACCTTTAAGCAATGTCTGGAAGGCACCTGTGGGGCTTCTGGATGCCTGTATGTTCTATGTCTGGCTTTGGAGGCAGTTTTCAGGCATGTGTTCCCTTTGTGGAAGTTAACAGGAATGACTATTATTGGAATGCTTTCACATATGCTGGTTACATTTCACTAACATTTGAAAATGAACACAACCCAGCAGTGGTTAGGCATTAAATTAGTTGCAGGCTGCATAACCTACCCAGCGGATGTGGATAACTAGAGAGGAAATGGGAATGCGTAAGCCACAAAAGTGCCATTTTGAGTAGAGCTTAGGATTTTGGGGTACCTATTCAGAGTTCTGCTGCTATTGCTCTTACCTGGCCAATCCCAAACCATGGTGCTTTCTCAGCCCTATCACTATGGCACCAGACCTGTAGCCCTTGTTGAGACTGTGAAATGGCACACAATTTAGAGCTTACCATAATTCAGAGATCAGAGCCAAGGCCACGTCCATGGCCCACAGGCAGCTCCTCACTGGCTGCATACACACATCCACCCCCTTTGCTTTCAGCAGCATCCAGAGCAGCCAGGAGCAGCTGCAGCTTCAGTGGCCTGGCTACAAATCTCTTTCTCCACGCCTAATGGGAGAGCAAAGTGGACAGCAAAGGGACAAGGCTCAGGGCAGACTCTTCATGTGATTGGCAGTGCAGGGAGAAAGGGAGAAGCCTGTGTGTGTGGCTCTGGCAGGCAGGGTTACAGGAAGGGGTGTAGCTGGCCAGCCTGTGTTTGGGGGGCTGGGGGAAGGGTCAGCTGGCTGGGAGAAAACAAGTAGGCCCAACGTGACAGTCCCCACATTCTGCAGACTTGAAAGGGAAAGCCTTTGGCTTCTGCCTGGACTCCTGGGGCTCAGCCTGGCCTGGCCTGAGGCTGCAGGAGGAAGAACAACATGGGAAAGGGTGTGGTGGGGCTGGCTCTTCAGGTGGTGGGAGAAGCTTTCATTCCTGCAAAGGCTGTGTGGGGCTGAGCTTCCTTGTCCCTTCCTGTCCCTTCCTTCTGTCCTCTGACTGATGCCTCTCCTCTCCTGTGACTCCTCCCTCACCTCACCTCACCTCACTCACATGATACACTTTTTTTTTTCTGGAAGTTTCTGCAGCATGCTGTAAAATCTAATATAATGCCATGTTGTTTGGACATGTTTGTCAATCTACTTTACTGAAGAAGACATTTGGCTTCCCTGGCATTTAGTAACTCTTTACTTCCTCCCCAAACAGTGAACAAATACAACTTGACCGATTGGAGAGCATGGAGATGTCATCAGTACTTACCTCTGTGGGCACGCTTGTCCAGTGCCACAGCACAATGCAGGCATTCACTAGTTTGCTCCATTGGATCAAACTGCTTGAGATAAAACCTGAACCCTGATCCACAAGGTCCACATCTCTTCATACTTCCCAGGAAAAATACTGTCTCTCCTTTAACCGTTCTTTACAGCAATGAACTTCAATCCTTTCATTCTGGTAGCTCCAGAGAGAAGAATTCTTGAAACCCCATATCCATTCACACCTTTTAAGCTGGCATATTTATCATTATTTAAATAAACACAATAAGTAAAATTTCTGCCATGTTATAAATTGTATAGATTTCTTTTTTAAGTTCAAAACCGCAAATATGGCTTGTACAACTTATAGAAAATGTCTATCATATTATATAATTGTCAACAGTATCCTTATTGTCTAATTCAATAGCAAAATCAGGCTTACTTTCATTTAGAGATACACCTTTCTTCCATAAAATACAAAAACAAAAACAAAAAAATGGTGTTTCAAATAAGCGTTCCTTAAGAAAATTTTCTTCTAAACTCTACTCCTAAGCTACATAGTTGGACTGATGGATGGGTAGATGGATGGATGGATGATGGATGGACAGGTAGCTGAATGAATGGACAGGTGGAGTGAGTGGAGGATAATCACCATGACCTTCTCACCTACATCAATATACCCTACCTCCTGTTGCTTCTCAAATCTTCCTTTGCTTTCCTATGACTATATAGAAGACATGCCTTCCTGGTCCTTTGGTGTCCAGGGTTGTCACATCCCAGGACAACAAGGCTCCATAGTAAGACCCAGAATGAGAGAGGTCTGATTTACTTGTATTCTAATTTTGGGTCAGAGAAAGAAGGTGGGACGGTGCACTCTAAAAATAATTTGTTGGATTTTTTTCGCCTTTCTAAAGCCATACTGAGAAGAAAGTGATGTGTGTTTTGATGATATTGGGTCACTTTCTTTTTCTCATGCTAGCAGGTACTTTTTCAAGAAAACGGACAGTAAGAGATTTCTTAAGCTTATTGCTTACCAAGAATTTGGAAAGTTAAAAATTCTCTCTTGGATGTGGGTGAAAGGAACTCTAATACACAGTTTGTACTACTGTAAATTGGTGTAAATTGCCCTGTGATCTGGTGATAACATGTATGGTATCATAGGCAGGTGTCTATATACCCATGTTCATGACAGCACTACGCACAATAGCCAAATTACAGAGACAGCCTAGATGCCCTAAAACACATGAATGGATCATAAAAATATGAAAGAAATTTTATTTGTCCCTCAAGAACAACAATATTATGGCAAAGTCATATTGAATGAAGCAAGTCAAGACTCAGTGAGACAAAAAGGTGTAGGTTTTCTCTCATATGTGGACATTAATCCTAAAATATAAACTAATGCTTATTTATATGATCAAAGTAAATAAAGTGCAGAATATGTAGGGGTGAATTTCCATGGTGTAACCCCTTTGAACAATGAACATTTCGACAAAATGAATACCAGGAAGCTGAAACATATCTTGTCTGAAGGAAGTAGAGTTAAGGGGAGGGGAATAGAAAATGGAGGAGGAATGGGAGGTGCCCGCAGTCATTATCCCCAATGGATACGTGAAAATGCAAGTAGGAAACTTTAGGCAATGGATGGGGATGGGACAGATGGGAGGAGGGAAGCATGGTGGAAGGGCCAACACTGATCATGATGCATTGCATACGTCAATGGACATGTTAAATTGAAACTCCTTTGTATAACTATTTGGAGATAATTAAAAATTAATTTTAAATTTTTCCTCTGATTATTATTCTGTTTTGTCTGTTAGTACTATGTTCAGGTGTTTTCTAGTGTTAGGATCAGCAATATTATTAGTTCTTAATTACTAACAATATTTATTTTGCTCATTACTTGGAGTCAATTTTAAATTTGCATTGACTCTTCACTGAAATTTAGCACAAGAAGCATCTACCTGGGGTCAATTTTTAATTTGTGTTGAGTGTGCACTGAAATTTAGCACAAGAAACATCTTGGCTCATTTGCCCCCCACAGTTCAACTGGTTTGAGCTCATGGAATGCAAACTAATTTTAAAATGAGCAAGGGACTTGAAAGACAAGCTTTTGCTGCCAACAAAAAAGGAGGAAGAGAGAAGGAACATACTGCATTAATAGCCAACTGTTATTTTCTGACATCTGGTACTTCTTTTTTTTTTTTCCAGAACAGCTGCAAACTTGAAAATATACCTCCAAACGCCTTTGGGAGTGAGCAGCAGTTCTCCCAGAGAAGATCCAAACCTTCAAGATTACAGAAGACAGAAACTGGTTCCTCTCTGGATACACGAGGCATCAGGACATCTGAAGTCCATAAAAGCCAGTCAATGGGGTGGGGACAGAAAGGATGGAAGAAGAGTAGAGAAAAATGAAATGTGAGTGCCAATAAAAAAAAAAAAAAAAGCCAGAGAAAAGCCTAGAAATGTTGATGACTCAGGAGGAGTGAAGAGAGGAAATTAGGAGAATCCCGCAGAAAACTTAGTGCACCCACACAAAGAGAAGAGCATGTGGGAGACAGTGTCAGCTACCTAGCAGCTACCCACAGTGCCGCCCTGACCCCCAAGAGTTCTTGCAAGGAATTAACACAAGGGTCCTCTTCCTGTAACTATCCTTTGCTGTACCAAGCGGATGTCAACTCATTTTTCTCCTCTGTGCTCTTGGGAGCTCTTACCTGAAGCCACATATAATTTTGCCTTTGCTTGATTTTATTCTGTCTTTTAATCTAATAAAGGCTCTTGATGACAAGGACCAGAAACCTGTTTAAGCTAACTCCAAAGAGAATACAAATGGCAAATGCAGAGAAGTCTTAAGAATTTAGAAAATGTTGAGCCTATAAATCCCAGGGAGACAGAAACCCAGGAAGTTTGGGGACCTGCCATTATTCATCTCCTCTCTCTGATTCCTTATTTCTTTGCCCAGTGACTCCATCTATATTTCCCCTGTTCTTGACTGTCCCACCTGAACTTCCTGTCTGAATCCCCAAGGTCCCATAATAACTATTCAATGACTTCACAGTCTCTCACTCATCACGTTTGTTGGGTTTTGTGTCTTAATTTTAACCTCTTATAGGAGGAGTAATCCAACTGTCTTGCCTTTTCTTTTCTAGAAAGTTTCTGGATGGAGGGATGGGGGGTGTCATGGCTCAAGTGGTCCCAAGTGGTGTGAAGCTCTGAGTTGAAACCACAAAGGAAAGTTTGAGACATGGCTGGCTGGCTCAGGGTCAGGTGTTCGCTTCAAGAGGCCTGGGGGAGAGGACAGAGCCCCCTGGTTCTGAATAGAGATTTAAGGTGGGAGATCTCTCAGGTGCTATTACAGTCATGTGGCCACAGACAACTTACGTCTCAGTCTCCTCCGCAGTGAAATGGTTTGTTGTAAGAACTGCACAACGCAATAGATGAAGCGCAGGATGAAGCTTCATGTTGCCCTCGTCTCTCTCTTTTCCTCCTCTACTCATCTGCCCACTATGGGGTGGCAAGGGCGAAGAAGCTTCACTCCCCCGTCCCAATAACATCTAAAGTCATACACAGAACATTCAGCAACAGCAACAATGTGTGTGCTGTGTTTGCTGCACTCTGAAGGATCTGAAGATCCTGAAACTTTGTGAGGCCCAGAGCATGGGCACCTTGGCCCTGTTCTCCGGGATACAATGTCTCTTCATTCCTTCCTCCATCCAGAAAGGCTAATCCATGTGCCAGGTGTTGTTTGAAGCTCAGCAGTGAACGAAGCAAGGTCTCTGCTGTCACAGCTCACATGCCATTCTGATGAAAGGGAAGTCGGAGACTCGGAGCTTCTGCATAAAACCCATACATAGTACACAATCAATAAACAACACTATTCTAATTCCTGTGTTCATCAGTCCAGTGGAAAAAACTAATTCAGAATTGGTTAAATGTGTTCCTAGACTTCACCCCAGAGAGAGCTGTTTCTCACTCAAAAATGAGACTCACTTTACACTAGCTTCCTTGAGAGCCACCCCCAGGATCCTAGTGGTCCCCCTCAAAAATATAGAATTCCCTTTTTTTTTATTATCTTTCCCTTTCCCCACCTTTTCACCTGATTTTAAAAAAGTATAACCATATCACAGCTCTCTAGCAGTTAGAAATGGAAGCAGGGAAATTAAAGCTATAATGGTCTATTAAAACATGAATAATTGATACTCCCCTTCCCATTCTATCTGAGTGGTAAACGAGTCATCCTCTCCGAGGGGCTGCAGTGCTGCGAATCTATGAACACAGCAAAGGCTCTTCAAGGGCTTCCCATGAACTGAAGGATTGCCCCCTCCTGCCTGGCAGGTTTGCATTGCCATGGGCCTACTAGGGCCTGCCCAAACCACCTTGGTTAAAATGGGACACACACACAGGTGGATCTCCTTACCTGCTCTATTTTTTAATCACCATTGTTCTCCTTTCTATTATGCTTGCTCTTTGTTTCTCTTTCCTTCCAATGTAATACTTTCTTATAATTTATTCATTAGAATAATGCCTGAAACATAGTAAGTACTCAGTAAATATGTGTTGGGTGGATGGAAGGATGGAAACCACAGAGGAATTTTTTTTTTTTTACCAATCCTGGGAGAGCCTTGTGACCCTTAGCAGGCCCCCACAAGGCAAAATCCAAACCAAACTTAACCACTAAGACTATTCTTCATACAAACTGGGAAGGGCATGGAGTGGGGTGGTGGGGTGAACCTTTTCACCCTGCAGAGGAGGCCCAGGCAACACTCTGAAGGCAATGTCATTTCTGCTTTCTGGAATATTCCCTAGGTGCTGCCTGTCTTCTTTCCATTGTTTTGACCTCTTTTCCCTGGATTTCATACTGGGTGCCTGTCCTTTGGCATCATGACTACCGTGAATGCAAAAGGAAAGACTGAATGTACTTACACGTATTCAGTGTGAACAGCAGTTCAGGTATTCGGGGCACAAGCTTATAAAGAAACTGGCATTTGAAAGTGTCACCTTCCTTGCTATGCGGGAGGTTGAGATCTGGGGATCGTGTTTCCAAGCTCACCAGAGCAAGAAAGTCCATGAGACTCTTATCTCCAATTAACTAGCAAAAAGCTAGATCTACAGAGCATGGAGTGGGTGAGGGCAGAGGAGGAAGAGTAAAGGAATGCCATTCCCACCCAGGGAAGGATGAGCAGCAGCTTCCAGGTCTTGTGGGGTAAAGGAGCAGTAGGCTCTTCTTCCTCTTCTTTCTTCTGTTTCCTCCTCCTCCTCCTCCTCCTCCTTCTGCTCCTCCTCCTCCTCTTCCTCCACCTCCTCCTCCTCCTACTTCTCTCTTCTTCCTCTCTCTCTCTCTCTTCCTGCCTCCATTACATTACAAAGTGCCTTTCTAGTTTCTGTAGTTTTTAATCCAAAGCAACAACTCTGCCCAACCACTAATGTATGACCTCAAGAAAACTCTACCTAGTAGCTAGTTAATGCAAAATGAAGTTTCTAAGATCCTATACAGCTTTAAATTCGGGGACTTTCCAAGGAGAACTAGGGTTGATTTGCTGGACAGGGCCACTCTGGCTACAGTGGTTTGGGGTCTACGTACACTGCTACAGGGTCGTGGGTAGGGGTGGGTGTCATCTGTGGACAGTCATTAGGAATTGCCCCAGTTTTTTACCCTAATGGGAACATCCTGACACTGGCTGAGGTAGAGAAAAAAAATCCCCTATTCTCTATGTTCAGCTCTGAGAAACAAAAAGTTGCATCCACAGTCTTATGAATGACTTTAATAAAATGCACGCATTGGTTAGCAAATCTTAGGCAGCTTTGAGGCCCAGGTCATTTCCCTCAGCTGGACCATGCAGAGAAGGGTACCAGGCCTAAGATATACAGCCTCTGTGGTCCCTTTGAGGATCCACAGGGAGGGAGGAGCAGAGCCTCCGGGTCACACAGGAACTCTCCTCCAGCTCTGTCCATTTGTGGCTGTCTGGCCTTGGAAAAGCTTCTTAACTGCTGATTCTCCATTTGTTTTCCATTAATTAGGAGCAATGTCTTCTATCCCACTGGGCTGAAATGAATATTAAAAGACAATGAATGGGTGTCCTTCAGAGTTTTTAATGGTTCTTCTGTCTCCTCTTCCTCCACAGGACTCATTCCTGCTGCTTTAAGTACAACAACAGTTTATTAAGGGATGTAGACAGCCCATAATCCCTTAGAAGGCAAGGGAATCAGGCTTTGAGACCATGAAGCTAGGGAGATTTCCCAAATTACACACCTGCCATTGCAGCTGGCACAGGACAGCTGGCATGAGAGAGCTCACACTTGTGTCCAAGGCCTGAAGTGCATCCATCCTGGCCCCTCCCCTAGGAGGCTGCTTCTGAGCATCACTTTGGGGTAGTACCCCTTCAAGTCCCACTTGGTCCTCAAAATCAGACTTGTGCTCTATTTTTGTTGGTGGTGGTGGTGGTGGTGATGGGGCCTGAACTCTGGGCCTGGGTGCCGTCCCTCAGCTCTTAAGATCAAGGCTAGCGCCCTACCACTTGAGCCACAGTGCCACTTCCGGCTTTTTCTGCTTATGTGGTGCTGAGGAGTCGAGCCCAGGGCATGCATGCATACAAGGCAAGCACGCTACCACTGAGCCACCTTCCCAGCCCCCAGACTTGCGCTATTAATAGTGTGCTTGCTATTCCTCTCTGGCCCTCCACCCTATTCCTTTCCACCTGGGCTGAGTCACTTGAGAACATGATCTGTCTGCTTTGAAAGATGATTCTTCCCCTGGGAAGAATATAGCTTTTGACAGGAAGGAGGGATGGATGAGGAGACAATATGAAATTATATTATTTTTTAATAAATATAAAAAGGTCTCGACTCAGAAGTTGGAATCAGGAAGAAACTAACAAAACAGCTGAGCTTCCCTCCATTTATGGGCTAAGTTACAAGGAGACCTAAAAAGGGGACTACCAAAAACTGCTCCCTCCTTTGAAATAGTAAAAACTTGGCAACTCTGTAAATTGGTAGAGAGAGTAGGATAGAAGCTTAGGAAGAAAAACAAAAAGCACTGAAACTTACCTATTGTCCCCAAGTTGAAGATAGGTACTGAGACATCGCCATATTTTAAGAACACCCACCTTGACTACCCAGAACCATTGCCCAAGGATTGAGGTTGGGATTGTGAGTTGACAAGACTATGTGTATTTTAAAACTCAGAAAGAATAAAGGCAGCAGGTAACATCATGCCATTTTGAGTCTCTAATTCTCATTTTCTGACTGAGGGGGGTACAGGGAAACAGAAATGTTTCCCTTTCTCTTTAACTTTGCTATACTAAAATAAACCCTTGCTAAAATGTTCACCTTGTGAGACTCTATTTTTTATGAGACACCTTGAAATGCTTTACCTGAGTGGATCTCAAGGACCTATGATTTTGTGTGGAAACCATTCTCTCGTGACAGCCACATCTTTAGAGACAACCACGAACTGATATGACTTTAGCAGAAGGCACAAACTTTTCTTCCACTCTCACCACTTCATCCCCTCCCAGCCCTGTTTCTAACCTTGCTTCTCCTTGTTCTGAAGTTTAGGTTATCTTTGGGCCATCTGATAAATTCTCACTTCCTATTTGAGTTATGTTCATGTTTCTAACTGAGCCACCACCTGGCAGTTCATTGGTCCAATAACCCAAGGACCTCCAAGGCCCAGACCTGTGGGTCTCTGTCCTGGTCACACAGTGGATTCAAAGATGCATGACAAGGATAGGCCTTGGAGAGTCTGATTTAATTGATCTTGAGTGAGCCTAAGGGTGAGCATTTTTAATGGCTCCCCAATTTATTTTATCAGCAAAACTGTCTTCTAAAATCTTATCAAGATTTTGTCTCCAACACCAAAAGCTTTAGGCAAGGAATAAAACTTGCAAGTATGATTTTTTTTTTGTTAAAGTGCAAGAGAGTAATACATTTCTAATCTCTCATAACTATCTCCAAATAATAATTTTGGAATGGACAATTTTGCAAATAGAAGCTATCAATGCACCTTTGGTACATTTCACCTTGCGGATTTGAAAGTTATATGAATTCTTCTAAGATGATTTTGTATGTATTAAGATTGAGTTTAAATGGGAAAAAAAAAGATCATGGACAAGGGGACTTATTTGGTTGCCCAGTCTCTCTAAGATAAGGGAGGAATGACAAATTCTAAATGCTGTTCTTCTTCAAGCTTTTGCTGAATAACATGAATCATCTGATGACAGAGTGACTCAGGCCAAATTGTGGACAGCTGTGAGAATCCAAGCAAGGGTTAGTACTGTCCCTGGGTCCTGTAGCTCTTGTCAATTTCTCCATCTAGTCATCATCCAGAACTCTCAATTACAGGGATAAGGAAAGAGCAGAAGGAGCAAATCCATAGGCCCTCACCTATGGGATAGGCAGAAGGCTATAGAGCAGTGGAAAACTGTAGAGTAATCATCTCAATGTGCCTCCCTTTACATACAAAACACAAACCAGCAGTGTGGTGAGGCTATGGGGTGACAATTGTGGAAATCACTGATAATTACATTGCTGCTGCTGCTGCTGTGCTTAAAAGGCCAATAGAAGTCTTTCTTAGCTGCCATGTGTATGCAATCTTGGAGACAAGCAGATGCTAAGGAACAGAAGGTCCCCACTAGGGGCAGCACTTGTCATTCTTTTGGGTTCAATTAACATGGGGTTCAGAAATCACACACTTCTCATGACAGAAGCTGAGACAGTGTCATGCCCTGCCCTCCCCCGCCCCCACCCAGCTTTGTCTACTGCATACTGGGGCATGACCAGAGCTACCCGAGCAGGTTCCTCCAGCCATAGACAGGCCACAGACTTGGAGTCAGCAGCTCAGCCACTGGAAGTGACGTATGATGGCTGCTGGATTCAGCTGTAGGATAGAGGCAGCAGTGGCAGTGTTCCAGAAGATAGGCTCAACAGTCTGTGGCAACATTGGGTGTGCAGTGCTAGCAGTAGGGGCTGCATTGCCAGGCCAGCCTTCACCCCTCTCATCATTTATAAGCTTCTCAATACCCTGGTCCGTAAAACTTTCTTCTTACATTAGCTTGGATAATTGCAACAGTCATCCAATGGTCTTGAAAGACATCAGCAAACTGCTCAGCCAGCTTGCCTCTTCCCTCACTGTTTGGTACCCAGAGGCTTGGGCCCCTCAATGGTGGCCACCACCCAGGGAAGGGTCTTAGGTCCTGTCATGTTTTTGGCCAAACCCACTTTTCTCGGTTCCTCCACCCAGAAGAGGGTCTGGCCTGTTCAAACACACCAAGCATGATCTCACAGATTGCCTGAAGGAAGAAGAGAAAGCGGAGGAGCATAGAACAAACATAAAGCAACAGACCATGAGTCCAAGGCAGGATAAATGGGTTTCCTGGGTCCCACTGCTCATTCTTGGGAGTAGCCTTTACTTTCCCTTTACTAAATAAATGCTTTAGAACTAAATAAATGCTCACCTTTCTTGGTATTATTTTGATACTACCAGAGAACAAGAACCCACTACATTCCTGTCTTGTGTGTCTGTCTCTATCTTCATCCTACCTTTGGTGTATTCTGAATGAAGTAGCCACAGTGTGCTTGGAGAAGTGTTACTCTCAACATAACATTTCTCAGCTCAGGACCATCTAATGGTATGGTTTCTCACTCACAGCAAAAGCCCAAGATATATAGTAGCCTGCAAGGTCCTATGTAGCCTTCCCCACCCCAACTATCTCTCGGAATAGTCTGAATTGGAAATGCTAACCTCAACATCTGGAGATATTTTATCTTCATATTTTTATAAGGTAGGAGCTTTATTTCTCCAGTGACATATTTATAGTTTAACATAAATTAGAGGCCTGCTTGAACACCAAATCCAAGACCTTTAGGTGGTTCAGTTAAAGAGGTAAGACCTCCAGCTGGCTCACAACAGAAACGTTCACTCCTTGGCCCAGGTTTGGGAACTTGGCCAGCTTTGAGGTCATCTATAATGTCTTCAATATCTTTAGGTGTCAGATACTCATAATAGTTGTCATTTATTTGAACCATTGGTACATATACACAAGCCTCTAAACATTCCACCTCTGTAAGAGTGAAAAGTTTGTCAGGTGTTGTCTCCCCAACCTTCAGTCCAAGCTTTTTCTGAATGGCATCCAGTATGCTGTCAGAGTTACAAAGCATGCAAGGTGTGGTAGTGCAGACCTGAATGTGGTATTTTCCAACTGGCTTTCGATTATACATTGTATAAAAAGTTGCAACTTCATATGCTCTCATTGGAGGTACTTGTAAAACTTCTGCAACCTGTTCATAGCAGAGATGGGCAACCACCCATTCTGCCTTTGGGCTAAATCCAGGACTGGAAGCACCGCTGCTGCTTTGTGTCCTTCTGGATAGTTTTTCACAATTGCTTCCATTCTCTTACAGTTTTCTGGTGTGAAATCAAATGGGATATCTGGGTTATTCTCAGGCATATCTCTGTGCACAAATAAGGCTCCCCCAGCACCATTTTGCACAGATGACTTATGCACATTCCTTATTTGTCTTCCCCACTGGGCAGTGAGGCTGGCTGCTCTGGCCTGAAATGCCAAGAAGAAGAACATGATGGGCCAAACAGTCTTATCTTTGCATTTTAAGGAATATGCTGACTATTGTCAGTTCAAGGCAATCAAGAGGCAACCAGTAATCAATGATTATCAGAAATTCTGATCATGGACTGAACCCATAAACTTACTTTACTTTAATAATCGCAGCCTTGCTGTTTGCTGAGTGCTTAACACTAGATACTTATTTATAGGCTTTCTTTCCATGAATCACCTCACTTAATCCCCACAACTAATATGAGGTAGGCACTACCTTTTCCTACCTTTGCAAATAAAGAAAAGTTAACTTGCCAAGGACTTTTGCTTACAAAGAATGCATGTGGTCATTGGTTATGATTTAAGCTGACACAAGAAAGAAAAACTTGAGGTTTCTCTGATCACTTGAATTCTAGAAAAGATCTCACAGAATTGTTCACCCCTAGTATGATGCTGTGGAGAATGAATAGGCAAATAGTTTGCTGTTGTTCTGTAACTCTCTGTATAACTTTAGGCAAGTTACTTATCTAAATTCAAAGTTGTTCACATATAATTATCATTAGAGGGACCTTAATATAATATCTAATGAAAGCACTGAGGAAATGGCATTATAACCACCATTATTGCTGGTAGTACAGGAACTTAGGGTCCAGTCTTTACTATTGTTCAACTCTGTATTTGTGAATAACCAGATAGTTGTTTTTCATTCACCAGAATCATCTGTGTAGTGACTGACAAGGGCAAATCCCTGAGTTCTACCCCTAGGGACTTAAAATTAGTGAGCAGGATGGGGCCTAGAAATCTCATGCTTGCATGGGAGCTTGGCCAGCTCTTAACTCCCAAAAAAGAAAATCTCCACCCCCTACTTCCCAATGCTTTGCTACCTTCTGTGTGCTGCTCCTCGGAGTCCCACTGTGCACCTCGCCTCACTGAGCAGCTGTGGGTAATGGTTAAGGAATCACTCAGCTGGGGACCTGGGCCTATCTGCTTAACTATCATTATATGTAAATGGGATAGCAATAATTCTTAAGGCACAAGAATCAAGACTCTTATGGATGAATCAGGCTTAAAATAAACATGCAAAACCATTTGAAGTTCTTAATATAGATTGGGTTAAGTAAAAGAAATAGTGTACTATCATTTGGCTCTACTTACCATTCTTTGATTTTAGTTGATGGAAGAATAGAGGCAGGTAGAGAGAAGGAGGAGGGAGGGAGAGAGAGAGAGAGGTGTCTGTAGCAAGCAGGTGTCTCTGTTTCATCTTCACTAAAAGAGAGAACATCCTGAATCCTTCTATCAAGGCCTGGGTTTCACGCCTGTAATCCTAGCTATTGAAGAGCCTGAGATCTGAGAATCACAGTTCGAAGCCAGCTCAGACAGGAAAAACCATAGGACTCTAAATCTACAAAAACCAAGAAGCTGAAAATTGAGCTGTGGTTCAAGTGGTAGAGAGACAGCTTTGAGCAAAAAAGCTAAGAGAGTATCCTAGCCCTAAGTCTAAACCCCAGAACTGGTGCACGCACACACACACACACACACACACACACACACACACACACACACACACACACACACACACACACGAGTTCAGGCCTTGCTGAGTGATTCATCTTAAGGAGATTTTGCCAATGTTCTTGATATGTGAACTTAGGGAATGCTTCTTGATGGCTCACCTAAACTTTACGGATGAAAGAAAATCTGGTGGGTTAAGAGGAAAGCAAACAGCCAAGCACCAGTGGCTCACACCTGTCATCCTAGCTACTGAGGAGGCTGGGATCTGAGGACCACAGGTCAAAGCCAGCCCAGACAGGAAAGTCTGTGAGACTCATCTCCAATAAACTACTCAGAAAAAGGTGGAAGTGGTGATGTGGCTCAAGTGGTAGCACATGAGCACAAAGAGGCTCAGGGATAGCACCCAGTTCAAGCCCCAAACTGCCCCCCTCCCCCCCAAAAAAAGGAGAACGAGAAGAAAGCAAACATCAACCTCCCCATTCACTCTAGGATTCACTGATCAACTCTTCCTGCCAAGGCCTGGCACTTTCCCTCTGCCTGGAATCAAGTCTCCACTGTTGGCATAACTGTCACTCCTTAGCAAAGAGTCCTCTATGACTCTTGCCCCAAAGCACCACACCCCTTCCTGATACTAAGATAGGCATACCACTGCCATTCTCTCCACCTCATTTCAGGTCTACTACATAACTCTTACCAGAGTGGATAACCATTTCAAAACTATCATATCATGTTTTCTGTTTGACTATGCTTTTTCTTCCAGATGACATAAGTTCCAAAATCATGTTTGCCTTAATTCCCCCCGCTCCTAACACATACACCCTTGGTCACCAATATCTGTCTCAGATTTGGCTCTCGGTATATGGACAAACATGGAAAAATTCAATATCTTGGCTCTAAAAAAAAAAACCCATTTCTTCTGGACCCTTCTATCTGAAAGAAAAGGCTAGAGGATGGATCTGAATACACAGAAAAGGAACTGAAAAAAATGACAATCTGCACAGTTTCCTAAAGTGTGCCTGTTAAGAGCTTCCCAACAATGTTTTTAAGGTCATTAAGTGAAGATTTTTCCACCTTCAATGGAAAGACCAAGAGTTATACAGAGACTGCAGAAGTATGAAAGCCATCACAGAGGATTAAGAGTAAAAGAAAGTACAATATGTTTTTTTGAGAGAGAGAGAGAAAAAAAAACTTTAATAAGATCAGACAGAAAAAAAATCTCTTGATCTTTCTGAAAGGTGAAAGCCTTGGTCTTTTTGTTCTCCACCATTCTGTCATTTTGATTTTGAAATTAATTGTTCCCTTGGCTTCCAATTAAACCACTGTCTGTACCCTGTGTGCCCCTACCCTCTCCCCACTTTTATGAATGGTTCTTAGAGCATGTAGGACTTTGAAAATAATCTTGTCCAATCCTTTCTTTTGTTGAAGAGGAAAAAGAAGTCCAGGCCCTACTGTGAAAGGGTCTCAGGACTCATAACGGGTCCTAGGTCTCTAGACTTCCCAGCTAACCCTCTACTTCATGTTCTTTCAACCCACTCTGACTGGGCCTCTCCTGACCCACCAGGGTTTCAGCCACATCCCAGCTCAGTACAATTGTGGAGAAGGCAGCTAGTCAATATCCTGTCTGCTCTGAAGCCAGAACAACCCCACAAATGTCAGCCAAGAGTGTTCTTTTCCAGACAGCACTAAATGAGCTTTCCTTTCTCCAACCAGCAATCCAATCAGAGTTTTCTCAGCCAGAAAAATATCTCATCCTTGAAGACAATGCCCACTCTTCTCCATCAAGCTGTGTTCCCTCTGTAAATGTGACATTGTTTGAGTAGGAAAGCCTTTGGTGGCACCCTAGTCTGAAAGACTGGCTTTCCTCTCTCCAGGACTGCCCAAACTACAACATTCTCAGTCCTCTTTTCTTTTTAAACTATTCCCCACCTGAGAAGGACAGGGTTCCCACTAATGCTCTGGTAAAGAATGTAGTAGGTGTGAGTCCTAACCAGTCCTAGATGGCTGAGGGAAGCCATGTTCAAGAGCTGCTCTAGGCACATACGGACTCTGAATCGGGGGACGGGGTGGGGTGGGGGGACAGAACTGAGCCAGTTAGCTCTGCCTATCCCTCCTCTGTCTACTTCTACTGCAAAAATTAAGAGATGCTTGAGAAATCGTTGGTATGGTCCTTTTCTCAACAGAAATTCTATTCACTTCCTCTAAAGTCCCAGGAGTAGATCATATTTGCATGTGGTTCCATATCATGCCTCCTTCCATTCTATGTTTTTTATTTTGTTTTGTCCAAGGCCAGGACTTGAACTCAACACGTGATGCTTTCATTCATTGGCTACCACCCTACCAACTGAGAAATACCTCCAACCTCACCTCGCTCTATTTTATTTTTGAATTATTATTGGATGATTGCTTTGGTATTTTGACCAAGGAGCAGGAGTAAGCAAATAGGATTTTATCATTTAGACAAAGTGTCTCACTTTCATCTCAACTGACTAAACTTTTCTTTAAATCATTCTGGCCCAGGTACACATCAATACTGTTCTTGAGGATTTTATTTTTAATGTTGTCATGAGTTTTATGTTTGTTTCCATTTTTATGAGAGATATATTGATTTTGAGATAGAGAATTCCCCTTCATCTTAATTTCTCTAAAACTACCCATGTGTGAAATGTTCAGTTCGAAATGTTCTTGCCTTTCCAGTTCCCTCAGTGGTATGATCTTCATGTTCTTCTGTCCTCAAGCTAGATCCTCATCAACCATGTCTACTTTTTCCACACTCTCACTCATTCTTCTTAAAAGTGTTGCTCAGAAGAACTTAATTTTGGTAACTTCCAGCAGCTTTGTATTAGTCATAGATTTTAGAAAGTATTGGCATGAATTCTAGTCAAGATGGTGTTATGAATCAAAACTTGAGACGTTGGTTGGCTCCAAAAGCATTACTGTGGCATTAAAAAAAAAATAGAAAAAATAAAACAAAAAGACATGGCCATGTTAAAATAGGATCAATATCTTAGTGTACTATAACCAAAAGAGAAACAAAAAGTGGTATGTGAGACCACTGTGGCCCAAATCCAGACTTGAGCAGAGGGACCTGTGGAGTTACAGGGTCAGAGCTGGGGACAGAAACACAACCCCAGCTAGGTACCTATTTGCAACGCATTCTGAACAGACAGTGCTAGGAAGCTAGACCAAGGAGGAGTACCTTCTCCAAAGACATCCAAGCATAGATTCTTGGAAGAACCTAGAATCATGAAGAGTCAGCTCTGATATTCTTATTCTAATGAAATTCAATTGGGATTATGTAGAGGAGGAAGCAACTTTCAGTAGGAATTGGAGCTGAAAGATCTTGAGGTAGACAGAAAGCAAAATCTGATGGGTGGCCATGAAGCCAAAGTCTTGAGGAAGAAGAAAGCATCTCACTCTGTTTCTTATTGCCATAAAAAAATACCTGACACCAAATAATGTATAAAGAATAAATGCCTATTTAGTTCATGGCTTTGGAGTTTGTAAAGTTCCAGAATCCAGTGCCAGTATCCAGTGAAGATCTTCACTATAACATGGCAAAGGGCATCATGTGAAAAGATAGAGGAAGTGTTAGCTCAATTCTTTCTGCCTGTTCTTGTAAAGCCATCTAATTCTAACTACCTCTGGAAAAATCACACCTTTAAATACCATTAAGTTTCCAACTTTGGGGGGCACATCCAATCCATAGCATTATGAGATAGCTTTAGAGAAAAATTTTGGATTGGAGGATGCAGAAGCTACTGACAGCTAAAAGAGGAAATGAGACCCACAGAAAAACTTGGGACCAAGAGAAAAGCAAAACTCTCTAACTCTCAACTGCTGAAATCCAGAGACCTTTGGACCACTTCTCCATCAGCCTACACAAAACTCTGCTCTGTAGTAATGCCTGCCCTGCTAGGCTTCTCATCCACTGCTAAAAGCTCTGCCCTCTACTTCCTTAGCTCACATATGTCTATACAACAGTCTAAGCATCCTCTGATCACTCAAGGTTCTTTGAGAGAGACTATTTCATTTAAACAAAAGAACCCAGCTGAAGTCAGGGTCTAGTGGCTCACACCTATAATCCTGCTCCTCAGGAGGCTGAGATCGGAAGATTGTGGTTCAAGGCCAGGGTAGGCTGGAAAGTCCATGAGATGCTTATCTCCAGTAAACTACTCAGAAAAAGCCAGAAGTGGTGCTTGTGGCTCAAGTGGTATAGTGCTAGCCTTGAGCCAAAGAAGCTCAGGGATAGCCCAGGCCCAGAATTCAAGGCCCAGGACCAGCAAATAAATAAATAGATGAATAAATGAATAAATAAATAAATAAATAGATAAATAAATAAATAAAATTGAAACATAGTTAGGTCACTTAATGCTCTCCAAACCCTGTGAGGTAGAAATAATATTCCCACCTTTACAAATGAGGAAACTTTGGCCATACAACATTACCCAGCTGAATCACACAGTTTCTGGGCTGGTTGTTTGCATATTTTTCACCACACCTATTTCCTAGCTTTCCTTTCCTTTGCTGACTATGCAAACTATATTTCCCAGTGGACCTTGTCAGTCTTCTTCCAGTTCACTAAAAGGTTCATTAGCAGGAAATTGAGGAGCGAGGAATGGAAAGCCAGAGTCCCTGTGCTTGGGGCAGCATGTCTGTCAATGGCTGAATCTTCTTCTCCCTAGCGCCTTTTCTCCATGTTCCCAGATCCCAACACATTGCTTCTGACCTTCCAGGGCTAGGGATGATAGCATTTTCCCACTTTCGTTAGGCCTTGACTGGCCTCCCTATATGTTAGAATCTTATCCCTTTCGTCCTGTTTCTAATCAGTGCTCCAAATAAAAGTTTATCGATTAATTAGCTTAGCTGTTTTCTGGAATAGATCCTGAGGAATACAGAAATTGCTAAGCAGCCAAGTGAGAATTTGAAGTTCAGTCTGTGATTTCAGAACCCTCCCCCTGAAGACAGTGTTATTTCAGACAAATCACTGAGATTTTCCTCTGAACTTCCACTACACACTAGTAATGTTTCCCCAAGAGCAAAGCCATAGAGAGGCCTTTTCACATTGTGTTTTCATTGCTCATGGGCATGAGTTGGCTTTACAATATCAAAGACTAAAAGGCTGCTCCAAAGACTAAATGGAGCAAGAAATGTTAATTTCTAAGAGTTGCTCTTGCCATCTTATCCTTTACCCTGTTATGACTTAGATCCCTGAACTCCCAGAGCCAAGGTCCTGAATGTGTACCATTGCAGCAGGTGAAAATCTCAAGTTGCTCAAAAGGCTGCCACAGTTTAGAAGCAATAAACAGTATCTCTAGTGCTCTTGGTTTCCTGCCCATCTCCACCCTCCCTCTCCACTCCCTCTCCATCTTCATTCCTTTTCCCTTTCCTTTCCTCTTCCCTTACTCATCCTTTCTGTAAGTTTTGCTCGGGGCCATGCAGGCCAGGTGCAGATACCTCCCTATCTCTTGGCTAAGTTTCTTACTTCTATTGACCTCCTGGCTCTGGTTAATTTTGAAAGGGCAGACACAAAGTGGCTGATGTGACACCAACTCCTCTTATTCCTCTCCATGGTCCCTTGTTCCCCAGACTGGCTAAGTCCCAGGGGTCTTGATGATTATTGCTAGGATGGCTCATCCCAGTTGGTATTCATGGAGGTTTGAACTCAAGGCCTGAGCACTTCTGCTCAAGACTAGCACTCTTAATACTTTGAGTAACAGAACCACTTCCAGTGTTTGGCTGGCTAACTAAGAGATAACAGTCTCTTGAGCCATGTTTCCAGCCTGGCTCTTTGCTGGTTAGTTGGGAGATGGAGTCTCAGGGATTGTTCTGCTCAGGCTGGCTTTGAACTGCAATTTACAGCATGCGCTATTCAGGCAGGAAAAGAAATTTATTTACCAAACTGCTGCCCCGCTGTGCACAGTGGACAGGCATAGCCAAAAAGAGGAGACCCATCCCCAGGCCAGGACTTATCTAGGCCAGGGACAGGAAGAATCGTGGTCAAGTGGAGGAAAGGTGTGGCCACACTGGATCTGGATGTGACCTCAGGGTCTGGGATCCTCCTATGGTCAGATAGTAGGTGTGACCAGAGGCAGCTCAGGATGTGACCTAGCAGGAGGGGGAGGTGACTGTTTCCAGGTGTGTCAGTTACCTAGGTAACAGATACTGGGCAGAAACTTAGCCAAGAGATAGGGAGGTGTCTGCATAGAACCTGCATGGCCCAGGGCAGACCTTACACTTTACTTCTAGACTTGCGATCAACTAACCTTCAAAGCCATAAGGTACCTTGGCTATAGGGAATTTGATCATGAGATACAAAGAAGCCACATTCTGAGAGATTGAATCAGGAAACTTTATTAAAAAGCTGGTGACCGGGGTGGACTTAGGTCTCCTCAAAACTTATAGCCTCCAATGCACTTAATACTGTTAGGAAACTGAGCCACAAGGGTAGTACAGTAAAGAATAGCAGAAAAGCAATCTCAACAAACCAGATCAACTGTAATGGAAAGTTGAAGGGGTGACCTGAGGAGAGTCAAGAAACACAAGGCGTGGCACAATGGTGGCTGAGGTAGTCAGGGCCTAAATAAGGTCATGGTCGGGGACAGGGTCACAGAGAGCTGGAGAGTTCAAAGAGTCTCATGAGTTCATTGTACAGGTCTAGAAGGTCCAGGAACCTATGGTTTAAAGTCCCCTGCCCCATCTGCTTCTAGGAGTTTAGGCACGCCCATCACCTGGGGTGGGTAGGGAAGTGGAATTTCACCAAGATGTCAAGATGATAACCCCTGTATCCATATTTTACCTTCTGGGGTAGATCACAGAGATCCTACTCCTGCACGACTGGTTCATCATGGCCCATCTCACCCTTCAAAGCCAACATCATCTGCTTAGGGTTACAGTGAGCTCTGGATCCCTGTGCTCTATTTATAGGATCTAGAAAAGCATGAATATTAGACTTTTCAAAAGTAGATTCTCTGCCAAAGCAGAAGGTTCATATCATCTTTTCTGAAAATTAAAAGAAAATGATGTATCAAAGAAAGAGACTATAATTGCTTTGCTAATTGTGAATGCCTCTTGGATCTGGTCTCAGTCCTTTAAAAAGATGTTTAGTTCCATTCATAGTTCAAGGTAGATAAATTCAGCATTCAATGAACAATATGTTTAGTTCTTAAGGTGTGTGCTGTACAATACCCCGTACTATTGAAGAGCGGCAGCATATATTTCATAGACCACAGTGGAACAGTCTGTATAATCATTCGTAAAAATAACCCAGTCTTGTGTAAAAATGGGTATTATCTTTAGCATCTCCTCTCCCCCCACCCCCTCCCACCGCCTCCCCCCACTCCAGCCATCACACTCCCACATCCCAGCTGTCTCCTAATGCTGGGAGGACTTATGCTTTCCCCCGAAGCTTTAGTGGTGTCTCTGCTCTTTCTTTTTTCTCTCTAAGGAAATCTCAATGCTAACAGATACTAAAATGGCTGGCCATATGTCCCCCAAACTGAAATCTCTTACCCTGATTCTTGTATTCTGAGCTGCACTAGAAAGGTAGCTATTTATCCAGACAGACGAACAGGCTGCATGCAGAAGGAGGGCTCCTTCTCCCACCTTAGCTCCACCAGCACATTCAGCTCTCAGAAAAGGGTCACCCTTGGCAAAATGGTCTCCAGCCCCAGCCCAAGTCACGTCTTTGGTTATCTGTTCACATAGAACCACTACCCTTTCCTTAATAGTCATTGTCAGCTTGTAGGCATGTCCTCATCGATGTCTTTTGGATGAAGACTATTCACTCAACCAGTCTGTATGATCAATGGACATATACATCCCAAAGTTGTCATGAAAGTGGTGGGGGGTGGGGAGGAATCCTATAACAAATGAAATTACGTTATGTGTAACATTTGGAAAAGGTTGTATTAAACAAAACTAACGTAAACTAATAAAAGCAAGCATGTATATGCAATATATATATATATATATGTGCAACATATATGCTACATGTGTATATATGAAACACATTGATATATATCATATATATAAATATGTGATAGATATGATACATAGGTGAATTTCCTTACGAGAGGACACTAGAGACGTTAATGGAGGCCTTAACACACTAATGTATGTACTGTTGTAAGGTAAATCATCCCAGAAGCCACATTTTAAAATATAAAATATTGGAGTCTTTAATATACAGTTAACAGGCTGCAGGCCGCCACTTGTTACAAAGGCCTGCAGCATGCAGATACACATAACCCAGCTAGGAAACATGCTAAAGAGGAAAGAAATAACAAGAACAATACCAACAAGCTCTCCATTTGAGCTGAATTGGAATGCCATGATGACTGGAGACGAGCCAGGAGACAGGACACAGGACACGATTACAGAGACACATGTGGCATGGAGTCTGGCGGCTAGGTTGGTCCAGACCTAAATAGGGGCACAGGGGGCAGATCCTCAGGAAATTCCCAGTCCCAGCCTCTAGACTGACAGATTCAGTAACCTATCAGCCAAGTGCCTGCCCCTGTCTCCAGGGATCCAGGCAGCCCGTTACCTGGGAGGCAGGTGATGGGGGAGGGGGTTCCTTCCCCCAGCATGAAGACAAGATGCCAGACCCTACCATCCACCATGGGCCAATGTGGAGCCCACCAAACCTGGCCTCCTTACTTCAGTACTACATATCCAGCATTTCTCAAACTATATTAACTTTTTTTCATACCACAGATTAACATCTGGGACCAGCATTATGTGGAATGCAGTTTGAGAAAAGCCAAGAGAGAATGAATGACAACTTCTGCACTTACTGCAGCATTACAGTGGAAAGGCAGCACCCAAACACTAAGGTTCCAAATGATCTTGGAAGCTGTAGTGAACGACCAAGTTTCATAGAGAAATAGTCACACAGAAAAGAAAGAGTGAAAATAGGGAAATTTAAGGAAGACTTTACACACATTCAGAGAGAAACAAGAAAGCAAATTGGCTCTTGGAGTATATTAAGTATGGAGTTTCAGTCAGAGCAGTAGAATCCAGAATAGAGAGAGAATGGATGAGATTCTCCTCCACACTTGATGCCATTGAATAAAAATCAATATGGCACAGCTTTGGCTCCAAGATTGAAGAAATGTTGACCTTGGGTTTTCTGGACTCATTTCAGATATAACATATATAAAGATATGGTGGGGGCTGGGAAGGTGGCTCAGTGGTAGAGCGCTTGCCTTGCATGCATGAGGCCCTGGATTCAATTTCTCAGCACCACATGAAGCAGAAAAAAAAGGCAGAAGTGGCACTGTGGCTCAAGTGGTAGAGTGCTAGCCTTAAGCTGAAGAGCTGAGGGACAGCACCCAGGCCCAGAGTTCAGGCCCTACAACCAGACCCCCCCCCAAAAAAAAAGATATGGTGAACTTGTTCTTAAGAATGTGAGGTTCAAAAGGGGTCAATTTTGGGAACTAAGTGCTGGTGGCTAGCACCTATAATCCTAGCTTCTCGGGAAACTGAGATTTGAGGATCACGGTTTGAAGCTGGCCCAGACAGGAAAGTCTGTGAGTCTCTGATCTCCAACTCAGCAAAAATCCAGAAGTGAAGGTATAGCTAAAGTGGCAGAGCACTAACCTTGAGCAGAAAAAGCCAGCAAGAACAGGAGGTCTTGGGTTCAAGTCCCAATACCAACACAAAAAAAATAAATTTAGAAGTGATAAGTTCCGCTGGGTGCTGGTAGCTCATACCTGTAATCCTAGCTACTCAGGAGGCTGAGATCTGAGGATCGAGGTTCAAAACCAGCCAGGGCAGGAAAGTCAGTGAGACTCTTATCTACAATTAACCACCAGAAAACTGAAGTGGTGCTGTGGCTCAAGTCATAGAGTGCTTGCCTTGAGCTAAAGAGTTCAGGGACAGCGCCCAGGCCCAGAGTTCAAGCCCCATGACTGACCAAAAAAAAAAGTGGTAAATTTCATTATTCAGGAAAATTGCAATCAACAAATTTATAATTGATTATATTAAATATTATAAAATACTATAAATATATTTAGCTTTTGATAAAAATCACCGTTTCTTTAGCAAAGACCTATTAGTATTTCTGAAAGCTACTCTTTTGTCTAAGAGATAGAAATAGCTGTTTATTTTTTTCAAAGAACTGCTTCAAACTTGTTTTGGAATGAATGGAAAAGACTTGGTCAATAACTATAGAAATAATTATTCTAAGTTTAAAATAGTAATGTCTATAAGCTTATTATGCTACAGATTTCTTATGGAGTTAATTCAATGTATAAGTTGGGTTTTTTTTGTTTTTTACTTTTTTTCTACAATAAAGTACCTGATCACACGTGGACAATAGGAACCCAGAGTGGAAAAGTTGCTTTGAAAATCAACCAACATTTAGTTTTCCACTTCAGCCAATCAATTCAGATGACTGTTTTCATTGTAAAGACTCAGAATAGCATCAGGTAAACTTATTTTGTATTTTTGTGGAGAGGACATGTTGGTCCATTATTAGAGAATCTGAAAGCTTTGGTGTGTTTGCACTGTTACTGAAAACAGATTTAATCCCCAATTTAATATAGAACAGACAATTCTGGCAGACAATGTGAACACAGGAATAAGGACGAAAGGAAAAGGATGGAATCTTAGGAAAGCATAGGCCATGATGTGAATTTGGCTTTACTGTGGCTATATTCCACATTATTCTGAAATATTTTTTCATATATTACCAAAAAAAAAAGTTAAGTCAGGTGCCAGTGGCTCATACCTATAATCCTAACTACTCAAGAGGCTGAGATCTGAGGATTGAGATTCAAAGCCAGCCCAGGCAGAAAAGTCCATGAGACTCTTATGTTCAATTACCACCAAAAAGTAAAAAATAGAGATGTGGCTCAAGCACTAGCCTTGAGCAAAAGGAGGTAAAGGAGAGCATGAGATCCTGAGTTCAAACCCCAGTACTATCACAAAGGGGAAGAAAAAGGAAGAACAGAAGAGGAGGAGGAAAAGAAGGAGGAGGGGAAAGGAGAGGAGGAATTGGAATGGATGACTGCTCTTTAACGTGGTCTTGGGTCTTGACACTGCAAAACAGAACTTACGCAGTCTTAAAAAAGGGCTGATTAGGAAAGTTTACTTTGACCTTCTGTGTTCCTGAGATCAAGGCTATTTCAGTAAGTTCTGAACTGAAGAATCTGAGTTCTAGTTGAAAACTCAGGGAAGAGTTAGTCTACAATGGGAAATTAAGAAATCCTTCACTGAGCAGCTCTAGCACCTAAGGAGAAATCGTGTCTCCTGCTGCTTCTCCTCCACCTCCCCAGACTCAGGAAACTCCTTCTGCCCCTCCTTCTGTATTCCACCACTTCTGCTTCTGTGACTGAAGACCCACATTTAACCATTCAGAGCTTCTACATAGTTAAACATCCCCAAACATTTAAAAATATAAATGTCCTTTACTTCTCCTCCCATGAGTGTGTTCATGCATATAAGCACGTGCATGTGTGGATGCGTATGCGTGGGAACATGTACTCGGGTTCTGTGGAACAGGTTCCTGTGTGAGGGCTTAAACTTTTAGAAATAGGACACTGGCCTCTATTTCTTGGTGTGAGGAGGAAGAGACACTAAGACCAACAAGGTCTTGTCCTTAATACTCATCCTGAGACAGAGGATGGGTCACATTGGAGAACACCAGCTATGAGTGAAAATGCCAAGTGAGTTCAAGCCCTGGCACAACACACACACAAACACACATGTGACATAAGTGTGTGTTTGGTCTCTGATCTCTCAGCAAACTTGAGCTCTGGAAACAGGAAAGCTGGCCTGAGCCTGCTGTCCAACACCCGCTTCACCATCTACTCACCCACTTTTTACTCTTGCCTCTTCCATCTTTTAGTCATTTCTAGTTTTCTCTACATATGCCTTAGACCTTCTTGCTCACAAACCTTTCCAAACATTCCTCTGGCTCCAAACCAAGCCTTCTACTCCAAGAGAGTACCAGAAGATTCTCCTAAGGAGCCACATAGAATAACGCCTTTCAAATAATAGGTGTTTTTAGTCATGTCTTCAAGAAAAAGATCCCCTTCTGGATGGTAAGGGGAAACAAAGGAGGAGACAACAATGTTTGATAGGAAATGTACTCATTTCCTTGCTCATGTAATTGTAACCCCTCTGTACGGTATTTTCACAATAAAAAAACCTTATTAATAAAAAAAGATCCCCTTCTATCAATAATTTAGTTTTAAGCCTCACATCTAGCTCCAGAGTATCTATAGGTTTTCACTACAGAAGCCACTGTCTTCTAATCCTCCTCACACCTTTTTGGAGAAAGTCATGCTGCTCTCTTCCTGTTCATGTTTTGTCTGGTTATTCAACCCAGAGCAGGAAGCTGAGGTTAGGGCACAGTGTTTGAACTTAGCCTGTAATTCTCTCTCCTGCTTTCTGTCTTCCTCACCTACACTAAAAAGGCTGCCACCAATATGTTCAAAACCGGTGTTTTCCAAAGCTCCTGTCAGAGTCATCTTAGCTCTTCAGTCTGACATCTCTTCTGTAGAACATGTCACCGTACACAAAGAGTGGCTTCAGCTCAGAGACATTTTACATATGCATACTCATGAAGGAGACAGCTGGTATTCCAACAGCTTTCCATAAAAAGTCTCTCAGAGATGCCCCCCACTCCCCAGCCTCTCTTCCCCAAACAGTCAGTACCGACAGTCCATGTGCCCTACTATCTGCATGGACTTTGTTTTGTCCCAGTGTGACCAATGACTTTTTGATGACAGTTCAGTTTAGAAAAGTGATGTATCTTTACAATCAGTGTTCTATTGAACTCAAAATTAGTACGGCTTCATTGATTCTTGTAATATGTAAGAATATGTAGTCTTTCCTCTTAGAGTATAATAATAAATGAGATAAAACATCGATACCAAACACTAACATTGACATATTTGCAGAGCAGCAACCTGAAACCAATTTCTTAACGATTCATCCCAAATGGGACTATGGCTACCACAGAGCTCACTGCATGGCCTGGTAATCTAGATGTAGCATGGTTCTAAGTCTTCACTCAGACCTGCCTCCTCTTCCTCCAAAACTCCAAACTGGGAGGCATTTGGTGGTCTCTGTTCACTGAATGCAGCTTCTGGAGTACCTAAAATCTGGGCCAGGTCCACTGCCTTCTATTCTTTCTTGGTGTTGAGCAGAGTAGCTTCTTCCTCCACAGCAAAGAGCCACAAACACTCCATCTTACAAAGAAGGTGTTGTCTTCCTTCTGTGCTGTTCCCTCAAGGCCTACTATGCACTGAAAGAGTAAAGAGAGGGAAGCAATACTCCAAAGACAGATTCCTGGGGTTTATCTCATTTTTCCACTCAGAATAATCCTCAAACTATCTTAATAAGTTTTCCAACATTTCAATTTATTTCATTTATTTCCTTCAGATATGATAGGGAAAAAAAACCAGGTTTGCAAATGACCTCAGGGTCCTATGCCTCAAACAGACAAATGGCCAGGTCTGTGCAAGGTTAATACCTTGTAGTACAATCCTTCACAGCCATCCCATTGGGACCATTGTGATCTGCTCTGTATCAACAGGATGGCTACAGTCTGTTGGCAAGAGTTATCAACTCATTTCAGAATAGAGATAAAAGCCTATGAAATATGCAAAGGCTCCTTTCTAATTAAATAATTCACTGAACAAATTTGGTTAAAATTGAGTTTCCCCATTTAGAACAAGAGCTAAGTTCTCGGGGAGATGGGACAATTGGAGGCAAACGAGTTTTGAGCGATCGTTTTTGATGACTGTCTGCTCACAGATGCTATGTCAGCCGTTTGGAGGGCTCCTCTAAGGGGACTTGAAATATATTGTGGCTATGTTTTGTTCTCTGCCCTTTCCATTCCACAGAACCCCTTGACGAAAAATGGATGCTGGCCCTGCCTGGACAGTGGGAGTTCTCACTGTTTCCCCTCTGATCTGCACCACCCTTATCTCTGTCTCTGAAAGTGGCTTCCCTTCTCCTTATGTTTGTCTCTCCCTACAGCCACAGCTATCCTGATACAATGTGAGTCAGCTCATAAGGGTAGGTCAAATTTTTTATAAACTTTGTCTATCAGTTTAAGTTCTAAGCTTAATTTGTTTAAAGAGTTAGATCATGGAATTCTTCCAGTCAAAACGCTCCAATAGCTGGGCACTGGTGGCTCACACTTGTAATCCTAACTACTCAGGAGGATCATTGTTTGGAGCCAGCCTGGGCAGAAAAGTCTGTGAGACTCTTATCTTCAATAAACTACTCAGAAAAAGCTGGAAGTGGCACTGTGGTCCAAGTGATAGAATGCTAGCCTTGAGCAAAAGAAGCTCAGGGACAGTGCCCAGACCCCGAGTTCAGGCCCGCTTGCACATGCGCACGCACGCGCGTGTACACACACACACACACACACACACAACTTTTGGTAGTTCCTCATCTCCTACAAATTATTAATCAAGACTTGCCACGCCACTGGTGTGGCTCACTCCTGTAATTCTAGCTACATAGGAGGCTGAGATCTGAGGATCCTGGTTTGAAGTCAGCCTTGGAAGACAAACCTGAGCGATCCTTATCTCCGATTAACCAACAAAAACCTGGAAAAAAATGGAGATGTGACTTAAGTGGTATAGTGCTAGCCTTGAGTGGAAAATGCCAAGTAAGAGTTTAAAGCGCTAAGTTCAAACCCTGGTACTAGCAAACACACAGAAAAAGAAAGAGAGAAAGAAAGAAAGAGAAAGAGAGAGAGAGAAAGAAAGAAGGAAAGGAAGGAAGGAAGGAAGAAGGAAAGAAAGAAGGGAAGCAGGGAAGCAGGGAAGGAGGGAGGTGGGGAGGGAGGGAAGGAGGAAGGAAGGAAGGAAGAAGGAAAGGAAAGAAAGAAGGGAAGGAGGGAAGGAGGGAGGTGAGGAGGGAGGGAAGGAGGAAGGAAGGAAGGAAGGAAGAAAGAAAGAAAGAAAGAAGGAAAGAAAGGGAGGGAGGGAAGGAGGGAGGTGGGGAGGGAGGTGGGGAGGGAGGAAGGAAGGGAGGAAGAAAGAAGGAAAGAAAGAAGGGAAGGAGGGAATGAGGGAAGTGGGGAGGGAGGGAGGGAGGAAGGAAGAAAGTTAGTTAAGACTTGTGACCTGAAAAGCCTTCCTAACTTGTGGAGAGCTGCGGGAGCCGCGACCAAAGACTGCGCGGCCGTAATGGGCGGCCGCAAAAATGGCACGGCCGCATGGCGCGGCTGCGACCAAAGATGGCGTTGGCTCCCGCCTTCCTCTTCCCGGTGACGAGTGCTCTCTGTAAGAAAAACAACTCCTTATATGGCTATGACTTGGCTCCTAGTTTGCTTCCGTGTTTGCAACCCTATCGGTATATGCCACGTGGTGCTTTGGGATTGGCCATCCAGGAGGCTTATAACCGGAGCGCGGGGGCAGGAAGGGAGGAGCGGAGAGAAGCGGGCAGGAGCAAGTGGGAAAGAAGCTCGTAGACAAGGTTCCTGAATAAACCGCATTGAGAAGAATTCCCGGGTCGGGTCTTCCTTGCTGGTCGAGGTGGTCGTGACACTAACTAGTCCTGTACTCCTTGGCTATTTGACCTCACTCAGCCTTCTCCGCTCCCTAGATCCCAAGGTGTTTCTTATAGGCCATCTCCTTAAAAGACCCTCGCCCCCCCCCCCCCCCCCCACCACCACACACACACTGCCTAGCCTTGCTCCTCTCATGTTCTCTACTCCTCATCCTGGTAACAGTGTATAGTTTGCATATTCATCTGTTTTATTTTATATTTACCCCACCCCCCCCACACTCCCCTCTCACTCCAGTGCACAAGCTCTACAAAGGCAGCCTTTTTTAAAACATACAATTTTATTATTATTATTAAGATGTTGTACAAAGGGGTTACCAGTTCACATTCAAGTAATGTATACATTTCTCTTTTGGACAATGTCACCCCTTCCTTTGCTTTCCTCCAGTTTTTCTCTCTTTCCCCACAAGTTGAATAGTTCATTTTCCACACAGTGTATAGTGAATAGCATTATTGCATTTATTCACCCTTCCTCCCTTTCTGCACCCTCCCTTTACCATCCCTGAGAAGCAGAAAAAGAAAACTTTAAAAAACAAACAAAAACACACAGACACAAACAACAACAACATAAACAACCCATATTTCCATTTCCTAAATAATGTTTTATATGTTCAGGAGAGTTACACCTTTGGGTTCCTCCCCTACTGGTATCCTCCTTTGGTCAGACTATGTGTGTGTGAATGCCTAGAGTCATGTATAGATGATTATACCCAGTTATTTTTTGGATCTAGCTTCCACAAGAGAGAATTTGTGCAGAAAGGCAGTCATTTTTATTGGTTTTCTGGTGCTAGCTCATTTCCTAACAACAGAGGACACTTGTAAGTACTTAGGGCAGGTGCCAGCCATGGGGAAGCCTTTAACAAGATGAATAAACAGAACGCAACAAAGGATGAGAGAACACATAGAGGTAGTGTAGCAGGAAGCTGTGCAAAGGGAAACGATGGTGCCCCGAGAGTCAGAAAGCCTGGCTCCTGCTGAGCATGGTAGTACATTTATGTAATCCCAGCACTCAGTAGGCTCAGGCAGGAAAATGGTGGGTTCAAGGTCAGCATGAGCTACATAGTGAAACCCTGTCTAAAAAGAAAAGCCTTGATCCTTGACTTTCTAGTTCCCAATTCTGATTCCCACTAGGCTACAGACATGTAGTTCATTTGCTGACTTTGAACTGGCCAGGTATGTGCACAATATTATCCATTTATCTTTACAATACTCTTTAACTGGAACTGTCTTAAAAGAGAAAATAGAAAGAGACAACTAGAAAAGGAATGGGCAGGCCGTATCACAGACGGCATGGCAGGCCATTATAAATCCTTCAGCTTTTGATCTGTTTGAAATTCAAGGCCATCTGAGCAGTTTGGATAAAAGGAGTGACAGGCTTATTTCATTTTAAAAAACTCCCTGGCTGCTCTGTGGAGAAGACTACTAAAGGAAATGTGTTCTCCAGAGAACAGACTTGTTGAAGATATATATATATATATATATATATACATATATATACACATATATATACATATATATGTATATATATATATATAAATATATGTATATATATATAAATATATATGTATATATATATATATATATATCGAGGGGGGGCTAGATAGCTACATAAACAGGAGTCAGACAGACAGATGAATAATGGAGAAGCTATATGTGTTGGCTCATGCTTGCAATCCCAGCTACTTGAGAGGAAGAGCTGGAAGGATCCAGGTGCCAGGCTAACCAACCCTAGGCAAAAATGTTAACAAGATACTATCTCAACAAATAAGCTGAGGAAGGGATGCATGCCATAACCCTAGCTGGTGACATAGGTAAGAGGAAGCTACTCCAAGAGAATGAGATGGAAATGAGTCTATAAGATTTCAAATGTTTTGAAATAAATAAATTTTAAATGTTCATCAGGATGAGAAAAGGACTAGAAGCCAGGAGATAAAGTGGAATATGTGTGTGTGTGTGTGTGTGTGTGTGTGTGTGTGTGTGTGTGTGAGAGAGAGAGAGAGAGAGAGAGAGAGAGAACAAGCAAGTATGTGTCCTGGGGCTTGACCTCAAGGATTGGGCGCTGCCCCTGAGCTTCTGTACTCAAGGTAGTGTTCTACCTCTTGAGCCACTGCTCCACTTCTGGCTTTTGGGTGTTCAATTGAAGAGAATAGTCTCACTGACTTTTCTGCCTTAGCTGCCTTTGAATCATGATCTTCAGATCTCAGCCTCCTGAGTAGCAAGGGCTACAGGCATGAGCAACAAGCACCTGGGAAGATGGGATGTTTAAAAAAAAAATTTTTTTTTAAGCAGGCATGTTCAAAAGGCAACTAGAGAGAAAGACCTTGTTTTCCTCAAATAAAGAATCCCTCAATAGTGAATGAAGTAGTACCTATAAAGGACTGAATATCAAAACAATAACTTGCCAATTACTGGTGGCATGGATTATGAAAGGTAGTCTCTGCTCACTGGAATACAAATATTTTAAATGTTTAATTTTGCTTATTATTGCCCCCTAAGTAATCTTTGTTTGGCATCCTTCTTTCCCATTGGGTAATTGGCCATAAATATCTCTTGGTCAGTTTCTGTCATTTATGGTTATTAGCACTGTCTCATTTTATATTTAGACTTAATCTTACTTATTTTAAAGCTTCATTCTGATCTCACTCTCCCTGCTTCCCCAACACTGGGACTAAACAAAGTCTTCTCCTCATGATCTTTTTCCTTTTATCTGTCTTTGAACTTTCTCCTTCATCTCTCAGATTCTGGCCAAACTCTTGCTAATTCTTCTACAAATGGGTGTTCTACCTCTGGATGGTGATCAGCTCCCTCCATCACGGAACCCTTCTCCAAGGGCAGCTATGTCTCATGACCCATGAGAGGCCCACAACGTGAGTCCTCTGTTGGGTTGAGCATTCCATCATGTAACCAAGACAACCATTTGGCAGCCTCCAAAGCTCCTGCCTCCACTCTAATCCTCCCAGGTTTTATTTTCCTCCTAGGCTCATTGGCTAGTCATAGAACTTGGACTTAGATCTCAGGATTCCAGGTGTTTTTTGCATTTAGCTTTGGTTTAGCCATATTTCTGAGACAACAGGAAAAGTCTCGTTCATGTCTTACATTACTTGGAAACTAAAGTTTGGGGAAGTTAACTAATTTGCCTTACTAATCACTTGGAAAGCTTGGGTTCAGATACAAATCTTTCGGACTCCAAAGGCAATGCTTGCACCACGTTTTGCTATAAAGAGATATGCTAAGTCTAGATACCATTATGGAAGAAAAAGAACAGCAGCTTCCTATCATAGACAAGCCAGCACTCAATGCAGCATTGTGAGGAAAGCATCCGTGGCTCAGAGTGTCAGCCTTGAGAATCCTTGGAGTGTGTGTGTGTGTGTCTGTGTGTCTATGTGTCTGTGTACAGTGGATTGAACTTGGGGCTGGGTGCTGTTTCTTTAGCTGTTTTTCTCAAGGATAGTGTTCTATCACTTGTAACAGCTCTAATTCTGGCTTTTTGGTGGTTAAGATAAAAAGTCTCTCGAATGTCTGCACTAGATAGTTTCAACTGTGATCCTCAGATCTCAGCCTCCTGTGTAGTTAAGATTACAGGCATGAACCACCAATGCCCAGCAGAGTCCCTAATCTTAAAGGCAGAGATCTTTTTGTCTGTTGTGGGGGCTGAATTCTGGGCCTGGGCACTGTCCCTCAGCTCTTCAACTCAAGGCTAGTGCCCTACCACTTGAGCCACAGTGTCACTTCCAGCTTTTTTCTGCTTCTGTGGTGCTGAGGAATCAAACCCAGGGCCTCATGCATGCAAGGCAAGAGCTCTACCACTAAGCCACCTTCCCAGCCTGCAGGGATCTTTCTTTAAGGTAGAGTTCTCCTGGGGGAAAGGAAGAGGAGAGGAGAGAAGAGGACCATCTTTTATGCTTTTGGAGACAGGCCCCAAGGGAGAGGAACCAGGGAGCCTTGTCTCTTGGTTGTCTCCACATTTGAAAGCAGGAAGGAAATGGTCCTTCAGATATTCTTTCAGATTGTCCAAAAAGCTCTCAGTATCAACATGGAGAAGATCATCCAGGAGAGTATGGATGTGAGTGCCCATTCTCCTAGGAGCACTGGGCTTTGGAGAAGGGTTGTCACTCACCTTCCAGTAGCCAGCTGGTCAGAAACAGAATCAAGACTCTCAGCCAGGATAAGGCCTGGCTACCCTCTCTGCTGTCCCTTCCCTATCTCTATTAGGCTTTATCTCTTAGCAAAGGAGATAGGGGGAATGGTAAGGAAGGCATACACAAGTGATAATCTAGGAAACACGTGTAAGAACATTTCAAAAACTATAAGACTTTATAAATTCAGGAAATATGGCTATTAAGAGTGGGAATGGTTCATGGCATTGTCATTTTCCATGATGAAAAAGCATTATAGTTTCTCAACTCCCTGAGAATTGACCACTAAGATAAGGCAGCAAGTCAGAACTTAGGCTAGACAGAGCAGTGCTCAGACTGGAGTAGGAAAAGGAAACATTGTAAAAAAAAATCCAAGAAGAAACCCATATGTCTGGCTAACTAGCAAAATAGGCCATAAAATATTCCTGGGGAAACTTCAATAAGGAAAGAGAGAAAAAAGAGAAAGGGGGAGAGAGGGAGAGAGAGAGAGAGAAAGAGAGAGAGAGAAAGTATAATGAGTCTATATATTTATGGAAGAAAGACTAATCATTGAATAAGATACCAAAAATGGTTTTCTGTGAAGGCAACTCTGACATTTTTTTAAAAGTAATGTGGTAAGGAATATAATTTACCCAGCTAAGAAGGAGTATTGGAGGAAAAATACAAAATCTTCAGAAAGAATTTGTCTGCCTCACGACTGAAGGCTTAATTTGGGGTCATGTATGAAAGGAAGAAAATAGCATTGGCCCAAAGGGAAAGCTATGAGTCAGAGAAACCTGTGTTTCTCACTTTCCCCCAGAACCCTCAGCCAGCCAGAAAGGGAAATAACAAGATCCCATTTAAAGACTTTTTAATGAGAAATCAGGCCACTCATCCTGTAGCTAGGGAGGTCCTTCTATTGAGGAAATGGACATGTTCGTGAGTGGCTATCTAAATGTGACCCCTAGTGTCCAACTTGTGTGGCACTCACAGAGGGAAAGCCGGTGAATGGAGGGCTAGAAATCTGGCAGGGATTAGACAGTATTCCATCTAGTTTCCTCATTTTACATCTAAGTGATTAAAGCCTTAGGAGTGCTTGGGTGTATTGTCTCTAGTCATATAGATGTAGTAGACTTGGAGACCAATCTAGTCTAGTTTGATATTCCCAAGAATTCTTTCCATAAAATGCTATTGGCTTTAGGTAGTTTGTTATAGGATCTATCTATGAAAGAATGTGAAAATTAAGTGTTTATTTTCACATGAGCTGAATTAAAAAGTGGGCACTGACATCATCTATACACTCTGAAGTCATCAGAAACTGAATTTTTAATTGTCCATGACAGGAATTATTAAAACAAAAATATTAAAAGCCTTCCTATCTTTTTGCCATTGCACATCTCATGGTCCAGTCTCAACCCCAGTTCACATTGATCTTCAAAGCAAAGAAATCATATCATGTAAGCAGAACATTCTGTCAGATGAAAATCAGATGGACTCAGTCTCCGGAGATCCCTGGCTGTGGCCGTGAGTGTCGGCAGCTGTTACATTATGTCTGTTTCCTGTCCTTCTGCTCACCCCGTGCTAAGCCATGCCAGAAGACAACGTGTTCCCCGCACCGTGATGCCAGAAGACATCGTGTTCTTGCATGCTGGCGCTCCTGCAGACCCAGGTGCTCTAACCCCCACTGGCTCATCACTATCACCACAGGGATTTGCATCCTCAGAATCCTGCCAGTCCATTCCATTGTCCCACCTCCTTCTGAGTCCTCAGTCTATAGAATGATTTTGCCCCAACTTCACTGAAAAAAAAAAAATAGTCATTCAACATGACTTTATATTCCCTTATATTCACTCTAAAGCATCTTTCTTCTATCCCTCTTCCAAAGATAACACCTTCCTAGAGATTTACCTTTCACAATCCTTTCCCAGGACATTTTCTTTTTCTGTTCTATCATCTCTTCTCTTGCTAGAAAAACACCTCGATCTCCTTTAGCCATAAAGAAGAGACTTTTAGATAATTATTTTCAAGTTGAGCTGATCTTTACCTTTCCTTTCACTTCCAGACTTGCTTATTAACTTATTCTCACTGTTATCCACATGTCCTTCACTCCTCACAATCCCAATTCTATTCTGTTTGTCTTCTGAAGTGATTTTTACAGAAAATTCAAATATCAAAATTTGGTCATTAAATTCTGTGTCAAATTCTCAGTGCTCAGGCTTTTTGAGAAAAAAAAAAAAAAGTCTTGCCATATTGTTTTGTCCACTGAGGAAGTAACTACTAAATGTCTACGTTGGTCAGGTCCTAGCTAAGTCCCATGAGAAATAAAGATGAGTGAAACCCCATCAAGTGCTGCAGCTAGGTATAGAAACAAATATGAAATGGCATGAAGTGCTCTTTCCTTAGAGCTGCAGCAATTAGATTATATAATTCAACAGAGTTTGCCATATTAGTTGCATATGTGTCTAATTGTCTAAATTAGAATATAAGTCCCTTAAGGGGAAGAACCTTGTTTTCTGTCCCAGTTGTGCCCTGCCTTGAGCCTTGCATCCTAGTAAGTTTTTGTGATGGCCAGCCTCTGAGATGGCCCCAGGGACACTCACCTCCCGGTGTGTGTGTGACTTGGTGTCATCTCGTCATGTATTGAATAGAGCTGGCCTCTGTAGCCACTATGATTATTAAGGAAATGATGGTTGTGACTTCAGAGGCAAGGTTATGAAAGACATTATGACTATATCTTACTATTTCTTGGCTCGCTCTAGGGAAAGCTGGCTGTCAAGCAGCTGTATGATTGAGGCTTCCTGCCAATTAGCCAAGTGAGTCATCTTGGAAATGGATCCTCCAGGCCCCTCAAAGCCTCCTGATGACATCTTGGCTACAATATTAGAAGAAGATATGAACCAAAAACCTTCCAGCTAAACCATGATCAAACTCCCAACCCACAGAAATGTGTAACATAATACTTGTTTCTTATCTTAGGATGCTAAGTTTTATATTACTTTATTATACATCAGTATTGTATTTCAGTTACAAAAATTCAGATTTTTGGTAACTGGAAGTATAGCAGTGCTGACATAACAAAACCTAGAACACAGGAGTGAGTGGCTTTGGGACTGGAACAGGGGCAGAATTAGCAGCAGAAACTGCTAGAAAAGTCTGAATAGCACTGGAGGGACTGATAGTAGAAGTTTGGTGGCCTTTGAAAAGTCTTCAAGTAGAAGCAATGATGATGATGATGAGGAGGAGGAGGAGGAGGAATAGGAGGAGGAGGAGGAGGATTATGATGATGATGATGATAAAGAAAATGTGATTGAAAACTTGAAGGAAGCAAATCCTTTCTATGAAGTGGCAGAAGTCCAGTATATGCGTTGGAAAGTAGAAATTATAAGTGATAATTGAGGAATTTGCCAATCTCCTAAGGAGATTTCTAATCAGTGTTGAAGGTACCACCTGATATCTTCTTATGATAAAATGTAAGTGAAGAAAGACAAGCTGGAGGAAGGACTGGTGGAACAAAAAGGCCCTGGAAGTATTATATTTAACATTTCTGTTTTCTCTTCTTAGCAAACAGAATACTCAGAAAAACCATTGTCTAAAGATAAAGCCAAATAAATAATTGTAACCTCCTTTGTTAACATTTTAGAAAGACCCAACGTTTGTGCCTTGAAGAACTCGTCAAACAGCAGAGTTTCTGAGAAGTTTAAGAATGAAATCCTTTGGCAGTATCTGAGAGGCTCAAAGTTGGAAAAAGAGTTATCTCGATGTAGTTTATGGACATGGATTTTATCTAGAGATACATGTCTCAGTATTACAAATTATAGATTCACAAATTCTATTAACAGAGTATAACCAGTCTGTGTTAAAAAAAAAAAAAAGTGGGGGCAGAGAAAATACAAAAGGAAAAATGGCCTCTGGACCTCCACATATGAACAAATAGGAAATAAGCAGAGGAAAGCATGCACTGCAAAATAAGTTGCTTTTCTAGGAAAGAAACGTTGATTCAGAAGGGAGCCAAGAACAGTAGAAAGCATTCTGAGACTGAGTAGCACTGACTGCCGAGAACTCCGACAGACACCTATGAAGAGCTGAGGGAGACTGACAACCCCTGTCAACAGCCACGGGCAGAAGCCATCATGGAAGTGGATTTCTCACCTCCTGTCAAGCCCTCAGATACCTGTAGCCCATTTGTATACTGGCTGTAATTGAATCACCAAGCTGAATTGCTCACTAATTTGCCACCCACCAATACTGCATGACATAAGAGAAGTTTATTTTTATTTTGGGCTACAAAGTTTTGGACTAATCTTTTATGCAGCAATTGATGACATAAAATATTTAGTAAACATCTGTTAAGGAAATAAACAATATCTCCTGAAGGAATATAAGCAAATCCTCTATGCATTCAAGAGTTAAAGTCCCTCCAAAAATCCTTCCAATGTCAGGGAGAAAAGTTGACTCTTAAAACAATCATTATGGGCTGGAAATGTAGCTTAGTGGTAGAGTGCTTGTCTAGCATGCATGAAGCCCTGAGTTTGAATCCTCAGTACCACATAAACAGAAAAAGCCAGAAGTGGTTCTGTGGCTCAAGTGTTTGAGTGTTAGCCTTGAGCAAAAGAAGCTCAGGGACAGTACCCAGACCCTGAGTTCAAGCTCCAGGACTGGCAAAAAAAAAAAAAAAAAACCCACAAAAAAAGCAGGGACTGGGAAGGTGGCTTGGTGGTAGAATGCTTACCTTACATGCATGAGGCTTTGGGTTTGACTCCTCAGCACCACATAAGCAGAAAAAGCCGGAAGTGAAGCTATGGCTCAAGTGGTAGAGTACTAACCTTGAGCTGAAGAGTTCAGGGACAGCACCTATGGTCAGAGTTCAGGCCCTATGTCAGGCAAAACAAAAAAACAAAAACAATCATTATATGACTTCTTCATGGACACATAATAGGAGAGAGCTGTTGGGATTCACTTCCATCTGACCAGTGTAGGGTGGGTATTCCTATCTTCTTACAAAACATGAATAGAAGGGCTGGGAAGGTGGCTCAGTGGTAGAGTGCTTGCCTTGCATGCCTGAGGCCCTGGGTTTGATTCCTCAGCACCATATAAGCAAAAAGAAAAAGCTGGAAGTGGCGCGGTGGCTCAAGTGGTAGAGCGCTAGCCTTGAGCTGAAGAGCTGAGGGACAGCGCCCAGGCCCAGAGTTTAGGCCCCAGGACAGGCAAAAAAAACAAAACAAAACAAAAAACCGTGGAAGGAATACCTATGGAAAACAGACTGTGTGAGCCTGTGGGATCCCTCACTCATTTTCTTTTTCGTTCTCTTTTAGCCTTGAACTTACCTTTGTTGTCATTGCTTCATGTTCCAGGATTATAAGAAAATATAAGTGTAAAGGATATAACCAGGAAACCCCTACCTTATTTTTATATTTAGAAGCATTCTTTAGAATAGAAGGGGTTTAATACTAAATACCAAGATAACACAAAAGCATTGTTCCATGGAGCCAGTAATGGTAGAATTCTATTTCTCAAAATAGTCCACTGGAATCAACAAAGCCTGCAAAAAAGAGAATTGTCTCCAGATTGACAGGTTCAAGGCCCAATGAGAAATGTGCTTCCCTCATGACTACATTCACAGATCTGGCCCTGCCCGCTCCAGAAAGCCATGCCATTGTCTGAAAATTGTGAATGAAAATTAGTTCCCACAAAGGCACAAAACTATTGTTGTTGTTTTGTTGGTGGTGGTACTGTATTCTTACCAAACCCACCAACATTCAAAGGTTCACCTTTAAGCTGAAAAACCCTAAAGTTAGGCTTGTATGTGAAAGCATAGTACAAAATCTCTTGAAAATGGCTTCCAAAGATGGACTTTCTTCTCATACCTGAGATGGTTGCCAAGAATTGGCAACTCAGGTTGCTCTGATTTCCCATCATCGCATCTTTTGAGGAGGGCAGCTGTCCTGATCACCTTACTATCAGGAAGAGGGAAAGAGAACAAAGAAAAGATGGGTATCCAGTCACATCCGACCCTTCTCTGAAGCTTTGCAGGTACTGAGGCCAGAAACTACTATTCCCATCACCTTGGGAGAACTGGTCACAAGATGGCCAATGAGAAGAAAGCAGGGATGGAGATTAGAACATGAAATCATCAGACTAGCCCTAGTACTGCAGGAGCCCCTGCCAATATGTTCTTTTCCTTCAAACAAGGTTATGCTCCTAACATAGCTCTCCATCAAAGGGTGGTAAACACTTGAATATGAAAAGAGTCCCTCACCCCTTACCCCCTTCACAGAAGAACAAAACAGCAAGATTTGCCTTTTAAGAGACAGATGCCTAGGGAATTACTTCACTGAGGACCAAACCCGTGCTCTCAGCAGCAAAGGTGATTATTTTTCTTAATTACTAGGCTTTGCATCATGTTGTATGAGCTGTCAACGTCTTAATTTAGCTGATGACTTTCCACAGTTATGTTAGATTTATTTAGTACCTAATTTACTTAACATAGCTTTTGCAGCGAACGTTAATCAGAGGCCAAAAAAAAAAAAATCCTCTTAATAAGCTCAATAGTTTACAGTGAACACTACCCTGAGGACCGCTTTATAAAAATGATGACAGAGCACAGGGTCCACAGCTTTCAGAATCAATAAGCTTCCAGCTAATGAATCACAAGGTCTTGAACTTGCACTGTATTACTGGCCTCGTGTACCATATGCACAAATGAGCACTTGTAAATGTAGCTAGTTATTATTAGAAAATTTCCATCAGTCCAGCAGCCAGGTATAGGAGATGCTTTAGTCTTGCAAGTAATGTCTAAGAACATCCACTCCTCAATAACTAAAATAATCTTGGTTTTGCTATCACTCTTAGTTATTTCTCTAGTGGTAAAACTCTTGATATCAGTGGGAAAAATAGGTTGGTCAAAATGCCATTTGCTCTGCACTCACCAATTAGAGGTGACTTCAAAATGCAGGGTTCTATCTTTGTGAAATGTGTAAGCCAAGACTGAAAACACAAATGTAGAAGAAACACAGGGAGATCCTAAAACAAGTGTGAAAATGAAAACATCACTGGGCACTGGTGGCTCATGCCTATAACCCTAGCTACTTGAGACAGAGATTGTTGGGGCAGGAGTTCACGGCCAATCTAGGCAGTAAAGAGCTGGAAGGGTGGTATGCCCCTGTTATCCAAGCTTCCCAGAAATCTAACATCAGTGTATTGTGTTAGAAACCTAACATAAGTGTATCATGTCCAGCCAGCATAACAAGGCAGGAAGTGAGACACTATCTCAAAAATCATGAGTAAAAGCTAGGTGCTGGTGGCTCTTGCCTGTAATCCTAGTTACTCAGGAAACTGAGATCTGAGGATCACAATCTGAAGCCAGCCCAGGCAGAAAAGCCTGAAAGACTCTTATCTCTAATTAATTGAGAAAAAGCCTGAACTGACCCTGTAGCTCAAGCGATAGAATGCTAGCCTTGAGCAAAAAGAAGCTCAGAGACAGTACCAGGCCCAGAGTTCAAGCCCCAGGGCTGGCAAAAATATAAATAAATAAAAAAATCATAAGTAAAAGCCAGGCACCAGTGGCTCATGCAGGTAATCAGCTACTCAGGAGACAGGAGAGCTGAAGGTTATTTATTCAAAGCCAGACAGACAGGTAAATCTGAGAGACCCTTATCTTCATAAACCAGCAAAAAGCTGCAAGTAGAGGTATCCCTCAAGTGGTAGAGTGCGAGCCTATTCTTGCCTGATGGAAAAGACAAACAAGAGTGCAAGGCCCTAGCCAGATGCAGATGGCTCACGCCTGTAATCCTAGCTTCTCAGGAGGATGAGATCTGAGGAATGTGGTTTGAAGCTTACCCAGGCAGGAAAGCCCATGACACTAGTGTATCTCCACCTAACCACCAAAAAAGATAGAAACAGAGCTGTGGTTCTGGCCTTGAGCAAAAAACTCAGGTACAGCTCCCAGGCCCTGAGGTCAAGCCCTAATACCAATGTATGCACATTCATGTGCACACACACACAGCCTCCTCCTCCCCCCCAACACACACAATGAGGATTATAAACCTGAGATCCTAAAAGTTAAGGTGCTTATGAGGCACACACAGCTGGTTAGCAGCTGCGTTAGGAGCCAGTCAGTTGGCTTCTGTTCTAAAATTCTATCCATTCCAGCAAGCCCTCGGACATGATTTAAGCCCAGTACTGCTCTGTTTCAAACCCACCTATGCCAAGGGACAAGAACTAGGAGTGCAGGGCTGGGAAGGTGGCTCAGTGGTAGAGCGCTTGCTTCCCATGCACGAGGTCTTGGGTTCGATTCCTCAGCACCACAGAAACAGAAAAGGCCAGAAGTGGCACTGTGGCTCAAATGGTAGAGCCCTAAACTTGAGCTGAAGAGCCCAGGGACAGCGTCCAGGTCAACAAAAGACAAAACAAACAAACAAAAAGAACTAGGAGTGGCTATATCATCCCCTTGGATTTGTGACACCTCACCTAAGAGCAGGGTGCAGGGGGAAAATAAGGACACACAGTATCCTTTAAGTGGGTTTCCTTTTAGTAAAGCCTGGTCCACTTATTTTTCTGGGGAAGAATGCTGAATGTCTGTAGCCTCCCTATGGACTTCTGTACAGCTGATGTGCGTGGGGTGCAGGTGGAGAGCATGACAATGAACCAGCCTATGTGGACGTCATACTAGGAGAGGTGAACCTGTATTCAATTGCAAGAGTCCCACCTTTGGCAAAGTTATTTACTGTGAGTTAAATTTCTTCATTTGAACTTGGACAATACATTGATTTAGGTAGTTATGCTAGAGTTATAAGTAGTTTGTCTTCCTCTGCCTTGTTTTTTTGACCTGACATTGACTGTCTGGTTTATATTCCTCTAAGGAATGTAAGCAATAGCTTATCTTTTTTGTTTCAATTATAGAAATCATTTCCTTCTAGTTGAAGAGAGAGTAGGGTACATATGCCATAAAATAAGTAGTTTGTGAAACAAATTGATAGAGACGTGTTGTTTGATAGAAGTGACCTCCTTCCCCTTTTGCCTATGTTACCAAGGCAAATTAATATTATAAACAAGAACTTATGCATACATAATTTATATGTGTATACATATTTGTAGACTTTTATGAGTTCTAGAAAACTAATCAGAAAATGTACTTCATATTCCTTTTATGCTCTATACTACACTATTAAGCCCTTAATTATGCAATAATTCTTTTCACATGCTGGTTTTGCAGGCTTTTAAAAGTGGAAAATCATGCATGAAAAATTTTTTTATGTCCTTTACAATATCTAACACATTCCTCAGCACATAGAAGGTAGTTGAGAAAGTCTTGTCATTGGTTGGTTTCAACAGATGAAATAATAATCCTTAGGTATTAATGGTTAGCTGGTAAGGCAAGGAGGGTCAGATTAATGAAGAGCTGTCAATACTACACCAAAGAAGATGGAAACACCTGTGATGTAAGTATCACTGATGGCAGAAGAGGAAAAAGGAAGAGACTTAATGGTAGCAGGGAAATCATTTGAAAGCTTTTAGAAGATCCAAGTGAGAAATTATCTAAGTTAAGGACACTGCCAGGGGACATGGAAAAAAAAAGATAGATGAAAGAAATATGTGATAAATTTCATCAGTGAGATATAGTTTTATTTTCCAACTGTTTGGTAAATATTTAAATGTGAAGCCATTTGCTGTTGACAATTAATATTTGGCAGAGGTTGAAAGGACAGTCTTTTCTGAATCAAAGCAATTTTCTATTACAGTTAAGATAGATATAGAGGGCAAGGTAATGGCCTCAATATATTTGTGCAGTCAGAGTATAGATAGGGATGAAAACTTAGTATGTTCTATGAAGAATGGATACTTAGTCTGGAGAAGTAAAGAATACAAACAGTTAACTATATCTTTTTTTGCTGTTGGTGGTGGTGGTCGTGGGCTTGAACTCTGGGCCTGGGCACTGTCCCTCGGCTCTTCAGCTCAAGACGAGTGCTCTAATGCTTGCACCACAGCACCACTTCCAGTTTTCTGGTGTTTATTGGAGATTAGAGTCTCACAGACTTTCCTGCCCAGGCTGGCTTTGAACTGCGATCCTCAGATATCAGCCTCCTGAGTAGCTAGGATTACAGGCGTGAGCCACCAGCGATCACTCAACTGTATCTTTTTTTTAACTTTTGTTTTTTGTGCCTGGGCACTGTGCCTTATTTCTTGCTCAAGATTGGTATTCTACTACTTGAGCCACACCTCCACTTCTGAATTTTTGCAGGTTAGCTGAAGATAAGTCTAATAAACTTTCCTACCAGACTGGTTTCAAACCACAGACTCAAATCTCAGTCTCCTGAGTAGCTAGGATTACAGGGGTAAGCAACGATCACCTGGCTAATTAATTATATCTTTTAATATTGCCACATATTATAATAATAATGATGATGACATGTTATGATATGTTAATATTTGTTATTAGTAGCATTAGTAGTAATTATTATTGCTTTTATTATTATAACTGGTATTACTGAACCTGTGTCGGGTACTGTGTTCTATAGAAACTTTTAGATAATGTCTTATGTACCAGCTACCTCACTAAGAAAATAACCAACACTTATATATCACTTATTAAGTGCCTTACAACAATTTCACAAGTGAAGTACTGAGATCATCCATCCTTGTTTGGCAGAAAAGAAAGCAAAGGCACTGACATGTTAAGTTGGTAAATGATGGCGCCTTAATCTGAACCAAGGCAGCTGGAAATCAGAGCTTAACTCTAAGAACATGACTACCCAGCATTGTCATAGGCATTTTCCAGGAAAGGAAAATGAAGGGCCAGAAATTAAACCCCTGTCCAACACTCACATGGGGATGATGACATGATAGGAGTGTGATGTTACTGGAGACCCCTGGGCAATTAGGCTAACTGTGGCTCAATATATAAGATGACGCTAAGTGAAATGAACCCCAAGATAGGGACACAGAGGTTTTTTTCTTTGTTGCTGTTGTTTTTAATGTTTCTTTTGTAGGCTCTTCCCCCATGTTATAACCCCTGATGTCCCTGTATTTAATTCCAGTGCCCTGCATCTTGTATATACATTTTTTTCTAATTTGGGGAGGGGAAGGGAAAAAACAAAATGCTGAAACAAGGATACAGGTTGACACATTGTAACAATAAGTCATACAAGACACTATGTTGAAAACTAGCTTTACAACTTGGGGGGCATGGAGAAGGGAGGAGTTGGGGAGGTGGAGAGGGAAGGGATAGTAGTGGAAAAACAAAGGAGAAGATAACAATGCTGGATAGGAAATGTACTCATTACCTTACTCATGTAACTGTAACCCCTCTGTACAGTATCTTTACAATGAAAATATTTTTAAAAAGATGAATACATAGTATTCATAAATAATAATAATGTACAAATAAAGTACATAATAATGAGACAAGCTGCCCAATGGGGTTCTGAGGCTCCTATGTGTATAAGTACACACACACACACACACACACACTCACACATGGAGGTATGGTGTGGACATCACAGTTTCTAACTTCCCAGATAAGTTCCAAGGAGATTCCCTTTTTTGCCTTTCTATTTGATGAGGGCTGCAGAGCACCATAGGGATAGAAGGGAGATTGCAGGCAGCATCCTTGGGAGTCCCAAAGGAACTGGCAGGCAGTTTTTGTTAGCACAGAGGAATTGGTACACTTTCTTCACATGAAGGTAGGAGAAGAGGCAGGGTTCGTACTCAGTGAAATGTGAGTATCAAGGTTAAAGTGACTTCAGGGGAACCAGAGTTAAATTTGCAATTGAAAAAGTTCTAGATCAAAGCTAGAGAAAACTGGTCAAAATATGTATTTACTTCTGCTGAAGTCGTCCACCCCGGTAAGCATAGCGCACTGGCCCCAGGGAAATCATAGGCAAGTCGGTCGGGGAAAAGGAGGAGGACGGAAATGTAATAGGCCCGACTCGATCGACCACAGGCTAGAACTATTTATTGCCAGAGAGGGGCACAGATCTTCCCGCGAGTTTGGAAGTTGTGTAAGGGACTGGATTTGGGGGCAGGTTTATATGGGTCTTAACAAGGAAACAAAGGTGTAAAAATCAGAGTACTTTCAGTTAGGTCCAGAATGGAATGTCCCGCGTGGGGTGGTGGGGACTGTCAGCCCGGCCTAGGTTGGAATGACCTGCCTGTGGACAGGCAGGTGGTCAGGCCTGCTCCTGTGCACCTGGTGTCTTGCTTGACCTGGGAGAATAAGGCAGGAGCCAACCCTTCACAGTCCACTTGATCTCCCAGGGTGGCAGGCTAGAATCAGATCCAGCCTCAGTAAATAACACATGCTGCCTCTTGGATGGACGATGAACCAGTGGATCTGTTTCCAAAGGCCAGGTGTTCAAAGGTTGATTAAATATGCTCAGCTCATCTATAAACTTGTTTTAGTTTTACATCTTCATCCTTAGCCAAGGTCTTTGCATATGTACAAAAGCAAGTTACCAGCTAAGATTTCTGTGCCTCTGAGTTAAGTTTGTCAGATTTAGCAGATTAAAATACAGGACACTCAGTCAGATTTGGATTTCAGATTGAGCATGAATGATTTTTAGCATAAAAATCATCATTTAACATTTGGGACCTATACTATAATTATTCATTATTTACATAAAAATTCAAATTTAACTAGGCATCCTGTACTTTACCTGGCAACTCTAATCTGAAGAGCTCTCTCCCAAGAAAGCAGACCTCTGAAATGTCTGAAACAAAAGAAAAGTTTGGGGTCCTTTTATTTACCAAGTGAAACAAAAACGGCTGATGGATTGGTTCACCTTTCTTACCAAGTCTCTACATTACTTTCAGAGTGATTTAAGTGTCTTAAAACAAAGACACACACAATAAGACCATTGAAATGGAGAGGAAAAAAAATCAAATGAACTAGAAAAAAACGGAAAGTCTCAACTTCAAAAGCTTACACCGATGTGTGTTAGCCCTACCAGAGAGAAATGACCCTTTCTCATGGTTCTTTCCCAGCACCCTAGAAGTCCTGGCCCAGCACCTGTAACCCAGGCAACTGGCATGGGGGAGGGGGGGCAATGGAGGTCCTCCAGGCACTGAGGTCATTTCCCTCTCCTCTGAGGTCAACTCAGCCTCCGCTGTTGCCACACCTCCTCCTCCCAGGCTCCTCTATACAATCTTTCTCCTCCAGCCATAAGCTCTCTTGAGCGCCTCCATTTTGTGCAGGCTGCAGTTTTGTCTCCCTCAACAAACCCTCTTCAGCCTGAACTGCGATGGGAGTTTCCTTGCCACAACCCTTACAATGTGGTTTGCTTCTAAACCCCCAGGCTGCCTGAAGCTAAAGCAAGCATGATCTGATACAAGAAAACAGGCGATTAAAACTCTCTTTCTGAACTTTACTCTTAGAGGACTTTATGGTGTGGTTCATTATACCTGGAAGAGCCTACTAGCCAGCTGTGGTTTGAAGGGAAGGCAGAATATGAGCCCAAAAAGCTGAGACACTGGGCCTCACTGCTTCATCGGTGATATGACTTGCTATGTAATGGACACTTTACAGATGGAAGATGTTATAATGGCCATCAACACCATCAAATAATAATGTGCTCCGTCTGCAATAGTTTGTTTCCGACAGTGTGTAAGCGTTTTTTAATGACTATTAGAGCATTATATTCTGGCTTTAAAACACTAGAACACTGACATGTAATTCGGAGAAGGAAGTTTCTTGCAAAGCAGATCATAAAGCTGACGCCATCTTGGTTGACCCCTTATATCTTGGACTCTGCAGAGGAGATGGAACTCAGGGCCTGCTACAGGTATTATAGCTTCACAGAACAGGGATGCCAGGAGTTTGCCTTTACCATTGCAAATAATTCCCCAATCTGGGGCGTGAGAATAGATGAGGACACTGAAACAAAAGCAACAGTGTTCATCCAAACCCATGGCAGAGCCATAGGTTGCTCCTTCTCTCAAGAAATATGTGATATGAGCCCAAATGGCAGGAAAAGGCAAAACTCTGGGCTTGTGGATGCCACTGGATTTGCAGACAGGTGGTGGAGTGCAACTTCTAAACCTTTGAGAAATGGCTACCAGGAGCAGATGGAATAACACTGTGACCATCACTGAGTTACTTAATGTATCAGCCACATCTGAATGGTACTTTCTTCTCTTCATAGGGGAGAGAAAGAGCCAAAATGTTCCCATCCCCTCACAGAATTCCTGGACAGATCATGCTTATCTTAGAAATCACAATCCCATCACAATGATGATGATGATAATGAGAATAACAGCAGCTCTCATTAGGTATGGTGCTCTGTTTTATGGGTCTGACCTCATCCTTGTAAGATGGCTCTATTATTACTCTCATTTTACTGTAAGAAAAGATTTGAAAATGATCTTTTTCTGCCTGGTAAGCAAGAGGGAGGATGACCAGGGGTGAAGCTCCTGGACTCAGGAGAGAAGATTGTTCAATTTTCTGTTCTTATTTAAAAGGCTGGCTTTAACTGAAAGGGACATAAGAGGTAAGGGTCAAATATTCATAAGTATGAATAACTGTGAAGTGCCTACTCCCAGAACAGCACTGATCTAATCCACAGGAGGATGCAAAATATAGCTGTCATCCACACATGTTTACAGTTTGATCTGGTCTATTGATAAACCAAGGTAGAATATAAATGCCCTCTAAAAATTACCCACCAGATTGGGGGAGGGGCATGTCAGCTCCTAACACTTCTGGCAAAGAGACTTTTAGAAGGCGTAGTTGATCATCAAAAGCAGCCAGATGTATGTATGATGAGGAGCTCTCTCCTCTGCTTGCAGGGAAGGTTCAGTGCCCAGGACTGACTCTCCAACCTCAGATAGTAGGCTAGCTGTCGGGCTGCTGTTCTGACTCCTTTGAGTTTCTGGATAACTCCTAGATGCACAGAGCACTTTAAATTTTCCAGGTCCACAATGACCTCTATCTATGGAGAGACTAGCTTCCCTTATTTTCCATAAAAGTCTATTAGTTCTCCCTTAAGTACAGTTTCATTTCTTTCTGTTTCAGTTAACTGAGATCACCCACAGTCTGAAAATATGAAAAGGAAAACTCCAGACATAAACAACCCATACATTTTCACTGGCCAACCTTTCTGAATAGTATGACAGAATCTCAAGTTGTTCCACTCTTCCTGCCTGCAACTCAAGTCAACCCTCATTCCAACATGCCCATGTATTGTGCTGTATATATTGCCCACTTGTTACCCATTAGTAGCCTTCTTGATTATCAGATCAACTGTCATGATATGGTTATACATTTGAATTTTGGTAACTCTTACTTTTATTTAATAATTTTTCTAAAGCACAAGAGTGGTGATGCTGGTATTTTTACTATTATATATTGTTATATGTGTTCTATTTTACTGTGGTTATTATTGTTGATTTCTTACTATGCCCAATTAATAAGTTAATCTTTTTATATGCATAGAAAAACAATATGTGTAAGATTCAGGGTACTCCACAATTTCAGGCATCCACTAAGGATATAGCATTTTCCACACAGAGAAGAGGGAACCACTATAGCCAACATTGCCCATTGGGCTGAGACTGGAAGAGGAGGTATGAGAGTGGTAGCTGTCACTCAGTCTCTGGTGAGGAAAATGCTGGCCAGTAGTGGGTAGGAGTGACTGGCTGATCTCAGAGATAGGGCACAGGTCCATCCCACAACAACTATCCCCAATAGGAATCACCTCTAAAATCTCACCTCTGAAGGGAAGAGGAGCTAGCCTGCCACCAGACACAAGGGCCAGTCTTGTGTGCTTCCTGCATTTTTAAACAACAGCTTCTTAGAAGAAAAACGCTCAGTCTCCTTCTCTGTGGCCCTCTGCACAAACAGCAGATTGCTTGTTTCTCCATCATAGAAAGAAGACAATTGTGCTAATTGTGTTGTTTTTCCTTCCTTCTGCTTGCAATTAACTGTGAGACACAAGAGCTTGCCCCTTCCTATACCAGGAGAACACCCCAGGCCGGCACTGTCCTGAGCTCTTCCCAGCAAGCCTCTGTGTCTGGATGGATCCTTTTGAAACAGATGGCAGGTGGGGAGGATGGAAGGAGTAGACTGATTGAATAATTGCTTCTTTGGATCTCCTAGGTGTTGGGTAATCACATCATACTAGTAACTACCATTTCTAGTTCTCTCATATATGAAAGACCCAAGAGAAAGCTGCAATCTATGGAGATCACCAACATCAAAATTATTGTGAGCCCTTCCTTCCAAAGCTACTCCATCACACAGCTCTAAGGGTGTTGGATCACTCCCCTGCAATTGTGTATCTGTTTAATAACTGTGAAACACAACACACAGATGTTACGGAAAACAAGTGCAATGCTACACTATGAAGCAAATGCAATGAAGTGTAACAGCATGCTGTGCTTTCTTTTCGTAATGCTGACTTTAACACTTGTTTTTTTTTTTTTTTTTTTAAATTTTATTTTATTTTATTTGAGAACATACTGTACAGAGGGGTTACAATTACATGGGCAGGATAATGCATACATTTCTTACCAAGCATTGCAGCCTCCTCCTTTGTTTACCCTTCACCTCCCTTCCCAGCCTCCCCTCCCCCCCACCCAATCATACCCCCCCATCTCCCCCCCCACCGACATTGTAAAGCTGGTTTTGACATGACATTTTGTACTTCTCATTGTTGCAACAGGTCCACCTGAATCCTTAAACGACTTGTTTGTCCCCGTCTCCTCCACATGTTATACTGACATCAAATATAGTGAAAGCGGGGGTTACACTGTGGGGGAGGGACATACAAAGCAACAAAGAAATAATCTTATAAATGTGTTAGAAACACATGCATGAAAGAAACAAAAACATTAAAATACATATTTGAGGGTTCGTTTTCCTAACATCACATTCTCTGACTTTTTCCGCTTGACTCATACCTATACTAGATATTGCAAATAAGGGAAACCATGGGACCTATGTTTCTTTGGGCCTGGCTTACTTCACTTAATATAATTTTTTCCAAGCCTTTCCATTTCCTAACAAATGGGGAAATGTCATTCTTTCTGATGGAGGCATAGAATTCCATTGTGTATATATACCACATCTTCTTGATCCATTCATCTACTGAGGGGCATCTGGGTTGGTTCCATATCTTAGCTATGGTAAATAATGCTGCAATAAACATAGTTGTGCTGGTAGCTTTAGTGTGGCCTTGTTTGTGATCATTTGGGTAAATGCCCAAAAGTGGGATTGCTGGGTCATTGGGGAGCTCTATGTGGAGTCTTTTGAGGAACCTCCATACTGCTTTCCAAAGTGGTTGAACAAGTTTACATTCCCACCAACAATGAAGTAAGGTTCCTGTCTGTCCACATCCCCTCCAGCATCTGTTGTTGTTAGAGTTCTTGATTTTTGCTGTTCTAACTGGAGTGAGGTGATATCTCAATGTTGTTTTGATTTGCATTTCTTTTATGGCTAGGGATGTTGAACATTTCTTCATGTGTCTATTGGCCATCCTTCTTTCTTCTTCAGAGAAGCTTCTCTTTAAGTCTTTCGCCCACTTACTTATTGGGCAGTTGTTTCTTTGAGGATTTGTTGTTGGGTGGTTTAATTTTTTGAGTTCCAAGTATATTTTAGATATGAGACCCTTGTCCGTTGTATGGCTAGTAAAGATCTTCTCCCAGTTCGTGGGCTTTCTATTGATCTTGCTAGCTATGTCATTTGCCCTGCAGAAGCTCTGAAACCTTATACAATCCCATTTGTCCAACCTTTCTTTGATTTGTTGTGTTTCCGGGTCTCTATTCAGAAAATTTCGGCCTGAGCCAAGGAGACCCAGGGTTTCTCCTATTCCATCCTGTAATGTTTTCAGAGTGTCTGCTTTGACTTCAAGGTCTTTGATCCATTTGGAGTTGATTCTGGTGCAGGGTGATATATAAGGATCTAGCTTAAGTTTTCTACATGTAGTTAACCAGTTTTGCCAGCACCATTTACTGAAGAGGCTGTCTGTCTTCCATTCTATTGTTTTAGCTCCCTTATCGAAGATTAGATGGCTATAGGTCTGTAGGTTCATTTCTGGGTTTTCAATTCTATTCCATTGGTCCTGAGGTCTGTTCTTATGCCAATACCAAGCTGTTTTGATTACTATGGCTTTATAGTAGAGTTTGAAATTTGGTATTGATATTCCTCCAGCAGTGTTCTTTCCGTTGAGGAGCGTTTTTGCTATTCGGGGTCTTTTATTGTTCCATATGAATTTTTGGATTGCCTCTTCTATTTCCTTGAAGAATGAGGGTGGAATTTTGATAGGTATTGCATTGAATTTGTAGATAGCCTTGGGAAGTATTGCCATTTTCACGATGTTAATCTTTCCAATCCAGGAGCATGGGAGGTTTTGCCATTTTTTAAGTTCTGTGTTGATTTCCTTTTTCAAGATTTTAAAGTTTTCATCATAGAGGTCCTTCACTTCTTTAGTTAAGTTAATTCCTAGGTATTTTATTTTTTGTGGGGCTATTACAAATGGAGTTGCTTTCCTAATTTCAGCCACACTTTTCTCATTGTTGGCATACAGAAAAGCCATTGATTTTTGGGGGTTAATTTTATAACCTGCTACTTTGCCAAAGTTTTGAATCAGCTTGAGTAATTTGGGAGTGGAGTCTATGGGATTCTTTAAATACAAGATCATGTCATCTACAAAGAGGGAGAGTTTTATTTCTTCTTTCCCTACTTGGATCCCCTTTATGTCTGCATCTTGTCTTATTGCTGTAGCTAGGCATTCTAATACTAGATTGAAGAGAAGTGGAGAGAGTGGGCATCCTTGTCTTGTTCCTGAGTTAAGAGGAAATGGCTTTAGTTTTTCACCATTGAGTATAATGCTGGCTGTAGGTTTGTCATATACAGCCTTTATTGTATTGAGGAATGTTCCATGGATTCCTAATTTTTCCAAAACCTTCATCATAAAGGGGTGTTGGATCTTGTCGAATGCTTTTTCTGCGTCTATTGAGATAACCATGTGGTTCTTATTCTTGCTCCTGTTGATGTGATGAATAATATTAATTGATTTGCGTATATTGAACCAGCTTTGCATCCCTGAAATGAATCCTGTTTGATCGTGGTGTATGATTTTTTGGATGAATTGTTGAAGTCGGTTGGCCAAAATTTTGTTGAGAAGTTTTGCATCAATGTTCATCAAATTTAACACTTGTTTTTAAATAGTAAATATAACGACACCGGTGGCTCACACCTGCAATCCTAGCTACTCAGGAAGCTGTAATCTGAGGATCATGGTTCAAAACCAGCCCAGGCAGAAGTATGAGAGATTCTTATTGCCAATTAACCACCAAAAAGCTAGAAGTGGAGCTGTGACTCACGTGGTATATCTGAAAATGTACTAAAACAGTCTTTGGTGGCTTCTAGGTAATTTTCTGCCCTTTACCTTATGACTTTATTTAGCACAGAGGTAAGTAACTAGATCTAATGTAGGGCCCCTAGATTTCAGGCCTGGGATCTAAAATCTTGGTTTCCATTTTGTTTCTCAAGGTTTTGTTGCAGCATGAATGACTACCCTATTCCTTTCTATGGATGAATAATGATCCCTTGCATAAACACACCACATTTTTCTATCATTCATCAGTTGATGGACATTTGGGTTATTTCAGCTTTTTATGTTTGTTTATTTTTACTATCATGACTAAAATTGCCATGCAAATCCATGTACTATAAGATATATTAAGTAGATAGGTTTCATTAGGTAGCTGATGAAGAGAACAGCAAGCAGTATTCTGGGAGGAGAAGAAGTTTATTTACCGAACTGCTGCCCATGCTGTGAATGATGGAGAGGCTTGGCCGAAAAGGGGTTACCAAGTCTGGGGCCCAGACTTATCTAGGCTAAGGACAGGAAAAGGTGTGGCCACACTGGATCCAGATGTGACCTCAGGGCCTGGGACCCTCTTTTGGTCAGATGGGAAGTGTGACCAGGCGTGGCCCATGATGTGACCTAGCAAGAGGGGGAGGTGACTGCTTCCAGGTGTGCTAGTTACCTAGGTAACAGATACTTGGCAGAAACTTAGCCAAGAGGTAGGGAGGTGTCTGCACAGTGCCTGCATGGCCTGGGGCAGACCTTATGTGTACAAATTTCTGTTTGTTCTAATTTTGGGTTCTTTGGGGGGCTGAAATTGCTAGGTGATATAACTCTGCTTCCCTTTGGATGACTCATTAGTTTCCACTATCAGCCCATGAGGGCTATGTCTCACTTTCAAAATGAGGATCCTAAGTTCTAGGATAGTTGAATGAAACAGATTGGAAAATCAAGTCACTCAGCTTTCAGGCTCAATGCTTTTAGCACAATTCTATACCCGAAGGCTGATAACATTGCATTTGCTTCTTGCTGTTGTTGTACAACTTGGAAAAGTAGTCCATGTCATTGCATGAGGAGTGAGGAATTCCTTCAGCTTCCTGGTTTTCACACAAAATTACAGATCATTGAGCCGCACACAAGAAAAGCATTTCAATAGCAGCAATCTTACAAAGTGAAAGTTTTAGCAAAAATTTATTTTCAGATAATGGTATAAGATAGAAAAAAAATAAAAAGAAAAGATAAAAATATTTCCTGCTTCTCTACAGGAACTGTGAGTGAAGACTCAGAGAGGCAGCTCTTATCTGTAGCCTTTGTACTTTCTGGGCTGGGAACTTACAGTTGGCCCTATTGTTTAGCAACTCCTAACCCCAAAACAATGATTCTGGGTGGGTAAAGTGAGTGTTGTTTATTATCCTAAAAAATAGGAGGCAGAGATCTGAGGATCTCTATTCAAAGCCAACAAAGGCAGGAAAGTCCTTGAGATTCTCATCTTCAATTAACCAGCCTAAAACAAAAACAAAAACAAAAGGAAGTGGAGCTGTGGCTCAAGTAGTTTAGATAGAGATCTAGTCTTGAGCCAAAATGGAAGAGACCCTTGCCTGGAGTTCAAGCCTTAGAGTAAGCATTATGCTCACCTCTGGTCCTCAGCTCCACCCAGACCTGAGCTCCTCCCTGCCCTAGAGTTCCCTCTGTACAGCTGGCCCCTCCCTCTCTCCACCCAGACCCACCTGAACTCCCATCTACCTCACTTCCTAGCCCAGACTCTGCTGCTACCTAGTGGAGGCTGTCATGCACTCTCCAGGGGAAATATGGCTCCTCTAATACACCTTGTAATAATCTTTCTCTGTGCTTACCTGCCTCTGCGTGGTCCCCTGACATGGATGTGACAGATCCTTTCAATTAGTGCAAGCAACAAAGTATACATAAATCAAAACTAAAACATAGAGACGTGATCTATGCCTACCCAAAACAGGGTTAAGAGGTGGCACTTCCCTTTGCCAAGCATGCCTTCCAATTCTGCATCTTTATCTATAACACATAGTGAGCCCTTTCAATATCTGGAAAAGGAACAGACAGTTCCTTTGTGTCTCTGCTTCTAGTAGTAGCTTGAAATCTAAAAATAGGTGTGGTAGGAGAGAGCTTCGGTTATTATGGCCTTTTTAGGAACTAAAAAGTTCCTTATCCTCATGTTTATCCGTTTATTCCACCTCAGTCAATGTAGAACACCTTGATACTGGTGGAAACAGAAAGGGGAGGTTTGCAGATACTCTGACTTAACCAAAACATTCAAGTCATCACAACTCACACCTCCTAATCTATCCCGCACTCTGCCAACGCCAGCCCCCAAGTTCTGCCCCAGCTTCAAATTCTCTGCTAAAGCTCAGCCCTTCCAAGAATACCCTGACCTAAGCACCCACTTGGTGGTAACTGTGTGCCCAGCTTTAAGGTCCTTTTCGGAGAAGTAAGCCTTCCTTTCTCCCTTCTATTCCTTGCTCTACTTCCAGCCCTCTCGTGACCACAGCTCCTCTGATCTCATGGCTTCCCCTGTTTCCCACTGTTCCTCGTGTAGTTCTGTCACCAGGGAACGGACGGGGGTTCCCCTCATCTTCCAGTATACTTACAGAATTACAAATCCTTGCAATCCACGTATGAAAAATATTTCACAGTTGTCTTGCAGAAAAAGAGAGTTGCACATGGTGAAGGTTTTAGCAAGGATTTATTTTAGTTCTAACAGAGTTAACGTAGAGAGAAAGAGAAAAAGAGAAACATTTCCTGCTCCTCACGTTGGAAATGGAAATTAAGGACGGAAAATGGTAGGTCCTATCAGTAGCTTTTATACTTTGACCTTGGAAAATAGGAGAGGTTTTGCGGTTTAGCAGCTTCTTATCATTTCCCCCCCTGGGGACCTACCGGAGAGCTTTCAGTGCTTCTTCTTGCCACACATGACCTTCACCTTCAGACTTTCCAGTAGGTCGCCAGGGGAAAAGGGACCCCTTCCCTAGAAGTCCCCACCCAGCATCGGTAAACCAGGTAATTGTGCACCTGAGTGCAGAGGGAGGTCTTCCAGGCTCTGAGTACTCTGAGTTTGCTGTGGCCACACCTCCTCCCCCCAACACCCTCTTCCAGCGTAATCAATCTCCGTGATTAGCTTAATTTAGCCCTGTAGGCTGGCAGTTTGCTCTCCCCTCAATAAACATTTTCTGCTTGAGCCATGTGGCGATCTCCTTTCCACAAACCCTACACTTTCAAGATGCTTTTCCAAATTAATTTCAAAAATAGTACTGAAATCTTCATATGTGCCAATGTGGGCAACATTCAAATTAATGTATTTCTTACCTGCAAAAATAAACTTGATACTACCACTTTAGATGATGTTCTCATTAAGCAAATAATATTAAATTCTGGTATGTAAAACAGGATCTGATAGAAATCAATAGAATCTGATATTGATACCATTAGTGGTATATTGATACAGTTAGTATTGATACCATTAAAAAGTAAAAAAGCACATGGGCAGGGAATTGAGGCCTATACATGTACAAGTTACAAATGACAGAATAAGCTAATAAACCTGCCTGTCAACAAAATGGGGGCAGGAAGCTACAAAAGAATGAGAGGGCTGGGAAGGTGGCTTAGTGGTAGAGTGCTTGCCTAGCATGCACAAAGCCCCGGATTCAAATTCTCAGTATCACATATGCAGAAAAAGCCAGAAGTGGCACTGTGGCTCAAGTGGTAGAGTGCCAGGCTTGAGTAGAAGCCGCTCAGGGACTGTACCCAGGCCCTGAGTTCAAACCCCAGAACTGGCAAAAAAAAAAAAGGAAAAAAAAGAAAGAAAAAAAAGGACAAATAAATGAGAAGGATGAGATACTAAATCTTCGGTGCCCCATAAGAAACAGAAACAGAAAAGAGACCCTCCAATCAGAAAACCATCTTCAATGGTGGCACAAAATGGCAGAAATCCCATCACCTTTAATATGTTTGCATCTTGCCTGATTTCTCTGGTTGGATGTAAGGATAGAGGTCAATTTCGCATTTTCAATAACCTACTTGGTGCATTGGCCAGGAAGTTCGGGATTAAGAATGTCTTCTGATCTGGATTCATCAAGAGGTAAGAATACCAAAATAAATAAATAAATAAAAAATAAACCGTGGCTGAGTAAATCTAAAGATGAGCAGAGGTGAAAGCTTCCCTCCCCCCACCTTCCACGCTCTCTATGGAAGTCAGGCTGTTGCTATGAACTGTACTAGCCTGAGATTCTGCATTCAAACCAACATGTCACAGGCTGCTGTTTGACTAGTGAGGACTTAGCACAGAATTCCCACATTTTTGGACTCACAAAAATTGCTCCTGAAAAATGGTTCCCAGAGCATACCCCATTTCTGCTTTTTCATCCTGACAGAGAAATTCCACATCATGTTGCACTGGGTACTCAATTGAGGGGAGAAAAATTCTGGTGGAAATTTTTCTTAACTAAAATGTTTATTTTCCAGGGACATGTATACTATTGTTGAATCTGAGTGGTGAACAAGTTAATCTCTGAGGAACAGCAAAGAGCCAATCAGCCCTCGATATGCTAATGAATGTCCTGGTAGTCTGAGTCCTTGAATAATTGATCATCGACCTGTTCCGTGTTTGCTGCAGCGCTGGCCAACACTGTTCATTATGGAAGATGAGTCACTCAGCTTTATGGAACAAATTGTTCCAAGGTCTAACTCCATTTCTCTTGCCATATATATACTTTTAAAATAAAAGGCGTGCACCTGTGGAATTCATATGGATGTGACTGTGCCCAGAATACAAATAAATCAATTTGTGTCCCACAGCCCATACTAGTAGCTACCTCAGAGATCTTTGCCAAGGCCTTAGCTTTAGAAATGACTCGTTTTCTCAGAGAGGAGGAAAGATATAGACATGTCAAGTGTCTGCTGGCTACAAAGATTGCAAGAGTAGGATGAATTGAAATGAGGCCATCTTTCCCAATATAGCTTGTTATGTGCTAGGTTTGGCAAAGGGACAATTGATGCTCCAACTGTATGCTAATACTTTCAGCTTTGTGTCTGGGAGCTAATTTGGTGTGTCCAGTTTCTGTGAGTCATATATTGCTAGGTGCTTAGAAACCTTGTGAATGGAACCCTGAGAGGAATTTGATTTTGTTCTCAGAGCCTGATGGTTTAACAAGCACACATGGCATCCTGGAATTTTCTATATGGAAATTTCTATATGCAAATTCAACCCAGATGCAATCCTTGCTGAGAGAAGGAAAAGGTATAAAGAACCTTCTGTACCCCTCAAGAACGATAGAGATAGGCATCCCACAAGGCCTCATTGTGCCAAAACCCAAGAACAAATCCTGGAAGAAACCACCCACCCCTTTAGAGTCTCAAATCCTGCTCTAGGCCTCAGGATAATGTGACTCAGCTCAGTCCCCAGAATATAGTATGGATTGAGTTGGGCTCAGAGGCTGAATCCAGTATGGCTGTCTTCTGTCCAGCAAGACCTTGGAGGGAACTGGGCTCAGGATGGGCCTATCCTATAGGGACTAGATTTCCCTGCCTGGCTGAAACAAACCAACTTTTTAGGAGCTCCTTGTAGTCAAGTTCTGGTAGAGCTAGGCCAAGGAAAAAAAAAAGCAGCTTTCCTTCTCCCATGTAACCTGTCAGGGTCCTTTGAGGGTAGAGAGAGGGGACTGACTGGCTTTCGTATCTTTGCTATAGTACGTTCCTGTAGAGTTTTCAATTACTAACTAAATAGAAGAGTTAGAACCTTGGGGAGGCAGAGGACCTCCATCTTCTCTTTCCTTAGCTCCTCTAGCAGATAGTCTGTTGTGAAACTGGGCTGACAAGATCACGTATGATCCCACCCTCTGTGTGTATGGAGGAGGATGGTGTCTAAACAGAACGCCTTTTGCTTCCATCTGGTCCTGAAGTAGCTGAGGTATTGGTCCAGATCTTTTCCTTTCCACTGCTGTCATTGCTTTCAAACCCAGTGTTGCCTTGAATGCTGGGAGATGTCCTTCGTACTTCAGAAATGGCCTGGACAAGAAAGAGACAAGAACACATGCTGAGCAAGAATGGCCATCCATGCAGTACTGAAGGCTGATTCACCGTGGTGTCCTCAGGGCTGGGGCTGAAGCTAAGACGCTGCTGGGCTTCCCTTTTTGCCCATGCCCAGAGAAGGTACATCTCAGGAACCTGGACAAGTGGACTGTAGATGCCAGTGTCAGAGAACATAAGATTAGCAAGTCCCCACCCGTAGGGTATTCAAATCCCATCTCTACTACTTCCCCAGGTAGCTCACTGGGATATGCTGACATAGCTTGCATCCTTCTCCGTCTTCTGAGAAGCAGATGTCAAGATGGGCTTATACGTGCAATCTTATGAGTAGAAATGTCTGTATAAGAGGAATAGGAAAAAAAGCCAGAGAAGGCTGGCGTGCCACCTCCAAGATACAAGTCTAACCCTCTGGAAAAGTTAGAGGGAAGAAGGTCAGATAGAAGCATCCTGGGCTGACATGTAACTTCAGAGAAGTTTCATCAAAGCCTTTCATGCTGAAGTCAACTAGCGAAGAAGTCCTACATTTCTCTGGCGTGTCCCAGCCACATCGATAGATGTAGCATTGGCATGGTGGACATCCTCCCCCTGCCTGGGCCTTTGTGGGTTGCAATAATCCAAATAGCCGTAGATCTCCCTCCTCTCTCCCTCCCTTCCTTCTTCTCGCTCAGAGAGGAAGAGACAAGGACAGCCAACTGGAGCAGAAGAGGTCTGCAAGCTACAAAGAGCAGAGACTCATAGACTCACACCTGTTCCAGAGGGCTCCTGAGCAGTCTTTTCACCAGCACTCAAGCTCCAGAGATCACTGAGTTCCAGCCTGTCCTGGTTAAAAGGGGTGGAGTCTATGTGGGGTCTGCAGCATTTTACTTTACCTCAAGTATAGCTCTGCTTGTGATTAAAAATCCACTTTACTCCCTGCTGTAAAGCACAGTAGGACATGTCTATCACCTCAACACTCAGGAGGTATGGGCAGGAGGCTTGAGTTCAAGGTCAGACCACTTGACACCACCACCCTTGCTCTTCCCTGAAGCCTGTTCCCCACTGTCGCCCATCCCAGCTGAGTACAGTTACACCAATCCGATTCAGAGGGAGGGAGACAGATAATTTGAAATATCCCATTGTCACCCTCCTTTTCTGTTTAAAAAAAAAAAAAAAGCCATGTTAGAGCAGTTGGAAACAGTTATTTTGGAAAACCTTGAGGAAATGTCTAAAAATACCATGAAATTGTCAAGTGTTATAGAAATTCTCAGTGACAGAGTACAGAATCATGAGATGAGGCTGTTTTGTTTATCAGGGAGTTCCTGCCTTCAGCCCCCAAGGCCCCCAACTGACAGATACAGGCCTTCATCCCTGGCCTGTGATGCCTCATCTCTCCTTGTGAGGACCCTGGGCTGGCACCATGGAAAGCACATGTGGCCAGGAGTCAACCAGGCTTGCATGTCTTACCAGTGTCCACTGCATCATGGGGACAGCTTTCTCTCTCTCACACACACACACACACACACACACACACTGGAAAGAGAATCCATAGGTAAGTAACCTTCTCCAATAATAAACCATAATTTTCTTTTTTTTTTTTTTTTGCACTGGCTTCTCCTTTTAATAAAAAATGAGATTGCCAGGGTGCTGGGGCTCACGCCTATAATCCTGCCTATTCAGGAGACTGAGCTTTGATCATCAGGTTGAAAGCCAGCCTAGGCAGGAAAGACCACGAGACCTTTATCTCTAACTACTCACCAAAAAGCCAGAAGTGGAGCTAGATTTAGATAGAGTAACCAGCCTTGAGTAAAAAAGCTAAGGGACTGACCCTAAGATTGAGTTCAAGCCCCAGTACCAGCAAAACAACAACAAAAATGTGAGATTGGAGACTTAGAAACATGAAGAATAGCTGAATTCAGTGTGTAGAATGGTCAATATTATACACCAAGCCAGAGGAAGAAAAGAAGAGGAGTTTTAAGGGAGAAAAACTATGTTGTCAAGCATGGAGCAATACAAAGACACAGAAATTGATTTATAAGAAAACACAATGATTTTTTTAATGGTGTCTTCTGCTCATGGACAGATTTCAAAAATACCAAGTTTGGCAGAAGAAGCTACAAACAAAAGAGCAGCTGCTGTATACTTCCATTGTTGTGTTTACAGTGGTGAAGTCAGCTTTGCTGTCAAGGGCCAGGGAGGGGAGGCAATTCAGAATGACCACATGACAATCCTGCAGAGAGATGGAAATTCTTGCTTGAGCAAGCAGTGTGTTGAGTTCCCTTGACACTCCTAGAGATAGCAGCTTGTAAGTAATCAGGAAAATATTGGGAGTCAGTTTTTAAACCATTTCTAGCTTGATATTGTCCGTGGTGACCATAATAAAACTATGAAAATAAACAAGTACTGCAAATCAAATTTGGGGCTGCTTTTCCTAGTGAGCTAGCTTACCAGAACACCTCTAAATACATTTGTCAAACTTTATGGAAATATACACTTAAGATGTATGAATGTAAACATTAAAAAGATGGATAAATTTCATTGTGCATAAATCAGGCCTCAGTGAAAACACCAGTAGTGAAAAGAGGAGAAGATGGTAGTGACCCAATCCAGTGGCAGGTGGGTCATTTTAATGCCCTTGTGGGCTTTTTTTTTTTTTTTGGGTCCGGTCGTGGGGCCTGAACTCTGGGCCTGGGCACTGTCCCTCAGCTCTTCAGCTCAAGGCTAGCGCTCTACCACTTGAGCCACAGCGCCACTTCCGGCTTTTTTCTTTTTGCTTATGTGGTGCTGAGGAATCGAACCCAGGGCCACAGGCATGCAAGGCAAGTGCTCTACCACTGAGCCACCTTCCCAGACCCTTTGTGGGCTTTCTTAAGCTCTCATGAGTACTGTTCTCAATCCGGTATCACCAAGACCATAGTAAACAGATCACTGGATGGGTATGGGGCTCATTCACATTACTGGTTACTTACATGATTCACATACAGCTAGTTTTTTTAATGTGGTATGTATCCTATTTTTTAACCACCACTCTTTTTTGTTTGTTTTGATTCATTGTTTTTGTTTCCTTTTTCTTGAGACAGAATTACCCAGGCTGGCTTTGAACTGCTGATTCCACTGCTTCTAGCTTCTTTGTGCTCAAATTAAAGGCATGTCCAACCACAGTCAGCTTACCACTGCTCTTAAAAATATATTTACATACATGCATACATACATATATACATACATCTTTTGTGGGCATCTTTTTTTTTTTTAAGTTTGATGTGTTCGAGTTTGATACCTTAGAATAAATTTACCATTGAATATTACTTTTGTTTACAAAGTATTCTTTTCAACTGGGTAAATTCTCTACCTTTTTTTTTTTTGTCCATCATGGGGCTTGAACTCTAGGCCTGGGCGCTGTCCCTCAGCTTTTCAGCTCAAGGCTAGCACTCTACCACTTGAGCCACAGCGCCACTTCTGGCCTTTCCTGTTTATGTGGTGTTGAGGAATCAAACCCAGGGCCTTATACCAGAAGGCAAGCACTCTACCGCTGAGCTACCTTCCCAGCCCCTCTCTACCACTTTTATGCTTTATTTTTATTATCTTTTTGAGGTATTTCAAGCTATAAAAAGAGACTATGTTGACTTCAAAACACAAAAAGGCTAAAGAAAATGCCTCTCTGATAAGCTATTTTGAGTCCTACCTCCCAAAGATAGTTGCATCTGGACACTAAAATATATCTGTCCAGTCTTTGTCCTTTCCTATATTCTGCACAAATCAAGACACACACCACCCTTTTCAAAAAACAAAACACTGGGTGTGGTGTAAGGTGGCTCATTCGTGTAATTCCCAACTCCAAGAAAATACAGATAGGAGGATTGCAATCTAACCCTGGCTCCAAGCAAAAAGTGCAAGATTTTCTGAAAAATAAACTAAAGCAAAAAAGACTGGAGGTGTGGCTCATGTGGTAGGGCACTGGCTCAGAAAACAAAGGCCTCAGATCTGAATCCAGTACTCCTATATAATAATAGTAATCATAACAATAATGCATACATATATGCATACATATAAAGAATAAGATTCGACATAACCTTATACAACTTGGGTCTGCCAGTCTTCTGTGGCTATCTTCCACACAGGTAGACTAGCTCTACCTCATACTCTTTAAAGCCCCCTACGTTATACACCACAATTGATTTAATCCGGCATCTACTGCCGAATGTTTAGGCTTTCCCCAAATTGCCATCATTTAAAAAAAAAAATGCTACAATGAATACCCTCGAATCAAACCGAATCATTTGAAATAACAGTTTTTGTGTATCAGAAATGGTTGACCACAGGCGCCACACTGTACATGGCCGTCCTTAAGGCGTGAACTTCTTGAAGCGGGCTCATTGCGTCCAAGAACGCCAGCGTCTTTTATTTTGACAGCTACTACATTCGATGTGTGTGGTGGGTCTTTTATTTTGATAGCTACAACGCCGTCGCTCACGTCGGAAACGTTGCTGGGTTGGTGCAATGACACTACGCAAAGCTTCCGACCGATCCTCGGAAGCCTACTAGGTTTGATGCCCTCTGGTCGCCAGTGAGGAACTCGAGCGGTTTCTGTATGCACAGCCCAGGCGGGGCCCAGCTCTCCCACTCCGCTCCCCCCCACCCCCCCCACCCCCCCGGGCTGCGGACCAGGCTGGGTGCGCTCGCGCCGCCATGCGGCCTGGCTGCCAGCAGGGGGCGCCGGCGGCCCCGGCCTCCGGGCCGTCCTCCATTTTCTCATCCCCGCTCCCCCCCAGCCTGGTCTCCTCCAGTGCAGACAAGCCCTAGCCGGCTTCTGCTCAGGCAGACTAATTCACTGAATTAAAGTCATTTGGCTTCCACTATACCAATTAGTATGCAAATTACCGGTATATTACCTGCCGAGTCATAAATTACATGGACAAACTTAATATTCACAGATTCAACATACCAGACTGGGTAATTTCTCTATTTTTTCAGTCGTTGTAGACCAAGGCGATCCATCGTCTCATTGAACTGTTACACATTAAATCAACATTTGAAAAATTAAGCATTTTTCAAGTGCACTTTGTTACGGGTTTATTTCTTTCAGCAAGCAATAAAGTGGAACATTAAATATGTGATATGTCCAAGGATACTAAATGGCTGGCGAATACATTTAATCCTCAAATAGTTCTTTGGTAATTGGAAGAGAAGAAAAAAAGGGGAGACACAACAAAGGAAAATCTATACCGCAATACCACAAACCTGTAGAATACTCTTCAACACCATTGGAACCAAATATTTTATCCTTCAAGCTCCCAATGGGGTGAATTGATAATCCCAGAATGTGGTTGGTGTTTGTGAGTCAACAGGATTCAAGATTCATAAATTGTCAGCAAGGCCTTTTGCTGTGGGAAAAACATTTGAACTTTGCTCGCCGACTCATTAAATTATGCCACCTCTTTTCTTTTTCAGTTTTGAGTAAATAAGCTGTTGAGTCTTCAGAGTGGGCAAAGAGTAAGGTGAGTCCAGGTGAAAGGCATCAATATGATCCGGCCTTCTTTCATTTACCCAAGAAGCAAACAGGGCCTGTATCTGTTCCGTGCCAGTGAGATGCAGCATGTTCCCAGGAAGACATAAGGGTAGACTCACAATCTATTAGCTCAACACCTGCTCATAGAATAGTGCAGTGACCACAAGAATCCTGAGCCTCCTTCCCAGTACTCTGGCTAAGTCCAGTTCAAAAGCCACATGGAACCAGGTAACTTGAGGAATAGGTGGGTTTGAGAGAGATAGAGGAAGGAGGGGTGATATTGATCGAGATACATTATACTTAAAAGCTGACATAGTGAACTGAAACCCCCTTTGTAGAACTACTTCAAGAGAATTTAAAATTTTTTAATTAAAAAAATAAAATGTTAGAAAGCTCCACCTGTAAAAGAAAAAGAATAGTAATTAACATAAAAACAAGCCACAAATTAGCTAACAAGTCTCTAGAGCTCTTCCCTCTGATTTCTCTCTGAATAGTCCCACAATATAAAGTTACCTCTGCCTTCAACTTCTAACATGGTTTTTTTTTGGGGGGGGGTTGTTTTGTTTTCTGTATTTTTGTTTGTTTGTTTGTTTTTTGTTGGTCGTGGGGCCTGAATTCTGGGCCTGGGCACTGTCCCTCAGCTCTTCAGTTCAAGGCTAGCGCTCTACCACTTGAGCCACAGCACCACTTCTGTCTTTTTCTGCTTATGTGGTGCTGAGGAATCGAACCCAGGGTCTCATGCATGCAAGGCAAGCGCTCTACCACTGAGCCACCTTCCCAGCCCCTAACATGGTTATTTACATGAGCAAAAGACATATTTGTTGATCACTTAAGAAAAACCTAAGAAAGGTCCTAGAGGCAGGAAGTTCACATGAGCATCCTGAGATGGACAGGGAATGCCACACTGTGACACTATTGGCTCACACAGAATGTTATCATATAAACCAACCCCCAAAGTCCCCTATGAAGAGGAAAAAGGAAAGAAAACCATGCAGTTGTCACAGCCTGAGCCTAAGGCTGCTCCTGGGTCCCCACACCCTATCTAAGGATGGGTACCAGCCCTTCAAAGTCTAAGAGAAGAACAGGCTTGGGCCTGCCTCTCCACTCTCTCTAGGCAGCCTTGCTTTAAGGAGCTAGGCTCTAGACAGGTAATGAATTATTTTCTTTTCAGAGATTCTCTGGACAGTGAGCCAAAGGGGAGAGGAAAGATAGCACAATGAACTCGCAATTTGGTAAAAGATATGCAACTTCAGTTGCACGCACTATCATGGGTGGAAGAAGTAAGAACCTAGAGCATCAGCGTACAGTTGACAGCAGATAGATGGGAGTATGCGTCTAAAGAGCCAGACACAAGGCAGTCTACAGGGAGGCTTGCTGGTCAGCCATTCCAGAAGTAGCTGCTGAGTGCCAGTAACTCACCTAAGTGTTAGCATAACATCCTCTCTATATTTAAAAATGCATTTTTAAAAACCTCAGATTATTTATGTGAATGTTAAAGAATGACCACAAAGCTCACACTCATCAAAAAGTAGACCCTCTGTTTAAAAGATTTAAATGGCAAGTAAAAATTCGATACTTAAACATTTATATATTTATCTTATACATACAATATATAATATAATAAAATATAATATAGAATACCATATATGTAAATATATATGGTATTTTTAGGTATACCTATGTAATGGCATGGATGGGTGAAGAAGATTAATATATGCATTCTATTAAATGAACTCACCAAATTGAGAGTGAGGATCTTTGACACCTTCTTTTCAGCAACATAACACATTGTTACTGATGATAGAAGATTCTGGATCTTGCTTAACCTCTGGTCTAACTGTAATGTTGTATCCTTCCATCATTTCTCCCCAACCATCCCCCAGCCCCAGCCTTGACAGCCGCCCTCCCCTCTGCCTTTTTAGATTATATATATCAGTGAGATCATGTGGGGTTTGTTTTTCTGTTCTAGTCTTATTTTGCTTAGCATTAAGTGTCCTCTAGATTCCTCAGGAAGCTAAGATCTGAGGACTGTGGTTGTAAGTCAGCCTGGGCAGACAAATGAGAGACTCTTACCTCCCATTAACCAGAAAATGCTGGAAGTGAAAGCTGTGGTTCAAGCGGAAGAGCATCAGCCTTGAGTAAAAAAAAAAAGACAGGTGAGAGTATGAGGATCCAAGTTCAAGGCCCAGTACCAGCACAGGCAGAGAGAAAGAGTGAAAGAGAGAAGGAAAGAGAGAGAGAGGGAGAGAGGGAGGGAGGAGAGGGGAGTTGCTTGGATTACAAACATGAGATAATATTCCCTTCTTTTTAAGGGAGCATGTATTCCTATATATTATATGTATAATGCATATATATACACACATATACCATTTTACATTCATCCAGAGACATGTTGATTCCATATCTCTTAGCAATTGGGAATAATGCTGCAATGGACAGGGGAGGGCAGATGTCTTTCATATGTTGCTTTCATTTCTTTTTGATTCATACCCAGTAGCAGGATTGCTGGATCATTACACAGTTCTTTTTTTTTTTTTTCTTTTTTTTGTCAGTTGTGGGGCCTAAACTCTGAGGGCACTGTCCCTCAGCTCTTCAGCTCAAGGCTAGCACTCTACCACTTGAGCCACAGCACCACTTCCGGCGTTTTCTGCTTATGTGGTACTGAGGAATCGAACTCAGGGCCTCATGCATGCAAGGCAAGCGCTCTACCACTGAGCCACCTTCCCAGCCCACATAGTTCTATTTTTAACTTTTTAAGGAGCCTCTATACTATTTTGCATAATGGCTGTCCTAATTTACACTTCCACCAGCAGTGTGCAAGGGCTTCTTTTTCTCTATATCTATCATCTTTTGATAACCATCATTCTAAGGGGTATGAAGTGATGTCTCATTATGGTTTTAATTTGCCTTTCTCTGATGATTAGTGGTGTTGAACATTTTTGTTCATATTCCTGTTGGCCATTTGTGTGTCTTTTTCTGAGAAATATTTAGGAAGTTTGCTCACTTTTTAAGCAGTTTATTTTCTTGCTATGAGCAATCTGAATTTCTCCTGTATTTTGGATATTCATCCCTTTATCAAATGTAGATTTGGAAATATTTTATCTTACTTCATAGGAAAAGAAAGAGGAAAGTGGAGGTGTGGCTCAAGCGGTTGAGCACAAACTTGAGGGAAAATGTCAAGCAAGAGCATGAAGCTCTGGGTTCCAGTCTCCAGAATAGCATATAAAATAGAGGAGAAAGAAACAAGGATAAGCTGATTTTTACTGTGTCATGAAGCAAGACTTCATAAAGGCAATTCTGTCACTTTGAGATAACATGGAGGGAGGAGCCTGGAGGACACTGTGCTAAGCAACGGAAGATGTACACAGAAGGACAAACACACGTGATCTCACTGATATGTGGATCTGCAAAGGCTGAAATCATAAGGCGGAGAGGACCAGGCCTACCAGGCTGGGGCTGGGGCTGGTTGGGGAAAGTAGCTAGGACTATGGGTATAAGCCACCAGCTCTATGAAATTTTTATCTCCAATTATCCAGCTAAAAGCCAGAAGTGGAGTTGTGGCTCAGGTAGGAAAGCACCAGACTTGAGCTAGACTTTGAATTCAAGCCCCACTATCGATATATATGAAAGAAAAAGAGAGAGTGTGTGATATAAACCAATAATTACTCCAATCGTCAAGCCATACCTCATGACAATGTCCAAGTGAATGTGTGAAACGTGACTGAGAGGGAAGAAAGAGCTAGTCCCACCCCTTTCTTTTGCTGAAGACTGGAGACTAAAAAAAGGAAACCTGTGAAAACAGATCGCAAATATTTTCCACCTTCTGTCCATAAGTCAGTCAAAAGCTACAGAGCTCAGACAGAGCAGAAAGAGAACTGACTTACACCGACAGCACATATGAAGCCCCTGTTCAAATTCACAGCCAAGGGCATCCGCACTCTCATTACCTCAGATCCTTCCAGGAGTTGTGGCGAGGGGAAGCAGGTGGGGGAAGAGGGTGCTGTCCTGTTTCTGAAAAGGAAGGGATTGCCGTTAGGCCCACTTGGGCTCCACAGTGGTCTGAGCCTAGGTGATCTGATATGTGAAGTTTCACTTCAAGGAAAAGCCTCCACAGCCTTTGCACCTCAGCCCTGATTCCCACAGGAGTTCAGGCCTCTTAGCAAGTAAGTGTCCAGTGAACCCACTTCAGGCTTCGCCAGTCCTAAGATGCAGTGAGATGTTGCTGAGCTTCAACTGCCTGGCTCCCTGAACATTCTCAGCTCCAGGAACACCCCACCCCTCAAGGATGTAGTTCGGGGCCCTGTAAGAAGTTCCTAAGGACAGTGATGCAGACAGCTAAGCGAACTGGCTCAACAGACTCTAGCAATTGAAGTAATTAAAAATCATAGGGGAGCAGGGCACCGGTGGCTCACGCCTGTAATCCTAGCTACCCAGGAGACTGAGATCTGAGGATCACGGTTCAAAGCCAGCCCGGGCAGGAAAGTCCATGAGACTTTTATCTCCAATAAATCACTAGAAAACCGGAAGTGGCTCTGTGGCTCAAGCAGTAGAGCACTCGCCTTGAGCTGAAGAGCTGAGGGACAGCGCCCAAGCCCAGAGTTCAAGTCCCACAACTGACCAAAAAAAAAAAAAAAAATCGTAGGGGGAAACCCTATTTCTCTATGTTTACATTCAGTCAAAACACAGAATTTAATGATTTAAAAGAAATAAATGGGGCTGGAGTTGTATGTAGCTTGGTGGTACAAAGTATACTTACTTAGCATGTTTAAGGCCCCCCAGGGCCTGGCCTGGGTCTAATCCCCATCTCCCAAATTTAACAATAAAAAGTTAAAGTAATAAGTGGTGAATTCACACTGAGTTACACTTCTATTTTATACAGACAACCGAATTGTATCATCTAGGAGTTCCTGACCCCCAGTCTTGATAGTGCTTACCCTCTGTGTCACCGACAGGAAAGACAGGCCAACAAAGGGAAGATTTCTACTTTTTTCTGCTTGGTCCAGGAGTTGAATTAAAGCTAGGACTGTGGAACCAGTGGATCTATATTTTTTGAGGATCTGGCAGAATGATCTAGAAGAGGTCAAAAGGAATAGTGTAAGGTACAAGCAGCATCCTTACTTCCTTTCCACGTGTCAAGTTACTTGTCTCTCTCTCCACACTGGGAAACAAAGCCAGCAGTCATCCTGGAACTGGCATGAGTCCAGCCAGCCATTTATGATAAAGATTGAAAATTCAGTCTTCCAAGTCCCTGGCCTCCAACCACAGCGATGTCCTCTTGAATCAATGTACCTTGTTAGAGCTTATAGAAGGGAACCTTCAACATTCAAACATCTCCCCAGAATAGCAGAGTTGCTTCTATAGAAAATTTTATAACAGGGAAATATGTTTTTATCAAAAAAAGAGTGGAATTTCCCAGATCCTTGTCTAACAGCAATTCTGGCTCTATGCCCCCATGTGAATGAAGCCAAGTCTCAGCCAAAGAGCACAGAGAAGGGTGTCACCTAAGTGTCCCATTCCATGCCAGGAGCTCCATTAGACTCAGATACAGTCATGATAAAGAAGAACACAGAACACACACACACAGACACACACACACACACACACACACACACACATATTTCATAGCACTAACCTGCAGAAGGATAACAATGAAATCAGGCGATTCACTGCCTCAGGACAACAGGATTCCAATTCTTCTGGCTTCCCCTTAGCTGGTCAGCATCTAACTTTGGACTCTGCTCAGAACAAAAGAAGAACTTCAACCCAGAGGAAATGTTCCCACCCACATGACAGCTTAGCTGCAGCTACAAAGAAATAGGTCATAACACTGAGAAAGCCAAAGAAATGCCAGCTCTTTTTGTCCTGCATGGAGAAATTGGCAAGAGGACAGAGAAGTGAGAGAGGATAGAGGCCTCCCAGGAAGACTTCCTCCTTTCTTTTTCTCCCTGACGCTTCACTTGCAGGAATGGAGGTATTAAATACATTGGGAGGAGCACCGAGGAAAAGACGTTTTCCCTTCATTTCCTTCTACACCTGTTTTCTGTTACTATGACCGACTGCCATCAACTAAGTAACTTACAAAGAAAAGTTCATTTGACTCATCTTTTTGAAGGCTGGAAGTTCAAGATGGAACAGCCACATCTGGTCAGATGTTTCTGACTGCTGAGACTTTCCAGCATCCCAAGATGGCACACCCTGGAAGAAAACTAACAAGTTCTGTCCTATTGGATTAAGACCAGCACATTGATGGCTTCATTTGCCCTTCATCATCTCCCCAAGGACTCACCTCTGTAACATATTTGAATTAAAATTCCACCTTCTCAATCCTTCACAGCATTCAAACCATAGCAGGTCCACGATGGATTCTAGGAGTAGAGGTAAAGATGCAGAGAGAGGTGTGATTGGCACACATACACTAATGCCAGTACCAGCACTAGATGAATATTGAATTGAGATTAGCCAAGGAAAACCACTGTGGTAGACAGGCTGACCTTGGAGCTGAGGCTAGATGGAGAACTCACAGAAATCTCAGGGCCAGCCTCCTGTGAGGGTTGAAACTAGCATTCCTAGGGGTGCACAAGAACCAAAAGTACTAGGTGGAAGTACTGAATACACCGAAAAGTACTACATATAACCCATTTTATATGTAGCAGTACATATATATATATATACATATATATGTATACACACACACACACACACACACACACACACACACACACACACACACACATATATGAGCTTTGGAAGTCACTAGAACATTCAGAAACCCTGAAACTAGTGTTTTCAACCCTTCACCCCAGAGATCCATCAAGAAGGAATCTATGGAACTGCTTCAACAAACACCTCTTATACTATCAATGTGTGCTAATTAAAAAGAATTAGTACAAATGACCAAGCACCCCATCTTTGCACCCATCATGATGAAATGTAAGCCCCTCCCACTGGGCAACACCTTGGGAAAAGAAGCCAAAGATACAACTATCTTCAGAGACTTGATTTTTTTTTTTCCAGTTTGAAAGACATTATTTTCTATGGAGACAGTATAGGAGTGTGGTGGAAAAATCAAAGGAGCCATTAGGGGTTGAATAATTCATAGCAGGAAAATAGAAGCTGTATTCTCTACAATCAGCTGAATGGTACTTCATATTAAAGCTTGAAAATGTTCAGTATAGTTTGCCTGCTTCCTAATCTGTTGTTTTCCAAGAATACTAGCAATCTGTCTCATATCACTATTTCATTAAAAACAGTCACATTGCAGGGTGTCTACAGTCTTTGGAATACCAGTTTTTAAAGGAGGTGGTGACTGAGAAATAATGATGGTTTAAATCTCAATGGCTTAAAAAGAAGTGGAATAAAATGCTTATCAACAAAGGAAAGACCCAACAGACCCTGTTAACTCCCATTTTACATCTCTTTCTTTGTAAAGTGAAATTGCTATTTAGCCCAGAAAAAAATTTCAACAAATATGGTAATAGGTTCCACATTCTTTACCAAGAAAAAAATACCTTCTAAGATACAAAGAATAACCTGTCTACTAGGGCATCTAATCACTATGACTAATCTTTCCAGAGATTTCAAAAGTGGAAAAATTCAGAAAAATTGACATTGCCCCAGGTACAACAAGTGTTCAAAAAGGAGAAAAGGTACCATTGGCTCATATCTATAGTTCTAGATACTTAGGAAGCTAAGATCTGAGAATTGTGCTTTGAAGCCAGCTCAGACAGAAAAGCCTATGAGATTCTCATCTCCAATTTACCAGCAAAATGCCAGAAGGAGAAATGTGGCGCAAGTGGTAGAGTTCCAGCCTTGAGAAGAAAAGACTAAGGGATAGTACCCAGACCTTGAATTCAAGCCCTAGTGCCAGCACAAAAAAGGAAGGAGGGGAGGAGGGAGGGGACGGGAAGGAGGAGAGAGTGATTGTCAATGCTGTAAACTGGTAGTTAGTGACCTTGATCAATCTTGATCCAGAATGGAGAGTTAGGGTAAGTCCATTCTCCTTGGATGAGCAGCTAAGATCAACACAAGCTCACTGTTAACATGTCTTGCCAGACTTGTCTTTTGTTCTTTGTGGCAATGGTGGTAGACTTATTAGAAGCATGCATTAGAAACTCTGCTCTTGAATTTTAGCAAGGTGTTCAGCACAGTGAATGAGATGGGGAAAAGATGGTAGCCAAGTCCCAAGGACTTGTAACTTACGTGAGTGGTGATCAGTGGCAGCATGGGAGATGTTTTGGTGTGGGTTGGGAAGCTCTGTGTTTGATCTGGTTCTATGTTTTTAGTGATTATTTGAAAAGAATAGTAATGGTGGTCAATAAAATCCATTGTGATCTAAAGAGAGGTTAGCAAGCTAAAATGAGATGCAAGCATAACTTAGTCATCTGCAATCTTGCTTTCAAGATCGACAGCAATAAACCCATACAGATCATAGAAGAACATCCAATTCAAAAGGTCTTGATTTGGAGTCAGATCTCTTTAGGCAAGTCCCTATTCAATTAAGCATCATCCTGTCTGCAATAGGGAGTTCAGGATGCTCACTGCTCCATTGGGTTGATGATGTGAGGACTAAATGAGATGCGAAAGATGCAAAGCACATTGATTTACCCATAATACACATTCAATAGATAATAACTATAACTATACACACACACACACATACACACACACACATACACACACACATATGTTGTCTTAGGAGCATGTGTGATAGACTTGTGGTTTTAATAGATTCCAAGTTCAATAGAAGCCAACGATCTGAAGTGGTCTCCAAAAGTAACTGATTAGACTTGAGCTGTCTTTAAAGAACCGTGACAGGCTGAATGCCCAGAGTGACACTTGTTGCTGAATTCCACATGGAGACACCACAATGGCGTCTTCTGGTCTGCTGCTCTCAGTATCCCCATTAGAACTGGTCCTATACACTGAATCCTCAGCTGGATGGGTTCAGACACACAAGAAGTTACAACCATGGCCTACAAAGACCTGGAATTGCTTACTCTGGAAAGGAAAATACTAAACGGCATTACAGCAGCTGTTTCAAATATTTTTAGGACTGTCACATGAGAGAATTAGTGTTCAATGTAGAGCCAAGATGGTATTTAAAAAAAAAAATCTTTCTACATAAGAAATGCCAGGAGTTTGGAAGAGGCACTAATTGAAAGAATAAATCATGCTCACTAAAGAAGAGCTTTCACTCTACCCTGAAGAAACCTAGTTCTGCCTTGGGCCTTTTTTTTTTTAATCATTGGAGAACCATCTCTGAAAAAAACCCTTTCCGGAGATTTTTTTTTTTTGGACCGGTTTCTGATTGAAACACACCATCACCACCACATTTTCAGAAGAAATATAAGTAAGCAAAGGTACTTCAGTGATGGCCCAGTTCTATTGGGATTAGAACTCTCCACTCTAGTTTTCCTACTGTTCACACCTCTCTTTCCATTAGCAATTGCCCAGGTGTTGTGAATCCCACAAAGCTGTGCTTACACTAACAGTATTAAAAATTCAGCCAGGGCTGAGAAGGTGGCTTCGTGGTAGTGCGCTTGCCTTGCATGCCTGAGTCCTGGGTACAATTCCTCAGTGCCGCATAAGCAAAAAGAAAAAAGTCAGAAGTGGCGCTGTGGCTCAAGTGGTAGAGCACTAGCCTTGAGCTGAAGAGCTGAGGGACAGCGCCCAGGCCCAGAGTTCAGGCCCCACAACTGGACCCCCCCCCCAAAAAAAAAATTCAGCCATGCGCTGGTGGCTCACACCTGTAATTCTAGCAACTCAGGAGGCTAGATCTGGGGATTGCGGTTCAAAGCCAGCTAGGGCAGAAAGGTCCCAAGAGACTCTTATCTCCAATTAACCACTCAAAAACTGGAAGTAGTACTATGATTCAAATGGTAGAGAGCTAGCCTGAGCACAAAGAGGCTCAGGGACAATGCCCAGGCCCTGAGTTCAAGCCCACAACTGACAAAAATAATAATAATAATTCAGCACCTTAGAAGGGTGTGAAGAAGAGGTGTGTAGAGATTGGCAGACAGCACAAGACCCAGCACGTAGTGGCTCCAGCTCACATGGTGGCTTCTGAAAAGCCATCTCAAATTCTCATCTGGGTGGGACTTTAACACTCTCTTTGTTTCCAAATATACTATATGTACCTATATTTTTAAAGAACTAGAATCATATGGTTTGTATTCTGCTCACAACGTAGGGCTTTGATGGAACAGACTCAGATTTCTCTCACCTAATCACTGCCTCTAAATGAGAAAATACAAAAAAAAAAAACTATACCATTCACAATACAAATAAACCAGAAACCCAGAAATCACTGCCTTATAATCAAAACCAGAAAGCTGTATTGTAGCTCTGAACCATTTCCGGAGACAATTAATTCACTGCAGAAACCTTAATTCTACACAGCCTGACATAACTTCTATTCATTTCCAAAGTCACAGATGAAATCGGCTGACAATAACTGACTTAGTTGACTCTTTTGTTCTGGCTATATATTTGTATAAGAATGAAAAACCAACTCCAGTCAGTACCAATGAGCAATTAAGTAATGAGGACAATGGTTGCCCTATGATATTTACTAGATATGGGACTTAGAATGTTTTCTTAAGTTAATACTACATTTGATAAAAATGATAAATTTCTCAAAGTAAACCTAACATCATAACTGCTGATTTTGAAAACTGTTTATTGTTACTATAAAGGTGATGTGTAGAGGGGTTACAGTTCAATTCTGAATATTTAAAGTAGTGTTGTACGAGTTTGCAAGGCATTTTTTCCCTCTTCATTCTTCCACAAGGCATTTATTTGGCAGTAAACTTCAAAAGATCCAACAGTGACTTTCAATTATTTTTATTATTAGCTCCATAATCAACAAGCTTATTAAAAAGAGCAAAGGCAGTAACTTGAACTGTTTGGGACCTGGCATCAGGTTTCAAAGTGATACTTGGCTCTTTTAGAGGGTAACAGATTCAATGACAATTTAATCCGACTTCTTTTTTTGTTCTGTTTTGCTTTGCTTCGTTTCTCTACTGAGAGTTTCCAAGCTTTGGGCAGAGGTGAAAAAAATATAATTGTTTTTCTCTTAAAAAGAATCTCATTCTCAATTTTGTTTTGGTAGTGTTGTAGCTGTTGTTTGCTATTACTACGGTTGATCTCAGAGCCTCTAAATTCTACCTTTGCTTGGCCTGCTGCTTGACTGGGGTTCTATCACTCAAACCATCCCTTCAGCTTGGCTTTTTGCTGGGTTATTTTGGAGATGGAGCCTTGAAGACTTTTCTGCTCAAACTGGCTTCAAACCATGATCCTCTGGGTCTCAGCCTTCTGAGTAACTAGGAATACAGGCATCAGTCAGTCACCAGTACCAATTTAGTTGCCAATTTAGTTTTCCTTGTTTATTTCTCCTGGGTTTTTCTTTTGATTTTAGGATTCATTTTAGTGTATTATTTAATCACTTAGAATATATATCAAATTACATTGTCATGAATTTCAATCATGCTGATTAATGTTGATACTGTAAAACTCAAAAATGTTTTTATAATCATAGATCAATTTTTATCACCTGGATTTGAGAGTTCTAAGAAAATGAGAGAGGAATAAAGAAGGGAAAATTCAGTCATAGTATTCAATATGCATATGTGAAAATGGAACCAGGTAATTTGAGGGTTCGGGTGGGGTTGGGAGAGAAGAGGAAAATGATAGAAGGAGTGGCACTGATCAAGATGCATTGTGCTTATATAAAATGACATAATGAATTGAAACTATTAAAACTACTTAAAGAGAGCAACAATAATCCTAGAGCCAGTTGCTCACACCTGTTATCCTAGCTACTCAGGTGCCTGAGATCTGAGGATTAAGGTTGAAAGCCAGTAAGGCCAGATAAACCCAAGAGACTCTAATATCCAATTAATCACCGAAGAGTGAGAAGTGGACCTGTGACTCAAGTGGTAGAGCACCAACCTTGGCCAAAAAGCTAAAGAACAAGCCAAATTCCATTGTCTAATGTTTGTAATCCTAGCTACTCAGGATGCTGAGATTTGAGGGTCGTAATTCAAAGCCAGATGGGGCAGGAGAGTCTGTAATACTCATCTCCAGTTAACTTCCAAAAAACCAGAAGTGGAGCTGTGGATCAAGCGGTAGTGTGTTAGCCTTAAGCACAAAGCTCTGGAACAGCACCCAGGCCCCGAGTTCAAACCCCAGGACCAGCATGCACACACACACACACACACACACACACACACACACACACACACACACACACACAGAGGTATAATAGTAAAAACATAAAATGAGTTAGTAGGTAATGTTTCCTTTTTTCAAGGTTTGAAATAATGACTTCTAAGCAGTTTTCTCCAAATCTCACTGGAGGCTCTGCTCTTCAGCTCCAATGTCTCTGCCCCACCAGGAGTCCATATCCTTAACAGAGGACAGAAGCTCATGCCATCCTGGAGAAGAGGATGTGGCTTGTACCAATCAGATGCTCTTGACTTCAAAACAACCATAGTGACTGTATTCATGGTAGAATGTTGGCTTCCTTAAGCATGGAAGCAGCATTGTCAGGGTGAGGAATCAAAGCAGACACACTGAAAAGAAGCAATGGAAAAGAATGAGCATGAGTTCCAGTGAACAGAGGAGGTCAGTCTTGGTGCAGGTCCAGCTATTTGATATCTATTTCTCTATGGTCTTCATGCAGAAACAAAGCCTCCATTAATCAGCCTCTGGACCATGCTCTTTCACAACTTCTCAATGATTTGTAGTCAAAGCCAGACTGCTTATCACTGGACAAGACCCAGCAACCACTCTCAAACTTAGCCATGGGGCACCAGCCAACCAACTTTCACAAGCTAGTGACAAACGTAATTGCGATCATCCACTGACTTAGAGTGAGTGGACAATGGAAAATGCAAAGGATGCTTTCCTTTTCATTTGTTGGGAAACAAATGTTCAGAGATGGCCCAAGGTCAAGAGCTCCTTCCTCTGAGGGAGCTGCCACTGGTTGCGGTTTTATTTGTGCCTTCGGTGCTATGGATGCATTTGGTGTATGTAGTATAGATGGCTTATGAGGGCCCATTCGCCCCTTTGTATATTTGCAATGTGGGAATGAGACCTTAGTGCCTCATCTGATTAACGTTTTGGAATGCAATACCCAGTGTTCACTAACTGCTGAGATGAGAACATTTTGAACATTCTCAGTTATAAAATGGTAGGGACAAGGCCTCAGTCAGCAAAAATACAGGCTAACACTACAAGATGTGAAGTGCAGTGACAAGCAATTCATAGCACTTCGTAAAATGGGTTCATTTTCAAAGTGTACAGCGCCTTTTTTTTATTGTGTCGTTACAGACAATGAAGCTATTCACCCCAGATTCCTACAAATTGAGTGAAGAGAGCAGTGTGTGGTTAAAAATGAAGATACCCATATTTTTTCATTACAAATCAAACCCCTGCAGAAGTCTAGATAGAAGGCAATCTCTTCCGGTCCATGGCTGGCTTACCTAATTGATAGTGGTGGCGAGGGTCAAGGGCTTGGTTACCATGAAAGCAATAACAAGCGAGGCCAGTGAAAATCCAACTGCTTCACTTAATTGTGTGTGTGTGTGTGTGTGTGTGTGTGTGTGTGTGTGTGTGTGTGTGTGTGTGTGTATGTGTGTGACTGCAGGTGAGCCCCAGTACTGGGGCAAACCTGTGACAAATTCTATAGCTATCATTACCCAAACCAGTGATCTTTCTTCACACTGGATCATCCCCCTTTAATCCAGGATTTTCATATCAAAATTCCCATTTTAAAAAGAAAAAGGGAGGGAAAAAGACCTGAAGATTTCTTTCTCTTTAAGATTCTTCCCTATCTTGTAGCAAAAGATTAAAATAGTTCTCAGGTAAGGAAATGCTTTTGAAATCACTTAAGGCTTTGCCAGGCAGGTGAGATTTGAAGGAATGCATTTTAGATCCAAATGGGACTTTCTAGGACTCAAAAGGCAGCATTGAGCGTGTTGGTGTGTCTCCAACATGGTCCTCTTATAGAAGGCTGGTGCCTTAGAGCCCTGTGATAGAGCAGCCTGTCCCTCCTGCCTGTGGACTAACAGTGTCCACCTCAAAGCCTAACCCAGTTTAGTTTCTGCAGTTGTGAAATTTCTGTCCACAGAGAAATGCTTATATCCAATTTATCTGATTAACACATGAAACAGAAACTTAATGCCATGTGCATATTTACATACACATGCATGTCCACACACTTAACACACACATACATGAGTATGTATCTAATTCTGGAAGTACTTTATAGTTTGCTGCTGGCCCTGACAACTGTGAGACAGATGGAGTGGGGAGGAGGTCCTGATGGAGGAGGCAGCTGAAAACCTCTCTTTACCTCTTCAAATGAACCTAAGGCCTGACAAGGGCAGGGAGGTTTTGCCAGGGTTGCTGAGCGCCCAAATGGGAGTCAGGCCCTGAACCTGGTTACCCTTAAACCCTACAAATCATTTGCCTTTGCCTCTAATTTCTCTATAGCCTCTAACCCTTCCAGGGTCTTCTTTTGATAGAACTGAGTTGACAGATCTGAAAGGGACCTGGGGTGATGCTCCTAGAATCTGAGAAAACCTACAAAAGTATGTGAAACAGAGAAGCTTTGCATTACCTTCTTGTGCCCAAATTCCTTCTCTCCAAGTTTCCACTAGCTGTGCTGCCTCTTGTAGACCAACAATCCATTTTCTTCCTCTAAGTCCAGAACTGAAGCAACTCTGCTGGATGCTGAGTAGCTTTAAAAAAGTTTCTACTACCTCCCAAATGCAAATAGAAATTCCATCCCACTTCTAACATGTTGATGTATGCAGTATCTCCAAGTTCATCAGCTGGTATGTAAGAGCACAAGGTGACTGTCCTACACAAGGAATTCTCAGTACAGTTAGAATATACCGAGATGCAAGGACAGAGCCACTTGTGACATAGTTAAAACGGTTCTGAGAGCAGATGCACCATGTGGGTCCTAAATGTGTCTGACAGCAGCAAGCTTTTCATGAATCTCTGAGTTGAGGCTTGGCTAAGAACCAGCATCTAAGTCCTTCTGAAGTTTCACTAGAGTAAGAATGTAGAAAGTATGGTCCCCCTCCTCCTCTACCACCTGCTCCTTCATGCAGTGACTGATTTGTGGGAACCTTCCCTGACAGCAAGACTGTCTGTCTTGGACCTTCTCCAGGGCAGAAAGTAGGGAAGACCATCCTTTGGGCATTTTTCACACAGTGATTTTTGAGCTGGCACTCCTAGGGGAAGACAAATTGATATGCTTTCCTAAGTACAGCTGTACACAAGTGATCCCAAGGAGCTCCAGTGCGGCACCTGCTAGTCAGGGATGCCTCATTCTGAGGAATCTCTTGGCCTGGTTAGCATTTTAACCCCAGATACCCAATTTTGATTTCCATACATCTCAAGGCAATGACTTGAAAATTTCTCTGAGTCTTATCTGTTAGGTTAATCCCTCATAAGAGTTGCTTTATTAATTTTTAGTATCTTGTGCCAGTACTGGGGCTTGAACTCAACTGGGACTAACACTTGAGGCACATCTTCCCTTCTGGCTTTTTGTTACTGATTAAGTGGAGATAAGAGTCTCACAGATTTGTTGGCCCAGGCTGGCTTTAAACCTTGATCTTCAGATCTCAGCCTCCCGAGTAGCTAGGATTACAGGCATGAGCCACAGAGTCCAATCAAGTCTTGCTTCTTTTTGTAACTTATATTTTATTGTAAAGGTGATGTACAGAGGGGTTACAGTTACATAAGTAAGGTAATGAGTACATTTCTTTTTTAACAATGTTACCCTCCCTCATTTTCTCCTACTTTTTCCTCTCCCAACCTCCTGTCCTCAAGTTGTAAAGTTCATTTCCAATATAGTGTCTAGTGAGTATCCTTGTTGAATTGGCCCACCCTTTGTCTTACCATTTCTGTGATTCCCCTTCCCCAAATCAGATAAGCTTATATACAAGACAAAAGGTACAGAAATCAAAAACAGTGACAATAGGAAGTAAACCAAAAGAGAAAAAAAGGAAAAAAGAAATAACTGCAAACAGTACAATAACAGAAAAAACCCTCTTGTTTCCATTTATTGGAGTTCATTTTGATAAGCATCATTTTATATGGTCATATGCACATAGATAGCTATTGAGCCCTTGTGATCCTCTCCCAAGAACATCCTCTTTCGTTCTGTGTGCCAATGCTTAGAGTGCTATTTGATTATTCATGTCCAAGTGTAATTATTTGTCTTTTACTATCCATTAGATTGACTTGTAGATTTATAGATATATTCTAGGTATTACAAATGAGGAAAACCATGCAGCCTATGTTTCTTTGGGTCTGGCTTACTTCACTAATATAATTTTTTCCAAGTCTTTCCATTTCCTTATGAATGGGACAATGCCATTCTTTTCAGAGCTATTTGCCTTGCCCATTGTAGGAGAACCATACTGAAAGTGGGTGTAACATTCATAAATAAATGTGTTAAAAATAAATAAATATGTAAAAAAGTTCATATTTATAAAAAAAATTGTTCCCATTTCCAAGTACTTCTACATTCATGGCTCAATGGCTAGAGCAAGTATGATATAGTTACAAAGTCAGACTTCTGGTCCAAAGCTGTCTGTAAATTATGTGTCATAACTTGTATGCAGTATCCTCCAAGTGTATCAATATAGCCTGATTACTAAAGTCTAGCATAGCTATTGTTTTGCTACATCTTTTATATGTGTCAACCTATATTTCAAAATATAGAGAGTCAAATGATCAGACAATAGGATCTAGTTATAACTTTCTGCACCCAGTAAACATCTTTGAGTATAGGTATCTGTTACCCTCAGCATAGACAGAATTGTCTATAGTCATTAAGTTATGCAATACTATTGACTAAAGTATGGGGATTCACTCCTGTAATCTTAAGTGAATATGGGAGGTGAATATTGGGAGGATTGCGGCTTGTAGGACAGCCAAGGGGGAAAGTTCAAGAGATCCCAACTCAACTAATTAAAAAAAAAAGCTGGGTTCAGGGGCATGAACCTGTCATCCCAGCATCCCAGCTATGTGGGAAATAAAAATAGGAGAACCATGATCCAGACTCACCCAGGCATAAAGGTGAGACCCTATTTGAAAAATAGCAAAAAGGTAAAAAGTACTGGGGATGTGACTTAAATACTAGAGCAATTGTCTGGCAATCTCAAGACCCTGAGTTCAAACCCCAGTACCACCAAAAATAAATAAATATTATGTATTATGAATTGATTATGGAGCCAGATTATGATCATCTCACTGTGACTTGGGATATAGATAATTTTGTGCAGGCTTCCTCTGATGTTAAAACTAAATAGTTTACTCCTTTGTTAGAAGGGGAAAAAATCATATTATAGTAAGACATCTACAAGTACTCTGACATTTAATGTAGAGCTTTCATGCAGAAAACACCAGAAGTGAAGTTAGCTGCTTTTGCTAAGGAAGGATGAAAAGTGTGCTCGATCAGAGAGCAATAAAAAACACATGGTTGAGGACAGGGATCTCCCCTCCTCCCCCCACATCCCACTACCCCCCAAAGGAGGTAGACTTTCTTTCCTGGCTGAAATGCTTTGTCATGTAGTGAAATTTCCCTTTAACTTACTATGCAACATCATTTTCTCTGTATTGTTTTCCCTGCCAAATCACTAATCCTTTGTAGAGCTTTATCTGGGAAGGCAATTGCCAATTTTGAAAATTATAGTACACATAGATCAGTCACGTCTAGTCTTCCATACTGAGTCCTACCCCCAGAATCCTAGTCAGAAGAGTTACTGGGAAAAATTAAAGACAAACAAATGGAGATTTTAGAGAGTCTGCCATTGCAGGATTGAGACAAAGGAAGATATGTGTTATAGGTCAGGCTTTTGGGAAACTGGAGATGAGAGAATGGGATGTGGTGAATTTGTAGGGGATTGAAAGCAGTAGGACTGGGCACAGAGACACTCTAGACTATGAGCCACAGCAGAGCCTTCAGCCCAGGCCCCAGTGGCATTCTGGAGCTTGCCTGGTCTTGCAGCACTGGAACAAAAGCATTAACATTTATTATGTGCTACCGGTTAGCCTCAAGATGCAAGTTCCACAGCCATTGTCAGTGTAAGAAGCTGCTGAGCAGAAGCTTAGATGAGATCCCTGCCCAATCAACAGTCCCAGAAAGCTACAAGTGACATGCTCAGTCCTTATGCTACAGGGAGCCCTAGTGTATGCTGGGAGCTCATCCTGTTTGTTCTCCATGGTCAGAGTTCTCTTTCTTTCTAGTTCTCACTTTCCTTGGATACTTACTTAGGACAGAGTAGAGTTGGTTTTAAAAAAAATCTTCTCTATCACTATGTACAACTTTCCTACAAGGATCACTTTAAAAGGCAGATGAGGTTTGATGAACGTGAACCACACAACTCAAGGTGGAAACAGAAGGGAGGGAGGGAGAGAATGAGGGAGCAGAAGACACTATAAGAAAAGAATGTGGGCTGGGAAGGGGGCTCAGTGGTAGAGCGCTTACCTTGCATGCCTGAGGCCCTGGGTTCGATTCCTCAGCACCACATAAGCAGAAAAAAAAAAGCCGGAAGTGGTGCTATGGCTCAAGTGGTAGCGCACTAGCTTGAGCTAAAGAGCTGAGGGACAGCGCCCAGGCCTAGAGTTCAGGCCCCAAGACCGGACCACCCCCCCAAAAAGAAAAGAAAAGAATGTACTCTTTACCTGTCTCATGTAATTGTAAATCCTTTGTACATCACCTCTATAATAATAGCAATCAAGTGAAGTAATAATAAAAAAAGAATTTCCTCTAAGGGTCGCTTTAAAGGACAGATGAGGTTTGATGTCCAAAATAAAACTTGGTTGACCAAATGCAACCATGCACAAACCTTTCCAGAAACACCCATTGCACAAGGCTGAATGCTTTATGGACCAGGCACCTTTTATGGAGGTCTCCTGGAGGCCTCAGCTTCCAGGAAGGTCAAGCCTCACCCGTCTCGAGAAGCAGCTTATGGCTTGCGACTAGGAGAGTTAACCACTCTTGACCTCCAGCGATTTCAGACTGGTTCACTTGAAAACTCCTTTTTTCCTTTTAAGCTATTGTTGAAAACCTCACTTTTCTTATAGAAGGTAAAAGCATAGAAGGCCTTTTCTCCAGAGGCAGCCTGGGGCTATAACACAAGTATAGCTTTGGAGCCAGAACCTGATTTCCAAAGCTAGCTGACCTGTCTGTGTGTTCTGTGACCCTTACTTACCTTCTCTGAGCTACAGTGTTGTCAACTCAAGATGATTTATGAAAGCTGAGTTCTCCATTGGTTCTTCAGATGTCAGATGACCACTGGGAAAGATGACCATGGGGAAGACTTTCCATGGAAGTTAGCGGACTTGCCTAAGAGATGGTACAGGATGTGGCACTATGGCTTACGTGGTAGAGCCTTGAACATAAAGAGGCTCAGGGATAGCACCCAGGACTTGAGTTCAAGTCCCACAACTGACCCTCCCTCAAAAAAAAATACAGAGATGCTACAGTGCGAAAGAGGCAAAGCAGGGGCCAGCATCCAGCCTTCCCCTCCTGGGTAGTACTTTTGCCCACAAGCTGCTTCTGATCCCTGGTCAACAGGAATTCTTTCACTGAAATGTAGAGAGACTCTGCAGCTCAGCCCCACAGAGCCTTCCAGAAGATTACAAAACAACATAATGTCTGCCAATGCTTTTGAGCCCTGTCTTGGAAGCAGGACACTCTTCAGATCTGAAGGGCTATTATTCAAAAATTGTTACCTAAGTCATTATGCTAAAATCCACCTTGGGCTCCAGAAAGAGGAGAGAAGGCCACTTGTGTATCTCTAATAGAATTACCACACATGCACATCCATCCGGGTATGTGACTGTCCCTGAGACAGGGCAAGCGGGAGGGCGGAAAGAGAGCCTCTTTAAAAAGGAAATTACTGTGCTGCATATTTTCTATTATTTCCTGCCCCATTTATTTAATCAGTCTAAATTAAGAGTTCTTGTAATTCCCTAGCATTGGTGGATAAGCACTCAGCAAGCTCAAGTGCACAGGGCCTATAGATTTTCTACCCTTTTGCAGGTATTCATTTCCAAAATGCAATTACCATCTAACATGAGTCATTTCCTCCCATGTAGGCCATTTCAAACATCCAGCAGCAGAGAGCCCAGGAAAGGTTGAGCCCATTCATTTGGAATGTCCAGATTTGTCAAAGCAACATGGAAGAGGATAGTTCGCAGATACTTCCCATTCATTCCCTCCTACCCCCCCCCCCCCCACCACCAAGGGAGTCAGCAGAAGATGCTGTAGCATCTGATTCTCATCTTCTCACCTCCTCCCCAGGAAGTGCCCTGGATTTTTCTGAATGGCTCCATGTCGGGGAAGTATGGGGTTGGTGAACTTGGGAAAGAAGAGCAGAGATGAGATTTTTTTTTCATTAGCGTACTGTCTGAAATTAAGAGGGGATGAGCAGTTATGACTGTCTTCTTTGTCCATATCAGGGGGAATCATTTCTTTTACATGGATATCTTTATATAATTATTTTTATTAAGTAGTTATACAAAGGGGTTTTAGTATTCAGAAATCAGATTATGAGTATGATGCTTTTGTGTGTGTATGCATGCGCTTATGCCAGTCCTGGGGCTTGAACTCAAGGCCTGAGCATTTTTTGCTCAAAGCTAGCACTCTACTACTTCAGCCACAGCTCTAGTTCCAGCTTTTTATGGGGCGGGGGAGAGGTTAGAGATAAGAACTTCATGGACTTTCCCTCTCAGACTGGCTTTGAACCACAATCCTCAGCTCTCAGCTTTCTGAGTAGCTAGGATTACAGGTGTAAGTCACAGGCACCGAGCTTACAATGCATTTTGATCATAGCACATGCTTTTTGAAGCATAATAAAAACCTACAGTGAATATTGTTGAGAAGCAATAGCATAGGACATGTGTAAGGGCCTCATTTTAGGGATCAAAGATCTGAGCCACCCTGTGTCTTGTGATCAGGAGCTTGTATGACCCAGGGCAATTCATTTGCCTAGCCTAGACATCAGTGTTGTCTGCTATTAAATGAGGTTGTGCTGACTGGTCTGCATGGCCTAGAGCATTCAACAGAACTGAGTGTTCCAAGCAAGCCCAACAAGTTATTGCATGAAAGTGCCAACATTTATGTCCTTCTGTCCGTTATACAGAGAGATAAAGTCCATGTCACCCCAAAATAAGCACAGTGAGGGCTGAAGACATGGCTCATGTAGTAGAGCTGCCTAAGTAGGAAGTAAGAGACTGTATATTCAAACCCTAGTACTGCCAAAAGTAACTGAATAATAGATAAACACAGGGATGCTATTGCAGGGAGAAGGGTGGGAAGGGAACATAATGATTTCTGTAAATCTGCCTTACTGCCAGCTCTATCTTCTCCCTGACTTTGAACTTGTGAGTCAATACACATCTTCAGTGACTGCTTCCTGTATAACAGTTATGTACAGCATAGTTGTCATGTGAGTGACTGGCCTCCTTTAGAAATTACTGACCACAGAATAACAGGTTTGCATAACCATGGGAATGAAGAAGAACAAGAGGACACAGGAAGAAAGATCCATGACAGGAAGTCCTTACAATGAGCCCAGGTAGTAAGAGAAATACACTTCCAGGAGGATGATCAAAGACAGGACTATTTATGCAAGTGCTGATAAAGCCAGAGGAACATAAGGATAGAGCAGAGTCCCAGGGATAAGACAAGGCAGCTGTCAGCACTAGCTGGAGGGTACAGGAATTGGAATTCTTGGAACCAGTGTGAGAAGAAACATCAACTAAGCATAATGGCCAGCCTGAGGTGACCATCTATAGAAGAACCAGGGAATGAATAACCCAAACCACATCTTCTTCCTCTCTCTACTTATTGCTGTTACCCTGATTGGCCAAGACCGCAGGGCATCTATTAATGCAAGCCCAGCAGATCAGCCTCCTGGCCAGAGAAAAGAGTGGAGAGAGGAATTCTGGGAGCCAAGGCAGCATGAACTCCACTCAAAAGAGGTAAGACACTAAGGATACTGAATGCCAAGTTGTGAGCATTAGGGCCAGGAATGTGACTCAGTGGTAGAATGCTTGCCTAGCATGTATGAAGCCCTGGCTTTGATTTCTCAGTACCACATAAACAGAAAAAGCCAAAAGTGGTGCTGTTGCTCAAGTGGTACAGCGCTAGTCTTGAGCAAAAAAGAAGCTAAGGGACAGTACCCAGGCCCTGAGTTTAAGCCCCAGAACCAGAAAAAAAAGTGAGTATTAATAACCCTTGCCTTCCACTTCTTCCAACGTTTATTAAAAATTTACTATTATAGCCAGTACCATAGTGAGTTATACCTGTAATCCTAGATAATCAGGAGGCTGCAGTCCAGATGTTTGAGGTTCAAAGCCAGTCCAGACATGAAATCCATTTCCAATTAGTCAGCAAATAGACTGTAAGTAAGCCAAGCAAGTAAGAGACCCTGAGTTAAAGCCACAGTACTTACATTAAAAAAATAATAATAACCACTGGGAAAATCAATTAAGAATCCCTTCCTGGAATTTATCTCTTTTTTTGGTGTTGTTAGAATCTCCAATATAGATTTCATTATATTTTAAGGCTGATGTCCAAAAGCCAATAAGGGCAAAAAGAAAAGAAGAGGGAAGTCTACATTTCAAGAAGCTGCTTCTCCTGTGCCCAGAACCACAGCACTCTGAAGCCACAATGCTCAGTCCTTGTGAAGAGAAAGTATAAAAATCCTGAAGGAAATGTTTGGTCCTTCTACATGATTGAAATAGTGGCTATAACATCAATAGTTCTGTGACCTTTAGTCAAATTTAAGCTCTGTATGTCTTTAAGTGTCATAAAGTCTTCTGCATATGACAATTAGATCACTAAAGAAGTAAGCAAATGGTTTTTTTCTGCTTTTTTTTTTTTTTTTTTTTGGTTCCGGTCATGGGGACTAAAGTCTGGGCCTGGGCACTGTCCCTCAGCTCTTTAGCTCAAGGCCAGCGCTCTACCACTTGAGCCACAGCGCCACTTCCGGCTTTTTTCTTTTTTTGCTCATGTGGTGCTGAGGAATCAAACCCAGGGCCTCATGCATGAAAGGCAAGCGCTCTACCACTGAGCCAACTTCCCAACCCCAGAAGTAAGCAAATGTTATGGCAACTAATAGCAACTGCTAGCTTGTGTAGGAAGGTAACTGGGAGGGATAGGATCTATTGTCTGGTATGGTCTGAATGTGCCCAATACACTGCCAAATGCTGTGGGATGGGAGATGGGACCTTTAAGAGTAAGGGCCGTAGGACTGGGAATGTGGCTTAGTGGTAAAGTGCTTGCCTGGCATGCATAAAGCTCTGGGTTCAATTCCTCGGTACCACATAAAACAAGAAAAAGCTGGAAGTGGTGCTGTGGCTCCAGTGGTAGAGTGCTAGCATTGAATAAAAGAAGCTCAGGACAGTGCTCCAGCCCTGAGTTCAAGCCTCAGGAAGGGCCTTATGGAAGGTGTTGTACTTAGAAGACACAAATAAAATTCTCACAGGACCTCGGTTAGTTCTCAAGAGAGCAAATTCTGATCAAGCAAGATCACCCCCATGAGATTGCCCCTTCTGCCTCTCTCCTTCTCTAGCGTGTTGTGATACAGCAAGGGCACCTGATACAGGAATTTTTGTTCTCCAAAACACAAAGAGCTAAATAAATCTCTTTCTTTATAAGGTACCTGGTTTCAGGTCTTTTGTTGTAGCAACAGAAAAGACACTAAGACAGGAAGGAGAAAAAAGAAGGGAAGAATCACAGGAGGAAGAGAGGAAAGTAGTAGAGTATTTATTAAGCCACTAAGTAAGATCTGAAAAAAGGGGGTGATGAAATTGTTCTTCTTAGCTATCTTAAGCTTGGCAAATCACTGACAGAGCAAGAGCAGGGTGACTCAGGGATTCTAGCAGCAACTATTGTGCCACATGAATGCAAGGTCTGGTTTGATTGGTTATAGTCTCTGATTTGTTGGTTCTAAGTGAAAATTCCAGGGCTAAGGGTGTGGCTCAAGCGGCAGCAACACAGGGTGTGAGTACAAATCTTAGTATAACTGCTTCAAAAATGTAAATTCCTGAGAGAATGAGGAAGTGTGTGTGTGTGTGTGTGTGTGTGTATGTGTGTGTGTGTAAGAGAGAGAGAGAGAAAGAGAGATTTTCATTGTTTCAGCTTGGGTCAGGTCAATTAATAATAGTTGGAATTGGGAGAGGCTTGCATGTTCATAGAGTAAACATGACTCATGCAAGTTCTCCTTTGTGTTCCTAGTGAACATGTCTAGGGACAATAAATTGCAAGGGACAATGCATCCCCTGCCCCCCAGTGCCCCATCCATCTCTAGGAATGTTGTAGTATGCAGGTCCAATACAGAGACTTCTTTGTGGATGTCAGCTATTACCATTTCCACGTTTAGGAGAGAAGGAGCATTTATAACCAAAGGTTTTTTTTTTTCCCTTGAAGACATTTGGCAACCAATTGGCTGCTGATGTTAACTTTTCCATTTATGTTCTTTTTCTCCTTAGATTATAAATCCATGGGCAGGGAAACCATTTTATTCCACCTTTTCTCTAAATCCTCATTATGGAATGCTTTATAAACTGGGTTCCCCTAAAGAAATTCACTAATCTGAACAGACATCAAATCTATTGAAAGCAAAATATTTCTCAATTTGCCTTTCCTCTAAAACCAAGTCATAAAATCAGCATTCGCTCAATGGGCTAGAAATTTGGACTTAAAGAAAATTCCTCAACATTTCAAGTTTAAGGGAAAAAAAATAAACTTGCTGGGCACCAGTGGCTCAAGCCTGTAATCCTAGTTATTCAGGAGGTTGAGATCTGAGGATCGTGATTGAAAGCCAGCCAGGGCAGAAAGTCCATAAGACTCTTATCTCCAATTAACCATCAGAAAACCGTAAGTGGTGCTGTGGCTCAAGTGGTAGAGAGCTGGCCTTGAGCTGAATAGCTCAGGGACAGTGCCCAGAGTTCAACCCCCACAACCAACAAAAAAAGAAAAGAAAAGAAAAAACCCTTAACATATGCAATCCCAAACAATATTTCAAAAGATTATCACATCAATATTCACCCTGACAATTCTGATCAAGTGGTAGGAGTCACCTGGTACCATGTAGAAAAGAAAGAGACAGAGACAAAGAAAATACCCTCACCAATTATTCATGTCTGGGATGGACACAGGTTAAAAAGTAGCAGCATGTACCTTAGTACCTAGAATAGTTGGCATTCCTGGACCATATTCAGAAGTTGAAGGAAAATATGTAAAACTGGAATCCATATGGATAAATTGAGATCAGTACGAAGCAAGAATTAATCAAAGTATAATTATAACCCTGTCCTCAACTTAGAAGTGACTTGAGGATTGATTGAAGGCAGATAATGCCTTAAAGTTTATTTATATAGATAATGCCTTACTAATAGGCATTGTTAACATTGTATAAATAATAATAGAACGAGATGATTGTCAAGATTTCCATTACGTGATTTGTTACTTAACCAAGTCGTAAGTTTGCAAATCAGGCATGTAGGTGACAATTGTGCATGCTTATGTTCTGGCTTAGGTTCAACTATACTGAACATAAAATTCAAATGCAAGTGGTTTAAAAAAGAGATGTCTTACTATACTTTTCTTTGTCATATTGGTTTGGAGCTCTGCAGTCATCCCTAACCTGATCATATTGTACCTTTCTAAGAGGTTTCGTTGTCCAAGACAGATGCTGAAACTCCAACCTTCATAAGTCCATGACAGCCAAAAAGAAAAGGAACAGACAAAATAACAAAGAGATGTGTTTTCCAGCTTTCCAGAAGCCCCACTCAATGACTTTTAATTACATCCTACTGGCCACCCCAAAAGTCAGGAACGCTTAGCCATCTATGGAGAGGAAAATGGATTTTTCATAGGCAGGCAACTAAAGGTCTCTGCCTGTTAGAGACATGCAGCCACCAGGCCCTTAGTGCTCTTCTTAGACTATAGGCTCCAGGAGAACAGAAGCCATGCTTACCTCTATGGAAGCCCTACCCACCCTGCCTCGACCACTTCCAGTCCCCGCTGCCCTCATGAAATAGAGTACAGAAGGGCCCAAGACTCCTCTGCAAGTAATTATTAAGGCAGAATTGGAGCCTCCATCTGGTCCCAAAGCCCAGATTCCCCCTCCCCCATCTACATTTTGAGACTGGTATGAAGCAGTTAACCACAGAACCAGGAAATGAGCTAGAGAGGGGACTTGAGGCTAATCAATGACAATCTTGAATATCTTTTCCTGGGGTTCTATTAAAGATCCCACCAGAGACTATGTAAGGGCAGAAGGAAAGGACAGAATATCACCCAAATCCAAGTTAACCCCCAATTGGCTTGGACCAAGGCCATACCAGCGGGGCTAGTAGAAAGGCATGACCTTGAGATACATGTTTTGGGATCTACAGGACAGGATCATTGGAAAAGAGTGGTAGCAGAAAGCTCAGGTTTCCAGGATGAGATGCAGAAGTTAAGATGACAATGATCACAATTAATAGAACTGGCAGGTTTTCCCAAGAGAAATGTTAGGAGGGGCTTTGTTTTCCCCACAGAAAACCCACAACAACAACAACAAAAACAAAATCCAGTCAACAGGCTGGTGGAATGAGTTTGCTTTTAATCTCTGCTGATAATCACATAAATAATCTGCAGTCTCAGTAAAATTGTTTCTATTACAGGCTGAGCAGATCAAACTGAGTGAAGATAAACCATCTAGGAACAAGCTTACTCTTCTCAGTTCCCACTGGAGGGGGATGGGCATTGCCCAAACTGGCCAGCTGTACAGCCTCTAAAGACTATTCCAGTCAGAGCAACTGCCCCAGAACCTGGCCTCTTGGAAAACCAAAGCCAGGGTAAGACTTCTAAATGTGGCTTTTCTTTTTAAGCCCAGCAACTTCATTTCTACAACTACCTTCAGGTTATAATTATCAGAATCCTCCCTCCCTCCCTCCCTTCCTTCCTTCCTTCCTTCCTTTTCTTCTTTCCTTTCTTCTTTCTTCCCACCCCTCTCCATCCCTCTTTCCTTCCCTCCCTCCATTCTTTTCTCCCAGTCTTCCTTCTGTCTCCCATTCAAAGTTAAAGACAGGAGAAACATTTGAGAACATTTGCAATTGGAATTATTCCCATGGTCAAAGCACTGGCTTCCAATTTTCTTGATTATCTGAACAACTCAGAATTCGCCAGACTTTATTTTGCTAACAATTACTTTGCTAGCATTTTCCATTCAATTATTGCTTTATGGATGCTTTACAATGTTTTTGAAATAGGAACAAATTTGATTTATGCAGTGGAACACAACATCAGCCAGTTTATTTAATTATGGGACAGAAATTCATATGGGAATCTTTAAAAGAATTTTCCATCGTCAATTAGCTTTTGAAAACAAAGAAAATTAAAACAGAAATTGAAGAAAGCTATGAAAGCATGTGTTAAGACCACTAGTATGGAAGGTATCTTCTTTGTTTAACACCATCTTTTCCCCTGTCCCCTGCCAATCTTGCTATTAAACTATTCCAAAAATATGTTATTGTGTACTTTTCCCAAGTTAAATTATAACCAGATGGATTTGTTTCATTAAAAAAAAGTTACAAAGAGTTGAGAAAAAAAAAAGCCAAACATTATCAGTAATATACATCCAAAATAATACTCAGAATCTACTTGCCTCCTGATCTTCCTAATTTTAAAGCTTCATAACACACTTGTGGGGTAGTTTTTGTATTTTTAGTAAATTCATTGCCAATTTACTTCTGATTTCTTTTAGTTTCTTTGGAATTTGTGGGTCGCATGGGCAAACGAAGCAGATACAGGCTTCTGTCTTTTGAGTTAAGAAAGTCATTATTTAGCCCATGTTTTCCATACAGAATCATTAAAGACTTGAGGATATAATTGTCCCCATCTCATTAGCTTCCTAACAAGAAAAATATTATTCAGAACATATTGTTTAAGAATTGCCAGTTCAATCTTGTATCCCATTTTTTTTTTCAATCCAACTTCCAGAACATGAAAATCCAAGTGAAAAGTTTTTGGTGTCATTATTAGTAATTGTCAGATCATGTAGTCTTTGCTATTGCTGGAAGGAAACCGATAGGTTTGAAGATCTGCTTGGCATTGTAAAATCTCTGGTCTAACTCTCTTTGATGTTTCTCTGGGTGTCATTAAATACTTAATCCTCTTCATTGCCTGTACCATATCATCTCATAAATTTTGCAGAGGAACAGTCCCTGATCTACTCAATGCAATGTTTGACTTCATCTTTTGGTAGGTGGATATATAAGAAGAGAAAAATTGGTCCAAATTTCTCAGCACATTTTTAAGGGAAACTGAGTTAAGTTTATTTGAAAGTGAAAGGAAAGCCAGGAAAGGTAAGTAACAAGACTTTCCATCTACCCAGAAAGAGGCCCAAAGAGCAGTCCCTCTAGCACATTTTTAAGCACTTCAAGATTATAGCCCAAATGTCCCCCCCCCCCCCCCCGTGAAACCCTAGAATCTATGTCTAAAACTCTACTGTTACACTCAGAACTACCTCCAATATCCAGCCAAAGGAATCAGAACCTGGACCCATGTAATTCCTAAGCAAATGGCAAATGATATTTAAATCTATATCATTCAAAAGAACTCTGTACTCTCACTACTGTAAGACTTAGTCTCAAAACATAGTTATAAGCTATAGCCCACTGTGAGCTCTCACTGGAGACACAGATAGAAATTTCATCAAATACATCACTTGGACTGAAAGACCACTTTTGTCAGACAGTGCTGTTCTAATTTAACCCACAAATCCTTCTCAATAATCCTTCTTTTTCTCTCATATCTATAGGAAGACAAAGTGCCTTCTGCCCAGGTTTAAAACTGTTTTCTGAGCAGCTGCCAGCTCTGTTCTAACACCTGCTGAAAAAAACCAAGCCCCTCTGTAAAGCTTCCCTGTCTTGGGGTTAGTGAGGCTCAAGTCCATGGCCACTAATCCAGGGTTGCCAATACCATGTAGCCTGTAATTATCGACTCTAAAAGACACACACAAACACACTTCTCATATTACATCAGTGCATTATTAGTTACTTTACATTTCTTTATTTTTTAATTATTATAAAGGTGATGTACAGAGGGTTATAGTTATATAAGTCAGGTTAAGAAAACATTTCTTTTTGGACATTCTCTCTCAGTTTTTCCCTCCTACTCCACCCACAAGTTGTAATAGTTCATTTTCAACATAGTGTCGAGTGAGTACCACTGCTGCATTTGGTCACCCCTTACCCTTCCATAGACAGATAAATGATCAAACAAGACAAAAATAACAACAAAGAAATGACCTCTTATTTCCATTTCCTGGAGTTCATTTTGATAAATATTATTTTATATGATTAGCGGTATATAGGCATGGTGCCTTGTTCCTCTCCTTAGAGTATCCTCCCTTGGTCTCACTGATTATGAATGCCTAGAGTCCTGTATAATTTATCATGTCCAAGTATTTTAGATCTAGTTTCCACATATGAGAGAAAACATGGCACCATCAGTCTCTCTGAGCTTAACTTACTTCACATCACATGATTTGTTCAGGTCCATGCATTTCTCTGCAAATGACATAATATTATTCTTTCTAATGGCTGTGTAAAATTCCATTGTGTATAGGTACCACATCTATTGTAGGGCATCTGGGCTGTTTCCATAACTTGGCTATTATGAATACTGCAGCAATGTATCTCACATTCTTTCTTTTTTTCTTTTTTCTTTTTCTTTTTTCTCTTTTGTTGGTCGTGGACTTGAACTCTGAGCCTGGGTGCTGTCCCTCAGCTCTTCAGCTCAAGAAAAGTGCTCTACCACTTGAGCCACAGCGCCACTTCCTAATTTTATCTTTTTTATTTTGCTTTATTTTATTTTTTAAAAGGATTAGAGTTTGAACTCAAGACTTCATGCTGATACTCTACCATTTCAGCCACGTCTCCAGCTTGATCTTATGCTGGTTATTTTGGAGTCTCATGGACTTTTCTGCCCAGTCTGGCCTTGAACTTCCATTCTCTGGATCTCAGCCTCCTGAGTCTAAGATTTACAGATGTGAACCACCAGCACCAAGCTATTTTCAATTTAAAAATTTATTAGTGTATAGTAATTAATAGTAATTATAAGAAATAGTGGGTTTCACTCCCCTCCCCATTTTTTGTCAGTAGTGGGGCTTGAACTTTGGGCCTGGGCACTGTCCCTCAGTTCTTCAGCTCAAGGCTAACACTCTATCCCTTAAGCCACAGCACCACTTCCAGTTTTCTGATGTTTATTGGAGATAAGAGTCTCATGTACTTTCCTGCCCAGGTGGGCTTTGAACCACTATCTTCAGATCTCAGCCTCCTGAGAAGCTAGGATTACAGATGTGAGCCACCAGCTCCCAGCCACCTTCCCATTTTTATACATGCAAATGCTGTGCTCTGATTAAGTTTACCTCCTTCCTGCCCTGTCTTGTCTCTTCTTCCATCTCCTTCTGGTCTTTTTCCTCCTCTCAAATAGTTCTCCACATGATTTTACCTTGCCATGGAACGACATTTTACTTTGGTCACACTGGGGTCTGTGTCCCAGTCCACGACAACAATTCTGTTAAAGGACCTGAAGTGTTACTTTATGAGCTTTCCCACATAGAAGAGTATTTAATAGAGGCCATTTCAATCTCCTCTTACTTTCATCTGGATGAAAGAAAGCACATTGATAAACGTTCACAAACAACCATTGTTTTCTAGCTTGCAGCCCTTGGTACTTCATCATTCTCTGGTTGAACCAAATACAACAGACAACAGTTAGAGATCTCATTTTATGGGGGAAGCTGTTGTTAATGAATGACTCCAGGAATCCCAGTGACCCAGGAACATAAGAAGTATATCAGATACATGCTCCCCTGGAAGAAGTTTTTTCTTCTTTTGCCAAAAATCCTCTATAGCTGAGTATAATACCTGGCAAGGTGGTTTTAGTTTGGAGTCTGGGGCTTTAAGTCAGATCTTAACTCCACCCCTTCCCTGAGGAGATTTCTCTTCTCTGACCTGATTGGTGAGACAAAAACATTCATCAAAAGCTGGGGAGGTGAGGAGGAGAGGGAAGCTAGCTTCAGTGAGCAGAAGACTGGAAAAATATGGGCAGAGGAGGGAGGAGGTGGGAGAAGGGTGGGTAGACCCACACACACCTCTCTTTTCAGCCTCTGGCCTGTAGTGTCTGTCACACAGTTGCTGTGTCTTGCTGCTCTTTAATTCTGTTGGCCTAGCACTAGTACCAGCAGGTCATGAGGTGAGTTCATGTGTTTTGCCAAGTCCCATTTATTTCAGCCACAGCTTGCAACTTCCTTTCAAAATATGAAGTTCTACATGGGCTATTACCAGAGGAGGCCCTCCAAGGCTTCACCTACCTATTTCTGCCTCAAAGTTGTGTTTTGCTCTTTCTCTCTCTTTCTGATACACACTTTGTGACAATCACGTTTACTCCCGTGACTTGACAATCAGCTCATCACCAAGGGCCTACCGTGGGCCAGACACTCTTCTGGGCCTTTTATCGCCTCTGTCTAACTGTACTCATCTTTGTGTAAGAGTAGTCTCTTAACTTATGGGAGAACCAAAACTGAGGAACTTAAGGCACAGAAGGCAGAAGGATGTGAACTTGTTCATGTGTGCCCACGAGAGCTGGGTGAAGAAGGATGCTTAGTCTGGGAAAATGCACTGGAGGCTACAGAGAAGGCGGCCTCCCAAAGTCCCCCTAGCTCCTTCTCCCCAGCAAGAGAAGAGGCTTGTGTACCTCCTTGGACTATCTCTCAGTCCCTTTTTATCAAAAACAAATGCCTCTTGCTTGAAGCTTTTTAGCCTGGCTAATGGTTCATCTTTGCTATGGTTCTTTTTGCCCAGGGCTGAGTTTTCACTTCCTGGGCTACAGGGAGACCAGGAGCAGCTTGAGTATACTCATCTCCTCCAGTCTGGCTGACTTCTCTTCCCTTGATCATCTTACTATCTAATTTTCTGACTTGGATCCACCTTACTCACTATGTCCCAACTAGATTTCTAGCTCTGTGATTTCTATCTCTTGTAATCTTAGCTCCTCGGGAGTAGAAGGATCCTGGTCAGAGGTCAGCCTGGGAAAAGTTAGTCTGAGATTCTATCTGAAAAGCAAAAAAAAAAAAAAAAAAAGGTAGGATGTGGCTTAAATAGTAGGGAGCTTACTTGGCAAATATGAAGATCTGTGTTCAGACCTTTAGTCCTTTAGTATTTGTGTGTGTTAGAGTCAATGTATAAACCCAATGTGTGTGTGTGTGTGTGTGTGTGTGTGCGCGCACACACACACACATAAGGTATGAACAGAGAGTCTCATTTCTTCCTGTACTCACAATCAACTAAGCAGCTTTGGAGTCATTGCCATTGCCTGGGCTTCTGCCAGATCTGTTGAGTCAATCTCTGGATATGAAGCAGGGATTAAGCAGGAATCATCTTAATTAAATGCTCTCAGATGATTGTAACATGGAATTATCCCTGGTAAAGAACCACTACCTAGAGGACTACCATTAAATACTAATATTTAAGTATTGATCACTATCTATGAAGTGAACTAGATAGCTTTGGGTTCACTTTCACACCCATAAGAATAAAAAACCCCTTTCAACACTGACCTGCAAGGTTTTCAAAACAGCTTTTAGCCCAGTGTTTTTTTTTTTACAGAACTGTTTTGTAATTCTATTGTTGAGTTATTAGTGCTTCTTATTTTGTAATGTATAGTGTTATGATTTGGTTTATAATTTACTGTACTTGTTAAATCAAGTATTTTTCAAAGGGTAATCTATTAATCAGGCTATTTCTGGCCACCTGTGATTCTTAAAGAATCACAGACAACTGTGTTGGAGACTCAAGTTTTGAGCCTTGGGGTCACATTTTTAACAAGCCTAGTGTTGATTTGCAAGCATTCAAAGTGTAAGGAGAAGGACTTGCTTATGTTGACTGTGATTCATGTGGCCTATGTAGTGGTACAGCAGCACTAAGTGTGCAGGATAGTTTAGTGAGCACTGTGTGACTCCGGCCATGTGAAACACGCATGACACTGACTTCTTTCTTTTTCGCTTTTCTTTTGGGTAGCACTAAGATTTGAACTCTGCACCTTGAGACTTGCTTTCCGAGTCTCCAGCTTTTTATTGGAAGCATGTGATTCTGCTTTTTACTTAATGATCTCTGGTACGGAAACTACACTTTATTGAAGATAACTGCTGAATATGTGGTTTTTATTCCCTTCCTTTTTAATTATGTCAGTTGAAGCAAATAGATCTATTAGTGTTATGAAATTAATAATAATATGAATTGTTATATAATAATATCAATCATCATCATTACTATCAGCTTACATTAGTTATACAGTGGGATTCGATTGTTACATTGTGACATTTATACATGTTTACAATATAATCCACTCAATCTCATCACCTCTATTACTCTCCCTTCCCTCTTCCCCCTTCTCTCCTTCACAAAACAATTTCCACAGGTTTCCTTTCTCAGTTTTCATAGTTGCAAGCATTCTATTTGGACCACTTTCAACATAGATTTCAAAATTATTTACCTTCTATTATTCTTTTTAACCTCCCTTCTCCTTCTAAGCAGTTCCTTAGTTAGATTCATGTTATGTGTTTATATGCTCATAAATGTATATGTACATACATGCATTGTATATACATATATGTGTACATATACATCCATATATATCTGTAAGTATATGCATATATGCATGTGTATGAATATGTACATATAGGTCTAGCTTCCACATGAATGAGAAATACTATATTTTGGTTTTTGAGCTTGACTTGTCTTGCTTAGTATGATATCCTCCAATTTCATTCATTTAACTGCAAATGGCATGTGTAATATTCATATATATATGACTATGCATACATGCATATAAACATGTGGCAATTACACACATATTACATATATGACTGTGTGTTTGTGTATGCATGCATACATGCACATACAGATCACATTTTCTTTATCCATTCACCTGTTGCTGGACACCTTGGTTGATTCCAATGTTTGGCTCTTGTGAACAGGGCTGCAAATAAGTTATGCAGGTTTCTTTCTGGTATATTAATTTACTCTCCTTCAAATGTATGCTCATTAGTGTCATGGTGTATTTTTAGTCTTTTGAAGAACCTCCATACTGACTTCCATAGTGGTTGCAGTAGTTTACATTCCCACCTATATTATATGAGGGTTCTTTACCCATTCTCATCACATCCCAGCATTTGTTGTTGTTTTCCTGATGGCTGTCATTCTGACTGGATTAAAATAGGATGTTAGTGTGAAATACACAGATCTTGAGGTTGGACCTTCATGGGTTGTACTATGCTAAGATTTTTTTCATAAACAGATTTAGTCTAGAACACAATTTTCCCAGTTTCATAAAAAAAAGTGTCTAGTTGTTGTATGAAGAGTGGATAACAGCCTTGAAAACTAGGTTTGGAAACAAGTCTCTAATTGATATTCAATTCAGGGTTAACATACACAGAGCTTAGTTCTAATCTCTGGATTCCTAGAGGTTTTTTTTTTTCTTAGACAAAGTATCTAATACCTGCTTTATAATGCCTCAGCATCACTGATGAGACAGAATATAAAAATCTTTTGAACATCTGAGATAAAAGCACATTTAGTATAGAAAGTAATCCATTAGGAGCTGGGAAGATGGCTCAGTGGTAGAGCACTTGCCTTGCATGCATGAGGCCCTGGGTTCTATTCCTCAGCACCACATAAGCAGAAAAAGCCAGAAGTGGTGCTATGGGTCAAGTGGTAGAACACTAGCCTTGAGCTGAAGAGCTGAGGGACAGTGCCCAGGCCCAGAGTTCAGGCCCCATGACCAACAACAACAACAAAAAAATCCAAAAATCAGAAAGTAATCCATTAATACATTAGTAGGCAAATGACTACTTCTTCTGGTGAATCTGGAATTTAATGATATTTTCTAACAGGCAGATTTCACTGCAAAGGCTATCAGAAAAGACACAAGTGTGATAGTGAGACAGTGTTTGCAAAGCAAGTTTGTTCCAGGAGGAAAGTTCCCTTCTTCCTTCTGAACTAGGGAGAGACGTTGATGATGGCAAAGGCTGGGCTTTCTCCAGAAGGTGGCTGGCCATCCCCCCATTGACACCCTCAGGTCATATTTTCTTGTACCTACAAATTCCTGGAAATTGTTGAGTCGTTTGTGCTTTCTTGAGCAAAATTGTGGTCATGCTCCCCATCCACTTCTCACTTTCAATGTAGAGTCTATGAACCGAGGAGAACAGATATACAATCATCTGTGCTTTCAGACCAACTGCTGCCTTCCAGTAGATTCATCCATGTGGTAGCCCCTCTTTTAGCTCATGAGCACTAAAGACAAATAGAATTGGAATTAGAACAAAATGAGTTCATTCTCCTAGACAGAGAGAAGATCTGACTTGTCAGTTCTCCTAAATTCCCTCTGACAGTATTACAATTCTTCCATTTAACCATGAGAACTTGTCCTATTTTAGAGTTCAAATGTTGCTCTGAACTGTCACAAAAGTAATAATAAGCATAGATAAGCATAAGAATAGTTTTGTAAAGTCATCCTTCCTAGAAATAGCCATGATCTGCAACATACAACAAACACTTCATGGCACTGGGTACCATGCATTTGGCACATGCTTCCTGTGCATTTCTTAATTTAGTTCCTATAGCAAGTGCTAGGAGGGGTGTACCTCATTTTACGATAAAACACACTGAGGAATACATGTAAGCTCCAGCTCATTAAGGTCATAAGAGTAGTTTAAGGCTGTACAACTTTAAAGTCTGTCTTCCTACTATGTGACAGGTTAGGGTATTTTGTTTTGGTTTGTTTTTGTTTGTGTTGGGGCTTAAAATCAGGGTCTAGGTGCTGTCCCCGAGCTCTTTTGCTCAAGGATAATGCTCTACCACTTGAGTCACACCTCCATTTCTAGCTTTTTGGTGGTTAATTGGAGATAAGAGTCTCACAGACTTTCCTACCCAAGATGGCTTCAAACCACAGTCCTCAGATCTCAGCCTCCTGAGCAGCTAGGATTACAGGCATGAGTAATCAGCTCCTGGCAAGAGTGTTTTGATAATAATAGAATGACAAGTTTGAGTTCAGCTTGGGCTACAAAAAAAAGAGCTGTCTTAAGTAACAACACTAACAAACAGATTCTGTGGCTATGACAGAGGAATGCCAGTAATATGCACATATCTGTCAGGGCTCCAAACTTGGCAAGGGCTCCAAAGGCTAAGAAGAAGTGAAGCTGATTACAATAGGCATCTGGGCAACAAAGGGTCAACTAAACAATCAGATACAACGAAGAGTGTGGGACAGTGGATACATCTAAGCATCTGGGCCTAAAGCAAGAAAATTTCAGTCAAAGCCGGGCACCGGTGGCTCACACCTGTAATCTTAGCTACTGAGGAGGCAGAGATCTGAGGATCATGGTTCAAAGCCAGCCCGGGCAGGAAAGCCCATGAAACTCCTATCTCTAATAAACCACCAGAAAACTGGAAGTGGCGCTGTGGCTCAAGCAGTAGAGCGCTCGCCTTGAGCTGAAGAGCACAGGGACAGTACCCAAGCCCAGAGTTCAAGCCCCACGGCCAACAAAAAAAGAAAAATTTCAGTCAAGATAGCAAGGCAGACTGGACAGGTATGGGAAGATGGCCTTGGGTAAGACTTTGAGGTTTTGAAAAGCATAGGCAAAACCCAGGTGAAGCCAGGCACTGGTGGTTCATGCCTGTAATCCTAGCTACTCCGGAGGCTGAGATGTGAGGGTGGTGGTTTGAAGACAGCCCAGGCAGAAAAACCCCTATGAAATTCTTATCTTCAATTAACCACTCAAAAGTCTGAAGTGACCCTATGGCTCAAAGTGGTAGAGCACTAGCTTTGAGCTAGAGAGCTCAGGGACAGTGCCCAGGCCCTGAGTTCAAGCCTATGACTGACAGAACAAACACACACATGCATTTTGGAGACAAGGTGACCCAATGTCCATGGGATGGGTGGGGGTAGCATGACCCCCACCACAGCCTTCCTCAAACTCCCAATTTACTGCTACCCAATCCTCGAGGAAGCCTAAACCACCATCGTAACAGGCCCTGATTTCAGATCTCTCCCTCACAGAGACCAAGAAGTCCGAGGTCCTCCATCACAGTCCCTTTTGTCATCCACTCCTTTAGTTCCGACCGTAGCCACCATCCACTGCGTGCATGGAAAATTCCTTTGGGAAAGTGGCTTGACTCTGGTTAGCACCTTCAATAAAACATGTCTCACTCCCTATCAGTCCATCTCCTTGGACTCCCACATAATCATTCTTTTAGAAACAGAGAGTCTTTGAAGCCAGGGGACTCCTGCAAGGCTGAGGAGAGTGAGCTGCAGGCTCCCTGGTGTGAACCTGACAGTAAAAAGCTTTTCTAATCTGCATTGTTTTTCCTGAAAATAAGGAAAATACAACAAAACTTCAAGACAACTGTTATCCAGTAGAGATAACCAAACAGAAGACCTGGTTTAGAGCATTTCAGGCCCCACAACCGACAAAAAAATAAAATAAAATAATATTCTTTCTTCTTTAAAAAACTATTTTGAATATCCTCCTTTTTTTAAAAACAAAACAATACATCATCATAACTTTCTTTGCATCTGTCTCTTACTTACTGATTTCTTTTATTTCAGCTTGTTTCTTTTTTTTTTTTTTTTGGTGGGGGGGTCCAGTCGTGGGGCCTGGACTCTGGGCCTGGGCACTGTCCCTCAGCTCTTCAGCTCAAGGCTAGCGGACTACCACTTGAGCCACAGTGCCACTTCTGGCTTTTTTCTTTTTGCTTATATGGTGCTGAGGAATCGAACGCAGGGCCTCATGCATGCAAGGCAAGCACTCTACCACTGAGCTACCTTCCCAGCCCTTTCAGCTTGCTTCTTAAGACAGGCTCTGGATAACTTTTGCCCAGGCCAAACTCAAACCACAAGGAATAGATGACAAGTGTGCACACTATGTCAACACTATAAGGGTTTTTAGTGCCTACATACTGGCTATCCTTTTGAATGTCTGCTTCTTACATTTCAAGGTTTTCCCATTTCTTCATAGGAGGCTGCCATGCTTTCCCTATAGCTTCACATTCAAACCCTACCTTCATTTCCTCTGTATGTCTTAGAAAATGGGACATACTGGTATAAGGGTTGAAGAAAGGAGAACTCCATGTGGTTATTCAGGCAGAAGAGAGTTTATTGTAAGAACCGAACCACAACATGAAATAGAGTATGCACAGGTCAGATTTATGGATGGGAGGGAGAAGGTGGGGAGGAGGTGTGGCCATAGTGACCTGAGTGGAAGAGGAAGTGACCTCAGAGTCTGGGGAAACCTCTCACTGTCCCCAGGTGTGCCAGTTACCTGGGTTACAGGTACTGGGCCCAGACTTCTAGGGAGGGATCCGTGCTCATGCCAGTGTGGAGAGAGAGACAGAGACAGAGACAGAGACAGAGAGAGAGAGAGAGGGAGGGAGGGAGGGAGGGAGGGAGGGAGGGAGAGAGAGAGAGAGAAGGAGGGAGGGAGGGAGAGAGAGAGAGAGAGAGGGAGGGAGGGAGGGAGGGAGAGAGGGAGAGAGAGGGAGAGAGGGAGAGAAACAGAGAAGGGGTCATTTTTCCGGGAACTAACAATTAGTTCTGAAGACTACTGATCAACCCCAGGAAATTTAGATTCCAGATTTGGGCTTGAGTTCTACAACAGATCCCCTAAACAATGGTAGCAAATAATTCTTTTGTGCGTGTCATCTCCCATATCTGTCAAACTACACTGTCACATTGAAAGTAAGGCAAATTAGTAGATTCTACTTGACAAGCCTTGATCCTGCAGAACCAACCAAACTGAAAAGAACTGGTCACTCAAACCAAGAACTACCATAGTGCCCTGTGCTATAGGTGTTTTTCAAAGAATGGGTAAAAAAAAAAAAAAAGCCACATTTTTGTATTGATTCCTCCCAACCACCCAGTTTGCAATTATCCACATGTGGTAGAAAGGGAGGTTAAGTAGCAGAGGCTGGGCAGATAACAAGATGAGAGTGAAACCCAATCTGAGCTCTTGTTTACTTTATACTGAGGAATTCTTCAAGATGGCTGTTACTCCGCTGAATCCTGGGGACATGAAGGATGAGCTAGCCTTTGAGCAGCTATTTTCCAAAGTTAATACACTGACACATTTTAGAAGCCACTGTGCCCTAGGCCAACTTGTTTAATGTCAAAATCAAGTTGGAAGGACTGAAAACAGTTGTGGGGGCAGAAAAATGGCTTCTAGGATAAGAAGCTCTGGAAAATTTAAGACAACTCCAGAATCCAGTTTAAACAAAGAACCCCCAGATCCTGGCATTTCTAACAGTCCTGTTCTTCATTCTCCTGCCTGAGTATTTTAATCATAAAAGCATGTGTCTCTAACCTCTCCACGTCCTGCTCTTCCCCTGCACAGGGAGATGGTATTTGGAGTGTGAGTAATCACCCCACTGCTACTCCTTACATATTCCTTCTCCATCTCATTCCCTGCTGTCGGTCCCTCCCTCCTGCCCCCACACAACTGGGAGCCCTTGAAGAGGCCTTAGAATAGAGAGAACCCCTTCCCCCTCCTTGTCCCTGTACAGTGACTCAGACATGACAAAGAGACCAAGACAGAACGAAACTCAACTCATCCCCCAGAAGCTCTTGCCCTGCTTGGTTTGGCACCTTTACAGCCCCTGCTGCCCAGGCAGTAATATCTCCATCAGGCCTGCTACTATCTCTCCTCAGCAGTCAAGCCACACCCACAGTGTTCTAGAAGAGGAGAGCATGGGTAGTTCTGGCCTGCCAGGACTAAAGGTATTCTCTGCAATTCAGCTTCAATTAGCTTCACAGGCTGTAAAGCACTTGAAAAGTGGTCGCCTCAAACTGATGCTCTATTGTAAAAGACCCATGAGCTTTCAAAGATCTTAGGAAGAGCAACAAATATATATATATGTATATACACACACATACATACAAACGATCTCAGTAATAATTTTTTAATTGCCATGAAAATTAAATGTTGGGTATAATGCGTTGAATATATTGTTAAAGTACTCATTTGTGTCCATTTTTGTAATCTGCTCACTGGAAAGTATAAGGTTCCTCATAAGACGCTTTTGTCTTTGAACTGTGTCTCCAGCTACACTGGAGTTACTAACAGCTCTGCTGATGCAAGTAAGTGAGACAGGACTCCAGTTTGCTGACTCTGCAGCTGTGTGCTTGGGCCAATCAGACCTCACCTCATCCAGCTCTTGTCTCAGTGGGTCAGATCCTAGAGTGTCGGGATGTGGCGAAGGACTAGCATGTAGCAATTTCAGGCACTATTTTTGTTTTTCTGTTTTTGTTGTTTTGTATTAGGTGTCTGTGTGTGTGTGTTTCTGTGTGTGTGTGCGCACGCACGAATATACACTTGTACACGCACACTCACACATGCATACTCCAGTCCCAGGGGTTGGATTCAGGGCTTGGGCACTGTCCCTGAGCTTTTTGTTCATGGGTTGCATTCTTGCACTTAGCATTTGAGCCGCAGCTCCAGTTTTGGCTTTTGGGTAGTTTATTGGAGATGAGAGTCTCACAGACTTTCCTGTCCAGGCTGGCCTCAAATGGCAATCCTGAGATCTCAGTCTTCTGAGTAGCTAAGATTACAGGCATGAGCTGCAGGTTCCTGGCAACGTTTTTAGGTATCTTTAAAATCCATCCTCCTCCCCTGTGCTGTGGAGAGAGACAGGAAGGAGACAGACACTAACTCCAGTTTTCAAAAAGTCACTATCTTCCTTGGGAGGAACACATCACTCCGAGGCATTTTACCTTGGCCCTGAGTCTTTCCCTTTATTCAAGTCAGAAAGTCACCTGTGAAGGGAAGCTGTGCTGGGAAAAAAATTTCTTCTTCAAACGGACCACACAGCATCCTTTGGTCAAGTCTGCCAATATATACGAGGAGCCAAGAGAATGGTACTATCCAGGATAGTATTACTGAACAACCTTTCCCCAAGGCAGGTCCTGCAGGCTTCCTAAAGGAACCCAGCCACCTCAGGTGCATGGTGCTCTAGGCTTTGGCAGCCTCTTTAGAAATGTGCTGATCACAGAGCATGTATCACAGTGTGACAAAGTATAGTCAGACAAGGGCAACATTTGCTTCACAAATTCACAGACCCAATCCACCTTCTGAATTAGGCTCTTTAAGAGTGAGTCTAAATGTGGTATATATACACAATGGAATTCTATGCCTCCATCAGAAAGAATGACATTGCCCCATTTGTTAGGAAATGGAAAGGCTTGGAAAAAATTATATTAAGTGAAGTAAGCCAAGCCCAAAGAAACATAGGTCCTATGGTTTCCCTTATTTGCAATATCTAGTATATGTATGAGTCAAGCAGAAAAGGTCAGATAATATGATGTTAGGAAAATGAACCCTTAGATATGTATTTAAATGTTTTTTTTTTCTTTCATGCATTTGTTTCTAACACATTTATATGATTATTTCTTTGTTGCTTTGTATGTCCCTCCCCCACAGTATAACCCCTGCTTTCACTATATTTGATGTCGGTACAATTTGTGGAGTAGAAGGGGAAAAACAAGTCGTTTAAGGATAACTGTGGACCTGTTACAACAATGAGAAGTACAAGTTGTCATGTCCAAAACGAACTTTACAATTTTGGTGGGGGGGGGTGTGGAGGATTGGGTGGGGGGGAGCAGGGGGAGGCTGGGAAGGGATGTGAAGGGTAAACAAAGGAGGAGGCTGCAATGCTTGATAAGAAATGTACTCATTATCTTGCCCATGTAATTGTAACCCCTCTGTACAGTATGTTCCCAATAAAAAATAAAAATTAAAAAAAAAAGAGTGAGTCTAAGAAACTATTTCTAAAGAGATCCACCAGTGTCTGGTGTGTATTGTGGAAGCTGCAGTAACCCTGCTAGAAATGGCATCTGCTTTGTTGTTGCCTCTCAGCATGCACATCCATGACTCCTCTTCCAAAAATCTCCCCTGGCTTGTCTCAGGAAACCTCTTTCCCTCCCATTCTCAGAGTGAAGAACTGGAAGAAGGGGGGAGGAGGGAGGCTGGGAAGGGAGGTGAAGGGTAAACAAAGGAGGAGGCTGCAATGCTGGGTAAGATATGTATGCATTATCCTGCCCATGTAATTGTAACCCCTCTGTATAGTATGTTCACAAATAAAATTAAATTAAAAAAAAAAAAAAAAAGAACTGGAAGAAGAGGACTAATTTGTTCCTTAATTCTACAAAGGACATGTGACTCAGATCTGGCCAATCAGAACATAGCATCACTCTGACCAACAAAGGTTGCTTCAGGATTTGTGTTTTGTGACACAGACAAGCCAGTCACAGTGTTAGGAAACTAAGTCATGAGGGTATTAGGATTAAAAAAAGAACAGAAAACAAACTCAACACACCAGATCAACTTTAATGGGAAGTTGAAGAGGAATGCATGGTGACCTGACAAGAGCCAGGAGACACAAAGCATAAGGGAAGCAGGGGTAGAGGGACTTAGGTAGGGTCCTAGGTGGGGGGCAGGCCAAAAGTAGCCAGAGAGTTGCAAGACATTTCGGGAGTTCATGGTACTGGCCTGAAATGGCCTGGTTCTGGGAACCTCTAGTGTAGGTTAATGGTTTGGCCAGATTTGCCTGACACCTGATGAGGGAGGGAAGAGGAAGTGGGCTTTCACTTTACATTAAAATTCCAGGCTGGGGAATATTGGGAAAGGTGGGGGGGGGGCGGTGATCAGTGGGCCAAGGGACTAACATGGAATTATGGGAACGTAGCAGATTCCTATCACACAGAAAAAGAGACTGAACTCTACAACTTTGGCCAAAATTAACCCTAAGATGCCACTATAATCTTTTACACCGGGCTTGTAGAAAAAATAGAATATAACCTAAAATCACCCTGAGGGCCAAGTGTGCTAGGGATGAACTCAGTGGAATATAAGCTCCGGATCAGCATCTCTGGTGGCTGAGAGGCCTTGTCTACTGTGCCCCACAGCAGAGCCATTTATCCCCGTTATTCCAGTTTGAATGTATCACAGTTTTCTAGCAGACAGCAGAATTCCTTGAGGAAGACACATTTTTCCAACTTGCATAAAGGTTCTATTTGGGCTCACAGTGGTCTCGGCTCAATTCCTAAACTTTTTTTTTTTTTAGGAGTTTGCACCATGCTGGGCGTGCTTCAGTCTCTTTGACTCATCCTACTCGAGTTCTCTGTCACTTACAACCTGAAGTGCCTGATTCATCTGCACACATCACACCAAGGACTTAGGACGGAGAGCTATGAAGATACATGACATTCTCACGCTGGCTGTGAAGATGACAGCCTAGAGCAACATTTCCTGAGATGGACAAACACAGACACCTGTGAGTCCTCTAGAACCTAGGGGAATCTGAGGTGTGGGCCCTCAGCTCTCTGTCTTTCTTTTGGGTACAACTAGTCTGGGTGCTGTCCCTGAGCTCTTCAGCTCAAGGCAAGTACTCTACCACTTGAGCCACAGTGCCACTTCTGGTTTTCTGGTGGTTAATTGGAGATAAGAGTGTCATGGATTTTCCCACTTGGGCTGGCTTTGAACCTCCATCTTCAGATCTAAGATACCTGAGTAGCTAGGATTACAGGCATGAACTGGCACCTACCTAGGAGGCAATCGTAAGGAACATAGTGAGGGTGTGGGGAAGGGAGAAGAGAGGCAGGGATAGGAAGAGAGCTTGCCTTGGCAGCATTCATGGGGGTATTAATGCCAGAGACAGGAGAACTCACCCCGCTGTGTGGACCACACCTCAGAATTACTCAGTGGCATTATTTGGAAGCTGCCAGCCCTCATGGGCTATTGGTCACCTCGGAGGGTTTCATTCTCCAACCTCCCTAGCTTGATGCTGATGAAGGCTGGCATGCTTCAGTGACTGAAACCTGTGGGGTACAGGGCATCCGTGGTGACTGCTGGGACTTCCCACAAAGCTTTATATGGCTAACATTTCTTCTGTTCAAGACTCATTGGAAAATCACTGGCTGACAGCTGAGATCTCTTCCAGCCTGTGGCTCTAATAACCCAGTGCCTCTCCAGCTCACTCACTCCTGGACGTGCTCTGAGGATCAAGCAGGAGAGGGAGCTACTGCCAAAAAGGCAGCATCACCCTGAGATGAGGTGGTGCCATCCTTGGACTCCTGTCTCTTCAGTGGATACTGTTACTGACACAGGCAGATTATGCTGGTCCTCATCTCCTTAGAAACCATAGGAGATCAGGCAGTTGTGTATAGCCTCTCTCTGCCTATTCATCTAAAGACCAGTCCTCAACAATATAGTCTCAAGAAATATCGGTATTTGAGCAGCCAATTGCAAGGGAGTTCTGAGGAGCCTGGGTGGGACCCATGATGACTGCTACAGGACAGTCTTAGAATTTGTGTAAAGCCTACTTCACACACCCTTGCTTTAGTGGGCAGGGCTCTACTACAAATGGAGGACAGTTGCTGTCTGTCCTGATTACTATCACTTCTAGTAATTCCCACCCCTTCCTCATACTCTCCTCCCAGGTCCCTAAGGGCAGCAAGACTCACAAGCTGCTGAAAGCTGGGAGGGTAATCTTATTCTGTGGCCAGCTCTGTCAAGGTGATAAACAGGTTCCCAGCACTTTTGATGCACTGTCAGGCTTGGACCCACCCAGTGCCCTGGAAATTATGTTTAGTGATGACAGCTTAGAGCATGATGCAACCTCTACTCTCCTTGACATCTTATTCCAGGACTCCCTTAGAGCAACCCCACTGGCTGCTCATCCCACTGGTGAATATAGAAGAGCAAACCACAAAGACTGAAGGAGCCCTTCCCTCCCTTTCTCTCCCCAGAGCCTATTTGCCTGCAGGGAGCATAGGTAACTGCTCCCTCTGGTCAAAAGCTACCTAGAACCCCTAGGGCCTGAGTAAATCTCTGAGATTGTTGTAAGGTAACTCAGTCTTCAAGAGACAGAGAAGCCACATTCTGAGAGGTCGAATTGGGAGACTCTATTGGGGAGCCAAGTCTGTACGTGAACTCCTGTCACAAAGACCTACAGCCCAGAACTGAGCTCAAACAAAGCTTTTAAAGACAAAAACCATATGTTTGGGTGGAGCACCCAAGCCTGACAAAAGTAGACCTTCTATGGGAAGTAGCTCAGGTACCAGCAGACCTTTCCATCTAGGGGAGCAGCCCAGCAGTCCACTTTAACTTTCCATACAGGGGTATATTCAGAGGCTGTTCAGAGGTGAATGAATCAAGCCATTGAGGGAAGTTAATCGAGGACCAGCATCCTCTGTAGCAAAAGCTTGCTCTCCTAATGCTCAGCTATGCGACATCTACAATTTAATGAATGGCCTCTCTCACCTCAAGTCTTTTCAGGGCTGAGGTAGAAAGCCCCTCCCACCCAGCAAGGCACCAGGATGGCTGTGAAAGGTTAAGACCCTGCCTCCTCATTTCAGATAAAATAGTAGGACTTCCACTGAACTACTGAGCCACATTCCTCACACAACACTGTCTATAGTAAATATGGCAGATATTTCTCCCCATCTGACTGATGTCGCATCTGTCTCTCAGTAAATTCCAAATGAAGTAAAGAACAACAGCACTATTAACCTTCTTACACCTCCAGCAGGGCCTTCTACCGGCTCTGATAGCCATGAGAAGTCAATGTACTACATTGAAGATGGCCTCAGGAATCCCTCCCCCCACAATGGGAACTGCTACTTACGGTGCTCCCCGATGAGTATATTAAAATCTCTCAGATACAGATGCCTGTCAGTTATAAACAAACAAAAAGCTTGCCAACTTAAAAAAAATGTTTAACAGTTTAACCTATTTGTCCTTGAACTTCCCTTCTGTTTTTTTATTTTTCTCTCTTCACACCTTTAACAGTCCAGGAGCTTACTTTCACAGAGAACACTTCAGGAAAGTTATCATTCCTGCCAATGGCAATGTCCCTTCCCACTGTCCTCTAGGGTCTCCATGCTCAGTGTGCTGGGTGACCAAGAATGAGAGATCTGATGATGCATTCATTATGTGGGAAGCTTTTGCTTATGGTAAGCAACCTTGAGCAACATGGAGGTAAGAGCTCCCACTAAGACGTAGAACAGGCTCACACGCAATGGAGTCCCCAAACTGTGTTTCCCTCAGAGTGATGGAAAGCCACTTCATGCAGTCCAGATCCCCTGGAGGAACTCATGAGACCTGGAGAACGGGAACTACACCCCAGTCATATTGTTGCTATGTCCTTACTCTCAGCCTTATGTCTTCATCTAGCTTCTAGACAGGCCTTTACCTGAGTTTACTAGCAAAGTTTACATTCACTGTCTCAAAGATAAAACTGAAACTCTTCCTCTTCTGTGGAATGTTCCATGAGTCCCTCTCTTTTGTCCAGATTCCAGAACCTCTTGTCTAGATCTTTAGCTTAATTCAACCAACTATTATATTAAGCTCTAATTATTTGTGTATACATTACCTCCCCTACAACATGGAGAGAAAACACCTGTGAACAGAGATTATATTGTGCTCATTTTTTTATTGTGAAAATACCGTACAGAGGAGTTACAATTACATGGGCAAGGTAATGAGTACATTTCTTATCAAGCATTGTTGCCTCCTCCTTTGTTCCCCTTTCCCATCCCTTCCCATCTTCCCCCCACACCCCCATTGTGCTCATCTTTGATATCCAGCATAGCAGCTGGTTCCAACCAAGTGCTTCATAACTTTACTTGAATAGATAAATGTTATAGGGTACCTATATGCACATAAATAAGTTATTGAGAGGATGGATGGAGTTGGTATCTCAGTCTGGGTTTGACTGCAGATTACAGAAACTATTCCAGTTGGTTTATGCAGGAAAGGATTTTGTTCAGGGAATTATTAGGTGCTGACAAAATTCACTAGATAGGCTACAAAAGGAAACTCTAAGCTGAAATTCCAGAATGTCCCAGGAAAGGAGGCATGGTGTGAACTGTCAAGAGACTACAGTTGTAAGAGAACAGCATTCAGGGCTTTGTCTTTACTCCAGAGCTTTGTCTCTGCCATGGTTCTTACCCAGAAGCCTCTGCTGCTCAACACTCAAGAAATTAGAGCTCTAACCCTAGTTAGAGGCTACATTATAGATGTCACAGAAACACCTGAGCCTCCATAGGCTTGCCAGCAGAAACTATAGAAGCATGATCTCCATCTCATCCCAAGGGCCAAGTCTCACCCATATGTTTTGGGTTAGAGCTAGATCTTAACAATTAGCTGAAAGCTACAGGAGTCTGAGCTACATTGTTTTTAGTGTCACACAGGGGGGCACTGACAAGAGTGGGGTGCCTCTGAGGAAGCTCATGGCTAAGACAGACACAGAAGGCTTTCACTGTGTATGATTGGTAGCTACAAGGCGTCCCCTGGAGTCATCTTTATGACTGGATAATGAAACTGTTCTGTAACCAGGGGACAGCTGCAGGACACACTGAAGGCATCTTGCCTGCAGTCCATCCAAATGTTCCAGATGAGAAAGGAGCACAAGGAAGTGTAATTTTTATGCTGCTATTGAGATTTTGTCAGAACTTTACTCCCCATGGGGCCAGGCACAAAGGCTCATGCTTGTAATCTCAACTACACAGAAAACAAAGATAAGAGAGTTATGGCCAGAAGCCAAAGCATGAGATCCTAACTGAAAAATAACTTTAGGGCTGGGAAGGTGGCTAAGTGGTAGAGAGCCTGCCTAGCAGAAGCCCTGGGTTCAATTCCTCAGTACCACATAGGCAGAAAAAGCCAGAAGTGGCGCTGTGGCTCAAGTGGTAGAGTGCTAGCCTTAAGCAAAAGATGCTCAAGGACAGTGCCCAGGCCCTGAGTTCAAGCCGCAGGACTGGCAAAATAATAATAATAACAACAACAATAATAATAACTTTAAAAGGTAATGGCTTAAAAGGAAAAGCACTGGAATGTGGGTCTTCATTAATCAGTTTTCATTCCAGATTCTTCACTCTTCTTTGGGCCATTGGTCTAACTCAATGAATACCTCACTGCACAAGTACAAGGCATGGTTCAGTGAAAGGAATTGTTTCTCTGGCAAATGGCAGACAAGGAGAATAAGAACCAGCCTATAGTGAAAGTCACAACAACAATGCTGTGTGATCACCCACCACCACCCCTGGTTTCCCTCCGCCCAGGCCCCCACTCTCCCCCTGTTCAGGGAACCCAGCTGCTGGGTCCCTCTCCAGGAACTGTCCAGCTCTGAGCTCATGTGCGACTAAGGAGAGCAAGGTGAGTCCAAATACAATGACTAATCAACTGCACCCTTATTTCAAAATGAGGCAGCCCTAAAAGAACCGCACCATGGTCTAGACTCCCCACTGGATCAGCAACTGAGAGGCATTTCAGCTCCTCCTTCTGCCTCCTCCTCCTCCCTTTGCTTCAATGAGCTGCATGCGTGCAAATCCCCACCAGAGCCTCTATATTCTAGAAACATTCCTTCTGTTTCACTGAACTGAGACAGAGGATCAGCGTGAGCAGCTAGGCAATGTTGTGAATGTGCATCCAATTTCACAAGGAGCCATGATAAAGCAAACGCAAGATCACAGCAATGGTATCCATGGTAATCTACAGACCAGAAAATGCACGTAGTCTGTCACTGTGGACAAGTCTCAAAGGGTATAATCTGGATTTGTCACTCGAAGACTGTAGAGTGGCAGGTCTCAACCATAGCAGCACAACAGAATAAGCAAATATGTGGTTTAAAATCTTGCACATCCTAAAAAAACTAAACATAGAACTTCTCTATGATCCAGTCATACTACTCTTAGGCATCTACCCAGAACATAACAAGCCAGGATACTGTAAAGACACACATTCATGTTCATTGTTGCACTATTCACAAAAACCTCATTATGGAAATAGCTCAGGTATCCCATGAGTGGATAAAAAAAAAGTGTGGTACTTATACACAATGGGTTTTTACTCATCCATTAGAATGAATAAGATTATGTCATTTGCAGGGAAATGGATGGACCTAGAGCAAATCATATTGAGGTAAGGCAAGCTCAGAGAGACAAATGGTGCATGTTTTCTCTCCTATTTAAAAGCTAGATCTAAAACACACTGGGCATGATTAACAGAACTCGTGGCACTCATACACAACAGTGAGACTAAAGGAAGATACTCTTAGGGGAGGAACCCAAAGGCATAATCCTTCTGAACATTTAAAATACTATTAATTGAAATGAATTCCACGGAATGGAAACCTAGGGGTGTTTTTTATAGTTAGCAGTGGTTGTTTTTTGTTTGTTTGTTTGTTCGTTTGTTTGTTTTGCCAGTCTTTGGGCTTGAACTCAGGGCTTAAGCACTGTCATTTCTCAAGGCTAGTATTCTACCACCTGAACCACAGCACCACTTCCGGCTTTTTCTCTTTTTGTAGTACGGAAGAATCGAACTCAGGGCTTCAGGCATGAAAGGCAAGTACTCTACCACTAAGCCTCATTTTGTTTTGTTCTTTTTTTCTCTCTTTTGGGGGAACAAGAAGGGCACAGGTAGCTCACACCTATAATCCTAGCTACTCAGGAGGCTGAGATCTGAGGATCTTGATTTGAAGCCAGCCAGGGCAGGAAAGTCTGGTGAGAGACTCTTATCTCCAGTTAATCACAGAAAAACCTGGGAGTGGAACAAATGCCTAGGGACAGCACGCAGGCCCAGAGTTCAAGCCCTAGGACCTGCAAAAAAAAAAAAAAGGGAGGAACAGCTTACACTGGTCCTGTCTCAGTTCAATGAAACAGAAGGAATGTTTCTAGAAAATAGAGGCTCTGGTGGAGATTTGCACGCATGCAGCTCATTGAAGCAAAGGGAGGAGGAGGAGGCAGAGGGGGAGCTGAAATACCTCTCAGTTGCTGAGCCAGTGGGAGTCTAGACCATGGTGCGGTTCTTTTAGGGCTGCCTCATTTTGAAATAAGGGTGCAGTTGATTAGTCATAGTATTTGGACTCACCTTGCTCTCCTTAGTCGCACATGATCTCATTTAAATGAACAAATGCAGGCATGGTGCACTGTATGCACTATGTGGGAAATGAGCAACTTGTTCTCAGGGGTAGGAGGTAACTAGGGGAAAGCAAAGAAAGGGGTGAGATTGTCCAGAAAGAAATAAACTCATTACCTGACTTATGAAATGATAAGCCCTTTGTACAACACCTTAATAATAACAACAACAAAATTGTATTTTTAAAAAGTGCTGCACTAGCTGGGTACTGGTGGATCAGGCCTGTAATCCTAACAACTCAGGAGGCTAAGATCTGAGGATCTCCATTCAAAACCAGCCCAGGCAGGAAAATCCATGACTCTTATCTTCAAGTAGCTACCAGAAAACTGGAAGTGACACCATGGCTCAAAATGGTAGAATGCTATCCTTGAGCAAAAAAGCTTAGGAACAGCACCCAAACACTGAGTTCAAATCCACAACTAACCAAAACAAAACAAAACAAAAACCCTGCACAATAGCTGGGTGCCAGTGACTCACAACTGTAATTTTAGTGACTCAGGAAGCTGAGATCTGAGGATTGCAGTTCAAAGGCAGCCCAGGCAGGAAAATTTTTGAGACTCTCATCTCTAACCAACTACCAAAAAGCCAGAAGAGGAGGCGTGGCTCAAATGGTACAGCACTAACTGTATGCAGAAAAATTCAAGGACAGAGCTCAGGCCCTGAATTCAAGCCCCAGCACTGGCACAACAAATTAATTAATTAATTAACATACTGTACAATAGAATAAACAGATGTATGGTTAAAATGTTGATTCCAGTGCTTCATCTCAAACCAACTGAATGGGAGAACTCTGAGACTGAGCCTTGCCAGTACTCTTTAGTAATCATGTTACCTCTTTAAGCCTGAGTTCCTTCACCTGCTAAAAGATGTGACAGTATTTAATTTTACTACAGGGCTGTTCCAGCTCCTTTTCCTTCTGAACACATTGTCTGCCTACCTAACTGAGTGTTATGAAATTCAGATGTTCTAAATGAGGATATCAAAGCTCGTACACTGAATGCTGGGTGCTGTGTTAGCCTTCTTTCTATGGACGAAAAAAAAACCTGACATAAACAAATAATGAGGAGGAAAGGTTTATTTGGGCTCAGTTTCAGGGATTTCAGTTCATTAGTACTTGGCTGTAGTACTCTGGACCTGTGACATCACATGACAGAAAAACATGGTGGTCAAGAAGGAAAGAGCCAGAAGAATGAGCAAGGGCTGCAATATCCTCTTTAAATGCACACCCCTGACCTCTTCCAAATAGACCCTGCCTCTTAAAGTTTCAGCCATCGTCCTGTAGCACCTCAGGCTAAGGTTTAAGCCCATGGTTCTTTGGAGCCCATTCTAGAATCAAACTCTAGCAGGCACCTTCATATCAATGGCATCCTTTCTATCACTCCTTAAGATAAGGGGCTTCTTGAAGACTGTTCAAGATCTCAGGTAATATATATATATATATATATATATATATATATATATACACACACACACACACACACACACATATGTCTTAAGCAAGTTTAAGTAATGTTTGGATAAATACATTGTCTATTTGTATTGATAGGAAAACTAGGACAAGGGCTTTTTGGTTGTTTGGTTGATCTTTCGATCACTAAAATAGCTTTGTTTGAAGCCACTCTCCCACTTCAAGGCAAAATAGATCACTTTTACTCGTCGTCACCATATGCCATCATCGTTTCTTAGCTATTTGACCTTGGGTAGCCCACTTAACAGGCCTTTACCTCAGTTTCTCTACCTGCCAACTAACAATACAAATAGCTCCTATCCCATAGAATTACTGAGGTGACTAAATAAACTATGCTTGTTACATATTGATCCGAATACCTGACAAAGACTAAATGCTCAGTTAAGTGCAAGCTACTCTTGTCATTTCTTAGGATATATAAAAGTATGCAATAGATAAATTTTGAAATCCTAAGTCCTTTAACAGTATGAAAAATGCAGCTACAATGGAGATATGTAAATCAGTAAAACGCTGAACTTCAAGAATTTGCTAAGAAATGCTAAGGAAAAAAAAAGATGAATCAAGCACATCATCTTATATCAACAAAGCTGGAATAAAGCACTTAACTCTATGAATTTAATCTCACAGTGCAAACCTTAGACAGACTGAGACTTAAGGTATTTCAAACCCAGCTCTTTTATGGAGGTCATGGAAGAAAAAGGCATGTTTGGTCTATATTGAAAAAGATTAATAAATGCCTTATGTTTGAACACTAAGTTCTTGTTATATTTCTATGACCTTCATTTCTCAGGTTAGGGAAAAATAATTAAATCTGTTCCAGCAATGTGCAGGAACACAATTCTACTGAGAGCAAGTAGAAATTGTGCTCAGCTACTAGTAACTGAGACTTAAAATGGTATGAACTGAGTCAAAGTAGAGGTTTCTTTTTCTCTTACAGAATAACAAGTGTGAAACTATGTTTTCCAGAGCAGATAGAGTGACTGCATCATGTCATCAAGGGTGTAGGCTTCTTCCACCATCACTAGGGTGTGACCTATGGCCTTAAGTTTCTAAAATGGCTAGTGTGGTCTCAGCACTCACTTCCGTGTTCCAGGCACAAGGGAGGATGCAGAGACAGACACGTAAGAACTGTTGACTGATTCATCAGCCTTTTAAAAGCTTTCTCTCTAAGCTCTGCTCAATAGCTTCCCCACTGAATTTCATTGATCCCTACAACACACATACTTCTGTAAAGTAAGCTGGGGGGAAATGTGTGTATGCATACTGGTCACATGCAATGATACAGTGATTCTGTTAGTGAGGGGGGAAGAAAGATTTTATTAGTTAAAGCCCCAGCTATTTTTGCTGTAGAGCTCTTAATAGATTGCTGTTAAAAGAGAAAAAGCAGGAAGGAAGGCAGGCAGGCAGGCAGGCAAGCAGGCAGGCTCAGAGTAACACAAATACCCCATCTTTACCCAAGACGGGTTGGTGAGGCAGCAGCATAAGGCAAATGCTGAAACCCAGGAAAGAGGAGTCATGGTGCCCATGGCGGATATTCACTGAGCTTTCTCTGAAGGCCGTGTCCATTGCAGCCATCCTCAGAAGGATCCCACATAGAGCTGTGATCATCTCCATTTTACAACCATCAGAGAAGACTGTGGCTGGAAGGGGACCAGAAGGCCACCACAGCCACACAAGTTGGGATTGGAGTTGGGATTCAAATCCAGAAGATCAATCCCCTGAGAGCATCCAGCACAGATGAGTCAGGAGTCCCAGTGGCTACTGACAGGCTGGGTAAGGGCCTGGTAAGAAGAGGCTAGTGCTCTGGACAGTGAACCATTTCTGTCATTTGATTAGCTTGCCTAAGAAATGCCATTTGGTTCTGAGCCTGGGGTGAGTTCTGCCAGCAGCCCCAGAGCTGCAGGTGGCTACCATCCTTCTACAAGCCAACCAGCCAGAACCACATCCCAAGGCAGTGACACCATGACACCTGCTGTGCTGAGTCTGTCTTTTCTGTAGGGCTAAATGCCACAGCATGATGCTATTCTGGGAAGCAGCTCTCTGTGCCCACCAGCAGCCTCCTCCTCCATCATCATCCCTGCTGCTTAAGGGAGGGGTGAAGACATATCACCCTCCTACACATGACAGCCTGGAGGAGGCTGGCCCTGGAGGGCTGGAGCTGAAGGCTTGGACTATTATTATGGCATTATCAAAAGGCACCATTAGCATCTTGTTGTTATAGAGGTGATTGTTTCACTCAAGGAGGCTTCTTTACCAGATTGTGCTGCTTGACAGTATCGTACAGATTGCTCAGGAGACTGAGATCTGAGGATTGTGATTTGAAGCAAGAAGCATGGGCAGGAAAAGTCTGTGAGACTCTTATGACTGATAAACTACAAAGAAGCCAGAAATGGAGTAGTGGCTGGGATGGCAATTCTCAGATCTGTTTCTGTAGCAGCAAGGATTACAGGCATGAGCCACTGGTATCTGGCTGGAATATGTTTTTAAATGAGAACAAATAAAATTTATTTATTTTATTTCTGCATCTTACAAACAAGACCACAAAAATCCTGATGTCCTCCTCCTCTAGGAGGTCGTCACACAGCTGCCTGAAGTCCCTTTCCTCTGCCCACTCCTGCCCACCCTTCTCTGCATCTCTCTTACCATCAACCTCCTCCATCAGGCTGGAGAAGCAAATCCACTCTGACTCATTTGAGCAAGACTTCAGTATGCCTTCCAAGACACGGTTGCTAGGAAGAAGCTGATAGGACCACAATGAACAACTTTTTTCTAGGTACAGATCTTTTGAAAAGAGTTTTTCCAGATACTAGGCTAAAACTCTAGAAAATAAGATTAGCCAAAAAAAGCCAGCATCTCACCGTCTTCAGCCATGAGGACTCAAAAGAGCTGCCTCTGACCTATGAAGACGATACAGCCCTTCAAATCTCACATTGTTCCTGCTCATAGTCAAGTTCAGACTCTGCCATGTGAGAGAGCTGATACAGGTATGCTTTGTTAATGACAACAACCTGAACTATTTAGTTTCTAAAATATTGCCCAGGGAGTTTATAAACTGGCTAGAAACACAAAGCAAACACTAGGAAGTAGAAAGGAGCCTGCATCTTTTACCATACTGACCCCAGATTCATGGTAGCATGCTTCACTCCCAGCAACTGGCATTAGTCCACTATGCTGCTAATTTATGTACTTGGTGTATAAGGCTAACTTGTACACTTAGTATATAATTTCTATCATGGCCAGCCAGTCAGATCAGCAACCCATTGTACGTTCTCAGTTTCAGCAGACAATTTCCCATCAGTCTCTTGAGTTTTGGCACAGACTGTCCTTTGTTCCAGTCTATCTTTTCAAGAATGATTATATAATGCAACATCTTGGAAGACAGAGATACTGTCTCCCACCAGAGCAAGAAGCAGGCTTGCTCACTGCCCAGTATGAAATATTTGTTTCCTTAAGTTCAGATTCCTGCAGAGCCACCTGTAACATAATCCACTGCCTGTGCTGAGGGCCTTCTGGCTATAGCAGTCTCACACTCTGAAAAGTGCAGATCAACTAGAGAAATAGAATTCAAATAGTATTCTATTGTTTAGAGAGAAGGAGTTAAACAACAACAACAACAACAAATAAACCCCGTTAGAAAAACTCTGTAGCCAGGGTGGGTTGCTGAGCATTTCCAGAAGGAACAAAAGAGAATGAAAAGTCAATGACTTCTGAATAACACTTTGTAGGGATAACAGGAAGACTTAGCACCCATTTATCTCAGAGCTCTTCCCTCATGTCAGACTTGCAAGCTGAGACACCTTACTCTATCACAGGACACAGACACTAAGTACCATAGAAATGAAGACTCTGGCATCTAAAGTTACTATAGGTTAAATATTGGCCATGATGTGTAAGCTTGGCCATATTTTAACTTGGTCTGAAAATACTACTGGAGGGAAAAAAATGTAATTGCAAGGTTGAGTAAGAACATTTCCTATCATTACTCCTTTTAATTTTGTTTTCAGCTATGGAAAGTAGTGTCCATGCTGTAAATAATAAGCTCCAAAAATAGAGCATTCAAGGAAAGGGGTTTCTAATCAAAATCCATAGTAATATTAACTTGACTCTATATTTTCCAGTATAAATAATCATGTTACCCAGCAACTAGGCTTAAACAAATCATGTAAATGGATGTAATTAGTACTATTCCTATACAAAAGCCAAAGGCTTACAGTTGCTTTCTTTTCTCCAATTTCTTTTTCTCCAATTTTCTTTTCTCCAGGATCCTTTAACTTCACCTATCAAGACACTAAAGAAGAGAGGGTAAAGCTTCTATATTACAGTATTAAGCTTGTTTTGTCGTGGGGTTTGAACTCAGGGCCTGAGCACTGCCCCTGAACATTTTTGTTCAAGGATAGTGCTCTACCACTTTGAGCCACAGCTCCATTTCCAGTTTTCTGGTGGCTAATTAGTGATAAGAGTCTCAGGGACTTTCCTCCCAGGGTTGGCTTTGAACCATGATCCTCAGATTTCAGCCTCCTGAGTAGCTACAATTACAGGTGTGAGCTATCAGCACTCAGCTTACTAACGTGTTTGCTAAGCCTTGCTCAGCATCAGAATAATGGGCTGTTCTACAGAAGACAGATCATCAACCCTCTGTGCTACTCTGAAAAATTAAAAGTGACCAAAGTCAGGTAGGGGGGGCAAGAAGCAGACAGACAGATGAAGAGGCAGAAAAATTATATTATTTTTAACAAATCTCAAAAAAGCCAGATTCAAGCCCTTCCGTGATTACCTTTATAATAACAACTTCTTAGTTCCCCCCCACACACACCTTATGATTAATGTTAAATTACAAGATTAGGAGATTTAGGAGGAGCTATAGAACTATCTAATTTTGTCATTTCCTTTGAAATGGCAAAATTCTGGGAAATCTTCAAAAATTGGCAAAGAAATAAAGTATAAAAGAAATCCTAAAGGTTTCCTGTGTTTGGAGTGGGCCTCATTAAGGCCCTTCCGAAACCATTGTTACCCACCCCAAAATCATCGTCAAGATTAGGAGTTGCTTTATAATATGATCAGTATATTCACCCAGCTCAAAAAGTATACAGAAGCCAGGCACTGATGGCTCACCTCTGTAATCCTAGCTATTCAGGAGGCTGAGATCTGAGGATTACAGTTCAAAGCCAGCCCAGGCAGGAAAGTCCGTGAGACTCTGATCTCCAATTAACCACCAGAAAACCATAAGTGGCGCTGTGGCTCAAGTGGTAGAGCATAGCCTTAAGCTGAAGAGCTCAGGGACAGCACCCAGGCCCAGAGTTCAAGCCCCATGACTAACAAAAGGAAAAAACAAAACTATACAGACATTGATCCCAATTCATTATAGTCATATTCTATTTAGTTGAATGGCAACACCTTTGTACAACTACTTAAAGATAAAATAAATAATGTTTAAAGTATAAAAGTTACAGAAAAAGCCACCATTTGGAGTCTGTAACTCCCTGCATAGAGAACAGGAAATGTTTCTCTCTCTTCTCCAGTTCTTCCTACATTAACCCTATTTTACTAAATTTCTTGCTAAAATTTTAAAAGAAATGAGGAGGAGGGAAGAAGGGAGGAAGGAAGAAAGGGAGGCAGAAAGAAGGAAGAAAAGGAGGAAGGAAGGAGGGAGGGAAGGAAGGAAGGGAAGGAAGGAAGGAAGGAAGGAAGGAAGGAAGGAAGGAAGGAAGGAAGGAAGGAAGGAAGGAAGGAAGGAAGGAAGGAAGGAAGGAAGGAAGGAAGCTGCTTATTAAAATCTGTCTTCCATGCTCTCACCCCAGAATGGAAGCTGCTTTTTTTAATGAGTAACCCAGGTGACTCTGACTCAGGTCATTCTGTGACTTTCTTTGGCAGTGTTGCATTGATGGCTGTCCCAGAACCCTGAATAGTAATAACCATTATATTATTATTACTACTATTACTATTGCTACTACAACAACAACTACTACTACTATTTTGCTTGTCCTGGGTTTGAACTCAGAGCCTGGGCTCTGTCCATGAGCCTCTTTGAGCTCTAGGGTAGCACTCTACCACTTGAGCCACAGCATCACTTCTGGCTTTTTCTGAGTAGCTTATTGGAGATTAAGAGTCTCATAGACTTGCCTGCCCAGGCTGGCTTCCAACCATGGTCCTCAGATCTCAGTCTCCTGAGTAGCTAGGATTACCAGTGTGAGCCATGGACTCCCAGCTCCTGAATTAACTCTACCCCTTAGGATGGCTCTTCTGGAACCAAGGCTTCACCCAAAATTGAGAAGAGAAGTAATAGGGATGGAAGGTTGGATGGAAAGGGCAAAGTATTAGAAAATAAGATGAGTAGAAAGATTTTGACCATGAATGGAGTAGGGAAATTTTGAAGAAGTGTAGGAAGTTAGGGAAGAGGGTGGAGAAAAGATTCCATATCTGAGTATTAATTATATTTTTGTCATCTAATATATTTGTGTTTATATCAACACATCCAGCATTGCTACCTCTTTAGCCTTGTCCTAAGAGACAATACTTTAGTTTCTTCAAACACATATTACAAAACACTAACACACACACACACATTGTACAAAGACTGACTTTTTTTTGGGGGGGGGTCCGGTTGTGGGGCCTGAACTCTGGGCCTGGGCGCTGTCCCTCAGCATTTCAGCTCAAGGCTAGTGCTCTACCACTTGAGTCACAGAGCCACTTCTGGCTTTTTTTCTTATGTGGTGCTGAGGAATCGAACCCAGGGCCTCGAGCATGCAAGGCAAGTGCTCTACCACTGAGCTACCTTCCCAGCCCCAAAGACTGACATTTTAAAAGTTATCTATGTACTACTGAAATTTTATAGATCCACCAGGATGAAAGTGCCATTCTTGGGATGGTATATCCCTTTCACTCAGATTCTAGAGGACAGTGGTACTGTCCCCTCCTTTGGCAACTCCTTATGATGGATACCCATTCTTCCCAAAACTGTGAAAGTTTGCAAAGAAAAATCTAGAATCAAAATTAACCTTTTATTTACCTTCTGAACAGGGCATAGCTCTTTGGAGATTAGGAGTCAGAAACAATTTGATCTCAGAGTATTCACAGACCTGATCGTCACTGCAAAATGCAAATGCATTGAAAAGGAAAGATTACTGAAATCCCTCAAGGTTACTGGAATGAAGATTAGAACTCTGCTCTTTATTTTCTTTCAAAGTTCATTCTTTCAGGTAGAGCTTTAGAGTTATACAAAGTACATATAATATTCCAAGGTATATACATTCAAGACAGAGGAAATTTCTTTGAAGTTGAAAAGAAAGGTGAAATTTAGGTAAGTCTGAGTTCTGTGGTTGTTACAAAGAATGTGTTCAGATGAATTTCAAACATGTACTCATCAGTGACCATTCCTCCTCCAACATACCTTAATAGAAGAAATCTAATGGAGCTGCTTGTGTGCCAGGATATAATGCAAGCATAGTTTGCAAATGCAAATTTGTAAAGTCACTAGACTTAGTAAATAAAGATTTATGAGCTTGTCTCATTAATATTTCTTGGAAATATTTCTTGGAAATATTCTTGGAAACCAAGTATCCACACAAAAGAGGTGAAGTGGAATCCTCTAGAGCATTTTGAGTATCTAGCTTATAATGAGATATGTAAATGTTGCAAATCAGAGAGTGGATAATAATGAAGCCTCAGTCTCATTCGTGATATATTTAGTTCAATTTGTCGTAGGAGGGTTGTATTCACACTAGTCATCATCTTGTAGCACATAAAATGGAAGCACAAATTGATGTTTCTTTTCCTGGTTTAATGTTTTCATTATGCCAATCCAGTATACAGCCACAAGGAAAACACATATGCTTTGGGTGCAGCAGAAATTCTGTATTTTCATCAAAGCACTAGCCTCTATGTTTCCTTGTGTCATTTTTAAAAGGAGGGGCATAAAGTAGATGTATGTACTAAAGACACACTGGTAACATAAAACCCAGAAGAACATGCTTTCTTTTCTTTTAAAGAGTTTTTATTATGTTTTGCATTCTGTATGTGTGAATGAGCATGGTTTTAGCAAAATACCCCATCGAGACCAAACTAGACCAGTTGCCTAGAGAACAATACAAATACATGTACAATTCAACATTCTGTGTGTTCCATGTAGAATATCATTACACTCCCAAGGACATTGGGGATTTCTTTGAAACATACTCACCCCAATCCTTCAGAGCATATGTGCCTAAGGGGGAAGGGGTGTCATCTGCCTTTTCTATCTCTCAGGAGAAGTACTAACTTGGCATACAGATTTTGTCAGCTCTTAAGACACAGCCAATTCAACTTGGAAAACCAATTCTGAGAAATCAGGTTGAAAATAAAATCCCTGCTTGTATAATTGCTTGTGTGGCATAATAATGGGACTGAAAAATTACCCCAGGCTGTCTTTTCTCAGCAGTAGACAGAAGAAGAAAATCTGAGAAGTGTTAACCCCTCTTCCTCTCAAAGCAGCAAGGGCTTGCCTCTCCCCAGGGCACAGTACAGAGACTTGGAATTTATTAATATTAAATGAAAAGACTCAGAAATAAACAATTGATACATCTTGAGTTGCATACTGTTCTGAACATTATGATGAAGTCTTGTGCCATCCACCTGGGCAGCCTAGGAAGGAATTCTCTTTCTGTTCAACCTTTCTGTGCTGTGGGGGCTGCCTACTTGTGGGTCATTTAGTAGCTCTCTCCAGCATTTATCTGGTCAACTGTCCTTGTGTCATAGTGCTTGAGTTCAAGAAACCCTGCTGGTAACTTAATAAGGGTCCTAAAGCACCCCAAGTACCAAGGTTTGAAAAACCAGATGTGCCAAAGAGAAAGCAGTAAGGTACTGCCTGTCCATGAAAAAGTAAATGTTCATAGCTTGAGAAAAAAATATGAGTGACTACAGTAAAAATAAGGTATGTTTGACAGAAAGACCATATTCCCATAATTTTGGCTGCAACATATTGTTATAGTTGTTCTATTTTAGTGGTGCCCATCCCTTGCTGTGCCTAATTTATAAATTAAATTCATGGAAATGAATTAAATTAAAATCATGAGTATGAATCATGGGTATGAGTTAAATTAAATTCATGGGTTTGAATAGGAGAGACAGTCTACATAAAATTTGGTATTAGCTGTGGTGCAAGATCCTACATTGGGGATCTTGGGATATATTCTGTGAGAGTAAAATTTCAGGATCTCCTTCTGCCATGTCCTTCAATTTGCATGTGTGTTTGTGCATGCACACGTGCCGGTTATTGGGGCTTGAACTCGGGGCCTAGGATCTCCTCCTTGGCTTTTTCATTCAAGGCAAGTGCTCTACCACTTGAGCCATATCTCCACTTCTGGTGTGTTGGTGGTTAATTGAAGATAAGAGCCTCAGTTCTCAGATTTGAACTTCAGTCTTCAAATCTCAGCATCCTAAGTAGCTAGGATTACAGGTAGAAGCCACCAGTGCCTGGCTGCTCTCAGTTTTGTTTTGGTTTTGGTTTTGGTTTTTAGTCCATCATGGGACTTGAACTCAGGGCCTGAGCACTGTCCCTGAACTCTTTTACTCAAGGCTAGTGCTCTACCACTTTGGGCCACATAGCCATTTCCAGTTTTCAGGTGGTTAATTGGAGATAAGAGTCTCACAGACTTTCCTGCCCGGGCTCACTTTGAACCATGATCCTCAGATCTCAGCCTCCTGAGTGGCTAGAATTACAGGTGTGAGCCACTGGCACCCAGCTTGTTTCGAGTACTTTTAAACATAGGAATTTGTGTTAGCTTTAGAAGACAGGACACTTATACATTCCCATGTCATCTTTAGCCTTAGAAATTTCACTAAGCCTCTGACAAGTTGAAGAAGGATTACTTGACGCCCTGGGATTTGAATCCTCAGAGTAGACAGTACACACCTTGGGAAGGCTTGGCTGTAGAATTTTAATTAATTCCTTCCTTTCATCTCTCTCCTCCCCCCTCATCTCTCTTCTATTTCCTCCTCATTTCTTTCTAGGATACAATAATGAACAGGTCCCAGTCTTGACCCTCAAGAAGGTGGGCAAGATTGAAATTAAACAAGTCAGGGGTATGAATTGACATTATTACACAGAGACACAAGAAATGTTCTAACACTTCTTCAAAACCAAATTAATTATATTCTAAGGAATACAAAGGTAATTTGGGGGTAGTCTGTCTCTCTTGTCTGAGATTTGCAAAATTTGGGGCTAATGAGATCCAAGCATGTAAGACTTTTTAGAAAACTTGAAGCATTGACTGCCCATTGAACAACCCTATGTCAGATTCCTCTGCCCCTCAGGCACTCCGTTGGAACCAGGATGCTGTATTGGATTTATAGTCATTTACTCAGAAATACTTCCATTTGAGCAATTTGATATAAATGTGAGTAAATTCATCTGAATTAACACCTTGAATTTGCTAGGTAACAAAAGGGACATTGGAAATAGCCTCCAGTATCTGTCAAGGATTGGATTCAGGACCCTCAAGATACCAAAATCCATGATGTACAGACCTCTTACACAAAATGGTGAGGTATTTGGATAAAAACTATATATTCTTCCAATAGACTTTAAATAATCTATTTTTATAATACCTAACATACATTTTATAAGAATACTTGTCAAATGCATTGATGCAATTCAGTATACAGCAGAAAATGACCTATGTTACTTGTGGGCAGGGATGGGAAAGGCAAAGGAAGGAATGGCATTTTCAAAAAAAGAAATGTACTCCTTACCTGACTTACAAAATGGTAACCCCTCTCTATGACACCTTTGTAATAACAATAAAAATTATTTTAAAAAAGAATATTTGTTAGACCATTTAGAATATGAAGACTAGAAAAACACTCAGTACATGTTCCATCCAGACATTTTTTTCAAATCTGCAGTTAGTTGTAATCACAGATATATAACCTGTAAATAAGGAGGGCCAAATGTAATTTTTTGATGGATGGTACTTATAGAATGAAGGTATCTTAACAGGAATAATGCCACACGAACCATATCCCTGAGCTGGGCGCCAGTGGCTCACATCTACTCAGGAGACTGAGATCTGAGGATTGCAGTTCAAAGCCAGCCCAGGCAGCAATGTCTGTAAGACTCTTATCTCCAATTAACCACCTGAAAACCAGAAGTGGCACTGTGGCACAAGTGGTAGAGCTCTAGCCTTGAGCTGAAGAGCTCAGGGCCAGCACCCAGGCCTAGAGTTCAAGCCCCACAACCAACAACAACAAAAAAGAACCAGAGCCCTGACATTACTAAGAAATAAGAGCTCAAGTCTTATAATCCAAACTGGTAGGCCCTCCCTTCTTTAATTCCCAGAAGATCCTATTGGCAACCTCCAACATTGGAAGGCTTCTAATGGGAGCCTTCCTCATGGACAAAGTGAGAGCGAGTAGTATGTGGAGCCCATGGAGTGTTTAGGGCAGTAAACCTACTCCATAGGATATTAGAATGAGAGGATTATGCCACTGCACAGCTGTCAAAGCCCATAGATGGACACAATAAATGCGATCAGATATAAAGTATGGATTTGAACGGATAATGATGTATTAATGTTAGTTCATTGGCTGTAACAAATGCACCCTAGTAGTAGAGCCTGGATATTGATGGTGGGGAGATTGTGAAGGTCTGACACGTGATTGTGTCAGACTCCTATAAGCTTTCTATGAACTTAGTAGTAAGCCAAACTCTGCTCTAAAAGATTTAAAAAGAGAAACCATTTTAAAAAAGCCTCAGGTTGGAAAGGTTTTCACCTTCAGATTTATCTACGAACAGTACTTAGATATTCATTGTACTATTTATCCTTAATTTCTATTTACTCCCAAGTTAGTAGATATCTCTAGAAAAGAAGGAGGGAAGGTAGCAGGGGTGCATAGAGAGCCAGAAGATCCAAGGTAGGAATATATGAGAGCAATAGGAAGGCCAAAATGTTTGAAGTTGAAAATTCATAAGATAACAGCTGTAGGCATGTTATTAAGAAACACTAGGGGGGCTGGGAAGGTGGCTGGGTGTGGTAGAGTGGTAAAGTGGTAGAGCGCTTGCCTTGCATGCATGAGGCCTTGGGTTTGATTCCTCAGCACCACATAAGCAGAAAAAGCCAAGTGTGGCTCAAGTGGTAGAGAGCTAGCCTTGAGCTGAAGAGCTGAGGGACAGCGCCCAGGCCCAGAGTTCAGACCCCATGACTGACCAAAAAAAGAAAGAAAGAAATAAAAAAGAAAGAAAGAAAGAGAAAGAAAGAAAGAAAGAAAAAGAAAGAGACAAACAAACAAACACACTAGGGCAAACTGCTTCCCTCACCTCAAATTAAAAGTTGTAAAAATTAAAAGAAATGGAAATAGTTTCTTGTGGAGAGAAGAATCCAGAATAAGGAAAGAAGATCAGCAATGGAGATACTATTAGCTATCTAGTATTATTTAATGTACATGTACTTATGTATATGTATATATATATATACACAGTTGATAGATGTAAACACACGTGTGTATATATATACTTTGTTTTAAAATTAAAATTTAAGATGAGGAAAGAAAACACTGGGCATGTCATACAGTTTAGTCAATAGAAGTATGAAAATTGTTGCATTTTCAACTGAAAGGAAAATTTTAACAAGATCCAGTTTGTTTTTAACCCATCAAACCAGAAAAGGTTGTTGTTTTTGTTTTTGTTTTTCAAAAGAATGATAACATTCCATGCCATGTATAGGAAAAAGAAAATGTGTCTCCTGCCATATAAACTTGGATAACCTTTTAGGAGGTCAGCTTGGCATTTGAATCATTTGTATCCTATTACTGTGTCTGGCTCATTCCAAACAGGGACTGTAGATAACCACTGTTTATCAACCACCACTCTGTCCAGCTGTGCTTATAAGACAGCTTCAGAATTGTTCTCCATACAACATTCAAGATAGCTGCAACCAAGGGGTTGGAAATCACATGTAAGGTTAAACAAACCCATTTGTCATGCCAGGGTAAAAATAATACAACTAATATCAGTATGAAAATAGCAGCTTAGCCTAGGTTCCCTGGTGAATAGAGCACAATGCCAAACCTTGTGGGCTATGCTTTTCTTTTCTTTTTGTCGGTCATGGGGCTTGAACCCATGGCTGGGGCACTGCTCCTCAGCTCTTCAGCAAGCGCTCTACCACTTGAGCCACAGCGCCACTTCTGGATTCCTGGTGGTTAATTGGATAAAAGAGTCTCACAGAGTTTCCTGCCCAGGCTGGCTCTGAACTGTGATATTCAGATCTCAGCCTCTGAGTAGGTAGGATTACAGCATGAGCCACCAGCTCCTGGCTAATGGACTATGCTTTATTAGAGGTGCAATCCTAGAGAAGCATCAGGACTAGAAACAGGGAAGGGAGGATGGGGAGCAGGGAGAACAATCACCTGTGGTATATTATTAGGCCATTGCTCAGATTGCTCAAACTATGTCCAGAGAGATGGCATGCAACCCTGTTTGTCAGGATTGTCTACGGGATGAAAGAAGGATGAGAAATTTACCTGCCTCCCTCCCTCCCCCCCCTCAGCCCTCTGCTAAAGTCCACCCCTCAGGACACTAACTCTCTCCTTCATCTCTAAGCTGTGTTGCCAGTCCTCTCCAGGAAGGCAGTGGACATGCCACATTGCTGTGGGTCTAATCTAGCCTGTGGTGTTCTCTGAATCGTTTCTCAGAGGGGACAGCAGGGGCTGTAGGTGAGTGGATGGCTGGAGCTTCCAGGAAAGTCTATCAGGAAGCAAGAGGAGCAGCAACCAACAGATTTGAGGGATTACATGCATTGGGTTTTATATGAATATAGTTTTGGCAAAACTTTCACAAGTCTATGTATAACAGATATTTACGTGTGTGTTTGCATGGAGATGTCTAGAGGAATAAACCTAAAGCCATTTGTAGGAACTAAATCTTTCTTTTTTTCTGTTCTCTCCTCCTTCTTCATTGACATATATATACACACATATGTATATATGTATGTATACATATATGTATATATATTTACTATTGCTGCATTAAATTTTTGTTTCCTATAAAAAATTAAAGATTAACACTGACAATGAAAAATAATATTTAAAGTATAATAACACCAAATAAAGAAACTACAATAAAATGAAAAGGAAGATACTCATAATCCAAACTTAAAAATTATCTACAAGCCTAGGAACCAGTGGCTCACACCTATAATCCTAGCTACTCAAGAGGCTGAGATCTGAGGATCACGGTTCAAAGCCAGCTTGGGTGGGAAAGTTCATGAGACTCTTATCTCCAATAAACTACTCAGAAAAAAGCCCGAAGTAGTTCTGTGGCTCAAGAAGTAGAGTGCTAGCCTTTAGAACAGAGGGGCTCAGGGACAGAATGAAGGCCCTGAGTTCAAGCCCCAGGACCGGGGAAGAAAAAAAAAATATACAAAAAATTGGCAACATTATAGCCAGCAGTGTAAATGCTCAAATAAGTGTTGGCTGATGAATACTGAATAGAAAAATGGGAAAATGAAATAAATAGGAAATCCAGAAAAAAATTTATGTACAAAAGTGGCTACAATTAGAACCATGACACATCATTTTAGCCCATTAAATTGATAAATATTTTTTATGATAATGCCCAGTGTGGGAAAAACTTCAGAGCAAGCATACAAGCTGTTCCTCTGGGTTTGGGTGCGGGGGGGAGGTTGTTGTTGTTTTGTTTTGTGCTGGTCCTGGGGCTTGAACTCAGGGCCTAGATGCTGTCCCTGAACTTTTGTGTTCAATGTTAGCACTCTACCACTTGAGCCACAGATCCACTTCTGGCTTTTTGGTGGTTAATTGGAGGTAATGGTCTAACATAGACTTTTCCTGCCCAGGTTGGCTTTGAACTTTGATCCTGAGATCTCAGCCTACTGTGTAGCTAGAATTACAGGCATGAGGCATGGGGTGTCTAGCTTGTTCTCATGTTTTCAAGGACAGTTTGGGATACACAGAGCTCTGGGCTGAACATGACTAACAGCATCATTCATATGTTTAAGGGCTAAATCTCAATATGATACATTTGGATGAAGGAAACTGAAGCAGCTAAAATTAAATGAGGTAATAAGGATAAGGTCCTAACCTCATAAGATGAGTACCCTTACAAATAGAGGACAAGGCAGTAGATCCTGATCTCTCTCCCTTCTCTCCCTTCCCCTCACACCCTCTAGCTAGCTAGCTATCTCTCTGCACATAGAGGAAGGATATTGGTAGATGGAGGAATAGTCTGCAAACCAGGAACCACTCCCCATTGGACCCTTGATCATGGCCTTTCCAGTCTCTAGACCTGTGATAAAACAAATTTCTAGTGTAAAAGCTATCAGGGTTGGACACTTTGTGGTGGTGGCCTGGGCAGAATCACACACATAGGAGAGTTTTGAATACACATACCATTTACCAAAGCAATTCCACTTCTGGGAATTTAGCCTAAGGGAATAACAAAAGAGTTTTACACAAATTTAGCATGTTTCTATTAGTGAAAATTGATAAACTACTCATTATAGACTATTTTGCAGATAGAATTAATTTTAACTCATTGAGTGGAAAGCATATTTTTGTGATAAATTTAGGTAGACAAGCAAATTATAGAACAATAGGTGTCATATAATCCTGTATTTTTTAATCTTGTATTTTTATACACTGTAGTAGTTAAGAACATGGTCTTAAAGGTGCCCCAACGATATAGCTCAATTCGTAGACACTAAATATGTTTCTCTGGACAAATTCCTAATTACTCAGTGCCCTAGTTTTCACCATCTATAAAGAAGATCTGATACCATCTCCTTCACAGAACTTCACAGATACCATCTCCTTGACAATTAACTCAAATAATGAGACCATGACAATAAAGGCTACTGAGTTGGTGGCAGTAGAGTGGGACCTCGGCAAAGATGGTACTAAGCAGGGTGGGTACTCAGCAGAGCTGGGTAAGTACTCAACTAAATGGGTACTCAGCAAGAAGGCCAACAGGATTGGATACTCAATAGAGTGAATACTCAACAGAGTAAGTACTTAGCAAGATGGGTACTCAGCTGGGTGGATCAGCAGTGGGTACTACCAGAGTGAATATCCAACACACTGGGTACTCAGAAGAATGGATACTTAGCAGAGAGGCTGTTCTATACTCACAAAGAGTCCAAGGATTTCAGACCTGGCCCTGGCTACCTCCACTGAGCGACCTCAGGCAGCTCCCTTTACCACTCCTAGCTACCAGTTCTATAATGATGACCCTGACCAGCCTCAAAGGATGAGACTCTGTGGTCTGCCAGTTAGGGGAGCCAGGCTAACTTTGAGCCACAAGGAAAAAGACTGTGTTAACACTGTGCCTGCTGGTGCCGTGCTCTTTGGGATATCAGCGGCTTGTTCCCTGACTTCGGAGCAAGGGGAGACTTCCAAACTACACAGAACTGCTGCTTGCCAAAATACATTACGGCAAAAAGCTACTAAGCATTCACCCTTGCTCTTAAATTAATTTTTATTTTAGTGAAGTCCAACAGCAAGCTCATTTAGTTGAAAAATGGTAACACTTCTGTGAGAGACACTTCATTTATCTTACCCACAGGCGTGTTTGGTACACTTTCAGACCCCTCACAACTGCTCCAAACCCACCACTGGAGAAGCACTTAATTTAGGGCAATGTGAAAACCCCTAAGAAAATCTCAAGTCTTCCCAGGGGAGTGGAGGAAGATCTCACTTCTGGTGCCTGCTTCCAGGTCAGCACTGAGTCTGCGGGGGCAGTGCGCTTACAACCTCAGGGATTCTGCTCCAGGTCAGTGCCAAGCATGCCCAACACGGGGGCTGAAGGAGTAGGTCTGCGCTGCACCCAAAAGGCATGGCCTGGGCAACCTGAGAATCAGGTGGCTTCCTCTTCAAAACAAATTCTTCATCAGACTACCCTGAAAAAAGATCACCCTGAACTCAAATCCTGTAGTTCATTAGGATTGCTGAGTGCACACTGAAGCAGACTGCTGCAGAAAACACTGAAGCACGCACTTGATTTTTTTCTTTCTTTCCTTCTTTCTCTCTTTCTTTCTTCCTTCTTTCCTTCCCTCTTCCTTCCTTCCTTTCTTTTTCTTTCTTTCCTTCCTTCTTTCCTTCCTTCTTTCCATCCTTCCTTCCTTCCTTCCTTCTTTCTTTCTTTTTCTTTGTGTCAGTACTGGGCCTTGAACTCAAAACCTAGGAGCATTCTCTTAACTTTGCCATTCAAGGCTGATGCTCTGACACTTGGAGCCATGGCTCCACTTCTGGCTTTTTGGCGGTTAATTGGAGGTAAGAGTCCCATGGAATTTCTCTGTTCAGTTGGCTTTGAACCACAATCCTCAAAAATCAGCCTCCTGAGTAGCTAAGATTACTGGTGTAAGTGACCGGCATCTGCTTATGTGATTGAAAGTTTCCAGTCACAAAATATCTCTTCGTCTGTTTCCTCATCTGAAAAAATGAGAGTGAAAATAATGCCAGATACAATGAGCTTTGTTGGTAAGATAAATAGCTTTTATCTTACCTCATGGAGGTTGGGAAGGTGCTTGCCTTGCATGCATGAGGCCCTGGGTTCGATTCCTCAGCACCACATAAACAGAAAAAGCCAGAAGTAGTGCTGTGGCTCAAGTGGTAGAGTGCTCGCCTTGAGATGAAGAGCTCAGGGACAGTGCCCAGGCCCAGAGTTCAAGTCCCACGACTGACCAAAACAAACAAACAAACAAAAAACACCTCCTGATGGTCTGACTCCAAAACAGGATAAGAATCATTACTATCTTTTTAAATTTAAAGAAAAGGATATTTGTTTTCTGTTTCTGCAAAAGTCTAGCAACCATCTTAAGAAACCTCTTAATATCATGACCACATTAAAGCCAAGCACCAGTGGCTCACGCCTGTAATTCTAGCTTCTCAGAAGGCTGAGATCTGAGTTTCTCCGTACTAGCCTTGAGCAAAAGAGCTCAGGGATAGTACCCAGGCCCCAAATTCAAGCTCCAAGACCAGCACACACATACACAAAAAAATGATCACTTTCATCCCCAACAAAGCCCATGCCTGTTTGTCAGATTGTCCAGGCATCTTGTGTAGAAGAATGATCTATAGATGCCTATGGTGGTCAAACCTCAAGTGCCTGCTTGCTCCAGGGCTTTGCCGATGAGCTATTCAAAACCATCCAAGAAATCAGTTTGTTCCCCTAGACTAGAATAACAAGAAGCCTGGTTTATTTCCCCAAATGGAGAGAAACAAATCTATTGTTGCCTGCTTTCTCCTAGATTGCATCTCTAGCTCTTTGTTCATATTTAACAATATGACTTGAGGCTTGAAACCTGTGTTCAAATTTATATGCTAGGGAAAACACACACACACACACACAAATACAGCTCTTAAGAACTCCCAAGTAGAAATAAAACTGAGTTCCTCTTAGTATTACAGTCTTTTCTAGAATTTAATGGTGTATTTCTATTTTTGAAGGGATAATTAATGTATATTATGTCTATGGCAGAGGTTTACATAGTGGGATATTATTAAATGAATCATCAGATATTTACTTGGGTCTTACCTGCTCCGACTTGATGACAAATTCCAAATCATTAATTAATATCCAATTAAAATCCTAGGAAAGGGGCTGGCCAGTGGTGATGCATGTAATCCTACCTACTCAGGAGGCTGCGATTGAGGAACAGTTAGAAACCAACCCAGGCAGACAAATCTGAGAGATTCTTATCTCCAATTAGCCAGCTAAAAAGTTGGAACTGGAGTGTGGTTCAAGTGGTAAGTATTCACCTAAAAATTAAGCTAGCGTATAAGACCCTGAGTTCAAACCCAGTACTGGCATAAATGCTACATGGCCATTGCACATGGTAGAGCAACTATGAGGATGTGGACCAGGCTCCCTGGGGCTGTTAGCAGGGTGTGAAGGAAGGGGACAGACACAGCACCAGCCCTGAGAACCAACAAGGCTACAGAAGAACAGCATAGGATTTTCTGTGCTGCTGAACAGCTTCCAGGTTTTAGCACAGGATGCATTAAATCCTGTTCTTTCCTGCTTGGATCTCAATCAGGCTTGTGACTCAGTTTTCTCCATTGCAGCCCATAGGCAACAACAGGTACTTTCAGCTTGGAAATTTTGCAGACCTAGGATTTCCCAATAATCACCAGACATTGCTTATGTATTTCAAATATTTCTATTGTTTAACTAAACATTTATAGTATATATATATGTATATATTATTTTATTTTTTTTTGCTGGTCGTGGGTCCTGAACTCTGGGCCTAAGCGCTGTCCCTCAGCTCAAGGTTAGTGCTCTACCACTTGAGCCACAGTGCCACTTCCAGCTTTTTCTGCTTATGTGGTGCTGAGGAATCAAACCCAGGGCCTCATGCATGCAAAGCAAGCAGTCTACCACTGAGCCACCTTCCCAGCCCAATATATTTAGCTATTATCTTTTGGGATTTTATTTAAAAATCCCAAATCATCTTGCTAACTAAAATTTGGGAGCACCAAGCATGTCTCTGTGATCAGAAGGGATCCAGCAGCACAGAATTCAGATCTAATCTGACCCCATGTGGGAGGGGTCACCTGGTAAATCAGAAGTCTGTGTGTCACTTCTCTGAGTTTCCATTTGGTTGTCTGTAGGATAAGAATAAAAATGATTCCTAACAGAATGAAAGGAGATGTGGGTGGGAAAGGCTTAGTCATTATATAATGGGTAGAGGTGGTGTTGCTAGCATTTGGAAAGCTGGTAGGATGTGAAGAGCTTGTCTAATGGTTCTCTGTAGCCCAAATGCAGTGAGTGACACTGCCCACTGCCGTCACTCCCGAATCCCCTCAACACAGTATCAAACTTCCTGAGGAAAAAGATACGAATCACCTGAAATATTTACTGATGCAATGATAGGATACCTGAGATTTGCTTTACAAGTCACAAAACAAATTGTAAAATAAGGCAAGCTATTTGCTTCCTTGGAGATAGAGATAGACGTGGAAATGAAAACAGAAATAGATGTCTAACAATTCCAGAATGATCATATCTGAGCATGGTAAAGAAGGGGGGCTTCCCTCCCCTTCTTTCTGTTCTAGCTCTATTCTCCAACATTTTTCCACAATGGATATGTCTATATCTTTCATTTCTATGTGTGGTTTCATTCTTGTTTTGCTTCTCAACAGTGAGAAAACAGATTCTAAATCTCAATGCCTTGACTCTCCACTGTCTTAAAACGATCAAAGCCTCACAATAGTTCTCATTTTGCACAGGCTAATGCTTCAACTTCCATCATTCTCTCACTCCACCACCATCTATGCAAACAGCTGGTTCTGTCTCACCTGTACATGAGGGCCTAGATGCATGTCCTCAGACATCTCCTTGTAGCCTACCCAAGTGAAGCTCCTGGCTTTCCTTCACAATGCCTAACACAATTTCATTAGCTATTCTTAAGTTGACTTCCTTGTTGTGTATTCTTTGTCTAGCCCAGGAGGCTCTGAGCACCAGAAGGCAGAAACCATGGCTGTTTCTCACTGTGGAGCTAGCATGTAAGTATGTACTGAATGAATATGATTGATTGATTCAGTGATTGATTGCTTGAGGATCCATGCAGAAGGCAGATGAATGGATGGATGAATGGTTGAACTAGGATCTATGCAGGAAGGCGTATGGATGGATGGATAAATGAATGGATAGTGGAGCCAAGATTCATGCAGAAAGGTAGATGATGGGTGAATGATGGAACTCTATGAAGCAAGGGAGATGTCTTCACAAGTTAGATGTGTCCAATTCTGAAGGAGAGGATATGGCTGAATCAGCAGATAGCAGGGGGTAACATATCAAGAAATATCTGAGTGCTCTATTAGCAGTAAATACTGAAGCAGTTTTTATAAATAAATTTTATCTAAATTTAAAGAACTCCTCTGGACAATGCGGATGTGAGAAGCCAGATCTTGAAACCAAACTCACTCCTGAAGATGGAGAAGTTGAAGCTATAGACATCCAGCAGCTGGCAGAGCCAGGAGTCCAGGTCTCCACTTGTGATTCCAGCACTCCCCAACCTGTGTTTCACTACCACCAGCTGAGTACAGTAAAACCCATGTGGAGCACTCAGAGGCTATACCCAGAGATTCTTCTCAGCTTTTGCTAATGGCATCTGAAAATAAAATGGCTCCACTGCTTTTTCTATAAGTTGGCCATCACATAAAATATAGATTCACAACTAGCTGACACCAACAGTTCTTTCATTGCAGAACAATCTCTAATTCCAAAATAGTAGGAAACTCACTTTTTTCCTCTTACTTCTCCCACACACAGACTTCATGTGGGCCTTCAGATCCAGATTCAAGCTGGACAATCACTCTACGTCTTTGGTGTTTAATACTTCTATTTTTTAAAAAGACTTACATTTAAGCACATAGTAAGCTGGATCTTGGTAACTCATGCCCATAATCCTAGATATTTAGGGAGTTGAGATCTGAGGGTCATGGTTCAAAGCCAGCCTGAGCTGGAAAATCCATGTGACTCTTATTTTTACTTAACCAACAGAGAGCCAGAAGTGGAACTGTGGCTCAAGTGGCAGAGCACCAGCCTTGAGCAAAAAATCAAAGAGACAGTGTCCAGTTTCTGATTTCAAGCCTGAGTACCAACACACACACACACACACACACACACACACACAACATATTAAATGCTTGTGATAATAATTACATTTCTTGAATGCTCATGTTTCTAAATACTATGTGATATGATCACTTGAAGTTCACATCAACCCTACAAGAAAGGTTATATTATAACAGTCTAAATGGGTAAAGTGAGACACAAAGAGGTTTAAATAATTTGCCTAACTAGCAACCGAGGGAGCGGGGACTGGACCCAGGCTAACTGGTCCCAGAAACCACATTCATTACTACACAGGTGCTGAAGGCATGGCTCAAGTGGCAGAGAGTGCCTAGCAAGAACAAAGCTCTGAGTTCAATTCCCCATACTGCCATGACTATAGATGGTTTCGTTGTTATTGTTGAATTCAGAGTTTATTCCTGTATTGTATATTAGCACAGGTATACCAGCAGGACTAGGCCCTGGGAACAGGAGAGACTCAGCCTTACATATCAATAAATTCAAGACTGTTGCTAACTGGGAAGGTGTAAAGAAGAGGAAGAGGAGGGCAAGCTGCTTCCCTCTCGCTAGTACCTTTCCATTTTGAAAATGATCAAATTTAGCCAGGTGTCGGTGGCTCACGCCTGTAATCGTAGCGACTCAGGAGGCTGAGATATGAGGATCACGGTTCAAAGCCAGCTGGGCAGGAAAGTCTGTGTGACTCTTATCTCCAATAAACCACTAGAAAACCAGGAGTGGTGCTGTGACTCAAGTGGTAGAGTGCTCGCCTTGAGCTGAAGAGCTGAGGGACAGCGCCTAGGCCTCGAGTTCAAGCCCCACGACTGACCAAAAAAGAAGAAAGAAAGAAAGAAAGAAAGAAAGAAAGAAAGAAAGAAAGAAAGAAAGAAAGAAAGAAAGAAAGAAAGAAAGAAAGAAAGAAAGAAAGAAAGAAAGAAAGAAAGAAAATGTTCAAATTTGTAAATGACACCAAGAACCAAACCTTTCACCTAAGCTTATCAAGTATGGACTCCTGATCTTCAGCCTCCCACCCAGAAAGAAACATCACAGTGAGAACAGGTAATGAGGCAAACATTGCAAATGACATTTTAAAATTCCCTTTATTGTTAAAAGTGTTGAAAAGCACAAAAAAAAAGAGAAGAAGAAGAAGAAGAAGAAGAGGAGGAGGAGGAGGAGGAACATTTTGAAACATAGAGAGAGAATAAACCCAGAAGCAATTGGTGAAGCAGAAACCACCTGGGCCTGGGAGCGGCTCACCTCTGTGTGGCTTCTGAGCCCTAGAGCCGCTTGTGTTGTCTCCCCAAGCCTCAGTTTCCTCGTGTGTGAAATACCTGGAGAACTACTAAAAATCTACTGCAGTGCCAGGGTAGAAGACAGAATTTTTTCTCTCTCTCTCTGATTCCAATGTAAGTGGTTGGCAGAGCCTGATCGGAGAAATGGTGAGTAGGTGGAGAGCTAAACAGGAGAATTTCTGGAATGAAGAGTTCCCAAGCCTTCGCTGCATCGCCTCAGCTTTCCCTTCCCCCACTCTCCCGCCTGCTGCTCCACACCTCCACACCCACCCACCCACACTTAAAGCGCAGTTTTGCCTCTCTAGCTCCTGTGTAGTCTTCTGATGATGTGCCCACCTCGTGTACTACTCCAACCCATCCAAATTTTTCATCCATGTCGGATACAAAGCTCCCAATACCACCCAGACTCCCTCAGCGACTCCCCTCTGTCCCGCTCTCTGCCTTCCATCCAGGGATCTCAGCTCCGGTTCCCTTTACCCATACACCCTCCCTAATGATGCTGCCGCCCAAGCTCTCCCCTCCTTAAACGACTCACCTCAAAGTATGCACTGCTCCAACACTCAGTAGCTGTGCCATTCACCCTGCACTGTCTGACTGAATTACTCGGCTGACTTATTGAGGAAGACAAAATATGATCAGGAGAGAAACTTTGGTAGGGTGAGGCCAACAGAAGAGGTCACAGCCAGGCTCATACCTGTAGTCCTAGTGACTTAGGAGGACCTAGGTTCAAAGCTAGCCTGAACAGAAAAGTCCTTAAGAGTCTTGCCTACAATTAACCAGCAAAATGGTAGACTAGAATTGTGGCTGAAGTAGATTGCCTGGAGTGAGCAGAAAAAGCCAAGGGAGGGTAAGGGACCATGAGTTTAAGCCCTACCCCCCCCCCCCCCACCACACACACACACATACACACACACACACGTAGACCAAGGTCACTGAGGCTGACAAACCCACATAGGGCCCTTGAGTGCTAATCTTCAAAGTTGTTTTAAATAATGAGCTCTAAGTAGTGGGATAAAAGTAAAGTAGGATAAAAGACAAAATTTGAAATGAATGGAAAGCAGTGGGTAAACAGCTCTGTCACATGCTCACTTATGTCTTTGATGAGTTTCAATTAAAAATGGCCCTAATATATGTTTTTAAATGGTGAATTCCCTTTATTGTCCACTTAACGTGTTCCTAAGGAGTTATTGGTATCATTCCATGACTCCAACACAAATGCCTCTAGGATTTATTGCTGGGTTCACATCTCTGCTCTTTTATAGATTTTTTTTTTTCCTAAGAGGGGCTTGAATACGAGTCTCCCATTATTATATGTCCCTTGTGGTAGATTGGCTAGAGTAGGCTGCCTCCGCAAATGGCAATAAAGCTCACCAAGGCAACAAATGCTCCTCACTGTGCAGACTGATTTCCAGCAGAATGTTCCAGATGGATTCGAATATAACCCTTCTATTTCCAGTTCCCAATAACACTGGAATTGAAAAATCGATTACAGCACCAGGATTCATGAGAGAGAGAGAGAGAGAGAGAGAGTTTATATATATATATATATATATATATATATATATATATATATATATATATATATATATATATACACACACACACACACACACACACACAAGAAACAGATTACTTTTTAGACAAAGGTCTTTTGTAAAAAAACTAAACAAACAAGGAAGGTGGTAGGTGTATTTATTTAAGACAAATTACCAAAAGAAACACAATCAGAAAAAGCCATATTTAAGGACTTAGCAATTGCTTAAATCACAAACTCCTAGTTTGTTATGTTAACAGTGTCAATAAAAATCAGTTTACTGGGCTCAGTGTAGTCCCATATACATTTATCAACCCTAGGTCTTTAACCAGAGGCAGTCAAATCTCATTAGCTGGCTCTGGCTCCAGGAGGAGGGAAATCCTCTATCAGTTACCCATATTTCGTGACCAACCATAGGAAGGAGAGCTTTAAATCCTCCAGTGCTCTAAACCTGGGAGGGAGAGGATAAATGTCCCTCAATATCTGCTGCGACAGAGCAGACTGCAGAATGTAATATGTTGACTGTGTTGGAGACGGGTTGCATGGCTGTTTTGTTTAAATTAGCCAATGTTTGCAGACTTCATTCCATAGACATAACTTGCCCTTTCTGGATGTTTCCTAATCTCACTCTCCACAAAGAGCTAAAAACTGAATATTATGAAATTAGCAAGAATGTAGCAATTAGCAAGAATGTAGTGACTTGGTAAATAGATAAGTTTCACCCATGAAAATCCAGCTCCTGAGTCATTGAACAGATGCCATGTTTTTAATGTGCATTTGGCTAAAAAAGCAGACAACAGAAACAATTGATGCCTTTCTCATTTTGTAAGTAAGACAACGGGAGCAGCATGACCCACAGTGACCTTTCTGTATTATAATACTCTCAGATGACCTGCTTTTCACACACACACACACACACACAAATCAACATGCTGTTTGAGCAAACATTTCATTCTTACAGTAAATGACCACCTGTAATAGACTATCCTCCTCACAGATATTTATTCGCAAAAGACTCTTTCTGCTCATTAGATTGTCTAACCACCTTGATCAGGGCTGCTAGGACTTGAAAGCATTTACAAATCACTTGGGGATCTGGTTAGAATGAAGATCCTGACTCTGGAGACCTGAGATCAAGCTCCAGACACTGCATTTCCTAACTCCCAGCTAACACTGGTGTTGACTGTCTGCCAACTCACACACTCGTCAGAGATCACCTTAATGATGTTCTCTAACTTAGACAACAGAAAATACAAATGTATAATTGCATATGCTCTGGTTCCTGAAAGGTAACAACGATTTTTTGTTTGTTTGTTTTTTTTAAGACAAATCTGTTTTAGTCAAGACCTTTAGAACACAGACATAATCTCCCTAAATGCGATCTGTGTGGGTAAAACATCCTTTTAGATTTCTAAGAGGTCTTTTCAGGTCGGCCAGTATTGATTGACTTCAGGAAGTGATCCAAGACAGAACACAACACAGATTCATTTCAAGCAAAGCTCAAATCCAATACTTCTCCCCAGGTGCACAACCGATGACCGCTTGGCTCTTTCTTTGAAGTGAGTATACATAAACAAATCGAAGTATGCTCCCCTTAGTCTTGAAAATGTTTTTCTGAGAATTTGCTACCTATATGATCGGCTGTGTAAAGTTTATTTAAATGTGACATACTGAAAGAAGATTTCTGCAATTACTGTATTAGAACTAATTCCCTTTGAAATGTATTAGCCTAATATAGATTCAATTATGGAGATAAATGTCAAATATTCCAAATATTCTAGTTCATCTTTAATGATATTATGGTCCTATATTTAATACCTACTTTCATCTGAGAAGCAAGCAACACCTCCTAATTATCCTGCTAAGTTTGGTAAGAGAATGGGGTCACTTTGTAGATCTGGATTTGTAGGGCTCATACCAAAAGATTATTTAATTTTCTGTAATTTGAATAACTCGTGTAAAAATTAAAATACTTTCTGTCAGTGTGGTTGCTTCCTTTTCATTGACCTTGTGAGAATTGTTTTTTTTGAAAAGTTCCTGCTTTGGCCAGCTGGCTTCACCTCAGTATTGACTGCATTTTAGTTATATCCTATTCCTGTTACATTTTAGTTATGACATCCTGTTATAAGTTCATTGATTTTTAGTTATAGCCTATTCTTGTTCATTAAAACATCCTGTTCCTGTTAATTAAGTCACATCCTGTTAAAAAAAAAATTTGTAGACCCTCTTCAAAATAGCCAATCAGGCAAGTTTATGAACCTAAGTTCTGACCAATCAGAACAAGGGACAGTACTGTGTTAGGGATAAAATCTGTGCAGACTTCCTGCCCAGCATACTTGTACACATGGATTCTTAATTTTTTCAGGAGTAAACTTTGCCTTGATGATTTACTTTCAAATTCCTACATAGTACCCCAATATCCTGACACATTTCCAAAACCAGATACTAAATAAACACAGTAATACATTAGGTATGACTCTCTTATCAAGTGTAGCGCAATTAATCAAAAGGTTATACAGCTAACAGACATGAGCACCATTTTCTGTGTCCAAGAACAGTGATAGAGCGCTCATCTATTAGCATGATGCAAGACACTGGATATGAAGATTGTGGAGCCTGCAAGGCAAAAAGTAAACAGAAAAGTCAAAAGACATAACCATTATCCAATCTAGTAATTACTTAGTATGGATTCCATCTGGCAATGCCCCCAGCTTCTACCTGTTAGGTGCCACTTAGCTCCCTCCCCCACTCACATATGACATGCATATCATTGCAAGCCAACGGATCTCCAGATGTTGACAAAATCTCCTGGGTGGCAAAATCACATCCAGTTAAGAACCACTAATCAAGAGTGGAGTTTTGTACATTTTTGAATGTGTGATTTGTTGTTTGAATGCTTACTAGGTAATAAACATTGTATAAAAGATACATTGGGGGCTGGGAAGGTGACTCAGTGGTAGAGCGCTTGCCTTGCATGCCTGAGGCCCTGGGTTCGATTCCTCAGCACCACATAAGCAAAAAGAAAAAAAAAAAAAGCCGGAAGTGGCTCAAGTGGTAGAGCTGAGGGACAGCACCCAGGCCCCCCCCCCAAAAAAAGATACATTGATAATTGATAAGACAAAGTCACAGTTCAAATGTTACACTTTCCCTATTGTTTATTTAATTTAACTTTCATACAGTCTATTTAACCAGCTGATCTCACCTGAGCTCACTTGAGTGGCTTTGTTTCATGTACCTCCCATAATCTTCCTTCAATTAGCAGGTTGGGCTAGACATGTTTTCCCATAACAATGGCAGAAGTAAAATGAAGCACAACTACACATGATCTAAGCTCAGAATATGCATAGTCACCTCTGTTCTAATCTCTTCAGCTTTTATTATGTCAGCTTTAAGATTTTGGGACACAGATTCTTAAATTATGAATACCATAGTGGAATAATAATTTTTCACAATGTAAAATTAAAAAGGTTAAATAAGCCATTAACCTCAGAGGGATTGTTCCAGTGTATGTTTATTAGAACAGAAGCAATACCAGATTTATTTCTATTATAGCAACTCATTTCTAAACGCCAACACTTCAGTGATAAAGGCCAATAAATGACTTTTATTCTCATATATATTACTCCTTTTATAGCAATTTTGAGCAAGAAACTTTTCAGATGTCATTCCTTATACTCTCTATTTGTTCCTAAAAGGAATTTTCCTGAAGCATAAAACATCTTAAAGTCAAGTACTAACCCATCAGATGTAGATTTTTACATTCTGTATACTCCAGGGGGAGAAAAATAATTGGATTGTGCTTTCTCATTCATGACTATTTAAATATTCAGTTTCTGAGGTTACATTTTAGTGTGTTTTATGTTTTATTCAGGACACAGTGTTCCAGCAAATATCACAAGCCCAAATCAATGGCTTATACCAACATTAAATATGCCATTAACATGCTTGTTCCCAGAAAAGTTCAGTGAGAAGCTGTCAACAAAGCTACAGAGAAAGCATTAGAAATAAATGATAAAAGAGGCACCAGAAATAACTTAGAACTTTTAGGATGATAAGGAGGAAGAAAAAGGGATTTGAAAATACCCTTTGCTCTGCCTGGCCAATAAAAATTATTCCAATTTCCCTAATACCTAGAGCTGACAACCAAAGTCCCTGTCATTTTCTCGGTGATCACACTGCTCATTGTCTCTTCCTTTCATCTCTGGGGCTTCAATGCTCACAGTGTAATGTGAGCCCTTACAAGCCCTGGATCCAAGGTCTGTATCACCAGGAGCCACAGCAAGATCACACACAGAGCAACAACGCTTCTTGAAAACAGCATGAAAAGATCAGCAATTCATATACAGGACAAAAAAAAAAAATGATAGGGTAGATCAGAGTCCTGGGATTCTTTAGTCCTTTTCAACAATCATTTTCTGAACAGAAAAGTCTTACTGATCGCGGCTTTGAAAAGCAATCGACATATCTAACTATTATATGTCACTTAGACTTTATGGGACTGATCTTGAAAATGAAGGAAGTTGATCAAACAAGAGCTTGATCAATAAGAGGGAGGAACATCAAGAGGTTAGCAATGTGCTAATGGCCAGTAGTGCTTTATATCAAGTTTCAACTTTAGAAGAAGACATGCTGTTGGCAAGAAGTGATGAAAATTGACACACACATACACACACACACACACACACACAGGCCTAAAGAACTAGAAGATAAGATAAAAATTAACAGGTCTAGGTTCATAGCTTAGGTTTTTCTGGGTTCATTTTTGAGGTTAACAATTATTCATATTTGTAATGGTGACCTACAATGTCTCCAAAGATCTTAAATGTCTTCTATTAGCTCCTTTAAGAAGTGTTAAGTGAGATAAGGTACAGTGATACACACCTAAAATCCCAGTTATGTGCACAGAGTATGTATGAAGGATACCCATCCCTGGGCAAAGAACAAGAGACCTTACCTGAAAAGTCACTAATGCAAAAGGGGCTGGAGGCATGGCTCAAGTTGTAGAGTACCTACCTACCTACCTACCTGCCTAGCAAACGTAAGACTTCAAGTTTGAATCTCAGTGCCACCAAAAAGAAGAAGGAAATGAAAATCAGGATAAAGGAAAGCCTTAAAGATTTTAGTTAATATCTGTTACTTATTTTTTACTGTTTTTCTGAAGTGTATTTAATACCCAATGAAGTTTGAGGGTTTTGATAACAAACATGCCCATTAGATCACACTGCCCCTCTCTGTAATACCTCTCTCCTGGATCTCGCTGCCCCAAAGCCAGTCCTCAGGCAACCACTGATTAACTCCCCACTCCTAGGGATTAGTTTTCATTTTCTATCCTTTGCTATAAATAAAACATACACAATCTACACTTTTTGTTTGACTCCTTTCACTCACCCCTGGGGATTATGTCACTTTCTTTCCCTCTGGTTGGAACAGGCTCTATTTCTCTGTTGTGGGAGCCAGAGAGCCTCCTGCCTCTAATTCTAGATAGTTCTTCTCTAGGATTCAGGTGATTTTCACACATGCATAAGCTGACCTCAGCTGGATGCTTGAAGGGACCCTGAGCAAATGTGCAAAGTTCTCTCTGTGTTTATCTGTGCTGGCCAGAACTCTGTTCTCAGACCTAACCATTTGGCTACCTGAACTTCCTGCTCCAGTCTTTATAGTCAAAGAAACTGCTGAGCTCTGTCCCCTCTCTTTGCAGCACAGTGGGAAAAATGCTGCAATGCATCCCAGCTTGTTTGTTCCTGTCAGAGACCACTGTCGTTCACCATCTCATGTCCACTATCTTGAGAACCATTGTTTCCGATATTTTGTCCTATTTTTCACCTATTAGGCGAGAAGATCAATCTAATCATTATTATTCCATATAGCAAGGAGCAAAGATCTAAAATGTATTACATCTTTTAATATCAACAAAATAGAAGTTTCTTTTGCATAAAGCTATTTTAAAAACTACATTGCATCAAAGTCTACTTATTCCTAAGTGATGGCAGATATAAAACATGGTTATAATACAAATTGTCATTCATCATGAACCTGTCCAGCTGTAAACACCGAGAAATAATAGGCTCTGATCGGAGAGCTTTATAGCTCCAGAGGCATATTTTCAAGGAGTAACAGAAAGAAATCAATAAACAATTAAGTTTTTTGAGGAGTCAACATTTTAGATGTTACCAGATGGCTGAACATTGGATGTCTTTACTAGAGTAGTGCCTAGCGTAGACTAGGGACACCTAGCTTGTGGGCATACCCTACTTCCAGGGAGCCTTTCCCAGCTTAAGTCATTCCTTCAGTGTATATTTCTTGAGCTCCCACTACTGCTGATAACTGCTCATGGCCCAGAGGTATAGCAGGAAATAAAACAAAGGTCTCTACTTCGTGGAACTTGGTGGGGAAAAACAGATCAAAACCAAATATCCAAGAGTTCTATTAAGAAAAAATAGCAATCAGAATAAGGGGTAGAGAGCTTTAGAGACAGAATTTTCCATATAGCTGTAAAAAGGGCTTCTCTTAAGGGTTTAGTGGGATTTGAATGACATGAAGGAAGAATTCATGGAAAATTCTAGAAAAAGAATATTCTAGTGAAAGAGAAAAGTATTCCAAGATAGAAAGAAGCTGGGCTTAGTTAAGGATGCTGGTTGGAATGTAATAAAAAATGAGCAGGAGAGCAAAGTAATTAGAACTCCTAATTTTGTTTACCTAAATTCATTGTTCATATACTCATTTACATTGTAAACTGCACAGCAGGCACTCTGCTGTATGTGAATGCAAAGATGAGTTGCTTCAACAACAATGACACAAATCACAAGCATAATATAATGAGAAAAGAGAAAGAGAGGAAGGAAGGAAGGAAGGAAGGAAGGAAGGAAGGAAGGAAGGAAGGAAGGAAGGAAGGAAGGAAGGAAGGAAGGAAGGAAGGAAGGAAGGAAGGAAAAGGTTTGATTGCTGACATCTAGGTAAAAAACTGGAGCACCAGGCTATGCTTCTCAGCTCAGAGAAGTAGTTTCCTCTGAGATCCTCCATTGCAGTGTCTGCTGGAACACACTAACAGGACCAGAGATGAGTCAGAGCCGCCATGGCAAGACACCCACAGCGAGGGCCAAGTATTGGAACAGCCTCTTGGGACCACTCCCTGGATGAAAAAGAAATGCTACAAGCATAAGAGATCAGTCTTGGATTCTCTAAATTAGTCCCTGAATTTGTCCTTATGAAAATATGCAACTTCAGAGTTACACATATTTTAGTTATGATCTTAGATCAGCCATTTGCTAGTGTATTACCTTGGGCAGATTACTAGGCAGGCCTCTCTGGACTTCCTTTTTTCGAAACCTCTTAAAGAGAGATAATAATTTTGTTAGGGATGGATTACTGAGAGATTCAAATAGTAGGTAGTAAATGCTTAAACTACTATTAGTAGTTGTTATATGAAGATATTTTATCACAAGAAATTCTTAAAAGTTGGTGAATACAGATGAAAAAAAATATACTAGTTAAGGATTGTTACTGGGGATCCAATCTACCCTTAAACCATGCCTGGGAAGTGGAATAAGATTAAAATGGAAGTTGATTTTGGGCAATTTATTTAAGATCTTTGAACCTTAATTTCTTCATCTATGCAAATCCCTTTGAGTGATAGCTACCTTTGGTACCTTAGGGTGGTTAGCTGATGGCCTTCCCACATACACGTGGCCATAGAGATCATCATTCACAACAGGCTCGGAGATGTGAATGCCCTGATGCCAGCTTACTTCGCTTGCCCCCACTCTGCCTCATACAGGTCTTGGGCCTGAGAAAATTCACTGGCAGCTGCTTCAAGTCCACCAATATATGGCTAGAAAGTTCTACATGATAACTGTTAAGGCTGCCCTATTCAGAAGCTCTGGGACCAGCCATCTCTTAGGTTCTGAGCTTTGTTGTCAAGAGGCTGAGAGTAGATAGCTTTTTCCCACTGCTTTCCTGTATTTACTTCCTGTTGCCTGACTACCTGCCTCCAGATCAGTAATTGCTTCTGAGCCCCTGGGCATATTTATTTTCCATCTGCTCCCTGCCTGCCAGATACAGAATCAATGAACCCTAAAGATCTGGGTTCTAGGAAATAGAGTTCAGAAAAGGGCTTGCAGCAGTTGAGCTACCATCTTTTTCACCCCATTTCCCAGATGCTGAATAGTGTGATTCTATCCTCCTGGGTACAACTTAAATCACTGTGTCTTTTGCCCAAATGCATACTGATGAAAGGTGATGATGACTCATTTTTCCTGCTCCAGAAGGACCAGAAATCATCTGAGCCCTCCATAGGAAGTACATCCCAAATTACCTGAATATGGCGACTTCCTGTGTGGTGTGCATCCACATGACAGCATTTTTAGGCTATTCTTGGTCCATCTCTATAGAATTCCATTAAGCAGTGATTTTCTTGTCAGCCTCACTCTGAAGATACTGAGAGTCAGAGAGAGAGGGAGGAGGCAAGAGAAAGATCGAGACACACAGAGAGGGAGATAGGGAAGGGAAAGTGGGAGGAAGAAAGGGAAAGACAGACAGACAGACAGAGACAGAGAGACAGAGACACACACAGAGAGAGAGAGAGAGGCCTAAATATGCTCTAAGACTTGCATAAAAAGGAACAGTCCTAATTTCCTGAAAAGGAAATTAAATCTAGATAAAAGATACAAAGATTTTGACTTGAAAGAAAATTAAAAACTGGAATTTGTAGGTAAAGGGAAATTTGAGGAAGAAATTAAAAAATTATTAAGACAGGAGAGCATGCAACCTTGGAAATTTGAACTGTGCAAGAAGACAATTTACATTTATATAGTTGAAAAGAGATGCAGGAGGCAACGGTGCCATATGTGGGAGCAGAACAAAACAGGAGAAGGAGGAAACCGAATGATAGAATTTGTGATAGGAGTGCTGTGAATAGTAGAATTTGGAATGGAATGGAGATAGAGGAGGAGAACACATTCAGTGGAAATGCTTTCCATTCATTTGTGATTTTGAAAGAAACAGCAGACAGCTATGTTCTGAGAAAGAGTGAGCTTAACTTTCAATAGGAGGGATTTAAGGTAGACGTTAGAAAATATCCTGGGTATAAGTGTTGCGAGAAAATGTGGAAACCCTATTTCTGAAAATATGAAGGAATAATGAAGATAACCACTATCTCAGTAGTGGCTTAAGGGAAAACCTGGAGATTTGAGCTCTCACGGTTGATCTGTTCTCATACCACTATGTTTCTGTGTTAAGTTCTCTCAGTCCAATTTCTTCTTCATTACAGTATAATACAGAGAGATTTTCTTGGATGTCTTTGGTATTTACTGAGTTTATCTGCCCTGAATCTTCTTCCTAAACCCAACCCCCTCTCCCTGACCAGCATCCCAAGTTCTCCTTACCAATGTTTTCTATAGCTCAAGGGAAAAACCCTGAAATTTTCTTTTAATCCCTGGTCAGCACAAAGCCTAGCACAGAGTGTGATTGACAGCTAAGCCCTGAATAATGTTCATTTTTAAGATTCAAGAAAACCAATGCAAGAAGAATAAGGGTCATGGAAACCTCAACAATATCAAAGAAAAATGAGTGCTTCCCTACCTTTCCCCACAGAAAGATGGCTGATAGAATCCTCAACTTTCATCCATATGACAGCTAATTTTTGTGTTTGGGTATCAGTCCTGGGGCTTGAACCCAGAGCCTGGGCACTGACGGCTGGTTATCTACCACTTAAGCCACAGCTCTACTTCTAGCTTTATGAGAGCTAATTGGCAAAGGAAATTCTCATGAACTTTACCTCCTGGACTGGCTTCAACCCTTGATCCTCAGATCTCACCCTCCTGAGTAGCTGGGATTACAGGCCTGAGCCATGAGTGCCTGTTGTGATGGTTAATTTTATGTTCCAATGTAACTAGGCTAAGGGATGCCCAGATAGCTGGCAAAATGTTTTTTCTGAACATGTCTGTGAGAATGTTTTCGAAAGAGATTAACATTTGAGTCATTAAACATCACTAAATATGACTGTCTTCAATTATATGACATCTTTTCTCTAAATTTGTCCTAATTTCATTATATTGTATTCAAATTTTTTTTTCTTTTTTTTTTTGGTCCAGTTGTGGGGCCTGAACTCTGGGTCTGGACGCTGTCCCTCAGCTCTTCAGTTCAAGGCTAGCGCTCTACCACTTGAGCCACAGCACCACTTCCGGCTTTTTTCTTTTTTTACTTATGTGGTGCTGAGGAATCGAACCCAGGGCCTCATGCATGCAAGGCAAGCACTCTACCACTGAGCCACTTTCCCAGCCCTATTGTATTCAAATTTAAGGAAGTATATTGTGAAATACTTCCATCATAGGTGAGAAATTATAAAGTCAGTCAAGGAAAAAAGTACTTGAACTAAGCCCATAAAAAACATTAATATTCAAATATACCAGACCTAAAATGCATCCATATTCATAGGCACATACATATGTACATCTCAATATAAATTTATATATGTAGCAATATGCATCAATTTATACACACACGGAACAAGATTCTAACTATGGAATAATGTAGGAAGATGAAGGAAAGGGGGAAGAGGTTAAGGGGAATAATTTCAAAATGCTGTTCAACTACTAAGAACCCCAGGACTTCCTGTTTCCTATCACTTAAAAGATATTCTGCCTGGCACCAGTGGCTCACACCTGTAATCTTAACTACTCAGGAGGCTGAGATCTAAGGATCAAGGTTCAAAGCTAGCATAGGCAGAAAAGTCTGTGAGACTCCTATCTCCAATTAACAACCAGAAAACCAGAAGTGGTGCTGTAGCTTAAAAGCAGCAGAGCACTAGTCTTGAGCATAAAAACTCAGGGCAGTAAGTAGGCCCTGAGTTCAGGCTCCGTGACAGGCACTCGCGTGCACACACACAGACACAGATAAATCTAATAATCAAAAATATTATATATGTGCCGGGCACCGGTGGCTCACACCTGTAATCCTAGCTACTCAGGAGACTGAACTCTGAGGATCTTGGTTCAAAGTCGGCCCAGGCAGGAAACTCTGTGAGACTTTTATCTCCAATTAACCACCAGAAAACCAGAAATGACACTGTCGCTCAAGTGGTAGAGCACTTGCCTTGAGCTGAAGAGCTGAGGGACAGAGTCCAGGCCCAGAGTTCAAACCCCACAACTGACAAAACAAAAACAAAAATATTATATATGTATCTTGAGTCCCCGCTCCACTTCTTTCCCTCTCTTTCTCTTACTGTCTCTAGACATAATATAATTAGGTAGCCAGACTCAGTTTCGCATGCTTTTTATGTTTGTACACTTTAGGTATCTATAAACAACATATGTTGTTTTATGTTCCAGTTTTCATATCATACATACATATTTCACAATTTTCCTCCTTTTTCACTTAAATATACTTGAGTTTTAAATCCCAGTTCATTTGTTAGAGTCTCTTCAGATTTTTGTACCATATTAAGAAAACTAGTTAATTCAGCCATTTTCCTACTTGAGAAACAATCATTTCCATTGTTTTCTGTGTCAACATGGCTTCACCGAAGAGCTAAGCAATTAATATTCACTCTGCAATAAAAAAGTAAAAATAATATTTTATATTATTATATATTTATATTCATATAGTTATTATAATAATAGTTATTTTAATTTCCTTACATTCTTTTCAGCCTTTTGTGGCATAGAGGTAATAAATTTTGTGTAGCTGATGCATATGAAGCAATTTCTATAGTTTTTGTTTCGTTTTGTTTTGTTTTGCAGGTCCTGAGGCTTGAACTCAGAGCTTGGGCACTCTCCTTGAGCTCCTTTTGCTCAAGGCTAGCACTCTACTATTTGAGCCATAGCTCCACTTTTGTTGTTGCTTGCTTACTTGTTTGCTTGCTTTGTTTTTGTTTTTGTTTTGGGTAGTTTATTGTAGATAAGGGACTTTTATCTCACAGACTTGTTATCAGCCCGGGTTGCCTTTGAACCTCAATCCTCACATCTCAGCCTCCTGAATAGCTAAGATTACAGGCTTGAGCCACCCGCACCAAGCTCAGCAATTTCTATAGTTTTAATTTGTACTTCCTTTCACTACTGCTGAGGTTAAGCATCTTTTTCTTTTTTTTTTGCCAGTCATGGTGCCTGAACTCTGGGTCTGGGCGCTGTCCCTCAGCTCTTCAGCTCAAGGCTAGTGCTCTACCACTTGAGCCACAGCACCACTTCCAGCTTTTTCTGCTTATGGGGTGGTGAGGAATCGAACCCAGGGCTTCATGCATGCAAGGCAAGCACTCTACCACTGAGCCACCTTCCCAGCCCCAGGTTAAGCATCTTTTGTGTTTCTTAGCTTTGGAAAGTTTCGTCTTCTATGAATTGCCTAATCACACAATTTGTCAGTAGATTTTCCAACAGGATACTGCTTTTTAAATTGCTTTGCCAGAGTTTGTTACATATCTAAATACTTCGTCTAGATAAGTTACATGCTGTACAAATAATTTCTTTGTGGATCAGGTTTGGCATTTAATTTTGTCTTTTTTTTTTTTTTTTTGCATAGTTGTCTTAAGTCTGTTATAGGCAAGTTAAGTCAAATTTTTCCTTTCCATTTATAGCTTTTTAGCTCTACTGAAACCTTTCTCTAATCCTAAACGCCTAAAAATAATTCTTCTACCTGAGCTGAAAGCCACACATTTAAATTCTCCCTGTTTATGGGTTGGTGTGGTCCATATTATGAAGGTTTGAGGCGGAAAGCGGGGCAGAACTCTCACGTTTCCGTTGACACAAACCCCCACCAACTCAGAAAATAGATATAATCTTGCAGAGCCGCGGCTCTGGGCCTCCCCTCCCTTCCCTCCAAGGGTATAGATTTTTCAGGTCCTAGTGTCAGGCTCATGGCCATGAAAAAGAAACTGAAACACAAAAGTCATGCAGCTAACTAACATCCATGAGACAGCTGCACAGTAGTATACTTACCACAAATTCTTATAAGAATCGAGTACCTGAAGAGCCCAGAAAGACACTCGAGCTTTACAACTCTAACCAGTACTTCTAAGTCTACTGAAAACTATCTCATCTAGTAAACATAGAAGTCAATATGTACCTTGATTCTAGTACATAATGCAGTATAAAGAGACTTAGTCATAGATCTGCCAAGTTCTTGATCTTGGACTTTCTAGCCTTCAGAACTGAGACAAAAAAAGCACATTGTTAGTATTATCCCCACTTTTGGTCCTCAGCTCCACGCAGACCTGAACTCCTCCCAGCCCTGGAGTTCCTGCTATACAGCCGGCCCCTCCCTCTCTCCACCCAGACCCACCTGGGCTCCCATCTACCTCACTTCCTCTCTCTGACTCCCCTTCTACCTGGATAGGGACAGGTGCCGTATGCTCCCTCTTGGGGGAAATACGGCTCCTGTAATAAACCTTATAATAATCTTTCTTCTGTGCCTCCTGCCTCTGAGTAGTCCCCTGGGATGGATGTGACGGATCCTTCGCACATATTGTTTGTAAGCTGAAATAGAGTGAGAGAGAGAGAAATCTAGTTGTAAATTCAACCTTATCCTACTACTGAGGTGTGCATCTTTGAAGCCTTAATTTCTTCAAATTAAATTTCATATGTAAAGCAGTAAGGCAGATCTGCTAACACCAACGTGTTATTAGGATATGAAGGAAATACTGTTTATAAAATTACTTGCATTTTATGACCTTAACTTCTTCAAGAATAGTAAAGATAGTGAAGATTAAAGAGCCAAAAAAGACCCAGGTGCTGGTGGCTCAAGTCTGTAATCTTAGCTACTCAGAAGGCTGAGATCTAAGGATCATGATTTGAAGGCAGCCCAAGCAGAAAAATCAGAGAAACTCTATTCTCCAATTAATCACCCCCAAAAAAAAGCTAGAAATAAAGGTGTGGCTCAAGTGGTAGAGTGCCAGCCTTGAGTGAATGAAAATGCCAAGCAAGAATGAGAGGCTCTGAGTTTAAGCCCCAGTCCTGGCACGTGTGCGCACAAACACACACACACAGACACACACAAACACAAACACACACACACACACACACACACACACACACTGCTATGAATACATTTAGAGAACAACAAGAGTATGTCAGAATCCTCATCCTGTCTCATCTGTATAGTCAGAGACTCTTGGTTATAGTACTCCATGACCCATGTAAGAGATACCCCCTAAATCTCTCTGGTGGGAAAACAATACATTATGATGTGGAACAAAGCAGATGAGCCCTCATTGAGGAGCTCAATATGAATTATAGTCCACTTCTACAGGGTATAAGAGGGAGCAGGAGTGGGAAAAGGAGGAGTAGGAGGGCAAGGGAAAGGAGAGGAAGGAGGAGGGGGAGGAGGAGGGCAAGGGAGAGGAGGGGAGAGGAGAGAAAGGACAGGGAGACCCAGCACAAAGCAGATGGAACCTCATTGGGTAACAGTCTTATTGAGAGGAGGAGGAAGAGAAGGAAGAGGACAAGGGGATGGAGAGGAAGGAGGAGGAAGGGGAGGGAGGGAGAGGGAAAGGAGGAAGAGATTGATCCTAAAATAAAACAGCATTCAGCTGGCCTCATTGTCAATGTGTTCAGACTGAGTTCCTAGGAGGTTTGGGTGTCTTATATCAGCACTCAATATTTTGATTTTATTAAATTCAGGAACACTGAGTATTTGAGTGTAACAGACAGGACTTTATTCTATCACTTAGAATAAGAAATAGTCCTATAGGCTGCCAAGTGCCCTCTTTAAGCCTCCAGTGTCAAGTTCAGCTGTGATATGATGAATGTAACTTTCTTTTTCCAGTTATCAGTCTCTAATTTTGAGATATTTCATGTATTTGTCTTTGTGGATAATCGTGTCCAGTTTAACAATGCACTGTCACAGGATGGCTGGAGATGAGAAGGGCTTTTAAACACTTGTTCAGATTTTGATTGTAGGCTCCTTTCCTTAAATCCTTTTCTTCCAATTTAGAATCAGTCATTCTTTCCTTTTTTACCTATAGACAAAGGTCTAATTTTTCCTCTACCTTGGCTAGAGGATAGAGTTAAGTCATGATTGTTAGAATCTGTTCTTGTAGAGGAAAGAAATACTTTCCTTTATGTATGCTCCAGCCTTGGGGATCTATTGAGTGCAAAATGAGAAAATATATTCCTGAGGTTGTTTTAAATCCTAAAAAAAGCATATGTCCAACTAAGCACCAATGGCTCACACTTGTAAACCTATCAGGAGTTTGAGATCCAGAAGATCACAGTTCAAAGCCAATCTAAGCAGAAAAGTCCACAAGATTCCTTCTCCAAAATAATCGGCAAGAAACAGGAAGGCGTGGTTCAAGTGGTAGAGCACCAGCCGAGCAAGGAAGCCAAGGAAGAGCAAGAGGACAAGTTGAAATCCTAGTACTAGTGAAAAAAAAATATTTTAAAAAAAGAAAAGAAAAAACATCATGCCCATCGCTCACACTGTACTGTTTTGGTTCATGGCTGTTACTTTTCTTTTCCCAGTTAATCTAGAGCCCAAGGAATGCAGAGATGGAGTTTGACAACCTAGGAATATTCTAGATTCTACATTTATTTGTTAGGCACACCACTTGCTGCTGTGAGGCAGGAAGTACCACCCCCTTGCTAGGACTCTTGGGAAGCTTAAACAGGATCCCATGGTGGAGCACATACAGTCAGTAGAAAACCCCACACTTCAGGGATTTTGAGAGAAGCAGAATAGCAGAGAAGAAACATGGGCCTACAACCAAGTACTGCTGCTACAACCAAGCACTGATACTAACCAATCCATGTGAGCTGAGGCGAGTCCAGTTTCATCACTTGTAAAAAGGAGGTGCAGAGGCAGTACTGGGTTGTGGGGTGGCTCTAAGAACTGTATTGCTCCTTAGAATGTACAGAGAAGAGTTCCACCCAGCAGCAGTGCTCAATAAATGTCAGCAGCCTCTTAGAGCCTCCCTTCTGTGTTCTGAGCAGGGAACCAACTAACAATTCTTACAAGTTCTAGCAAAGATGATTCCTGCTTCCCACTCCTATAATCTCCCATTCAAGCTTCTACTGTCCCACACTTGGGCCACAGAGCCACATCATTGTTGGTTCACTTCTGCTTCTGGTCTCATTTCTGCTTCTAATCCCTCCTGTACCCAGCACTAAATTATCTCAAAATATCCCTTAAAGCCAATTAATCACATATTTCATATTCTTGATGACCCTCAAATATCAATAGGATAATTTCAATCCTTTAGATACTAACACTTTTTTTTCTTATTCTGGTTCTGGGGCTTTAACACAGAGCCTGGGCACTGTCCCTGAGCTTTTGTGCTCAAGGCTAGCACTCTACCACTTGAGCCACAGTTCCACAGCTTTTGCTTTTTGGTGGGTAATTGGAGATGAGTCTCATAGACTTTCCTGTCTGAGGTGACTTCAAACTGTGATCCTCAGATCTCAGCCCCCTAAGTAGTTAGAACTATAGGCATGAGACATTTTTTAAACTGAACCTACTACATTGGTCAGGATCACATGTAGTTCCTCCACTCTTCTGCCCTGCATTCTTGAACCCAGCTGACCCCAGGCTTCCATAATACCTGGCAGAGCCTCCTTTTGGGAGTCAGTGGTACAGTGGCCAAGGATGCCTGACTGGCCTCAGTTTATCTCTTGGCTTTAGAACTTCCCAAGTTCCACGTGACTTTGGGTGCCTTTTATTCTAATCTGTTGTGCTTAGCAAGGATACTCTGACTACAGTAAGAGAAAAATCCATTTTTATATTACATTTTACACCCATTTACAATAAGCTTATTGATTCAGGAGAGCTTTAATTGCTTTTTAGTTAATTACTGTTTTCCTATAAAATGTGAACCAGAACTCAAAACAAAATTAAATTTTCTTCTCCTCTCTGCTATCCTAATACCTTTTCTGTTTTGTGCTAAAGAACATCAGGGTCATCTGGAACCACACCGAAAACTGACAACCTGCTGCTCACTGTCAAGGCTAATGCCTTTATTATGTTCTATTATTATTACTCTGGGCAAAGCTAATCCAATTTCTATCCCTCTCAGGTCATCTAAGAACAATGACCCAGCTTTCAGCTTAGCCAAACCAGAACACAGGTGACTCCAGATAGGAGAAAGAAGGCTCTGTATGAGTAAGGTTAGGAGAACCCACCTTTGGGATTCAGCAAAACAAGGCAAGTCAAAAAGGAATAACCTAAGCAGGGCAGTGGTAGCTCATGCCTATAATCCTAGCTACTCAGGAAGCTGAGATATTAGGGTCAAGGTTCAAAGCCAGCCCAGGCAGGAAAGTCCATGAAATTCTTATCTCCAATAAATCACCAGAAAACCAGAAGTGGTGCTGTGGCACAAAATAGTAAAGCACTAGCCTTGAGCAGAAAAGCTCATGGGACAGCATTGAGGTCTCATAGACAGCGCTGAGTCCCAAGTTCAAGTCCCACCCATGACTGCCAAAAAATACAAAGGAATAACCTATCCCAGAATGTAGAAATGTAGAATGTGGAAACTTTGTTGGCTTTATTCCCCATGAAACATAGAAACATAAAATAGCTAACAGGGTGCAGGCCTGGGTCTATCCTTTTCAGATCTTTTAAATCTCTTCTTTGTCAAACACAGGAGGATCTTTTCATAGAGAAGGGAAGAGAAGGCTAGAACAAGGGAGATGATGGGAAGGGGTAACTTGCTTTCTGATGATGAGACTCTAGGGTCTGAAACAGAAAGGCCAATTTTGATATAAATTTGTTTCTAGCACTATACGTTAAAGCAGTTGCAATAAGCTGAACTGTGAGCTAACCCCACACCCCCACAAGTGATTCAACTCCAGGTCTCACACTTGCTAGACACTCTACCACTTAAGCCACAATTCCCTGGCCTTTTGCTTTCATTTTGTTTTTCAGATAAGGTTTTGTGTTAACTTTGCCCATCTCAGACTGTGATCTCCCTTTTAACAATCTGCACAGCTAAAATCATAGGAGTGTACCACCACCTGGCCCCCTTAAACGGTCAGCTTTAAGAAGTAGGAATTAGGTCTTCCTCATCTCTCTAAGAGAGCTGAAAGAGAGCAAGGGGGAGAGAATAGAGGAGATATGAGAAAAACAGGAAAGAAAAACAATCTCTCTCGTTGGCTTTTATTTGCCAGCCTTTCAGGAATAAAATTTTTACTAAGCATAGTTTTGGAACTGTGATGTAGGGACACGATGTAACAACTAAAAATCCAATATAATGCTCCACTTGGGAGGGGGAATAACAAACTACAAAAAAAATTCATACATACAAAGCACTGAGAATACATTTCTGGTTATCTCCCATGCTAAACCACTGGGGACCCAGATCTATCATGAAAATTCCACTTTCTTCCTGGTGGCTGCCGAATAATGAACTCCCAAAGATGTCCATGTCCTAAAGGCCCAGAACAGTGAGTACATCACAGGGCCAGAGTCCTTGTAGATGGTAAGAGGTAGAGGACAATGGGTGGAGATTAGCTGGTTATCAGATCAGACCCTAACTGTAACCACACAGTCCTGGTAAGTCCAAGGGGGAGGCAGGCCAGTCAGGGTCAGAATGATGAAGTGTGAGGAAGATTACCCTGGCTTTGAAGATAGAGGAAAAGTAAGGAATGCAGGCAGTCTGTAGAAACTAGAAAAGACAGAAATGCATTCTCTCCTAGAAATCCCAGAAAGGATCAGAACCAGGCCAACTCATGATCTTAGCCCACTGAGACTCATTCACACTTCTGACTGCCAGGATTATAATTAATTGGTGTTAAGACCCATATGAAATGTCTGGCAATTCGTTATAGCAGCAATAGGAACTAATACAGTGGCTGCAAAAAAAAAAAAAGTTTCTCTTCCATCAGAAAGAATGCTACCATCCCATTTTTTAGGAAATGGAAAGACTTGGAAAAAAAATCACATTTAAGTGAAATAAGACAGACCCAATTTGCGATAATTAGTATGCATCTAGGATAATCTTATCCTATGAGCAGAAAAACTCAAAAGTTATGTACATATGATCATATAAGATGATGATAAGCAAAATGAACCCCAAGATAAGGACACAGGAAGTCTTTCTTTGTTGTTGTTGTTTTTAATGTACTATGAGATTTTTTTCGTTTCTTTTGTATGTCTTCCCCCTACAGTATATCCCCTGTTGTCGCTGTATTTGATTCTGGTACCCTGTATCTTGTATATACATTTATCTGATTTGGGGAGGGGAAGGGGAATAACAAAATGCTGAAACAAGGTCACAGGATGACCCATTGCAACAATGAGACTCACAAGACATCGTGTTGGAAATGAACTTTACAACTTGGGGGCAGGGCTGGGGGGAGAAGTGGAGAGGTGGGGGAGGAAAGGGATAGTAGGAGAAAAAGGAGGAGGTAACAATGCAGGATAAGAAATGTACCTTACTGATTACCTTACTGATGTAACTGTAACCCCTCTGTACAGCATCTTTACAATAAAATTAAATTTTTAAAAAAGTTTCCCAAAGGTTCCTATCAGAATGACTGATAGTCTTGATGAGCTCCTCTCATGGCATGATCCTGAAAGATCACTGAGAGAACAAGTAGGTGGAACTCCAGTAGTTTACTTACTTAGTCATGGAAAGGGAGGATCCCATGTTATCCAAGTACCAAATAAAGGTGATAGAACACAAAATAAGACTCTATAACAATGTAAGAAAAGTCATTGACTTTGAACTCAGAACCTATCACTTGTGAACAGCTCAGAGACCATGGATCTGTGGTGTGCTGGTGGTCAGTTCTGGCAATTTGTGATGTCTTCTGCTAACAGACACCAGGCTTCATTTTAATCTTGAGAGCAGAGGAAGAGGAGAGGAGGGAGAGGACGGAAGTCCTCACAAAATATATTCTCCAAACATAATGGTTGCAAAATAATCAGACTTGCTGTGCTGCCCAGAATAGCAAGACAGTGGGCATCTCCTGAAAGTTGTTATCCATAAGGATCCTTAGGTAAAGGGAGTGGTCAACAGGATGGAGAACAGGGAGAGAAAGGGATACTAAAGGGTGATAAGGATCAAAGGACATTGTGTGTGTGTGTGTGTGTGTGTGTGTGTGTGTGTGTGTGTGTACAGTGTAATGACCCACCAAATACTGCTTGAAAAAAGGAGGAGCTGGAGGCTTTCTGGAGATACCCTGAAGGAGTAAACTGCATAAATGTACGGAATGAAACAATGAAACTGACTCATTAATGTGTGCTAATTCAAAAATACCATAAATTAATTTTTAAAATGTTTTTTACATGATATTATCAACCAAATCTGTAGATTTAAACCTTCGAGATCAGTAAAATTTAAGTCTGAAAAAGAAAAGGCCAGGCAGGCATGAATGGCTACTCAAGAAGCTGAGACCTAGAGGATCACGGTTTAAAGCCAGCCTGAGCAAAAATGTCTAGGAGACTTTATCTCCAATTAACCAGGGGAAAGTGAACTAGAGGCATGACTCAAGGAATATAAAGTTGAGTGAGAGCGTGAGGCCAAGTTCAAGCACATATACTGGCAGATAAATTGGAAGGAAAGAAAAAAGTTGTCACCCCTGGCCCCAAACTGTCTGGAAAAGGAGATGGAAAGAAAAAAACCCAGCATATTAGTAAGTGAACTCATACATAATTTTTATTGATTGTTGAAAAGAAGAAATTGGGTTAGCCCTGAACTATCTAGAAACTTTATAGAATTAAACATTTCTCACTATCTGAACTTTATGCACTATTATCCGTGTTGGGGTTTTTAAACTCTATTTTAGTTTCTTCTCTCCACCAAGGAACAAAACCAACTAAGAAAGCTGAAGAAACCAGAAAAAAGAGATCAAAACATCAGCTTTCTTAGTAACCAATTATTTGAGAAAAAAAAGACTTTTAGTGCTGGAAAACAATAGACTTCTTTATAGAAAGAAAGAAAAGAAGAAAAGAAAGAAGGAAGGAAAGAAAGAAAGGAGGGAGGGAGGAAGGGAGGAAGGAAGGAAGGAAGGGAGGAAGAGAGGAAGGGAGGAAGGAAGGGAGGAAGGAAGGAAGGAAGGAAGGAAGGAAGGAAGGAAGGAAGGAAGGAAGGAAGGAAGGAAGGAAGGAAGGAAGGAAGGAAGGAAGGAAGGAAAGGAAGGAGAGAGGGAGGGAGGAAGGGAGGAAGGAAGGAAGGAAAGGAGGAAGAGAGGAAGGGAGGAAGGGAGGAAGGAAGGAAGGAAAGGAGGGAAGGAAGGAAGGAAGGAAGGAAGGAAGGAAGGAAGGAAGGAAGGAAGGAAGGAAGGAAGGAAGGAAAGGAGGGAAGGAAGAAGGAAGGAAGGAAGGAAGGAAGGAAGGAAGGAAGGAAGGAAGGAAGGAAGGAAGGAAGGAAGGAAGGAAGGAAGGGAGGGAGGGAGGGAGGGAGGGAGGGAGGCAGGGAGGCAGGGAGGGAGGGAAGTTGCCAGTGGCTCATACTTCTAGCTACTTAGGAAAATGAGATCTGAAGATTATGGTTTGAAGCCAGATCATGCAGGAAAGTCTGTGAGACTCTTATCTCCAAATTACCACCAAAAAATCATAAGTGAAGCTGTGGTTCAGCCTTGAGTGACAAAGCTAAGGGGGACAGAGCTAAAGTCCTGAGTTCCAGCACCAGTACCAAAAAAGAAAAAGAAAAACCAAAAGAATGAAGCATAATAACCTACTCTGCCACCCCAAGGCTAGCTGAATGATGGGTTCCCTAGCACAGAGCTGTCCATAGTTGGATCCCGATTTGAATTCAGCAAAGTCTGAGATAGGCTGCTTGCCTCTACCTACTCAGTCAAGTAAGTCATCTGCCACAGGAAGTAGCTGGGGGAAATGGAGGCCAAGGGTGTTATTCCATCTAGTAGAAACTCTTTAACATGGACACGTAAGGAGGAGGGAATAAATGTTCTCCACCTGATCGTTACCACTAAATGGAAGCAAATGAAACTATGCTATAATTAAGCAAAGTAAGCAATTATATTGCAAAATTAGCATGATCTCACGAAAGATCGCTCACCCCAAAGCCTCCATATTCCTGAGAAGATGCAGGCTCAGATGCATGACTAGCAGTCCAGTGTGGCCATATACACACCATGTCTGTTGTCTGCATAAATCAGAGTTGGGTCAATGTTATCCTTATGATCACATCGTTTCACTTTGAGAGAAAAGACGGGCAGGATTTCAGACAGCATTAGAGAAATTACTCAGCTTGCCTTATCTGTAAAGAAGCTCATATTGAAAGGCACTTAGTGGTGACATTAATAGTAGAAGAAAATTGTGAAGAGTTAAAATGTCCCTAAAGGGCTGGGAAGGTGGCTCAGTGGTAGAGTGCTTGCCTTGCATGCATGAGGCCCTGGGTTAGATTCCTCAGCACCACATAAACAGAAAAAACCTGAAGTGGCACTGTGGCTCAAGTGGTAGAACTCTAGCCTTGAGTTGAAGAGCTGAGGGACAGCACCCAGGCCCAGAATTCAGGCCCCATGACCAACAACAACAAAAAAAGAGTCCCTAAAAGCTAGGTGCCAGTGGCTCAGGAGATGTGAAATCTGAGGGTAGTGGTTTGAAGCCAGCCTGGGCAGAAAAGTCTATGAGACTCATACCTCCAATTAACCAACAAAAAGCCAGAAGTAGAGATGTGGCTCAAGTGGCAGAGCATTAGCATTGAACACAAAAGATTGGGGATAGTGTCCAGGCTCTGAGTTCAAGCCCTAGTGTTGGCACACACAAAAACGTTCCTGAGTTATTGTTATAGATATTTCTTTTTAATTTTCCTTAAGGGTAAATCTGATTAAGAAAGAAAATTAACATTTTTTTCTCCTAGAAAAGCATGAATGTCAGCATAACACATGGGCAAGAACAATCCTGCAAACAAACATTTTTGTTAATAAAATAATTACAATATTGAGTAAAAGCAGACCAGGTAATGAAATTTCTGAAATTGCCAGGATGATATTATCTTTATGAAAGATTAATTCACATAGTGCATATATCATAAACAACATATTGGGGAATGTTTAATCCTTGCAGACTTTCTCCTGATGGATTGAGATCTAGAAAAAATGGTTAAGCTTTAGTAAAAAAAGGTCATGATATGATCCTTAGGACTAAAGATGTGGTTCAAGTAGTAGAATGCTTGCCTAACAAGCATAGGATTCTGAGTTCAAACCCCAGTACCATCATAAATAAATAAATTAAATTTTGTTTTATAAAGGTGTCACTTAAGTGGGAGAGCACCAGCCTTAAGCAAAAATAGCTGATAAAGGGAATGAAGCCCTAAGTTCAAGCTAGCACATAAAAACAAAATCAATGAATAAATCTCCAAGCAAAAACATAAAGATCATGATTCTAAAACTTCACGTTTACTTTCATTATAAAACCACTTATTTTATTGTAAATTAGCCATACACTTATATTTATTATAAAATAATCATTTTGAGATTTGTAATAAATGATTTAATTATTCATTTCTTATTAAATAAATTCATGTCTACTTTTATAAACATGGTAACCTGGAGTTTGACAGCCTTTCTTTTATGGACCTTAAAAACACTCTCAAATTTCATGGTTTTGTCTAATTCTCAAAATATGGGACAGAATGTTTATAAATTGCTAAGGAATAAAGTTTATTTAAAAAAGAAGGAGGAGGAGGAGGAGGAGGAGGAGGAAGGTGGTGGCACTGGTGGCTCATGCCTATAGACTACTCAGGAGACTGAGATCTGAGGATTACAGTTCAAAGCCAGCCCAGGCAGGAAACTCCTTGAGACTCTTATCTCTAATTAACCAGCAAAAAAAAAAAAAAGCCAGAAGAGGAGCTAAAGCTCAAGTGCTAGCCTTGAGCAAAGAAGGTTGGGGACAGTACCTAGGCCCTGCATTTAAGCCCTAGGCAGGCACCCAAAAGATTAAAAAAATGTAAATAAAAAGGGAAAACTCTTTTCTACCACCTTCCTTTCTTTTTAGGAAAACCTTAGGTTGGCCAAGAGTAGATTTGCCCTTAACAACAACTCAATGCTGTTGCCAAGTGATTGTGACATAGGAAAAGTAATCACCAATCAGAGAGAAGACCTGGCAGCCTGATTGTGACTCATCACTATAAATAGGAGTACTTCTGTCCATGCTTAGGCCCTTCCTCTCTCCATGCCTACACGATACAGGGAACAACATCACTATGGCCAGATCAAGCAACGGAAAGTCGAGATTCTTTGGAGGAAATCTAAGCCCAATCTCCAGAAACAAGTCGCACTCCACCACCAGTATTGGCCGTAGAAATTATTCACTCTACATAAACAAGATTCTGAAGGAAGTTGTTCCCTGTAGGAGCATATCATCTAGCACCGTGGACTTCTTGAACACCCTGATCAATGAAACCTTTGCAATGATTGCTGTGGAAGCCCGCCAGCTGATGAATTACAGAAAGCGTTGTACTCTCACCCCAGAAGATATCCAGAAGGCAGTCTATTTGCTGCTTCCTAAGAAACTTGCTAGATATGCAGTGGCTTTTGGAAGTGAAGCGGTCCATAGATTTGTCCACTCCTGATCAACATGTTCCAGCTTCCTTGAATCCTGGAGTAAACTATCCAATCATGAAGGCTGACTTTTTTTTTAATCTTCATACTAGTTCTGGGTATTTTCTTATTTCTCTTATCTCTAAGGACAACTTACTTTGTTGCTATTTTACCTTTAACTATTTGACTAGATTTTTCCTACACCTGTCAGAAACATTGCCCTTTTTCCTATGGATGCACAAGCCTCAGTGTGCAATTTTAATGCTACTTTTATCTATAAGGTATTGTTAATAGGTACAAGATTATTTGGTCTAGTTATGGCTACTAGATCTTGAATTTGAATTTAGAAAGATGAGCATGTTAATCAAAAGTATATGAGCACTGCTAAGTTTTCATCAGAAAAAAAATCTATTTTAATTGGGTGTCAGTGGCTTGTGCCTATAATCCTACCTACTCAGAAGGAGTTTGAAGTTCAAGACTCTTATCTCCAATTAACCAGAAAAAAAGATAGACTGGAGGTGTAGAGTACCAGCCATGAGTGAAAAAGCTAAACAAGATCATGAGGCCCTAAGTTCAAGCCCCAGTAACACCCTCCACCACACACAAAGTATTTTATAGAACAAATTCCATTCAATCAATTTAGTTCTTTAAGGAGTACTTTATAGATCATGTTAACTATTTCCTTTTTAGGTCTTGCTTCTTGCATTTGATGTTTAAATCAATGGTATCTTAAACATTTGGTTCACTGAAGCTAACGGCTCTCCATTTATAACCACTCTCCACTTATAATGCCTCTCTACATTATAAATTGGATGGTAACCCAATAGCTTACCACCCAACTTATGAACTTTAAGAAGTTTACAAAGGTCATGGGTTCTTCCTAATGCCATCTCCCTGTCTAGTCACCTGTCTAGCTTTCTTTCCTATTTTTTTGCTTTGTTCTGCTACCCATACAAGCACTTCTAGCAGAATGGTTCATGCCACTGATAGTACAACGCAGGGTTACACTGAGAGTTTTCCTGTGATTGACTATTACACCTGGTCACACGTGTATCAATGGTTTGTTCTTTTCATTTCTATGTTATTCAGTATTTCACAGTATGAATATGCCACCATTCTTATGAATTCTCTGTTGAAGGTGACTTGGGTAGCTTCCTGATTTTTTAAATTGTTGTCCTGGAGTTTGAACTAAGGGCCTGGACATTGTCTCTGAGCTTCTTTTGCTCTAGGTTAGTGCTCTACCACTTGAGCCACAGTGCCACTTCCAGCTTTTTCTGAGTAGTTTATTGAGGATAAGAGTCTTACAGACTTTCTTACCTGTTTTTGTGACTAATGCTGCTATAATAATTGGAGTTCTAAAAATAGCAAAAACCACATATAGCATGTGCCCAACATTCTACATACATTAACCCCAACAGCCTTATGAGGATTAAATTATTCCCACCATCACCACCATCACCACCCAGATAAAAAAAATGGGGCTCAGAGACCTAAGCAACTTGTGTGAGGTCACAGAGCCACAAAGCTGTGTAAGTGGTAGAGCTGGGATTTGGTTAGTCACTGAGTCTGCTATAGACATATTCTTATACCCATCTTTTGCTACCCAGAATCCTTCAGGAAAAATATTCTGAGGAGGGAATTTGGGGGTTCTGATAGAAGTGGATGACAGAAATTTTTTTTTCTGGTTGCAAGGAGCACACAAATTTCTCCAAGAGTAAAACAACACACACACGCGCACGCGTGCACACTCACACACACACACACACACCACACACACACACACACACACACACACCACCTCATCTGCTTTATGTATATACTGGATTTGAACTATTTATGTGAGGATTGCTCCATTACACACTTAGGGTCCGCTCTGTTTCTCCTGGTCGGTCTCACATCTAAAACCATCCCTGTCAGAGTTCAGGAAATACACTCAGAGGTTCTACTCATCCCATTCAACGTGGTACCAGACAGATTGCTGGTTACCTAGAGTCTAGCATCTTAATCAGATGTCTCCATCTATTTTGTGAGTGTAGTTCGATGACAGAATGGCCTCATGATCTAACAGGCCAGCAAAATTACAGCTAGACAAGAAATGTTACAGTGTCAGTCCAGTTGGTGTCAGTCCTAAGGCTTGAACTCAGGGCCTGAGTGCTGTCCCTTTTGCTAAAGGCTAGTCCTCTACCACTTAAGCCATAGCTCCACTTAAGTCTTTTGGGTTGTTTAGTGGAAATAAGAGTCTCACCAACTTTCCAACTGCAGTCCTCAGATCTCGGCCTCCTGGATTACAGGAGTGATTACAGGGGTGAGCCCCCAACCCCCAGATCGAATCATATTTTGAATAACCCCACAAGCCCAGGTTTTAACAATGTTACAAAGACATACATAAATTGAAGAATACTCAGTAAGCTTGATGTGGGCCACAAAGCCTAAATATAGCCCTATATTACATAAAATGACTTTCAGCAAATGATGGATTATATATGTAATTGTGGGCTCTGTAGATTATAATGCAGCAGAACAATTGGGTACATGAATATCAGTATGTTACAGTTGTTAATAGAATTCAAGAAAATGGCATACTGTACAGGTACGTAGGCTGAGAACAATAGGCTAGAGCATCCAGGTTTGTGTAAAGACCATCTATGAGGTTTGCACAATGACAAATTGCCTGATAATGAAGTCACCTAACAATGCATTTCTCAAAGACTAAATACCTGGATATTTACAGGACCACTGGTTTTCACAATGCTGTTATATTTGCAAGGCTTATAATGTCTATAGCAGTATTTGAAGCCTTTGTCAGTTTACTTCAGCTCACAAATATAAATATATAGTTGACTTTTCAAGCCATAAGAATAAAGAGGATAAATGCAAATGCTATTCAATAATTTGGGCAATGTAGTCAGGTACCAGTGTCATACTCCTGTAATCTTAGCTCCTCTGAAGGCTGAGATCCAGAGGATCAAAGCCACTCCAGAAAGAAACAACCAAGAGATAGGAGTTTGGCAAAAGGTGAGACTGGAGGCATGTCACAAGTAGTGGACTGCCAGCCAAGAAAGCAAGCTAAGCAAGCAAGCTGAGTAAGCAAGCTGAGTAAGCATCAAAGTCCCGAGTTCAAAACCCAGCACAAGAAAGGAAGGAAGGAAGGGAGGAAGGAAGGAAGGAAGGAGGGAAAGGAAGGAGGGAGGGAGGAAGGAAGGAAGGAAGGAAGGAAGGAAGGAAGGAAGGAAGGAAGGAAGGAAGAGAAAGAGAAAGAGAAAGCAAAGAGAAAATAAAGGAAAGAAACAAAGAGGAAGGAAGGAAGGAAAAAAGAAAAGAAGGAAGGAAGGAAAGAAAAGAAAGCAATGATCTAACCACTAACTGAAAATTTTTTAATTATATATTGAGGTCTTGAGTAAATGTGGTAGTTCACACATGTAATCTCGGCTGCTCAGGAGGCAGAAATCAGGAGGATTACATTTCAAAGCCAGCCCATCTCAACATAGTGGTTCATATCTGTAAACTGCACTATGCAGAGTTATTAAGGAGGATCACATTCCAAGGCTGGTTGGAGCAAAGGCAAATGATGTCTGAAAAATAAGTAAAAAAAGAAAAAATAGTGTTGTTGAGCCTACCTAGCAAGTTCAAGGCTCTGGGTTCAAGTCCCCCCCACCCCCCAGTACCATAAAAAATAAACTAAGGTCTTAATCTTGGGTGAAGGAGGGAACTAGGGACTTATCTAGATATTACTCTCCATTTCTATGTTTGTTTTTAAACACTTAAGTAGACTTTCAAAACAGGATCAAGATTCTTGCGGGGGGAGAGGGGGTGGAAATCTCTTGAATTAGAATTACTTTAAGTCTGATTAAACTGATGTGTGTAAAAAAAATTTCAGAATATTTTAGCCATTTTAATTTTAAAATGCAAATAAAATCTGCCATTGTGACCATTCTCAAGTGAACACTTTCACATTGTTCTGCGAGCAATGCCCACCCCCTTCCATCTCCAAGATTTCTCATCATCCTATATGGAACCCATTAAACAACCACCCATCTACTCTCACTCTCCCAGACCCGGACCACCACTCAGTTTTCTGTCTCTATGGATGTAACTCCTCTGAGGACTACCTACAAGAACAAAATAGTCTATTTATGATAGCCTTACTTGGCTTAGCATGATGTCTTCAGGGTTTATCTATACTGTAACACCTTTGTGTCACCAATCACATTGGGTTCTCCATTTACTTCCTGAGGAAGTTCTACCAATGGGTAGAACTCCATCTATGAGCCAGAGCAGCTACTTTAAAGTAGGACTTGAACCCTGGTTACTAAGACAGAGAAACCAGATAGAACACAGGTCTCCAATAACTGCTTTTCTAATCCATGATTGACATAAGAAAAATAAACTTTTGTTTAAACTACTGTTGTCTTAATGTTCTATCATCATTCATTCTCAAACCTAATTCTAATGCAGACATCCAGAAGACTATTGGCTGCTACACAATGCAGTTAGTTTCAAAATGATGACATACTTATTAAATAAAAACAAATTAATCTAGAAATGGAGGATGATGAATGCCCTGTGTACTGGCCAAATGATGTAGCTGTAAAAATGAACTCTCCTCCCATTTAGCCACCTTCTCCAGGCATGTGGTGCAGATGGCAAGAGCTTACTCATTAGTAGTCTGCTGTACACATGACAGGAATTTGCCAACCACATGAACAACATATGTTTTTGGTACTTTGAGACAGTACTGCCATGTAAATATCTGTCAGGCATGTGAGGGACAGCTTTAAATAGTGACATGCATGATACCACCAGAAGGTTCAAAGTACAGAACATCTGGCCAAAGTCAAGTGGCCTGCCAGCACTGGTGGCTTAAGACTGGTGGCTCTTGGGTGGCTCAGGGACAGTGCCCAGGCCCCTAGTTCAAGTCCTAGGACAAACGCGCGTGCGCGCTCGCACACACACACACACACACACACACACACACACACACACACACACACACACACAAAGTCAAGTGACCTTGTGCCGAAGGTAACACTTGTTTAAAGCTTTCAAGAGGATAGTTAGAGATATAATAATCCTTGAGTTCATTTCTTATCTCTGTGCTGTCAGGTGCTGACAGTTTTTCTTCTGATACCTTATTGTTTCAAAATACATTTGGCAATATTAAGAAGTGATATAAAGATATGGAGAGAAAGTAGTAGGTTTATGTGTCCAATTAGAAGAGTAATCAATGCCTTCAAGATTAACAGTCCAGGGACTGGGAAGGTGGCTCAGCAGTAAAGCGCTTGCCTTGCATGCATGAGGCCCTGGGTTCGATTCCTCAGCACCACATAAACAGAAAAGGCTGGAAGTGACTCTGTAGTTCAAGTGGTAGAGCACTAGCCTTGAGCTGAAGAGCTGAGGGATGGCGTCCAGGCCTAGAGTTCAAGCCCCACGACCAATAACAACAACAAAAAAAAGATTAAGAGTTCAAAATAGGATTGCAGAGAAGTGGTGGCTGAAAGTGGTAGAGCACTAGCCTTGAATGAAGAAGCTCAGGGACAGCGCCCAGGCCCTGCGTTCAAGGACTCAAGGACTGGCAAAAAAAAAAAAAAGGTAAATAAACTGGAAAATCCATCATCCATAACAGACATGAGTACCGCTTCTAAAACTGGAAAGACTAGCAAACACACATTGTAATTTAGCAGTGCAGATGAGCAGAAGAATATCTTGGAGCCAGGGGTGAGGAAGGAGAACCTGACCTGTAATTGTAAGATTTCTGAAGCTCCGTGGCCAGAGAGTGGGGGTGGGGGAGCTGAGAAAAGCATACCTCTGTGAAAATCTCACCTCTTGTTAGTTTTGCCTCTAGGAGCTCTGCTAGGTTTATACAGTCAATATAGGAGAAAAGTTGATGCCTCTCAAAATAAGGAAAAATAAACCATATATAAATACACCAGAGCATTCTGTTCTTAGCAAGTCCCCAGAAAAAACTAATCAAGCTTAATTAACCTGGATGAAAAAAGTACGAAAATACCCCCAACTCCTGCTGGCGCTAGCCATCCTGTCCTACAAGTGCGTTAAGTCCACATTCAAGAGGCAGAGGCTCACTAATAAGTGATCATGGGGCTGTAGAAGGCTTCTCTTCCTACACCTTACCCCACAAAATCAAGTATATTATCCTACATCAGGAAAAAGTTCATTATATCCTAGATCAGGCTGGGTGTGATAATAATGACATAAATGTCAGCCAAGAGCCCAGCATGGTGGTACACATTTTTTTTTTCCTTGGGTCCGGTCGTGGGGCCTGAACTCTGGCTTGGGCTCTGTCCTTCAGCTCTTCAGCTCAAGGCTAGCGCTCTACCACTTGAGCCACAGAGCCACTTCCGGCTTTTTTCTTTTTGCTTATGTGGTGCTAAGGAATCGAACCCAGGGCCTCATGCATGCAAGGCAAGCATTCTACCACTGAGCCACCTTCCTAGCCCAACATTTTAATCCCAGCTCCTGGGAGGCTGAAACTGAAGGATCATGAATTTAGAGTCACCTTGGGCTACATAGTGAGACACTGTCTTAAAAACAAAAAATTCAGCCAGGTGCCAGTGGCTAACTCTTCCTTACAATTAACTACCAAAAAGCTAGAGTAGAACTGTAATTCAAGTGGTAGAATAGCAGCCTTGAATGAAAAAGCTATCAGACTGTACTCAAGCCCTGAGTTCAAGCCACACACATGCGCACACACATACACACACACACACAATTTAACTAAGAGTTACACTGCAAATCTGTAATCTCAGCACATGGGAGGCTGAGGCAGAAGGCAAATTACAAATTTGAAGCCAACCTAGGCTATACAACAGGACTCAGTCTCAAAAAAACAAATGAGTCAGGCGCTAGTGGCTCACATCTGTAATCCTAGCTATTCAGGAGTCTGAGATCTGAGGATCATAGTTCAAAGCCAACCTGAGCATTGGAAAGGTCTTGAGACTCTGATCTCCAATTAACCACCAGAAAACTGGAAGTGGTGCTGTGGCTCAAAGAGGTAGAACACTAGCTTTGAGCAAAAAAAGCTCAGGGATAACTCTCAGGCCTTGAGTTCAAGCCCCAGAACCACCAACAACAAGAACAATCAAAAATAAAAAGGAGCAGGAAAGGGTAAAAGATATTGAACAGAGCAAGTTTTTATATAAGTTGCTACCCTGAAATGTATAAATTGTATACTTAGTTTATGTCCACATGAACAAAACAAACCAACCTTACCAGAATGAAGAAAAAGGCTTATCTAACCCACAAGGGATTTTATCCTTCACCATCAGTCAACAAGAGGAAATTTCTAGCACTTGTTAAAATCAGTACATTTCTGTACTGATTTTAGATAATTACAGATAATTACATTGAAAAATATTTAGTTGTAGGCCCAAAAGCCCTATTAAAATATGATATGAGGTAGCTAATTAGGTTACAGGGTTTGCTAAAATTATTTTGAAAACCAGGCCAAAAATTGGTCTAGACAGTATCTATGGGTAAACATCATTGCATTCAATCCTCTGACTAAAGAGAAAAGCAAGAAAAAAAATCTGATGGTAATTTGATTTTAGGAGAAGAAAACTACTAAAATGTTATTATTAGGAACTGAGTAGTTGCATTGTGCTCCTAAATTGCTTTGTTGAATGGCAACTCCTTTGTACAAATAAAGATTTTAAAAAATCTTAAAAAGTGAGCAGATGAAAGCGGCAGCTGTGGCTCAAGTGGTAGAGTGTTTGCTTTGAGCTAAAGAAGCTCAGGACAGTGCCCCAGAGTTCAAGCCCCAGGACCAGCCAAAAAACAAAAAAAAAGTAAGTATATATTTTTTTAAGCAAAATACCTACAGAATCATGTATTGAAAACATGTAATTGAAATCCCAGGGGAAATTCTAGCCTTTTGTGGCATTGTGTGTGTGTGTGTGTGTGTGTGTGTGTGTGTGTGTGTGTGTGTGTGTGTGTGTGTGTGTGTGTGTGTGTGTTGTATGTGTGTGTATGTATGCATGCATGCCTATAAATGTGTACCAGAGATTGAATTCAGGGCCTGGGTGCTATTCCTGAGCCTATTCACTCAAGACTGGTGCTCTACCAGTTGAGCCACACTTCCATTTCTGGCTTTTTGGTGGTTAATTGGAAGTAAGAGTCTCCAGTAATCAACTTTCCTGACTAGGCTGGCCTCCCAGCCTCTTGAGTAGCCAGGATTACAGTCATGAACCGTTGCCTCCCTACTACAAGGATTTTGTTTGTTTGCTTGGTTGAGTTTTTTTGCCAGTCCCAGGGCTTGAACTCTGGCCCTGGGATCTGTCTCTGAATTTCTTTTGCTCAAGACTAGCTCTCTATCACTTGAGCCACAGCACCACTTCTGGCTTTTTCTGAGTAGTTTATTGGAGATAAGCATCTCATGGACTTTCTGCTCCGACTAGCTTTGAACCATGATCCTCAGATCTTAGCCTCCTGAGTAGCTAAGATTACAAGTATGAGCCACCAGTACCTTGGCTTACAAGGCATTTTTAAAGCTCAGGATTAACTGCAAAGATTCAAGCAAACCAAAAGGCTTCAGACAATTAGCGCGTGTGCGTGTGTGTGTGTGCGCACACACACACACACACATACACACACACACACACACACATATCACCAGAACTAAAGACAACTTATCCCCATTTTGAAGAATCTCAGAAAAGATAATGAGCTGCCATCTCATGTGACTTTCTAGCTAAGTATGTCTTCCATGGAGCTGTTTTTCACCCTGAATGGTGAGTTCCAGGAAGCTGGGACTCAATCTTCAGCTCATTTCATGGACTTTACTGACAAGTGCAATCCCAGGAATAGAGTGAAGGAAAAGGTAACAGAAGCAGAGGGTCGGAAGCAATGCATGCTAATGTATTGATTACAATGGCTTTTATTTCACAACCTATAGCTTGACTGTGGCCTCACTTGGCCATACAGAACATGTCTGAACATGACAAGGTATTTACTAGTTCTCTGAAACACACATTTTTCACTGGCCACAGTGAGATCAATGAGGAGTATATTTCTTATAAGGCCCAGGGTGAAACCTCTTCAGCAGGCAATAGGGAAACTGTCCCAGACCTTGTGACATAGGACTGCATTCAGATATAAGAATGGTAAGAGGGGTCAGCAACTCAGAAGGCATTTCTGCAGTAGGCAGTTGCATTTCTTAGGTAGGAGGAATGCATGGGCTCACTTCAAACCCTTCATCACAGCAGCCATGGCAGAGCTATAAAACCTGAGGCCTTCAAGTGAGATTGAAAAAAAAAATGCTTTTTGTATAGCCAATGTTGATAGATGTCTGCAGTTAGAATCTCCTTCTACTCTGTGAATAATAGGTACTTCAAAGTCCAGTTTTATTCAACATATTAGTCATCCATTCATCACTGTAACAAAATTCCTGGCACCAACAACTTGAAAAGGAGGCATATTTTATTCTGGCACATGGGTTCAGAGGTCTTTATGCTCATGGTCCCTGGCTCCATTGTTATAGATTTCTGAAGAGGCAGAACATCATGGTAGCAGAAGAGTGTGGAAGAGGAGGCTGCTCACTTCATGGCAGCCAGGAAACAGAAAAGAAGAAAGGAAGAGTCCAAATATAAAGACACCTCTGTAAGGAGCCTACTTCCCTTTCCAGATACTGTATTCAGCTATGAGCTCATCAGTGGATGGGTCACTAATCCAAACACCTCTCAAAAGCATTCCCTGCTGAGGACCAAGCCCTCAAGTTCATGAGCCTTCTGTGGGGACGCTTCATAGCCAAAACATCACATCCAGCTTTCTGCATAAATTGAGCTTTCTAGTCAGCTCCCACAGACTTGCTACCCCTCCACCTCTTCCAGAATGACATGACATCTCAGAGCCTGGGCTGAGAGTCAAAGGACATTTATTGTCAGTGCTCTTTCAAGATTGAGCATTTTAGGAGCAAGCACCAGGTTTGGGTCAAATTGCTCTTCTTGAATCTTCCCAAGAAGGCAGTCTAGCCTCAGAATTGCTAATTTGCAGCACTTTCCTGAGTAGCGGTTCAACTAAGCTCATTCATTTTCTTGAATTTTATGCAGATTTTAAGTGCATGGTTTTGTAAAGGCATATTTAGAGGATAAAACATTAAACAACTCAAATTTCCTAGTTTTAAAAGAAATTGCCAATAGCTGCACAATTATGAAGTTATTGAACTGTGACTATATTAGTTTTGGTTTTTAGATGGTGAACAAGCCAACTCAGCATCTTTTTCTGATGTCATGACTCACGGGAGACTTGCGGTATCATGACTTACTATCCTCACTTACAGTGCATCTGCCTACTGTTCGGCTGATGCTATGTTCTTTTTACAAAGAAAACTGAGTATCATATTATTGAATTGTGTGAATATGTGTGTGCACGTGCACATGCACGTGCCTACGTACTTACCCCTGCCAGTACTGCTATTTGAACTTAGCTTGGTGCTCTACCACATAAGCCACACCATCTCCAGTTCTGGCTTTATGCTGGTTAATCTAGATAAGAGTCTTCTCCATCTATCCAGGCTGGCTATGAACCTCAAACCTGAGATCTTGGTCTTCTAAGTAGCTAGGATTATAGACATGAACTCATATTGTGTTACTGTTGCTATTGCATTCTCTAGATTAATGGAGAAGTATGGCCTAAAGACACTCAAGTAGATTAAGTGGATGAGTAGCTGAAACGTCATAAAAAGAATATCTGCTACTAGCTAGACATCAGTCTAAGGAACAGATTGGGTAGAAGTGCTCAGCCATTAGCTTTGTGCTAATACCAGGTGGTGAAGATCAGGCTTGCCCTTTGCACTGGATGAAAAGACAAAGTTAAGAGACTAGAACCAGGAATACAATATAAAGGAAAAGACACAGGGTTTGATGACTGACTGAAGACGAGGCTTTGAATCTCAAACTGAAATCCTCAGATCTCAGCCTCCTGAGTAGCTAGGATTATAGGTGTGAGCCACCAGCACCCAACTCAGAACACTTCTACTTGTATCTTTTTTGAGAATTTTCTCACATAATCATTCCTAAACTTAATGGCAAGTGGGACACACCTCCCCATATAGATGCAGAGCTCTGTACTGAAGAGGGAGAAAATGATATTGGGATGTGAAAGCCACAGGCTGTGTCACAGGATAAACACAACAACAACAACAACAACAATGCAATAATAGTCTTTCTTTCCTCCAAGTATTCAGGGCAGTATATTCCAACACCAAAAAAAGTAGGGGGGGGAGGCAGAAATGGAATCATATATTTTCTACTCATAAAATTTTTAATATGAAATCAATTTAGATATTTTTGTAACATGAATAATGGAAATAGATTGACTATGAAGCAAAAAATGAGAAAAGTGAGTTTTGTATTATATTAAAATACCAATATTGCTTTAATCTGGCAATTGGCTTTTGTCCTCAGGCATTGGTGGCTGGATGCCTTTGATAAGAAATCCTTTTACATTTCCAGTCATCTGTATTCTTACACTGTTACCCAGTGGATTGCTTACATTGAACCTGCAGCAACCCACTTTTCTACCTTATTATAATTATATTCATATTGCAAGTAAACACAGCACAATTTGCAAGAGACACTGTGATCAAGAATGTCTTTGACTCTGAGCCATTCAAAACACCACATGGAAAACGACGTGTTGACCTTTTAAAATTGTAAAACGTGAAATTAAAAAAATAATACGGTAAATGATTAATTCTCATACAAGAACAATTGCCCTTCTAATTCATATATTTCCTTTCAACAATGGTACTCATAAGTGAGCTGTTACCTAGTGATCCTCATGTGCCAAGAATGGAGTTGAGTATTTTATCCATTCACAATCTAGGAGCAGCACTTCAGTGTGATGCTATCTAAAATCTCTTTTCCTTAGGCTACATCCTTCAGTCATCTTTTCCACAAATATAGACAAAAACCAAGAGGTAAGGGTATGGGTATGGTGGTAAATGTCTACAGTCCTAACTACTTGAGAAGTAGAAGTCATAAACATTAAGTCAGACATCAGATCAAGATAATATGAAAACCAAACTAAAATAAAGCATGAGGGGCTGGGAAGGTGGCTCAGTGGTAGAGCGCTTGCCTTGCATGCATGAGGCCCTGGGTTCGATTCCTCAGCACCACCTAAGCAAAAAGAAAAAAGCCAGAAGTGGCACTGTGGCTCAAGTGGCAGAGCGCTAGCCTTGAGCTGAAGAGCTGAGGGACAGCGCCCAGGCCCAGAGTTCAAGTCCCACAACCAGACTCAAAAAATAAAATAAAGCCGGGCGCTGGTGGCTCACGCCTGTAATCCTAGCTACTCAGGAGGCTGAGATCTGAGGATCGCGGTTCAAAGCTAGCCCGGGCAGGAAAGACCGTGAGACTCCTATCTCCAATAAACCACCAGAAAACCGGAAGTGGCGCTGTAGCTCAAGTGGTAGAGCCCTCGCCTTGAGCTGAAGAGCTGAGGGACAGCGCTTAGGCCCAGAGTTCAAGCCCCACGACCGACAAAAAATAAATAAATAAATAAAATAAAATAAAATAAAGCATGAAGGACTGAGGGTGTGGTTCACAATAAAGTGTTTGCCTGTAAGTGTAAGACCCTGAGTTCAATCTCAGTACTTAAAGATATTAATACAATTTTTTGGCCAAGACCAAAATCCAACCAGAAATGAGTTTCCTTCATTAACTTGCTAATAATCCTCTTTTTTTAATTCATAAACAGATACCTAAATACCTTTCTCTGAGGTCTGTATTTAGTCTACATTCTAAGTATTGCTACATTCTTTGTAATTACTGCACTCTAGGTTTCCCAGAGAAAAATGCAGAGGTGTCTATGCTGCGATGCATTTCAAAAAGGGTCCCCTCCAAGGTCCATTTAAAGCAAAGGGACCTGAGCCCACTTCCCAAAGCTCAGTGTCTTATTCCTACCCAGTTCAGCTAGAAGTTAGTTTAAGGATTTGGTGTTCTTTGCTCTTCCAAAAGTGAATGCTTCTGCAATTTAAAACAGAAATAGCAGGGCACATTTGAAAATCAGTTGAGAATTGATATGTGAAAGGTACTTCTGCATTCCACTGCTACTGGACATAATAGCCTGTGGACAGAAATTCTTCTGAAGATCTTAAAGATACAAACTAATGTCCCCATACCCAGAAACCAAAGGAAAACCTTCTGGAGAATCAGTAATCAGTGGGTATTCAAATATACACCCCCAAATATGTGTGCTGCCTGCCCTGAGGCTTGAATTCAGGGCTTCAGCTTTGGCTTGGCTTTTTCACTCAAGGCGAGTGCTCTGCCACATGAGCCACAGCCCCATTTCTGGTGTTTTGCTGATTAATTGAAGAGAAGAGGCTCTGTGACTTTTCTGTTTAAGTTGACTTTGAACCATGATCTACAGATATCAGCCTCTTAAGTAGTCAGGATTTCAATAGTAAGCAGCAATGCTCAGCCTCAAAAGATTTTTATTAGCAAAACTGAAGTAATAATTTGATGATTTGGTACATTCCACTATTATGGTACCCAGACTAGTGTGGTACAGGAACTCGATCAGCCAGAAACAGAGAAGCCACATTTTGAGCTTGGGTGTCTTTATTGGACAGCCAGTGACTGCAAGTGGACTCCTGTCTCAAAGACCTGCAGCCCCTCGAATACACTTAACATTGCTAGGAAACTGAGCCATGTGAACAGGAGAGGAAAGAAAGAGCAGAAAAACAGTACCAACAAACCAGATCAACTCCAATGGAGAGCTGAAGTGGGTCACCATGGTGACTGAAGGAGAGCTACACATGAGGCATGACTTAAGGGTGCCTGACCCAGTCCTTGCCTAAATAGGGGCAGGGGCAGGGGGGCAGGGTCACAGGAAACTCAAGAGTCTTCCATGTTCAAAGGACAGGACTGACAGGTCCAGTAACCCATTGTCCAAGTCCCCACCCCTGCCTCTAGGAATTCTGACATGCCCATCACTTGAGGGTGGAACTTCCCTTCCTCTACCATCAAGACAAGATGGTGCCAGTTAAACCCACTTCCTTAATATCCACCACGAGGCTAACAGACTTACTTAGACCTAGAGATATCCTTATTTCAATACAAATCATTCTGTCTTCAATCATTCCCTGGCATCTCTTGTCTGCTTTTAATACACACATTCAGGTCTTCTCCATTAATGTGCTGATTTTCTCCTTGCCTCTATGTATTTGGGAATTTTATGATATTGAAATAAGAATAGTGGATCTAATGGGCACCATCATGGCCAAGGGCTGCAGGTCTTTAGAACAGAAGTCCACCTACAGTCACTAGCTTTCTAATAAAGACTCTCAATTCATCCTCTCAAAATGTGGCTTCTCTGTATCTTGTGATTGAATTCCCATACAACAATCTATATTTTCAAAGTTAAGCCTTCCTAAATATTAATAGCAATTTGAACATTAATGTTTTCTCATCTATTTCAATGGATTGTTGGGAAAATGAGCTGAGGAAATAGGGCAATCAATAGAAAAACTTTTTAAAATATAATTTTATTGTTGTTAAGGTGTTGTACAGAGGGGTATTTCATAAGTCAGGTAATAAGTACATTTCTGTTTTGGACAATATCCTCCTTCCTAGAATAACTTAAGAAACTATAGACCACATGTAAATGATTACTTGGAGGTGGGAAGAGGCTAGATATGAATTGTTTGTACAAATGATATTTAAGACCCAACCTCAAAGGACTAGAAGGAATAATATTTAACTTGCATTGAAACTAACTTTGTAAACATTTTGTCTCCCTTAGTTTTGTATCCAGTCTATGAATTCAACATTTCTGTTTAACAGGATAGCAGAAATGAGGTGACTTAGCCTGTGGCCATATCACTAATAAGAACCTGAGTAGAATTTACATTCAGAAAGGAAGGATAGAGAGCATAAGTAGCAAGTACAGGATTGGCCAGCACACTTCTTCCTGTTTCTGGGTCTGGTTGAATGTAGTTTCTAACTGAGGAACAAGGGGCTCCCTCCCCCAGTCCTGCAGGTTAGCTGCAGCTCAAGACCCTGAGCCTCCACTTCTGAAAGGGCAGCTCATTTCCTTTCAGTCCCAGGACCTACTCTCTAGCCATGAGCAACCAGACCCACCCAGCTATAGCTCCTACCGGTATCCACATGCTGTCCAGACAATGCTGTCCAGACAGAAAGACTCTCATACTACTGGAATGTGTTTGTGTGTGTGTGTGTGTGTGTGCGCGCACGCGCACGCGTGCACGTGCACACACACACACACACACACACACACTGCTACTGGGGCTTAAATTCAGGGCTTGAGTACTGTCCCTTAGCTTTTCGGCTCAAGACCATAACTCTACCACTTGAGCCACAGCTCCACTTCTGGCTTTTAACTTCTTAGTGAGAGATTAAGAGTCTGATAGACTTTGCTGCCCTCAGATCTCAGTCTCCTGAATAGCTAGGATTACAGGCATGAACCACTGGAGGGTGACTTTCTGCTGGACTTTCTAGATTTCTTACTATAGTGCTCAGGTGACAAGACAAAGAATATGGGCTATCTTGAACCTATAAATCTGCCTCTATCACATTTTCATTTTTGTATTTTATTTACTTGTTTACATTTTATTTGTTTGTTTGGGACTTGAACTCAGGGCCTGGGCGTTGCTCCTGAGCCTTTTTACTCAAGACTAGTGCTCTACCACTTGTAGCTACAGTGCCACTTCCCTCTGTCCCATTTTCTATGTGACAACAGCTGGAAACTCCTGCTAGACTGCTTAACCATCAGGGGATCCCTTTGGCAAGAGTTTCTGTTCTCTTTTGGTAATTGCATATTGGCCAACTGCTAACTTCTCGGGTCCAAGCCAACCCAGCCCTTCCTGTACCCCTTTGCCAAGGCTAACAAAGTCTCTATGTCCTCATGGCCAAGTCTGAGTTAGGGAAAACAAAGGCTTTATGCCCATGGAGATCCTGCGAGCACTTGCCACAAGGGAAATAACTCCATGATAGAAAAGCCATTTCCTGCAAAGACACAATGGTGTCACAATTCATCAAGACCCAGCTTGATAAGTCAGAGGTAAGAACAGAAGTTTGTATAGCAAAATTTTTTGTTTTGGGTCCAGTTGTGGGGCCTGAACTCTGGGCCTGGGCACTGTCCCTCAGCTCTTCAGCTCAAGGCTAGCGCTCTACCACTTGAGCCACAGCGCCACTTCCGGCTTTTTTCTTTTTGCTTATGTGGTGCTGAGGAACCGAACCCAGGGCCTCATGCACGCAAGGCAAGCACTCTACCACTGAGCCACCTTCTCAGCCCAGCATATTTTTTTGTATACTGCAAATGGCCTAACAGAGTCCCACCTTGGTTTTTAGGATATCCTGCTCTAGGGGAGTGCAAACATCATGTATGAGGATGTCAGATAGTCCCATGGAGAAGACAGGTGGCCACAAATTAACACCTCCAGCCTCACCTGTACCCCCCCACCCCCGCTCCAAGCAACTCACTAGCTATGGGAGTGATACACCTTCAAGTTGATTATTCTAGTCTCAGTCTGCGCCAGGTGATATAGCACTGCTGATATCTGACTTTACCCGCCTGAGACCCTTAAGCCACACTGCCCCCACCAAAGTATTCCAAACTTCTAGACAGCTCCAACTGCTAGGGGCAATAATGGTAAGTATTGTGTCAAAAGAAAAGGAAGATGAAAGTATGAGAAGCTTGTTCCACTTAGAACTAGACGTTGTGTTTTTTGTGTGTATGTATGTTGGTTCCAAGGCTTGAACTCAGGGCCTTGAGAGCTCAGTCTCTGCCCCCCCGCCCTTCTGGACTAGCATTCTGCCACCTGAGCCACACCTCTAGTCCAGTATTTTTGCTGGTTAATTGGAGATAGAGTTTTGCAGACTGTTCACTCTGGTCTGGCTTCAAACCACAGTCCTCACATGTCAGCCTCCTAAGTTTCCAGGCTTCCTGAGCCCAGCTGGCTCTATGATCTTTAGAATTTCATTGTGACTCATTACTCAGGTGTAACTGTAATACTCAGGTCAGTAGATTTTTATAGAATTAGTTAAGCATCCTAAGCAGCGCCTGGTACATAGTAGGCAACCAAGATAAACCAGACATCACTGATTCTAAAATGCTCATTAACTATCTTATTGCAGCATCCTAGAACTGGGATTAATTTTATATTGTGCAAGAGTTTAATGAACAGTGTTTTTTTTCTTTCTTTATAGTACATAAAATAATGGTACTTCGTACTGTCAGTGATATCTTAAGTTCAATGTGCAATGCAGTATTTCTTTTGTTTTTCCATTACTACAGTATCCAAGAATATATTTTATTCCCTTCCAGGCCTGACAAGGCACACAGCAAAAATAAAAGCAGCACTCTTAATAGACTGCCCCTTACACCCACTTAGAACAATTGAGAATAATTTCCCCATTGCAGCTGACGACTCACTCCAATTTTATTTTATTTTTTTTGACTCACTCCAATTTTAAAAGCTACAAAAGAGCAATAAATATTCTGTGAAACAGCAGGATATTTAGGAGGGCTGTTTTTACCTTTGTTCACATGCAGTTTTTGTATTAAAGTAATATTTGCTAAATACATTAGTTATGATTCTTCAGAGAAGCAAAACCAGGAGGATAGAGAAGAGATAGACGGATGGATGGATAGATAGATAGATAGATAGATAGATAGATAGATAGATAGATAGATAGATAGATAGATAGACAGACAGTCAGACTGGCTTGTGGGGAATTTGCTCACACTGTGGTGGAGGCTGAAAATTCTTATGATTCATGATCTGCAAGCTGAAGCCTCAGGAATGTGAGTAGTATAGATCTAGTCCAAGTCTGAAGATCTGAGAGCCAGGGAACCCAACTGTAAGTCTTAGCCTGAGGACAGAAACAAGACCAATTGAAATGTCTTAGGTCAGGCAGGAATGAAGAAAAATACCTTTTTGTGGTATTCAGGCGTTCTGGGTGGACTGGCCATACTCCCTGGGGAAGACAAACTACCAAGTCATCAAGTCAAATATTAATCCCAACCAGAAATGCCTTTACAGGCACACTCAGAAATTATGATTAATCTAAACACTGTGTTGTTGGTCAAACAGACATATAAAATTAACCCTCATTCTAGATAATGTAACTCTAAGATGGGAAATATAATTCCCCTTATTTAAAAATGTTCTACTTAGACTCTGCTTAAGTTTGACCAAACTATTAAGCATTTCTAGCCAGGTAGAGTTGTTTGGCTCAAGTCTTGATTGTAAAAATGGGTCATATAAAAATAAACCTCAAATGAATGAGTCCCACCAGCACACCTACACATTCACCACCTAGGTCACCTGAAAGCTTCCTGGGCTGACCTTCTCCTTGCCCCTCCATTTGCTGAGCTCTTACCCAAGAGCTACCTAATGAAACAAAACACTATGGAACTTTGCAACTAGACTGAAATAGTTTCTGATATCTCCAATTCCTCTACTAACTTCCATGGCCCTGGACCTTCTTTCTAACATCCTTGTTATTTGCCACAAGTAGATTTTAAGGGGGGGTGCTCTCTCTCTCTCTTTTTCTCTCTCTCTCTCTCATTCCTCATTGGTTACAAAAGTTTAAAAAAAAAATTTTGACAAAGCAGAAGCTTATCTGTCAGGCATCTGTGTCTTCACAGCACTTCATAAAGTATCCTAAACAGATGTTGAAAGATCTTGGCTGAAATGAGACATGCCTTGCAGTAAGATGGATGTATACACCAGTGCTTTTACCAAGTGTAATGCTAGGAGCCTTGTCAATGTGTTCCTGCATGCATTCCATCAGAGAACAAAAGTATCATAAATGACTTCTACCCTAACTACAAAATGAACCTTCTTTAAACCTGCTCAGTCATGCCCCTATCACTATTTCCAGAAAACAGCTTCAATAAATGTTGATTGAAGAACCTTTCCTTGGCTTTCTTTCTCCTATCATCCCAGTTTATCTTTCCAGGCATACCAAGAATTTTCCCCTTGTTTTTCTTCAAGCAAGAAACAGTACTTTCTTCACTTACCAGGTCATAACCATGGTTGCTATGACTACAAACACCTAATATCTACCTCTAACCCACTTCCCTTCTCACCTCAGACTCTGCCACTTCAGATTGTCCAAGCAACTTAGTTTGCTAATGATCCTAGTCACTTTCCTCTCTTCCTCTCCCTCCCCCAACTCTCATTTTTTATTCTGGGGCTTGAACTCAGGACCTGAGCTTTTGTAATCAACATCACTTAATCCACAGGTCCATTTTTGGCTTTGTGGTGGCTAATTGGAGACAAGAGTCTCAAGGACTTTTCCTGCCAGGGCTAGCTTTGAAGTGTGATCCTCAGGTCTCAGACTCCTGGGTAGTTATGATCACAGGCATAAACCATTGGCACCCAGCTATACTGTCTCTGAAGACACTATGTTAACTGGAAGAAAATGAAAATAATGGAATACTAAGCAAAAATAAATAAATAAATAAGTTTTTGAGCCAATATCTCATTATATAGTCCAGACTAGCCTCAAACTTGTGATACTCCTGTCTCAGACTTTTGATTGTTGGAATTGCAGACATGTGCCACTAGACATAGTTCAAAAAAATTAATTAGAAAAATCTCTGGTAGAGGAAAAGAAAAATGGACGAGCAGGCAATGACTAAACTGCTCCAAATATATTTGACTTTGAGTCCTATAAATATTTTAAGTAAGCACACAACAAAATGAATCTTTAAAAACAAACACAAATTTAAAACTGAGTCACACAAGTTATTTCAAGCGATGTTGCAAGACAATTAATCAATTGTACATGCCTCTTTGCATAGACCTTAAAAACAAACAAAAAAGTATATAATCAATCATAAATTGTTTCCCATAAGAATTCTGTTGGCATAGTGTTGATAATGTTATTCTGGGAGGTATATTTTGTGGAACAAAGCAAATGACTAATTATGTTAGTCTCCTTGGAAACCAACCCATTTAGGCAGGAAGAAAGTAGATACAGATGACATAAGATTGGAGCTGTTAAATAGAATCTCTTGTCATCTTGAGCTTGAATTGGAACTACCAGTTCATCAGTATCCATCCACCATTCATTTTCTTTTTTAAATTCCTAACTCTGACCTGTGTAAAAGCCTAGAAACTTGATTGCAGTTCCCAGAGATCAATTCCACAAATAAACAAACAAAAGAAACAGCAGATTTCAGATCTGGGATATAAAATATATTTTTAAGCTAGAATTTCATATTATATAAAAAATTCAAGGAAACTATAAAAAACTGTCAAATGGTTTCAAGAATCAACTTGATGACATTCCTACAGGCCAAAGAGGGAACACTGTGAATGCTAATAAAGATCAAAACACGGAAGTGGTGCTGTGGCTCAAGCGGTAGAGTGCTCACCTAGAGCTGAAGAGCGCAGGGATAGCGCCCAGGCCCAGAGTTCAAGCCCCATGACCAACCAAAAAAAAAAGATCAAAACACATCAAATAAATTTAAATTCATGAATTCATAATGTTATATGTAATATTACACAGAAATATATTGTATATAAATATTACATATATATGTATATATGTATGGTGGTGGTGGTAGTGGTGGTGGTCATGGGGCTTGAGCTGTCCCTCAGCTCTTCAGCTCAAGGCTAGCACTCTACCATTTGAGTCACAGCTCCACTTCCAGTTTTCTGGTGGTTTATTGGAGATAAGAGTCTCATGAGGGCTGGGAAGGTGGCTCTGTGGTAGAGCGCTTGCCTTGCATGCCTAAGGCTCTGGGTTTGATTCCTCAGTACCACATAAGCAAAAAGAAAAAGCCGGAAGTGGCACTGTGGCTCAAGTGGTAGAGTGCTAGCCTTGAGCTGAAGAGCTGAGGGACAGTGCCCAGGCCCAGAGTTCAGGCCCCATGACCGGACCAAAAAAAAAAAAAAAGAGTCTTATGGACTTCCTTCCCAGGCTGGCTATGTATTACCAGATAAATATATTACTATATATATTGTCAGCCCTGAGGCTTGAACTCATGGCTTGAGCACTATCCCTGAGCCTCTTTGTGCTCAAGGCTAGTCCTCTACCATTTGACCACAGGCCCACTTCCAGCTTTTTCCAAGTAGTTTATTAAAGATAAGAGTCTCACAGACTTTTCTGCTCTTACTGGCTCCAAACCATGATCTTCAGGTCTTAGCCTCCTGAGTAGCTAGGATTACAGGTGTGAGCCACTGGCACCTGGCTCATAATTATATATATATATATATTTTTTTTAATTCATTGATCAAAGTTATGATGCTAGAGAAACCACTCTGTAGTTTGAAAACTGGAAAATAAAGAGAATTGAGCAGGTCTTATGTTTTGTTTTGTTTTGTTTTGTACAGGCTATCATCAAAACACAGTAACTCTTTTATAGAGAGAATTTTCTCTTTATACAAATAATTGAGCTAATAACTGATGACATAATTTTTTTATTTTTTTTATTTTTTTTATTTTTTTTATTTTTTATTTTTTTTTGGCCAGTTGTAGGGACCTGAACTCTGGACCTGGGCCCTGTCCCTCAGCTCTTCAGCTCAAGGCTAGCACTCTACCACTTGAGCCATAGCGCCACTTCTGGCTTTTTCTCCTTATGTGGTGCTGAGGAATCGAACCCAGGGCCTCAGGCATGCAAGGCAAGCACTCTACCACTGAGCCACCTTCCCAGCCCTTTTTATTTTTTTTTTAGGTCTGGTCGTGGGGCCTGAACTCTGGGCCTTGGCGCTGTCCCTCAGCTCTTCAGCTCAAGGCTAGCACTCTACCACTTGAGCCACAGTGCCACTTCCGGCTTTTTTCGTTTTGCTTATGTGGTGCTGAAGAATTGAACCCTGGGCCTCAGGCATGCAAGGCAAGCGCTCTACCACTGAGCCACCTTCCCAGCCCCTGATGACATAATTTAAGTACAAATATTTTGTCAACCCTTGTAAAATAATGGGTCTAAGAAAAGATTTAACAGTTACTGACATTAACAAAGGGGCAATCATGTGTCCAGAGAAAAGTACACAAGACCAGGTTTGAAGAAATCACACATCAGAAACTCCCACAGAATTACAGAAATAGAAGGAGCAACCATATTAATACCTGATGTGTATGTGTGTGTCTTCCTCCATTTGGACTATTACAAAATACAGCAGACTGATGGCTTATAAATAACAAAAGTATATTTCTCATGGTTATGGAGGCTAGGAAGTCCAAGACCATAGTGCTTATAAATGTCATGTCTTTTGAAGCTGCCTACTGTTCATGTATAGCAGTCTTTTTGCCATGTCCTCACATGGGAGGGCTCTTGTGGATGTCTTGTAATATACAGATATCCATCCCGTTGATGAGCACTCTGCCCCTATGATCTACTCAGTCTCAAGGCCCTATTTCCTAACTCCATCCGCTAAGGGGGTTCAACATAGGAGACTGGAGTTGTAGCTCAGTGGTAGAGTGCTTATGTAGTGTGCAGGAGGCCCTAAGACAAATCCTTAGCACCAGAAGAAAAAAAGAAACCTTCTCCAAAGAGAACCAAAGTGTACACAATCACAAGAAGCAGAATCCAGAATGAATACAATTCTGCAAGACAGGTCACCCTGTTTCTTCAACAAACAAAAGATGTAAGGCATTTGTACAGTAAGACTTTTGAGAGGTATACTAACTAAGACATTTAGGTCTTTGTTTTTTTTTTTTTGTTTTTTTTTTGTTTTGTTTTTTTGTCGGTCGTGGGGCTTGAACTCTGGGCCTGGGCGCTGTCCCTCAGCTCTTCAGCTCAAGGCTAGTGCTCTACCATTTGAGCTACAGCGCCACTTCCAGACATTTAGGTCTTATTTGGACCATGATTTAAATAAACTCTTTAAAAACTATGGTGGAGAAATTTAACAAGTATTTTCTATTAAGAATTGTTGTTTACAATGAGAGGAGCAGGGCTGAAATCAGGAAAGCAACTCCTTTTGTAATAGCCCCACAAAAAATAAAATACCTAGGAGTTAACTAAAGAAGTGAAGGACATGTAATTGCAACCCCTCTGTACAGTATTTTCACAATAAAAATAATAATAAAAAAGAAGAGAAGGACATCTACAATGAAAACTTTAAAAATCTGAAAAAGGAAATTAAAGCAGAACTTAGGAAGTAGAAAAACCTCCCATGCTCCTGGATTGGAAGAATTAACATCATGAAAATGACAATCCTTCCAAAGGCTATATACAAATTCAATGTGATACCTATCAAAATTCCAACCTCATTCTTCAATGAAATAGAAGAAGCAATCCAAAAATTCATATGGAACAATAAAAGACCCCAAATAGCAAAAACACTCCTTAGCAGAAAGAACAGTGCTAGAAGAATATCAATACCAAATTTCAAACACTACTACAAAGCAACAGTAATCAAAACAGCTTGGTACTGGCACAAGAACAGACCTGAGGGCCAATGGAATAGAACTAAAGACCCAGAAATTAACCCACAAACATATAGCCACCTAATCTTTGATAAGGAAGCTAAAAAAAATAGAATGGAAGAAAGACAGCCTCTTCAGTAAATGGTGTTGGCAAAATTGGTTTAACACCTGTAGAAATCTAAAGCTAGATCCTTATTTATCACCCTGCACCAGAATCAATTCCAAATGTATCAAAAGCCTCAAAGTCAAAGCAGACACCCTGAAAACATTACAGCAAGGAATAGGAGAAACTATAGGGCTCCTTGGCAAAGGCTAAAATTTCTTAATAAAGACCCAGAAACACAACAAATCAAAGAAAGGTTAGACAAATGGGATAGCATGAAACTGCAGAGCTTCTGCATAGCCAAGGACATAGCTAGCAAGATCAATAGAAAGCCCATGGATTGGGAGAAGATCTTCACTAGCCATACAATGGAAAGGATCTCATATCTAAAATATATTTAGAACTCAAAAAATTGAATCCCCCAACAACAAATCCTCAAAGAAACAGCCTCCTGATTAATAAATGGGCTACAGACTTAAAGAGAGACTTCTCTGAAGAGGAAGGCCAATTGACACATGAAGAAATGCTCAACTTCTCTAGCCATAAAAGAAATACAAATCAAAACAACATTGAGATTCCACCTCACCCCAGTTAGAATGGCTATAATCAAGAAATCTAATAACAACAGATGCTGGAGGGGATGTGGCCAAAGGGAGCCCTACTGCATTGTTGGTGGGAGTGTAAACTTGTTCAACCACTTCAGAAAACAGTATGGAAGTTCCTCAAAAGACTACACATAGAGCTCCCCTATGACCCAGCAATCCCACTTTTAGGCATTTACCCAATGATCACAAACAAGGCCATACTAAAGCTACTAGCACAACTATGTTTATTGCAGCATTATTTACCATAGCTAAGATATGGAACCAATCCAGATGCCTCTCAGTAGATGAATGAATCAAGAAAACATGGTGTGTGTGTGTGTGTGTGTGTGTGTGTGTGTGTGTGTGTGTGTGTGTGTGTGTACATGTATATACACACACATACACACAATGGAATTCTATGCCTTAATTAGAAATAATGATGTTAGGAAATGGAAAAAATTATATTAAGTGTAGTAAGCCAGGCCCAAAGAAACATAGGTCCCATGGTTTCTCTTTTTTGCAATAACTAGTATAAGTCTAGGACAAGCAGAAAAGGGCAAAAGCTATGTACATATGACCATATAAGATGATGTTAAGCAAAATGAACCCCAAGATAGGGACACAACTGGTTTTTTCTTTCTTGCTATTATTTTTAATGTATTTAAAATGTACTGTGTGATTTTTTTTGTTTCTTTTGTATGTTCTTCCCCCACAGTATAACTCGTTTTCACTGTATTTGATTCCAGTACCCTGCATCTTGTATATACATTTTTCTAATTTGGGGAGGAGAAGGGAAATGAAATGCTGAAATAAGGATACAAGTTGACCCATTGTAACAATGAGATGTACAAGACACTATGTTGAAAACGAATTTTACAACTCGGGGAGGGAGGGAGGAGTTGGGAAGGTGGGGAGGAAGGGAAGGTAGGGGGAAAACAAAGGGGAAGGTAACAATGCTGGATAGGAAATGTACTCATTACATTACTCATGTAACTGTATCCCCTCTGTGCAGTATTTTCGATATAAAAAAAACATTAAAAAAAAGAATTGCTGTTTAGCCAGGCACCAGTGGCTCATGCCTATAATTGTAGCTACTCAGGAAACTGAGATCTGAGGATTGTGGTTCAAAGTCAGTCTAAACAAAGTCTATAAGACTATCTCCAATTGACCACCAAAAAGCCAAAAATGGAGTGGTGGCTCAAGTGGTGGAATACTAGCCTTGAACAAAAAAAGCTCAGGGACATTGTCCAGGCCCTGAATTCAAGCCCCAGAAAGGGCATACACTTACAAAAAGTAAAGAATTGTCTAATTTTCAAATGTAATGACGTTACATAATCTTTTAAAGATACAGATTGAAATGTCTGTGATAAAATGTGTTCTAAAATAATCTAGGACTGAGAGAAGTCGGTGAGGATACAGATAAAATTCATTCATAGCTGGATGCCTGTAGTAGTAGTAATAATAATAACAATAATAATCTTCACTACTTAGAAGGCTGAGATCTGAAGATTATGATTCAAAGCCAGCCAGGGCAGAGTAGTCAATGCAACTCTTATCTCTAGTTAGCCAGCAAAAACCTAGATGTAGAACTGTGGCTTAAGTGGCAGAGTTCTAGCCTTGAGCTTAAAAGCTCAGGGACAGTACCCAGGCCCTAAGTTCAAGCTTCAAGACCAACACACACACACACACACACACACACACACACACAAAAAACACACAAACAAACAATAGTGAGGCACAGGTGGCTTACATATCAGTAATTCTAGCTACTCAAGAGGCTGAGATCAGATCAAGATTTAAAGACAGACTGGGCAGAATCCTTTGTAAGACTCTTATCTCCCCTTAACCAGCAAAAAGCCAGACTGGAGACATTGTTCAACTAGTACAGCACCAGTCATGTTGCTTAAGCACAAAGCTCTGAGTTCAAGCCATGGTACCCACACATACTCATGCAGACACCCACACACAAGCATACACACAGCACAATACATCTCACACAGTAAATGAATAATTTAAGCAGTACGATTAAATCATTAATCATCTCAAGAAGTCCTAAAGGGGAGTTGGAGGTGTGGCTCAGTTGGTAGAGTGTCAGCCAAGGAGCAAAGCATCAAGTACTGAGTTCAAGTCCTACAACAACAAAAGAAGAAGTACTAAAGGCAGCATGCATGCTTTTAAGTAAACTCTTCAAGTTTCCTCAAGGTGGTTAGATTTTGAGATAAAGCACATCATTGCCTTGAAGAAGAACATATTTAGATCGGTACAAACTCAGTCATTTCTACATTCTATGGAAAAAGCTATCTTTGGAGTCATGCACGATAGCACATGTCTGTAACCTGAAAAGCTAGAGCAGGAGGATTATGTGTTTGAGGTCACCTTGGCCTCCATAGTGAGTCCTTGTCTCAACAAACTAAAACAAAGCTCCAAAAAATATATTTTTGGATAATTTGCTCCAAGCACACCAACCCTCACATAGCACAACATCTGGAAGTGTCTCACACACCTAATTATGCTGTTGGGTATTATGGAAACAAACAACAATGCTCATGATCATTGGTCCCCTGATTAGGTTACAGGGTAGTTCTGAGCATCGTTGGCTGACTGTAGACCTGCCGGAGCCAGCAAGTTTCAGCTGCCAAAGTTGCTCACACCAGGGCTATAAAGGTTATTTACAGAATTTTATAAGAGTACCTAACATCCCTCCTCCTTGGCTGCATTCTGCTTATCTGCCAAGGTTTTGAGTACACATAGAAGATCCCAATAATGAGGCAACTAGGCTTGGACCTGGGCCCAGATAGACAGCAAGGATGGGCACAGAGCACAGAAGCAGTAAGAGCAGTAAGAGCTGCCATCCTGGGAGGGAGAAGGAAAGGTTCCATGTGCAGATACCCTGGGACCCATGGCAAGAGGAAGTAGCCTCATGTCCATCAGTCCCTGGAACCTGACCCTGTGATATAGGCACAAACGTTAACTGAGGCCTGAAGCCAAGACAAGAGCCCTCTGAACACAGCAAGTGGACTTTGTCAGTACTTATTATTAAATGAAAGTGCAAGTGGCGCTGTAGCTCAAGTGGTAGAGCGCTCGCCTTGAGCTGAAGAGCTGAGGGACAGCGCCCAGGCCCAGAGTTCAAGCCCCACGACCAACAAAAAAAAAAAAAAAGTACTAAATGAAAGTGCATACAGGGTCATTTGGAGGAAACTTGTCAGAGTCATTAGAGAGTTTAGAATAAAGCTCAACCCACAGGCTTAAAATAGAAAGTAAATCAAAAAATTATGGCACTTGCCGGAGCTGATGGCTCACACCTATAATCCTAGCTACTCAGGAGGCTGAGATATGAGGATCACAGTTCAAAGCCAGCTCAGACAGGAAAGCTCATGAAACACTTATCTCCAATTAACTACCAGAAAACCGAAAGTGGCGCTGTAGCTTACATGGATAGAGCACTCACCTTGAGCCAAAGAGCTCCGGGACAGCAACCAGGCCTAGAATTCATAGCCCCACAACCAGAAAAAAAAAAAAAATTATGGCACTTGATGGCAAAACATTTTATTTTCATATGAAGCTTCAGATTACCAAATTAATAAGAAAGACTATTTATTATTATTTTGTAAATAAAGACAATTTTTTATTTTTATTTATTTATTTTTTTGGTCCGGTCCTGGGGCCTGAACTCTGGGCCTGGGCGCTGTCACTCAGCTCTTCAGCTCAAGGCTAGGGCTCTACCACTTAAGCCACAGCACCACTTCCAGCTTATTTCTTTTTTGCTTATGTGGTGCTGAGGAATCGAACCCAGGGCCTCATGTATGCAAGGCGAGTGCTCTACCACTGAGCCACCTTCCCAGTCCCAAAGACAAAATTTTAAATTAGTTCTTCCATATAATTAAAAATATTACCCAACACTGGTGGCTTGTGCCTAAACCCTAGTTACCCAGGAGGCTGAGATCTGAGGACTGAGGTTTGAAGCCAGCTTGGGCAAGAAACTCCATGAGAATCTTCTCCAGTTAATCACCAAAAATCCCATAATGGAGCTATGGCTCAACTAGTAGAATGCTTGCCTTGAGAAGAAAAAAAAAAAGTTCTCAGACCCTGAGTTCAAGCCCCAGGACTAACATTTAAAAAAAAAAAAACCCGAAATACTCTGGATGGTAAATGCCTGTTATACCAGCTGCTTGGGAACCAGAGACTCCGAAGACTATAATTTGAGGCCATCCTAGGCAAAAAGTTAGTGAGATTCCCCATCTCAACTGGATGTGATGGTTCACAGCTGTAATCTGAGCTATATGGGAATTGTACATAGATCTTAGATCTAGTCCAATTCCTCCAAAAAATGAGACCCTATCAGAAATATAAATTAAAAATTAAAAAATGGTTAGCATTTGCTTCAAGTGGTAGAGTACCTAGAAAACTTAGAGCACTGAGTTCAAACTCCAATAGTAAACAAAGAAAATCAGGGCTAGGAATGTGACTTAGTGGTAGAGTGCTTGCCTAGCATGCATGAAGCCCTGGGTTTGATTCCTAGTATGCCACATAAACAGAAAAGACCAGATATGGCGCTGTGGCTCAAGTGGTGGAGAGCTAGCCTGAGCAAAAGAAGCCTAGGGTCAGTGACTAGGCCCAGAGTTCAAGCCCTAGGACTGGCCAAAGAAATAAAAATAAAATAAAACAAAGATACATTGGAAGAATATATAAACCATATTTTTGAATTTTATATCATGAAGCTACATTTAGTTTCTTGTACAACCTCCACAAGACTCAGGAAATGTCAGAGGAAACATTAAAATTTCATTGTATAAATTTAC